>NC_134362.1:142737499-143462499 GCF_048569485.1 Anomaloglossus baeobatrachus | reverse complement strand
ACACTCAGACTCACACTCACACTCACATGCACACTCACACTCAGACTCACACTCACATGCACACTCACACTCAGACTCACACTCACATGCACACTCACACTCAGACTCACACTCACATGCACACTCACACTCAGACTCACACTCACATGCACACTCACACTCAGACTCACACTCACATGCACACTCACATGCACACTCAGACTCACACTCACATGCACACTCACACTCACATGCACACTCACACTCACACTCACATGCACACTCACACTCACACTCAGACTCACACTCACATGCACACTCACACTCAGACTCACACTCACATGCACACTCACACTCACATGCACACTCAGACTCACACTCACATGCACACTCACACTCAGACTCACACTCACATGCACACTCACACTCAGACTCACACTCAGACTCACACTCACATGCACACTCACACTCAGACTCACACTCACATGCACACTCACACTCAGACTCACACTCACATGCACACTCACACTCAGACTCACACTCACATGCACACTCACACTCAGACTCACACTCACATGCACACTCACACTCAGACTCACACTCAGACTCACACTCACACGCACACTCACACTCAGACTCACACTCACATGCACACTCACACTCAGACTCACACTCACATGCACACTCACACTCAGACTCAGACTCAGACTCACACTCACATGCACACTCACACTCAGACTCACACTCACATGCACACTCACACTCAGACTCAGACTCAGACTCACACTCACATGCACACTCACACTCAGACTCACACTCACATGCACACTCACACTCAGACTCACACTCACATGCACACTCAGACTCACCCTCAGACTCACACTCACATGCACACTCAGACTCACACTCACATGCACACTCACACTCACATGCACACTCACACTCAGACTCACACTCACATGCACACTCACACTCACACTCACACTCACACTCACATGCACACTCACACTCAGACTCACACTCACATGCACACTCACACTCAGACTCACACTCACATGCACACTCACACTCAGACTCACACTCAGACTCACACTCACATGCACACTCACACTCAGACTCACACTCACATGCACACTCACACTCAGACTCACACTCACATGCACACTCACACTCAGACTCACACTCACATGCACACTCACACTCAGACTCACACTCACATGCACACTCACACTCAGACTCACACTCAGACTCACACTCACATGCACACTCACACTCAGACTCACACTCACATGCACACTCACACTCAGACTCACACTCACATGCACACTCACACTCAGACTCACACTCACATGCACACTCACACTCAGACTCACACTCACATGCACACTCACACTCAGACTCACCCTCAGACTCACACTCACATGCACACTCAGACTCACACTCACATGCACACTCACACTCACATGCACACTCACACTCACACTCACACGCACACTCACACTCAGACTCAGACTCACACTCACATGCACACTCACACTCAGACTCACACTCACATGCACACTCACACTCAGACTCACACTCACACTCACATGCACACTCACACTCAGACTCACACTCACATGCACACTCACACTCAGACTCACACTCACATGCACACTCACACTCAGACTCACACTCACATGCACACTCAGACTCACACTCACATGCACACTCAGACTCACACTCACACTCACATGCACACTCAGACTCACACTCACATGCACACTCAGACTCACACTCACATGCACACTCACACTCACATGCACACTCACACTCACATGCACACTCACACGCACACTCACACTCACACTCACATGCACACTCACACTCACACTCAGACTCACACTCACATGCACACTCACACTCAGACTCACACTCACATGCACACTCACACTCAGACTCACACTCACATGCACACTCACACTCAGACTCACACTCACATGCACACTCACACTCACATGCACACTCACACTCACATGCACACTCACACTCAGACTCACACTCACATGCACACTCACACTCACATGCACACTCACACTCACACTCACATGCACACTCACACTCACACTCACATGCACACTCACACTCACATGCACACTCACATGCACACTCAGACTCACACTCAGACTCACACTCACATGCACACTCACACTCACATGCACACTCACACTCACATGCACACTCGCACTCACACTCAGACTCACACTCAGACTCACACTCAGACTCACACTCAGACTCACACTCAGACTCACATCAGATCGCATCCACGTCCTGCAGCGGCAGAACACACACACCTCACACACACATCAGATCGCATCCACGTCCTGCAGCGGCGGAACACACACACCTCACACACACATAAGAACAGACACACACACACACACATCAGATCACACTCACTCTCACACACACCTCACATCGCATCCACACACTCACAACATCCCGTGATATCGCTTGCTTCTCGGCGGCGATACTGTGCTGTGAGCTTCCAGGACCTGCTGGAGGATCACATGGCCGGAAGCATGTGGTATCTCCGGATGTTGTGAGTGTGTCAGCGCGTATGTGCGATATCGTCAGTGTGTGTGTGTATGCGATCGGATGTGTGTGAGTGTGTGTGAGTGTATGTGATCGGATGTGTGTGAGTGTATGCGATCGGATGCGTGTGAGTGTGTGTGTGTGTGTGTGAGTGTATGCGATCGGATCTGTGAGTGTCGGCAGAGGAGCACGGCGTGCAGCACAGCTGCTGGGACCGCCCACCGGTGGGCACAGGGAGAAGTGGGGTGTGTGTGTGAGTGTATGCGATCATATGTGTGCGTGTTTACTGTCTGATGTGTGACTGTGGAGCACGATGGGGGGTGCACAGCATGGGGGATGTAGCACGATGGGGAGTGCGCAGCATGGGGGATGGAGCACGATGGGGAGTGTGCAGCATGGGGGATGGAGCACGATGGGGAGTGCGCAGCATGGGGGATGGAGCACGATGGGGGGTGCGCAGCATGGGGGATGGAGCACGATGGGGGTGCGCAGCATGGGGGATGGAGCACGATGGGGAGTGCGCAGCATGGGGGATGGAGCACGATGGGGTGTGCGCAGCATGGGGGATGGAGCACGATGGGGGGTGCGCAGCATGGGGGATGGAGCACGATGGGGAGTGTGCAGCATGGGGGATGGAGCACGATGGGGAGTGTGCAGCATGGGGGATGGAGCACGATGGGGAGTGCGCAGCATGGGGGATGGAGCACGATGGGGAGTGCGCAGCATGGGGGATGGAGCATGATGGAGAATGCGTAGCATGGGGGATGGAGTACGATGGGGAGTGCGCAGCATGGAGGATGGAGCACGTTTGGGAGTGCGCAGCATGGGGGATGGAGCATGATGGGGAATGCGTAGCATGGGGGATGGAGCACGATGGGGAGTGCGCAGCATGGGAGATGGAGCATGATGGGGGGTGCGCAGCATGGGGGATGGAGCACGATGGGGAGTGTGCAGCATGGGGGATGGAGCACGATGGGGAGTGCGCAGCATGGGGGATGGAGCACGATGGGGAGTGCGCAGCATGGGGGATGGAGCACATTTGGGAGTGCGCAGCATGGGGGATGGAGCACGATGAGGAATGCGCAGCATGGGGGATGGAGCACGATTGGGAATGCGCAGCATGGGGGATGGAGCACGATGGGGAATGCGCAGCATGGAGGATGGAGCATGATGGGGGGTGCACAGCATGGGAGATGGAGCATGATGGGGGGTGGACCACGATGGGGGGTGCACACCTCCCCCCAAAACACACACACACACTGCCACACACGCACTGCACAACACACCACACACACACTGGGAACCACAAACACCACCCTACACAGACACCCACACACACAGACAACGCCGCAGACACACAACACAAAACACACAAACACCGCGGCACACACAAATATACGCACATACCGCACAACACACACATTGCACAAAACATACCTCCCCCCAAAACACACACACACATACACAACGATACAGACACACAGCGCTCCACAAATAACGACACACAACGCAAGACACAAACAACACCGCTCTCACCCCCCGCTACACCCAGACAACACCCAGAACATGTACAGCCCCTACACAAACACTTGGTAACTACACACAACAACATCTATATATATATATATAACAAAAATCATACATTAACTACACAATACGTAAATTCTAGAATACCCGATGCGTAGAATCGGGCCACCTTCTAGTATATATATATATATATAATATATATATATTTATTATTATTATAATTATTATATATTACTGCAGTGTCCGCTCAGGAGCGGTGCTGGGGGCAGGTGACAGCTGCGAGCGGCAGCGTTTGATCTCCTGCTCCCGCTCATATAGTATGCACAGCCGCTGTCCAGCAGTGTGGTGCTGAAACTGCATCACACTGAGGGGCTGGGGCAGCGTGGCATATTATATATATATTGATATTATATTATATCTGCCTGCGCCCTCCTTTGATCGCACATGATCCCCCCTGTGTTAGATATGCCCCCCGTGCTGCTTCCCATAGTACAATAAAAAAAGCTTTACTCACCTCCTCCAGCGCTGATCTCCGGTCTCCTGCTGCTGTTGTCTGTGATAAGGCACGCAGAGATGATATCACTCTGCCATGCCGATCACATGACTGGCAGCAAGAACGAGGAAGTAAGGAAGCCAGAGCTCAACTGCGAGGAGGGAGACAGAGGAGGGACAGCGCTGAGAAGGTAAGGAAAGTGTTTTATTTTATTATGGGCAGCAGCATGGGGGGCATATTTAACACAGGGGAGATGTGCCATCTATAGTGGCCATGTGCAGCACACATGGGGGCCATATCTATCACAGGGGAGGTGTGCCATCTATAGGGGCTATGGGCAGCACACATGGGGGCCATATCAAACATAGGGGAGGTGTGCCATCTATAGGGGCCATGGGCAGCACAGGGGGACGTGTCCCAGCACAAGGGGGCTATATTCAATATAAGGGGGCCATATCCAGATTAAGGGGGGCTAATTTTAGGATGGGGGGCTATGAGGGACATATACCCTATATGATTTGTTAGACGGACACTGGCATGATAAGATGGACCCCATTTAACCTTAAAAAAAAATTCTCTTTTCCTTCACCAAATTTGGGGGTGCGTCTTATAATCAGGTGCGTCTTATAAAAAGCGAAAAATACGGTAATCCCCTCATCAACATCTAACAGTAGGAGTCTCATCCAAACATCTAGGTTTTTTTGTGTACAATAAAAGCGGTCCTAGTTTTATCAGTCAAAAATCCTGATACCATCAATGTTGTAGCTCCCCAAAGTCAGAAGCTCCAATGTAACCCCACAAAAAAACACAGCCACCATCAGTTTCATTGTAGGCATCATGCATTTTTCTTTGTGCTCCTCACCTTTGTGACGCCATAGACTTTTGAATACATCAGTTCCAAAAACATTTATCTTGGTCTCATCACTCCAGAGTATAGAGTACCAATAGTTTTTATATGGGCTCTGCAAATTGTAGGTGGGCTTTTTTATACCTAGGCTTTAGGAGAATCTTCCTTCGTGGCTGACACCCATGCATGTCACTCCTTTGCAGTGTACAGGAAACACCACCACAGTTTGGCTTTCTACATCTTTAGATAAATGCAGTGAATTTGCATGTGGCTTTTCCTCAACCATTATCATCAAAAGACGCTCCTGTTTAGGCGTTAAGTTCTGTGATCAGCCTGGACGTTTCTGTGAGATGGTTGCAGTCCCTTCTTATTTACAACTAGAAGGTGGCCCGATTCTACGCATCGGGTATTCTAGAATTTACGTATTGTGTAGTTAATGTATGATTTTTGTTATATATATATATATAGATGTTGTTGTGTGTAGTTACCAAGTGTTTGTGTAGGGGCTGTACATGTTCTGGGTGTTGTCTGGGTGTAGCGGGGGGTGAGAGCGGTGTTGTTTGTGTGTTGCGTTGTGTGTCGTTATTTGTGGAGCGCTGTGTGTCTGTATCGTTGTGTATGTGTGTTGCGCGGTTTGTGTGGGTGTGTGTGTGTGTTTTGGGGGGAGGTATGTTTTGTGCAATGTGTGTGTTGTGCGGTATGTGCGTATATTTGTGTGTGCCGCGGTGTTTGTTTGTTGGGTGTTGTGTATCTGCTGCGTTGAGTGTGCGTGTGAGTCTGAGTGTGCGTGTGAGTCTGAGTGTGCGAGTGAGTCTGAGTGTGAGTGTTTGTGTGAGTCTGAGTGTAAGTCTGAGTGTGAGTGTTTGTGTGAGTCTGAGTGTAAGTCTGAGTCTGAGTGTGCGTGTGAGTCTGAGTGTGCGTGTGAGTCTGAGTGTGCGTGTGAGTCTGAGTGTGCGTGTGAGTCTGAGTGTGCGTGTGAGTCTGAGTGTGCGTGTGAGTCTGAGTGTGCGTGTGAGTCTGAGTGTGCGTGTGAGTCTGAGTGTGCGTGTGAGTCTGAGTGTGCGTGTGAGTCTGAGTGTGCGTGTGAGTCTGAGTGTGCGTGTGAGTCTGAGTGTGCGTGTGAGTCTGAGTGTGCGTGTGAGTCTGAGTGTGCGTGTGAGTCTGAGTGTGCGTGTGAGTCTGAGTGTGCGTGTGAGTCTGAGTGTGCGTGTGAGTCTGAGTGTGCGTGTGAGTCTGAGTGTGCATGTGCGTGTGCATGTGCGTGTGAGTGTGCGTGTGAGTGTGAGTCTGAGTCTGCGTCTGAGTCTGAGTGTGAGTGAGTCTGTGTGCGTGTGCGTCTGAGTGTGCGTCTGAGTGTGCGTCTGAGTGTGCGTCTGAGTGTGCGTCTGAGTGTGCGTCTGTGTGTCTGAGTCTGTGTGTGAGTCTGCGTGTGAGTCTGCGTGTGAGTCTGAGTGTGAGTGGCGGCCAATCCGTGCGGGGGGGTCGGATCCGAGGCGAGGCGAGCGGCCAATCCATGCGGGGGAGGAGCCGAGGCAAGGCGAGCGGCCAATCCGTGCGGGGGGGTGGGGCCATGGCGAGCCCAGCGGCCAATCAGCTTTGTGTCACCGTAAGGACACTTAGTGTCACCGTAAGGACACAATTTTGGAGCATGACAGACAGACAGACTAAGGCAATTATATATATAGATTTGTATCACTTTTGCAACAGTATTCTGACTGATAACTAAAGCTTTACTGATCTTCTTTTAGACTATACCTTTCTTGCGTAAAGAAATTATTTTCTCTGTAACATTTCTCTTCCATGTGGTGCCATTGCTGAAAGCATGGAATGGGAAAGGGTTTTCTTTGTTAAATAATGTCCTTTTATAGTAACATGTCTGACACCTGTTTAATTAGACTTACCTGTAGTTGAATTCTTGGTATTTAGAATTTGTAGTCTAAACTTTAGCTTTACTCCAAAGACCTCATTTACATGTCATGTCTTTTCATATGAATCTATATTTGTTTTTCACAGATAGCTTTCTTATAATAGTGAATGGGGCCACTCACTTATTACTAATTTTACACAAATTGACAGGTTAGTGCAAAAAAAAAAAAGCATTTTATCAGTCACCTTATTCAGAGTTTCATCCGTTTTTGGGGCGATTTTCATCAGTTATTCTCCCACTTACAAATAAAGAAAGAAAAGTTTCTGTACCTTCTCTCCTAGCAGTCTGTGAAAAACTGACAACACTCATGGACATACAGTACAGACCAAAAGTTTGGACACACCTTCTCATTCAAAGAGTTTTCTTTATTTTCATGACCCTGAAAATTGTAGATTCACATTGAAGGCATCAAAACTATGAATTAACACATGTGGAATGAAATACTTAACAAAAAAGTGTGAAACAACTGAAAATATGTCTTATATTCTAGGTTCTTTGATTACTATTTTGCACACTCTTGGCATTCCCTTGATGAGCTTCAAGAGGTAGTCATCGGAAATGGTTTTCCAACAGTCTTGAAGGAGTTCCCAGAGATGCTTAGCACTTGTTGGCCCTTTTGCCTTCACTCTTCGGTCCAACTCACCCCAAACCATCTCGATTGGGTTCAGGTCTGGTGACTGTGGAGGCCAGGTCATCTGGCGTAGCACCCCATCACTCTCCTTCTTAGTCAAATAGCCCTTACACAGCCTGGAGGTGTGTTTGGGGTCCTGTTGAAAAATAAATGATGGTCCAACTAAACGCAAACCGGATGGAATAGCATGCCGCTGCAAGATGCTATGGTAGCCATGCTGGTTCAGTATGCCTTCAATTTTGAATAAATCCCCAAAAGTGTCACCAGCAAAGCACCCCCACACAATCACACCTCCTCCTCTATGCTTCACGGTAGGAACCAGGCAGGTAGAGTCCATCCGTTCACCTTTTCTGCGTCGCACAAAGAGGACACGATGGTTGGATCCAAAGATCTCAAATTTGGACTCATCAGACCAAAGCACAAATTTCCACTGGTCTAATGTCCATTCCTTGTGTCCTTTAGCCCAAACAAGTCTCTTCTGCTTGTTGCCTGTCCTTAGCAGTGGTTTCCTAGCAGCTATTTTACCATGAAGGCCTGCTGCACAAAGTCTCCTCTTAACAGTTGTTCTAGAGATGTGTCTGCTGCTAGAACTCTGTGTGGCATTGACCTGGTCTCTAATCTGAGCTGCTGTTAACCTGCAATTTCTGAGGCTGGTGACTCGGATAAACTTATACTCCGCAGCAGAGGTGACTCTTGGTCTTCTTTTCCTGTGGTGGTCCTCATGTGAGCCAGTTTCTTTGTATTGTTTGATGGTTTTTGCCACTGCACTTGGGGACGCTTTCAAAGTTTTCCCAATTTTTCGGATTGACGGACCTTAATTTCTTAGGGCTCATTCACATGACCGTTACGTTTGTCCTGGTCAGTTCCTGTTTTTTTGCGGACCCACGGACAGTACCATCTTTTCAATGTCTTTTGTGTAGGATCGAATGATACACGGTAGCACTTCCGTGTGCATCCGATCCTACAAACAAGTCAATGGGCCCGTAAAATCCCTGGAAGCCGTGCGGAAGCACTTCCGTAGGACCTCCGTCGGGTGCCTGTGCAGTCTGTGTCCCGCTCCCTGCCAGCCCCGCGGCTGCCCGCACTGCAGTATGTCAGTGTCTGCCCGCACTGCAGTATCAGCAGCACACTGCAGTGCGGGCAGCCATTGGGATGACAAGCGCTGCCGTCAGGAGGTTAGATGAGATCATTACCTGCTGTGACGATCTCCTGCACTCCTGACGTTAGCGCTGTCACTGCCTTCTATGCCCGCCGCGTTCTCACATCACGTCTCGCAGACGTCCCGAGACTGTCACTAGCGGTGATGTCACGGGCTCCCACGATACTGCTGAGAATGCGGCGGGCATAGAAGGCAGTGACAGCGCTGACGTCAGGAGTGCAGAAGATCGTCACAGCAGGTAATGATTTCATCTAACCTCCTGATGGCAGCGCTCGTCATCCCCTGCAGTGTGACCTCATGATATTAGCTCAGGTCACTGCACTACTCTCCCAGCCAATGGGGAACATTATGTTCTCCATTGACTGGGACAGTGACTATGGTATGGATCGTTGTGGGACCCGATTATTGGATTACGCCGGACCCGAATTTGATAGTTCTATTCAATAAATTGGTGAAAGAGGGAATGTTTTGGGGAGTGTTTTTTCAAATAAAACTTTTTTTGTTGTCTATTTCTTTTTTTTTTTTTCTACTACTGACTGGGTTTGTGATGTCGAGTGTCTGATAGACGCGTGACATCACTAACCCCAGGGCTTGATGCCAGGTGACATTACACATCTGGCATCAGCCCCATATATGACCCCGTTTGCCACCACACCAGGGCAACGGATGAGTTGGGGCAAAGTGCCAGGATTGGCACATCTCATGGATGCGCCACTTCTGGGATGGCTGTGTCCTGCTATTTTTAGGCTGGGGAGTGTCCAATAACGGTGGACCTCCCTGGTCTGAGAATACCAGACCACAGCTGTCCGCTTTACCTTGGCTGGTGATCCAATTTGGTGGGGGGATCCCACGTTTTTTGTTTTAAATTATTTATTTAATGTAAAATAACAGCATGGGGTGCCCTCTGTTTTGGATTACCAGCCAAGGTGAAGCTGCCAGCTGTGGTCTGAAGGCTGCAGCCGTGTACTTTACCTTAGCTGGCTACAAAAGATAGGGGGGACCCCACGTCATTTATTTTTTTTTTTGGCTAAATACAAGGCTAAGCACCCTTTATTGCCATATGAAAGTCACTAAAGGGTGCCAGCTTAGACTATGCTTTATATGTTTTTATATGTGTATTATATGTCTTTCTTATCTATTATATCTATCTATCCCTTCATTCATTCATTCATCCTTCAATCCCTCTATCTCTCTGTCTCTATATCTATCTATCCATCTCTATATCTACCCATCTATTTATCTTCGTAGCGGCTTCTGTTTTTTGCGGTCCGCAAAAAAAACCGGAAGGCACACGGACCGTATACGGAACAGAACGAATGTCATACGGATGCATCCGTGAAAAAAATGGACCGTTTTTTGCAGACCGCGAAAACGGAACGGTCATGTGAATGTAGCCTTAAAGTAATGATGGCCACTCGCATTTCTTTACTTAACTGCTTTTTTCTTGCCATAATACAAATTCTAACAGTCTGTTCAGTAGGACTATCAGCTTTGTATCCACCAGACTTCTGCACAACACAACTGATGGTCCCAACCCCATTTAGGCAAGAAATCCCACTTATTAAACCTGACAGGGCACACCTGTGAAGTGAAGACCATTTCCGGTGACTACCTCTTGAAGCTCATCAAGAGAATGCCAAGAGTGTGCAAAGCAGTAATCAAAGCAAAAGGTGGCTACTTTGAAGAACCTAGAATATAAGACATTTCACACTTTTTTGTTAAGTATTTCATTCCACATGTGTTAGTTCATAGTTTTGATGCCTTCAATGTGAATCTACAATTTTCAGAGTCATAAAAATAAAGAAAACTCTTTGAACGAGAAGGTGTGTCCAAACTTTTGGTCTATACTGTATATATCTGCACATTGTGCATATATCTGCACATTCTAGCTGGGAAGAGCATGGATAGAACAGACATCTAAATGAGCCCTTAAGTTACTACTGCTTAACACTTAGGCCTTATGCGCACACTGCATTTTTTTCCACGTTTTTGGGTGCAGTTTGTTGTCCTAAACTGCAGTCCTTCAACAGCAAAGTCTTGGAGAATTCAGAAAGGCTGTGTGAATGTTGGTTCTTTTTTGCCTGAAGTTTTGGGTGCAGAAAAAAGCAGCATGTCACTTCTTTCTGCATTTTTCCCTTTTTCACCGATTGACTTCAATGAAGTCATGAAAAAAACGCAGGTAGCTAATTCATTGCGTTTTCCCGCCTTTTGTCCCTGCTTTTTGGAGGACTGTCAGACAATCCCCCACAGACTTTAGGTCTGCGGGGGATTGATCCACGGTATCTGGCCAGATGCTGGTCCGCATATAAAGTCCATGGGACCAGAATCTGACACAGAGGGATAGGACGAAGCGATTCATACTCATCGATCACTGGGGCGGCTGTCGCACTGCTCCCTCGGCAGCTCTTTGTTCTTCCCAAGCTGGCTGCTCATTAGGCTCATACATATTCACTGCTTCACACGATCACAGGCGACTGTAATTGGTGCAGTCAGACAGCTGTCATTCAGCGTGGGGGCGCATCTGACTGCAACCAATCACACACGCCGGTAGGTGGGTCTATATCATACAGTAAAATAAATAATTAAAAAAAAAAAAAAACGGCGTGCGGTACCCTCAATTTTGATGCCCATCCAAGATAAAGGCTGGGAGCTGGTATTCTCAGACTGGGGAGGCCTACGGTTATTAGGCTGCCCTCCAGCCTAAAAATAGCCTGCATCCACCTGGAATTGCCACATCCATTGATACGACAGTCCTGGCACATTACCCAGCTCTTCCCGATTGCCCTGGTGCGGTGGCAATCGCGGTAATAAGGAGTTAATAGCAGCCAATCACTGCCACTAAGTCCTAGATTACTGATGGCAGACATCTCTGAGACACCCCCCATCATTAATCTGTAAGTGAAATTAAGTAAACACAAGCAACCCAAAAATCCTTTATTTGAAATAAAAGACAAAAAAGCCATCACTCGGCATGGCCGCACACTCTCCTGACAGGAGCGGGTCAGCTGCATGTATTTCTATGCAGCTGCATGTTCGTGCCTGGTGAGTGTCAAGCCGTGGTGGGTGATGCAATGAGAGACTCATGAGAGTCCCAAGTGAGACTACGGCCTTAGTCGCAGCCACCCAAATGGACTCCGACTCCGTAGCCCTGGGTGCAAGACAGAACACACTCTGACTCCGTCTGCTCCATTAGAGTCAATGGCCCCGTCGGTGCATGTGTCCGAAACATGTTTTGTGGTGGGACTTCAGACAGAAGCTTCAACAGGACCACTGAACATAGGTAAAAACGCAATGTGAGGGTGCCCTTTCACTCCCCCCCCCCCCTCCCCTACTATGTAAGGAAGAGTAAAATATTTGTTTTCTTTTTAGAGAAAATATAGTGGGAATGGAAACATTTTGGCATTTTTTTACCAAATCTTCATTTAGTTACTGTACTGTTTCCCAACGAGACAATAATAACTGAAGCTGTTATTGATTATACCGGGTTCACATCATATATGTCTCCATACATCACTCATCAGAAGTCATGGTAAACAGTATATAGTGCTATTGTACCTGTCTACAAAGATGGACTCTGCTGGAAAGTTATGTCAGCAAAGTCCACAAATGTAGAAATGTATTTTCCTCTTAGAGGTGTCTTGGGACATAGGATAACTTTGAGCCCCACCAATCCAAAGAACCAGGCCTGCATGACTGGAGCTGAGGATGATAATGTGCACTGCCACTCCATTCATTTGGATGTGAGTGTGAAAGACCAAAGTGCTGCAATCTCTGGCACACCAATCACTAGAGATGCGCAGACCTGAGTAAGTTAGGGTTTGTACAGGTTTTACTTAAGCGTTCGGTTCAGGACACAAACTTTACCCCCTACCCTCATATAATTCAATGGGGACCTGAATTTTTGTGATGTAGAATTGTTGTAGTAAGGGCTAGGGGGCTGCAAAATGGGGGCTATTGCTTTGCAAACAAATGTGGATAGGGAATAAATACAAAAAAAATTGTTGTGGGGTTCCCCCTATTTTTGATAACCAGTGCAGGTGAAGTAGACAGCTGCGTGCTTCAACCCTCAGCTGTTTTCTTTAACTTGGTTGGTTATTAAAAATACAGGGGATCAGAAAATACCCCTGAGCGCCGCCCTATTTTTGATAGCCAGCCAAAGTAAAGCTGATAGCTGGGGGCTGGTACTTGCAGTCTGGGTATGCTCATGACTATTTGACCCTGCTCAGCCTACAATTAACCAGCAGCCGCCCTAAAAGTGGCGCATCTATTAGATGCGCTATATCTAGTATTTTGCCCAGCTCTTCCTGATGTGGCAATTGTGTAATACTTTTGTGGTTGATATCAAGCCCAGGGGTTAGAAATGGAAGAGACCTCTATCAGACACCCCCATTAGTAGTAACACTGCAAGTGTAGTTAAAATACACAGACACTGGGGAAAAAAAAAAAGTTTTATTTTAATAAATACTTACCAATACTCCCTCGTTCACCAATTTTTTAATTTAAGAAAATCCTTGAAGTTCCAACGTAATTCAGTGGTGTAATGTCCCACAACGCTAATCAATTCCTATGGAACGTCATTTTGAGAAAGTTCTCAGAACGAGGCTCCATAGGTCACAGCTGGTCTACCGCAGGCATGGAATTTCTCGCGAGCGTGAGAACTTCTGTACCTACCGCTGACCGGGAGCCCACGTTATTTCTTTTTTTTTTTTTCTTCTTTCACTCCAGGACAGTGGAATTGGGTCAAAACTGTCTCCAAGCAACTTTATTATCCCTCCGAACGGCAAAGCAAGTACATTACAATGTAAAATAACCACCTGCCCACCCGTGGTCCCACTTCCCCAGGAAGTCCACCTGACCTGTGACCTAAACTGTGTTAACTCGTGCCTTGTTATCCAATAGTAATTAGATTGGCAGCTTTACCTGGACTTGTCGGGAACTTAGTCAAAACTTTTGGGGGGGAAAGCGAGCGACAGGCAGGTGTCACTGCAAACCATTTTACCACTTCATAACAACTTGGGCACAGAAATAACATAAGACTCAACACACTAGCTTGAATGAGAAACCAGATTTCCACTGACTTTGGATTATCTACAAGATATAAATATTATTTCATTATTATAGCGCCATTTATTCCATGGCGCTTTGCAAGTGAAAAGGGTGAACATAAAAACAAGTACAACAATCATTAACAATACAAAACAGACTGGTACAGGAGGAGAGAGAACCCTGCCCTCGAGTGCTCACAGTCTACAGGAGGAGATAGGACCCTGCCTGCGAGGGCTCACAGTCTACAGGAGAAGAGAGGACCCTGCTTGCGAGGGCTCAGTCTACAGGAGGAGAGAGAATCCTACCTGCAAGGACTCACAGTCTACAGGAGAAGAGAGGACCCTGCCTGCGAGGGCTCACAGTCTACTGGAGGAGTGAGGACCCTGCCCCGCGAGTCCTCACAGTCTACAGGAGGAGAGAGAACCCTGCCTGCGAGGGCTCACAGCCTACAGGAGGAGAGAGGACCCTGCCCGTGAGGGCTCACAGTCTACAGGAAATGGGTGAGGGTACAATAGGTGAGGACAGAGCTGGTTGCGCAGTGGTGTACTGGACTGAGGGTTATAGGCTTGTTGGAAGAGGTGGGTCTTCAGATTCCCTTTGAAGCTTTCCACGGTAGGTCAGAGTCTGATGTGCTGGGGTAGAGCGTTCCAGAGTTTGGGGGAGGCACGGGAGAAATCTTGTATGTGATTGTGGGAAGAGGAGGAGAGAAGTATAAATAAAAATGCATGTGTGAGATAGATAAATATATATTTACACACAATATGTGTGATATCCTCTCAGTCCAGACAAATCAGTAAATGCTTTCCACTGTCTAGTAATTGAAGTTTGCTTTGTGCCAGCCATGAAGAAAAATAAGGCTCAGGCAAGGGTGTATGAGATAAAACCGCTGTGAATGACATGAAATTGCATGTTGTACCGTGACCCTGTATTGACCGGAGTGGCGGGCATACAGCTGAATGCCCTGTTGGCAGGAGGCTAGGATCGGGTCTCCATCACAGCTCATCAGAGCAGTCCAGCAGCATCTCCGTCAGCCCGGGGCCTTTCCACTTCTGTACTTACAATAAACAACGTCCTGTCACCAGCAATCTGTCATTCTGCAGCTCAGTCTATAACCTTTAGGAAACCTTGGTGATTGCAGGCATGCAGAGTCTGGAGACAGCCTTTCTCCTGGCGTGCCGTCTGCCCATCATTGACATATTGCAGGATATTGGCATGTTCCTAATTCGGGAGTAGAGGTGTATATCACGCCCAGGTGTCTACGCACTGTGACCTACATAAAGTTTACGTCTGGGCTCATAGTGTTTCATAAACAATTAACTAATAAGAAATCTTGGGACTATCGGAAACACAAGCCCTTAAATTATTTGTGAACTATCTACATTTATCAGAGATTGGTCCTGTAATACTGACAGATATTTCGGGAAAAGTGTAACTTTCACCATTGTTTTGTGTTAGGCTGTGCTGATTTATTTCCTTACACGTGTAGGGGTTCTGTTTTGTTTTTTTAAATTTTTATTTTTTATTTTGCTTTCTCATCTGGGAGCAGCATAATTTAGAGACAGAGACCCTGATTCCAGCGATGTGTCACTTATTAAGCTGTTTGCTGTCATTTGGTTAAAATCAATGTTTTCCCTGCTGCAGATCTAGCAGTTATTTCAAGGTGGAGTGCTATAACCTCGCCCACACCACTGATTGGAAGCTTTCTGCCCAATCGGTGGTGGGGGTGGAGTTATACAGAGCTCACAAATACTCTTCACTACCAGTCAGCATGCCAAGTAGTCCATTAGTGATAATCTCTTGCTGATTAATCAGTGATTATATCAAAACTACACTAAGCAGCCCAGTAAGTGACACACCGCTGGAATCATGATCTCTCTCTCTACATTATGCTGCTCTCAGATTAGGTGGAAAAACCTGATGACAGAACTCTAAATAGCTATAGCGTTAAAAAGGTTTTCTCATTACCATTAATGCTAGTAAAAATATTGTAGATATCTAGGTAGATTTGATGTATGCTTGTATTTGATGGTCCTGAGGAAGGGAGCAGGGCTCCTGAAACGCGTAGACCGATGCAACAATAAAGCTTCATTGATCTGATCCTTTGGCTGGTGATCATTGGCGCGCCTTTGAAGAACCCGGTTTCTACCTCTCTCTGTTATCTGCCGCTTTGGGTTGCTGCTGCCGTGGTCAAATTTTACGTGCGATTACAGTGGTTGTGACTCTCACAACCACATTTGGTGAGTAGTATTGCTCCCCCATCCTATACCCCTACATACAAGGGTAAGACCCTATTGCGCTTTATTTTTCCACAGCTTCTTCTATTATAGTAAAAATATTGTGGCATTTGTTAGTCTTAATGCCTGGACTTAGCCATCTATGTGCGCACTGAGCATTTTTTGCAGCGTTTTTGCACGTTTTTCGGGTGCGTTGTTAGGCTCACATCTGCATGACTTTGCTTCCCCAGCAAAGTCTATGACTTTTCATTTTTGCTGTTCGCAGCTGTTTTGCTGTTTTTTTATAGCTGTGTTTTTGAGCTATAAAAAATGGACATGTCAATTCTTTCCTGCGTTTTACTGCATTTTTCACCCATACATTGGAAAAACACAGCAAAACGCAGTAATCAAAAACGCAGCCATAAACACACCAAAACGTGGTAAAAACGAATGCGTTTTTTACCGGTGCGTTTTTGCTGCGGGTGCGTTTTTTGAGTTTTTGAGGCCAAAAACGCAGGTTCAAAAAAACGCTGTGAGCGCACATAGCCTAAAGTGTCTCCAAATCCAGAATGCTGTCCTTCACCTGAGCCTGCACTCTTCTTTACACCACTGAGGAGCTTATTAGCACATAATAGGCCGCCTTGACTTAGTACTGTCAGGCAGGAATAATGCTCTGCACTACTTCAGTAGTATGAAGTATTATGTAACTGATCATAGATTATGGTCAAGGCCCATGTGGGACCTTTAAATTAGTTGTCTAGGTCTTTAAATGAAGGTAAGTGGGCTTCGGGTCCTGAGACCCCATACTATCACTGACCAGACTTATGTTCAACTTGGGATGCAGAAGCTCTAAAAGCATAATTCAGATTCAATAGAAATTCAGTCTTTTTTCATATCTGTACTCCAGTCTGTGCCCAATTTTGGCCAAGAGCTTGGTCTTCTGCCTCCCGTGTTGCGCATTTCTCAGCTGTCTTTTGAGCAATCAGTGAGGTCCAGATTCTAAGGGCAATAAATGGCCTTAAAAATGAGTTAAAATTTTAGTAACTCAGTGTAGTGAGGGTCCAACAACCGACATCCCCTCCAATCAACTGAAATCTGCATCAGCAGTGGTCAGATATTGGTGGAGTATAGGGTGGAATGCAGCAGCCCTGCTCTTTATCTCTCATTCACGTGAATGGCAAATAAGCCAGTAATCGGCAGCTGCCATTAACTGTCCAGTGCTGCCGTGATCCGCCACTGCCAAAGCAGTTGGGGCTACAGTTGTTGGACCTCCAAGATTTCTTATTGAGGACCTTTCCTATGGATAGGACATCAATTGTTAAGTCCTGGACAACCCCTTTTAAGTATTGTAAGAAAAAGAATGCAAGGAAATGTTTTAAGTATAAAGAAACATTTCCTAAATGAAAAAAACAGGACAAAAAACTATTTTAAGAATAAAAATTGGGGTAAAGAAAGAAGAAAACAATAGTATTGTTGGATCCATAGTTACCCATGTTAGAGTATTAACACATTTATAATGCACAATAAATGTTACAAGAGACCTAGGTCCATCAAATTCAACTTTTCTCCACCATTTATACATTTTTTTGTCACTAACAAGCCCAACTTTTTCAACCTGCCATTATATGGGAGGCCTTCCATTCCTTGTAGTAGTCTAGTTGGCCGCCTTTGAACTGACTCTTAACTTCTGAATATCATTTCTAAAATGTGGAGCTCAAAACTGGATCCCATATTTTAGATGTGGCCTTACAAGTGATTTATAGAGGGGTAACAATAGATTGGGAACACGGGATCGAATCTCTCTTTTTATACACCCTAGAATCTTGTTTGCTTTAGCTGCTGCTGCTTGACATTGAGTGCTGCTGCTCAGCTTATTTGTAATGAGAATACCCAAGTCCTTCTCCTGTTCTGTAGTCCCGAGTTTACTTCCATTTAATGTATATGCAGCTATAGGATTACTCCATGTTAGGTGCATTACTTTACATTTATCAACATTAAATCTCATTTGACAAGTGTCTGCCCATTCTGACATCTTATCCAGATCTTTTTATAATATTGTACTATCAAAGTCAGCTTTTAATATCCTACATAGTTTTAGTGTAGTGAGCAAAAAAGCCCGGAGTCACTGCATTTCACTGAATTATTTTGCCATCAATGTTCGATATGTTTGTAACAAGAAAGAAATTGTTAGCAAGACACTGGCAGTAAAAGATAGTAAAGCTCATCACACCAGCCAGTTTCTCCAGGTCTTAGTGGAAAAAGTCCTGCAATATTAGGAACGCAAAAAAACCCAGATTCTTACCATTGTAACGAACAACGCTTCAAACATGAGAAGTACAATTAACTGATGAATGAGAGTAATGAACAACAGCTAGAAGAAAATTTAGGATTTATTATGTGTGAGATGGAGCCACAGCGCTGCTCATGTAACTGAGGAACTAACAGATATTACAACAGAAGAACAGCAAAATGATACTTTAGGATGAGATGATCTTGTTGAAGCTGCTTCAAAACACTTTCATATTCATCACATGCGCTGTGTTGTGTGCACACGCTGCAGGTGGCAATAAGAGAGAGTCTGCAAGAGGGACCCCCGTTTCACACATCCGGCTTTTTGCCGGTTTGGCGGATGTGGCACACTCCAGTACAGTGTATACAGTACAGTGGCAGCGCGACAAACGCCGGTCACATGCTGTCATGTGACCGGAGCATGTGACCCGGAAGTTGCGGCGCTGCCACTGTACTGTATCGTACTGTACTGGCGTGCGCCGCATCCGCCAAACCGGCGAAAAGCCGGATGTGTGAACCTGGGCGGACATGCTGGAAATCTAATTGAAAAAGTGAGGAAGTTGGTTATTGCCGCCAGAACCCCTAAAATTGATTCCATCTTGAGACGTGCTGGGAAAAGGGGCAATTGTTGATCAAGCCACTCGGTGAGGCAGCACTTATTTAATGACTGAGTGATTGCTTGAACTAAAATCGTTTCTTATAGATATGGTGAACCCTCAAGTAACATTAAATGAAGGTCAATGGACACAGGTGGCTGAATTGAAGGAATTGCCTAATCGCCCATTTACCGTGACTAAAAAATTACAAGCTGAGGATTTAACTCCTGGCATTTTCATAAGGGAGTGGAAGAACTTGCTTTTTTACCTGTCCCAAAGAGGAGGTTTAATCGCAGATGGCATTTCTGCTTCAATGAAACGGAGAGAGATACAGCTATTGGAAAATAAAATTCTTCTGGCAGCTGTTTATGTGGACCCAAGTCATCGTATACTGCTTGAAGATCAACAGCTTACTAAAGGAAAAGAAGCTTTGAGTGAGGTAGCGGTTAGGATGAGCGGCTACAGGACTGCCAGGAGCAAGAGGACTTGGGGCCTGACAGTGCTACTGCTGCCATATCTTCATTCTCATCAGATGAGGAGTTTAATTTTGACAAGTATTTGGATGACATGGAGGAGCAAAGCGTTGCCGCAAGGAAAAAGATTTCACTCCGTCTCCTATAGCAGCAGATTGACCAGATTTCAGTAAAATTTTTCACTTGCTCTCAAAGAAATAGAAAAATTCAACTGTTCATCAAAACTGACTGTGCATGAGGCAATTCCTTTATACCCGGAAATTGTTAGAGATGTTGCCCATGTGGTTACGGCTTTGCCTCCAACCCAAGTTACTGTAGAGAGGTTGTTCTCTAGGCTTAAAATTATTAGGTCAGATTTGAGGTAATCTGTGAAGGAGGATCTGATGGAGGCAAATCTATTTCTTACAACAAATTCATAGACTGCACAAATGTTAGTATGGTTTTGTTGAAAACTGTTTTTTTTGCCACTTACATAGTGTTAATTACACAGTGTTATATATAACACTATATAATAAACTATGTAAGTGGCAAAAATGTTTTCAACAAAAACATGCTAAATACTAACATTTAGTATATTGCTTATATTTAAGTGAAAAATGTATTGTAGTGCAATGTGAACATCAGACATTTAATCATTTGTATGATACAATAATCAAGATATTTAGATAGAACATAAGATATATTTATTGGATACAACTTTAGAACACAAAAAACTAATAAACTATAAATATGTAATACAATGTTTTTTTATTTTTATATTATATATATATATATATACACTGTGTGTGTATATATCTATATATACTGTATGTGTGTGTGTGTATATGTATATAAATATACACACACAAGATATATATGTATATATGTAATCTACTGTATATTACATAGTGTATTACATATTTACAATTTATTACAGTTTTTTGTTTCAAAGTTGTATTCCAATAAATATATTTTATGTTCTATCCAAATATCTTGATTATTGCATCATAAAAATGATTAAATGTCTGATGTTCACATACACATGTTCATGTACTACAATAAATTTTTCACTTAACTATAAGCAATATATGTCGGAGTCGTGGAGTCGGAGTCGGTGTAAGGGAAATTGAGGAGTCGGAGTCGAAGGTTTGGCTTACCGACTCCACAGCCCTGCATAGAACCCCAACAGGTTGGTTAGACATGACTTATCTTTCATGAATCCATGATAGTTGTCAGTTATATTATTCTCTCTAATATATCATTGCATATCATCTCTTAGAATGTCCTCAAAAATCTTGCACACCACAGATGTCAGACTTACCGGACGGTAATTGCCTGGATCCACTCTTTTACCTGTCTTGTACCACGTCAGTCATTCTCCAATCCGGAGATACTAACTCTATTACGTACAAGTCTAAGAAGATGAGGTACAGCGGTCTGTCAATTACTGAGCTCAACCCCCTCAATATCCGTGGATGAATGCCATCCGGCCCAGGGGTTCTTGTCAATGTTTAATTTGCTCAGATGCAGCTGTACTTCTTCTTGTGTTAAATTAGTTATATTAGGTGGGGAAATTTGGTCTTTGCCTTGTTGAATGATCCCTGGAACAGTCAGTACCTTGGTGAACACGGAGGAGAAGTGTCTGTTTGTTGTGTTATAAAATGATAGAACTTGTTGTTTTAGTTCTTTCAACCAAAAAAGATCAAAATCTAATTAACTCCCAGATGTTACCACTGAGTACTCTGTTGCCCCTTAAAAAGTAAGGGACAACATGGGAAGCATTTTCTGTGCCTCCTCCAACCCCAGACTTGCCCAAGAAATGGCCCAATGGTAAAACGCTCCATCCCTCCATTTCGCCAGCCCAACCCAGTATGATGATCTTATGTGTAACCTAAACTCATACATTTGGAGAGATGTCCCTGTCCTTTTGGCCATATGGTGTAAGTTAAAGTGGAGATCAGGCAGGAGGGAAGTCTACCCCCTTCCTGCAGGTCAGTTATCCCCTATAATCTGCTCCCTTTCCTGCACAGCAATAAGAGTTGAGGCTTTACTGTCCCTTTAAACCCTGCAGTCCCATAGTGTAAATTCACAACTGCAGTGGTATTATTATCAGAAGTGACCCGTCCAGCAGCCACTAAATGTTCTTGTAATGAAACACAACCCTCTATTTACCTCCATTTCTGCAGTTTTCAGGCTTCACATATTACAGATGTGCTGTATGGGTTGTTATTATTTATTTTATTTTTTTTCTTGCTTCAGTTGTTTTCCTTCATCTGAAATGGTATTAAGTATGCGCCAGTGGCAATCCGCCACAGCAATAAAAATTGTTATTTTCAAGCGTGGATCAAGGGCAAGTACAATTCATGGATATTATGGAGGGCAGTGCAGTGTTGCATTGCAGGGAGAAAGTTCTCATTATCATTCATTGCATTTTGCTAAGCTTGCCTGAAACGACACCGCATCAGCAGAGGTGAAAGCAGATGAGCCGCACACGAGAGCATGAAGTGTAGAAGCCTCTGCTGTTGCTTGTTCGCTTTAGCGGAAACATTTTCAAGATCTTAATAGTAAATAGAACAATGTTTGTAGCCAGCGCCAATGCTTAACTAGCCCAGAATCCAGGAATCTTGAGTAATCTGAAGTGCGGTGGTGGGAAATATCCAGGGTCGGATTCTGAATAGAATTTACAAAACATGGAAAGCAAAGAGACAAACACAGTGCTCAGCATAAATGAGTACACCCCAACAGATTTGTCCAAAAGCCTTTTAGATTCTTTTCAGATTCAACATTTTCTGTAGAAATCCCAGGCTACAAAATATCCCCATTGATTGCAAACAAGAGTTATTTTGAAAACCAAGGTAGTGATTTTCCTAACAAATTCAAAGGGAATTTAAAGGGAACCTGTCTCCAGATTCGACGACTATAAGTTCTGGCCACTACCAGTGAGCCCTTATATACAGCAGTCTAGAATACTGTATATAAGAGCCCAGGCCGCTCTGTATTCTTAAGGTGTTGTTTACGTTATAATCACCTAGAGGGGGTGGTCCAGTTCGATGGGTGTCGCTGCTCTCTAGTCCGGCGACTCCTGCTCCGATTGTTGTGCTCCTTCTATCCAACCCAGTATGGATGACATGTCCTACGTGATCCACACCGGCCAGCATTGCGGTCCTGCGCAGGCACACTTTGTTCTGTCCTGCTGAGGGCAGATCAAAATACTGTAATGTGTAGTCACAAGTAAAGGTCAAAACCACCCGCACATGTGCACTACAATACTTTGATTGCCATTAGCAGGGCAGATCAAAGTGCGCCTGTACAGAATCTCAATGCCAGCCAGTGTGGATAACGTAAGATGCGTCATGCACATGGGCTTCAAAAGGAGGATGGTGATTGCCGCAGAGAGGAGACGCCAGACCGGAGAGCAGCGACGCCCATCGGACTGCACAGCACCCTAGGTGAGTATAATAAAAGTGTTTTTTTACGTTCCACAGAGCAACCTGGGCTCTGATACGCAGTATTGTAGAATGCAGTATATACGGGCTCACTGGTGGTGGCTGCAGTCTATAGGGGCCAAATCTGGTCACAGGTTCCCATTTAAAGACCATGTTGTAAAACGGAGTACACCCCAATGGTAGCCTTAGGAATACTGATGGGCAAGCACTAAAATGCTTGCTACTTAATTCAACCTGGTCAGATCCTTGGATGAACTCAACGCAAGAAACGAGCATTATGGAAAGTCAATGATTGGGCAGTTCGACTCATACAGCCAACTGTAGATGGAGTATTTTCGGTAGGAGTGCAGGTTTTCTTTTTTGGGTCACACTGTGTCCAAGAACGTTGTTGTTTTATTCTCTGGGAGAGCCATTCAGAGACTGTGACTGTCTCTCTCTGGGGTGCCTGCTCCCATCATACAGTGAAGCAAGCATGTGCGTTGTGGCTGTTTCATGGCTGAAATATCCAAGCTCCAGGAACACTTGGCCGAGCTTCGCAAGTACTTGAGCACTCCAATGCTTCATTGAGTGACGTGCAGCGCCGAGCATGCTCGCCCATCACTACTTAGGAGCAAAGCTAAAGTTTAAACTACAAAATTGTAATTAACAAGAAACGTGTTCCTGCCGTCAATCTCTAAATTAGGTAATGTCCAAAGTCCAACTTCTGATCTGTGTTCTATGTTCTGAATAAGATATGGTGATAAGAGATTTCCAATCATTATATTCTTTTTTTTTTTTTTTATTAGTGATGGGCAAATAGTAACTGTTTGTGTTCGGGTTATTCGTAACGAATCCCAAATTACTATTCCGGTCTTAATCACGAATAGCGAACCTAATGCAAGTCAATGGGGAACACTAGCATTTCTTTTTCATTTTCTTCATGAAAAATGCTTGGGTTCCCCATTGATTCGCATTAGGTTTCTTATTCGTGATGAAGACCGGAATAGTACTTTGTGGTTCGTTACGAATAACCTGACTAGGCACTATTCGCCCAACACTATTCTTTATATTCTACATAGCAGCTCACCTTTTTTTTGGAATGTAGGTTATATAAAAATAGATGATGGTGATGGATATCTGATCCTTGTATTTCCATTTTGTCCTTAGTGTGAAAAGACCTGTAGGCATGAGCAGCATACTTGGAAAATTAGGCTCTAAAAAACAGAAGATAAGCACATTGGAAAAATCTAAGCTGGATTGGGAGTCCTTCAAAGAGCAAGAAGGGATTGGAGACGAACTGGCGCATCACAATAGGGGCAAAGATGGGTAAGAGTACTTTCTAACAGATATTTTCAGTAAGTGGCCATGCCGACCATGCCGTAACATCGATCCACAGGATTTTTTTAAGCATTGTGTCAATAGATAGAGATGGGCCAAGCAAAGGCTGAAGCGATGGGTTTCATATCTGTGTTGCTCATGTAAATTTGGACAACTGGTCTAAAATCTTTCATCTATAGTTACAAATGTATTCTTCACTCCAAATTGTCACTGTGGTAATAGTATTTAACAAAAGCTGAAGAAAGCAATGAAGCGGTGGCACTCACTCATCTTTTATCCCTTCACATCGTAAGAATAAGTGGGTGGGTAGGTGCGGGTCACATACAGACAATAGCCGTTTCGCGCAAAGCTATGCTTCTACAGAACTCGTTGAAGTGCAGCTTTGCGCTAAATGGCCGTCGTCCATATGTGACCCACACCTACCCACCCGCTTGTTCTTTCTGCAGGCATGCTTCAGGTTGAGCAACACCGGAGTCAGTCTTGCTTCACGGATAGTTCACCAGCTTAGTTTTTGTACAACAGTGCTAGTCCCTCTCAGCCCTGATTCAACAAAACCAACCTTGTATTTTCAGTAACATGTAGGACTAACGTTCATGGCTTACATAAGTGTTTTTTATGAACTAGATGTTTCTTAAATCTATAGGAATTTTATATTCGTGTAGAACTCCTTTATAGAAGACCCTTTAATCTTCACGACATGCTTTATTTAGTAATCACTTGTGTACCCCACAAAATAACAATTTTGGAGCCTATTTTCTTATAATGTATGTCCCTATGTTATTCCTTCTGAATAGCTGTCAATATTGCCAACTATATGTACCATTCTCATAACAAGGGGATATGTTCCTATGCAATGACACTGGCAGCAATGATTGGACAATGATGCACTATATAGAGATAAACCCTCAACTGGTACAACCAAGTTGTCAATTTATTCATACATTTTTAGGCATAAAAGCAGAGGAAAAGCAAAATGCATAAGAGCTAAGAAAATATGCTTTAGAAGTGATATTTCATGAGAAATGCATCAAAATTGACTAAACTTTTGTATCAGGATTGTGTATTCTGTAAAAAAAAAAATCAGAACAAGCATTAAAGCGGGTCTGTCACCCCTAAGACTGAAGTATGCCATTTATCCATTCATATAGGGGAAATGACCCCTATAAAAATCATTCTTGTTCCGATTTTTGCAATTTTGTTTTATGCGAGAACGCACTGACACTGCAGGAGCCTCGCACATACATTGTCAGTGTGCTCTCACATCTTCTGTTGTCAGTTTTGGACACCCACATCTGTGAGATCCTGTGTATGGCGAGTGAACACTACTGCAGACAGGAGAGAGATCGGGGGATGCCCGCGCACACTGACCTTGTATGAAATCCTGTATGCAAGGAGTGACCACTACTGCAGACAGGAGAGCGATCAGGGGGATGCCCGCGCACACTGAGCTTGTATGAGATCCTGTGTGCAACGAGTGACCACTACTTGCAGACAGGCGAGAGACCAGGGGATGTCCGCGCACACTGACCTTGTATGTGATCCTGTGTGCAATGAGTGATCACTACTGCAGACAGGAGAGAGATCTGGGGGGATGCCCACGCACACTGACCTTGTATGTGATCCTGTGTGCAATGAGTGATCACTACTGCAGACAGGAGAGAGATCAGGGGATGCCCGTGCACACTGACCTTGTATTAGATCCTATGTGCAATGAGTGACCACTACTGCAGACAGAGAGATCAGAGGATGCAAGCACACACTGACCTTGTATGAAATCCTGTATGCAACGAGTAACCACTACTGCAGACATCAGAGAGATCGAGGATGCCCGCGCACACTGACCTTGTATGAGATCCTGTGTGTAGCGAGTGACCGATACTGCAGACAGGAGAGAGATCAGGGTATGCCCGCGCACAATGACCTTGTATATGAGATCATGTGTGTAGCGAGTGACCACTACTGCAGACAGGAGAGAGATCAGGGGATGCCCGTGCACACTGACCTTGTGTGTGCTCTCAGCTTCTGCATTGTTTGTGTGTGCAGGGCTGAGGATTCAGTACAGGCCAGTCATCGTATGCGAAGGGGATAACTAAGGGATTATAATGTGCATGAAGACCCTTCATTTAATAAAATCTCTCAGTTTTAATAAAACTTCTTTTTACATAAACCACACATGTTTTTTTTTTTGTTTTTTTTTTGTTTTTATAGGAGATATGTTCCCCTAATGAATGCATTAGTGGTTACATTTCATTTTTGTGGGCGACAGACTCACTTAAAAACATTTTACAACCTTGTTGTGTACAATTTGAGACCTATTACTTATGTGAATTATGGAGCAACTTTCACAGGATTTTTTTATTTAAATTGAGTTTTTCCCCCGACTTGTTGCTGCACAGAAGAAAAAGAAAAACTGTTCCGCAATCAGTGGCGCAGCAGCAATTGTGGAAGGGACAGAGTTAAACAAAAAACCCAGATAAAGGTCTTCTTTAAAGAATAATTGTCCTACCATAAATATGATTCTTTTTTTTTTACCTAGTGTAAACGCTGTTATTCTCCTTAATATGGCTTTGGCCATTTCTTGTTCCTCTCCCCTCTGTTCCGAAGATATTGTCCCTTCTTTCCTATGAGTAATCTATTTTTTTTTAAGCCAAATGTGTGTTGTCCCCAAGAAGACTTCCATAAAGAAGGGTTAAGGACTGTGCCCACATGGATAAAATAAACACATTAACAGACAAGGAAGAGGGACAATATCTTATGGATGGAGAGGCCCAAGAGCAAAAGAAAAAAGACTTAATATTCAGAAGAACAGCAGGTAAAATAATACATATTTCTACCTCATTCCCATAATGGGTTAATTTCATGTCCTGGAAGGGGGACTGATTTATATAGATAGGGGACAATCCTAAGAATCTGTTAATGTGTGCTAAAGTTGGAATAAAAGTAAGACCACCAAGAAGGGGTGTAATGTTGGGCAAAAGTTTCTATCGACGATCCAGCATGAGCTACTGAGATTAGTTAGGTGCATGTTCTCACTGTCTACATCTCATTACTAACCAAAATCCTACAATGTCTGTCTGCTATTTCATCCTTCTTTTCTGCTCGATTTCTAAGACTGAACATGGACAAAACAGAAGAATTCATCAACTTTCCCCAACCTCACTCTACCACCCCACTTGACCTATCCATCAAAGTCAATGCCTGATCACTCTCCCCAGTGCTCGCTGCCTAGGGGTAACCTTTGACTCTACTCTCTCCTTCAAGGCACATATCCAAGCCCTCTTCACCTCCTGTCGACTCCAACTCAAAAATACTTCCCGGATCCATACAGTCCTTGACCAAGAATCTGCAAAAACACTAGTGCATGCCGTCATTATCTCCCGTCTGGACTATCCTATCTTCCTGCTCTGTGGCCTCCCTTCTAACACCCTTACTTCCCTCCAATCTTTTCCAAATTCTGCTACTTGACTAATCCACCTGTCTCCCCACTATTCTTTGGCCTCTCCTGTCTGCCAATCTCTTCACTGGCTTCCCATTGCCCAAAGACTCAGTTTCGAAACACTATCTATGACATACAAAGCCACCCGCAACTTGTCTCCTCCCTACATTTGTGAGCTAGTCACCCGGTACATGCAACCTCTGATCTTCACAAGATCTTTCTCTACTCCCCTCTTATCTCCTCTTCCCACAATCGCATACAAGATTTTTCCCGTGCCTCCCCAATACGCTGGAATGCTCTACCCCAACACATCAGACTCCTGCCTACTATGGAAACCTTCAAAAGTAAACCTGAAGACCCACCTCTTCCGACAAGCCTACAACCTGCTGAAACCCTTAGTTCACTATAGCGTCACACGACTCGAACTTCCCTCACCTAATATATCCTCAACCCCTTCCCTGTAGATTTTTAGCTACCCTAACGGGCAGGGTCCTCTCTCCTGCTGTACCAGTTTGCCTTGAAATATTCACGATTATTGTAGTTATCTATGCATGCCTCTCTTCCACATGTAAAGCGCCATGGCATAAATGGCACTATAATAAATAATAATAGTGTAGAGAGAATTAGTAAATCTACGTAAACTACGTGTTAGATGGGTCCTTGTCTTTTTAATCTGCTGCATGTATAAGCCTAGAACCAGCTCTTAGATCTGGTCGCGGATCCAGATTTGGGCTACTTTCACACTTGTGTACAGCGCAATCCACTGCTATGGAGAATAGCACAGTCCGTTAACGCACTGCACTATTCTCCATACACTTGTATTGACGACACACTGTAACGCAAATGTCTGCGTTTCATCCGCTGGACGATGCTGCGTCGTTATTTTGACGCATCGTCGAGTGGAGGGAACGCTACATGTAGCGTTTTTCGGGTCGTTAGAATAACGCACCTTGACGGATTCTATTGGAATCCGCCAAGGTGACTAATTGTCTTTGGTGGTGGATTTCGCCGCTATGCGCTAAGCGTCGGAATCCGCTGACGGATCCCGTCACGTTCTATTGCGCATGCTCAGCATGTCCAGCAGAATGATCTAAATCGCTTATAATCACTCCTGGTCTCTCCCCCCTCTCACCCCCTCTCTCATACTCACCGATCACCGGCGCGACGCTGCACAGTTGTCACAAAGCTCCGGCGGCTTTTCCTCTTTTGAAAATGCCGGCCGCTCATTATTCCATCTAGTATTCACTGCTTCCCCCGCCCACTGGTGCCTATGATTGGTTGCAGTAAGACCCGCCCCCACACTGTGACACCTGTCTCACTGCCACCAATCACAGCCGCCGGTGGGCGGGTCTAAATCGTACAATAAATAAATAATTTAAAAAAAACGGCGTGCGGTCCCCCCTAATTTTGATACCAGCCAAGGTAAAGTCACAGGGCTGAAGGCTGGTATTCTCAGGATAGGGAGTCCCACGTTATGGGGAGCCCCCCAGCCTAACAATATCAGCCAGCAGCCGCCCGGAATTGTCGCATCCATTAGATGAGACAGTCCCGGGACTCTACCCGGCTCATCCCGAATTGCCCTGGTGCGGTGGCAATCGAGGTAATAAGGAGTTAATGGCAGCTGCCCATAGCTTCCACTAAGTCCTAGGTTAATCATGGCAGGCGTCTGAGACACCCACAATGATTAACCTGTAAGTGAAAGTAAATAAACACATACACATGAAAAAAATACTTTTATTTGGAATAAAAGATAAAAAAAAACACACTCTTTCACCACTTTATTAATCCCCAAATACTCCTCCAGGTCCAGCGTAATCCACATGAGGTCCCACGATGCATCCAGCTCTGCTACATGAAGCTGACAGGAGCGGCCGTAGAACACCGCTGCTCTCTGTCAGCTTCAGGCAGCAACCGAAGTGAGTCGCGCTGTCAGTGGGGACATCACTGAGGTAATGTGTGTGGTGATGATGGGAGCGGTAGTGCCGATGTGTATGCAGTGATGAGTGCGGTAGTGCCTACGTGTGTGTGTGGTGATGATGGGTGCGGTAGTGCTGGTATGTGTGCGGTGATGATGGGTGCGGTAGTGCCGGTATGTGTGTGATGATGATGAGTGCGGTAGTGCCTGCGTGTGTGCAGTGATGATGGGTTCGGTAGTGTCGGGGCGTGTGCGGTGATGATGATAGGTGCGGTAGTGCCGGGGTGTGTGCGGTGATGATGATGAGTGTGATTGTGCCGAGGTGTGTGCAGTGATGATAATGGGTGCGGTAGTGCCGGGGTGTGTGCAGTGATTATGATGGGTGCGGTACTGCCAGGGTGTGTGCGGGGATGATGGGGGCGGTAGTGCTGGTATGTGTGTGATGATGATGGGTGCGGTAGTGCCGGTGTATGTGCGGTGATGATGAGTGCGGTAGTGCCTGCGTGTGTGCAGTGATGATGGGTGCGGTAGTGCCGGGGTGTGTGCAGTGATGATGATGGGTGCGGTAGTGCCGGGGTGTGTGCGGTGATGATGATGGATGCAGTACTGCCAGGGTGTGCGCGGGGATGATGATGGGGGCGGTAGTGCCGGGGTGTGTGCAGTGATGATGGGGGCGGTAGTGCCGGGGTGTGTGCAGTGATGATGGGGGCGGTAGTGCCGGGGTGTGTGCGGTGATGATGGGTGCGGTAGTGCCGGGGTGTGTGCGGTGATGATGGGTGCGGTAGTGTCGGGGTGTGTGCGGTGATGATGGGTGCAGTAGTGCCGGGGTGTGTGCTGTGATGGTGGGGGCGGTAGTGCTTGCGTGTGTGCGGGGATGATAATGGGCGCGGTAGTGCCAGAGTGTGTGCGGTGATGATGGGGCTCTCTCTCTGCTTAACGCAACGCGTTATTTCACAGGAATCCGTTGCCTTTATATCACGCTGTTTACAACGCATCCGTCACATGTGTCACACAACGCATTGTGACGGATGCCGTTCTACGCAAGTGTGAAAGTAGCCTTACAGTGCCCTGCTCCTCGCTACAATTTCAACTGATTGCAGAACTATGTGCAACAAAAGGGGGCTCTCAATGTTTTTATACTTTATTACTATCGAATTATTGTAAGAAAAAAAAACACCTCAAAATCATATATGAACCCTAAAGCTGGGGCGTTACTATTGTTCTTCTGCACCCAACAAGTCTAAACTTGTGCAAAGGCGTCTAACTGGATAAACTAGGAAATATTGATCAATTGGAATGTTATTTTCTCCCTTTCCGGATTACCCGGCTGCTGACAGCTGAGATTTTTGCTCTTCTCCTACTAGAGCCAGCACCAATTTTAAAATGATGGTGTAATTTTTACCGATGGGCATTTTGGGGGTGCAGTAATGGTAAAATCTATGGTCCTACCAAGAAGAAGGAAAGTACAGTACTTGGTGTTTGGTTTTTACTATCCCACCAGCACAGCAATCCCTAATGCTAGATTTTTGCAATTTTAATGCTTGAATTTGATAGGTTTTAAATAATGCAAAAGCAAGTACAATGTTCTGCATTGCCCCCAACTATTAATAATGCCCAATAGGGGTGTGGCCTGGCCTGAGATGTGAGAGGAAGCTAAGAGGAGAGCTCCTGGAACTGCTGATTATCCTGACTTCCACTGGGCCGTGGAGAGGACAAAAATCATCCGTGCAGCAACCAGAGACCACCCTGCACTTACTGCACAGCTTGGACGGAGGTTACATGGCTGGGGGACGAGCAGGAGGCCGAAGGAGGCGGCGGCAGGAATTGAAGGTACTGCACAAAATGGTGGTGGGACACAGACGCCAACCTCCAAAGTAGGGAGAGCTGCAGCCATGCATGCTGCTGAAAAACTGTCTGAGTATGCCAGGGGTACAGAATGCAGGGCTCCCACGGTACACAGGGATGAAGGAGCTGAACTGGGGAGCTCCAGGCAGCACAGCCCTCACAATGCAGTGGAGGAGGAAGGAGGAAATAGTGCAGACTCATTATTATTACAGCAAGGCTTGCAAAACAAGCTGGAGCTCCCTGTATCCATGCATAATAAATGTCCCCCTGAGCCTGCCACAACTTTGCAGGGTGCTGAGCCCACTCTGAAAGACGTGCTTGCAGCTATAGCTCAAAATGGCTCCACAATGACATCCCTCAGCTCCCAGATGGGCCAAATCATGGAGGAGTTATCAGGTGTGAAACAGAGTTTCCAAAAAGTGAATGACCGCATGACGGCGTCAGAGGGGAGAATCAGTGACTTAGAGGATAAAATGCCCCAGGTTACCCATGAATCCCACAGGCATGATCAGCAACTGGCATTTCTACTTAACAAGACAGATGATTTAGAAAATAGATTGAGGAGAAACAATGTGCGGCTGATAGGGGTTCCAGAAAAAACGGAGGGCACAAATCCGTCAGAATTCTTTGAGAGATGGCTGCAAAAAGTATTTGCCGCAGAGGTCCTATCCCCCCTATATGCTGTGGAGAGAGCCCACAGAGTGCCCACCAGACCCATGCCTCCGGGAGCTCCTCCAAGACCTGTCCTGGTGAAACTACTACATTATAGAGACCGGGATGCGATCCTAAGAGCGGCTAGAAATAAAGGGTCCATAACGGTGGACGGCCACAAAATATCCTTCTTTCCTGATTATTCAGTTGAAATTTCAAAAAGAAGAGCTCAATTCACAGATGTGAAATGACGCCTGAGAAATGCACAAGTCTCGTACTCCATGCTGTACCCAGCGAAGCTCAGGGTGGCTGCACTGCAAGAGACATTCTTTTTTGAAAATCCTAAAGATGCTCTCAAATGACTTGATATGAATGAGCAACGGCTCAGGCAAAATCCAAAACATTGATATGTAACCCTTGAAGGACTTTATGGATGATGAATACTCGACTGTCTGCTGCGATTACATAGGATTGGCCTAGTGGATATAATTATGATACCCATTGATTGGTTCCAGCAGAACTCCCTGGAAGAGGAGTTTGGGTTTCCTTTCTTTCCCTTTTTCACTTCCAGAGACGGTTTTTGTTTTTCTCACTTCCCTGCATTTTTCATTGTTCTCAGGCTTTTTTTTTTTTTTTCTTGCTTTAAACCATTTTGGGAAGCGGGAATTTTGTCTCTTGTTTCGGCTTCAGGATGGACTGGTGCCTCAGTTTCAACGTTTATGTTGTGGGACAACTGTTAGATGCGGGGGGAGGGGGGAGGATGGAGGGGGGGGAATGTTTCTGCAGCTTTAACCTCATAACGACGGCCGTACGACTTAAAGCGGCGGCAAAACGGGGTACTTATTCTGTTCCGCCGCTTTAAAGCGGCGGCCCGAAAAAACCCTGTAGCGCCCCCCAGCGACCGAAAATCTCGGGGGTTTCAGCTACCGGGGGTAGCTGAGACCCCCCAGATTATGAATCGGGGTGTTTTTTTTGGACCCCGATCATGTGATCGGCGGTATACACTGTATACCGACGAACACATGAAAAAAAAAGAAATGGCCGGTAAAACTGATTTCTTTTTTATCTGACATGATCAAACATGTCAGATGAGAAAGAAATCTAAACCCCTAGTGCCCCCAAAGCCCCCGGTACCGGAGAGTCCCCCCACCACCCCTACCCCCCCTCCGGAGCACTCAAAATGGCGCCGAAGCGCACAGAAAACTGCAGCCGCCGCCGGCTCTGCATTCATTTCCCTCCGATCTGAAATGATCAAACATTTCAGATCGGAGGGAAATGTCCTCCCCCTGACCCCTCCTCCAGTCCACCGGAGCCCTCTGGTCACCGGAGCCCCCTCCAGTCTCCAGAGCCGCCTCCCCCCTCCCCCCTCCGGAGCGTGGAAGATGGCGGCGCCGCGCGGCCGCATTCATTCTGCTCTTTCTGCCGCATGTGACACGTCACATGCGACAGAAAGGTGTCCCCAGGTCCCGCTAGGTCATCCCCCCCGTCACCCCCCCCAGCCCCCGGTCATACGTTACCTGTCTGGTGATCCGTCCCGCGATCACGCCGCCTCCTTCTTGAATGCTGGCGGCGCATGCCCAGACAGCGGCTGTCAGCTGGATCCCTGGGACGCTGACGTCGCTGCTGCACAGGCTGCTCCACTGTGGACCGGGGGAGAGTGAGTGCAGTAATCAGCAGTCTCTCCATGTGAGCAGTGTGGTCCTCACATGGAGAGACTGCTGTTCCAGAAAATGGGGCGTACGTTCTGTGAGCGTGCCCCTCATATTCTGGAATGAGGTTACTGCAGGTCACTCTGCCCTAAGTTGGACCGGGGCAGTGTGAGTGCAGTAATTCTCAGATTACTGCACCCACACTGCTCATGGAGAGCTTGCTCTTCCAGAAAATGGGGGATACGTTCCCTGAACGTGCCCTCCATATTCTAGAAGATCCAGAGTCGGCGTGGGACCTCCAAAATGGATTACAGCGACCGGAATTTCTTTATTTTCAATAAATTGGGGAAAGAGGAATGTTTTGGGGAGTGTTTTTTCAAATAAATTTTTTTTTTGTCTTTATTTTTTTCTATTACTTACTGGGTTAGTGATGTCGGGTATCTGTTCAGATGCCGTGACATCACTAACCCCAGGGCTTGATGCCAGGTGACATTACAGCTGGTATCAACCCCATATATTATCCCGTCTGCCACCGCACCAGGGCGCGGGATGAGCTGGGGCGAAGCGCCAGGATTGGCGCATCTAATGGATGCGCCACTTCTGGGGCGGCTGCGGCCTGCTATTTTTAGGCTGGGAAGAGTCCAATAACCATGGCTCTTCCCACCCTGAGAATACCAGACCCCAGCTGTCTGCGTCACCTTGGCTGGTGATCTAATTTGGGGGGGACCCCACGTTTTGTTTTTTTTTAAAAAACGCCTGGGGAGCCCTCCAAATTGATCACCAGACAAGGTGAAGCTGTCAGCTGTGGTTTGCAGACTACAGCTGTCTGCTTTACCCTAGCTGGCTATCAAAAATAGGGGGGACCCCACGTCGTTTATTTTAATTATTAATTTTTTGGGGGGCTAAATACAAGGCTAGGCACCCTTTAGTGCCACATGAAAGGCACTAAAGGGCGCCAGCTTAGAATATGCAGGGGGGTGGGACGTTATATATGTTTGACATCTATCCATTCATCCATTGTAGCATTTTAGGCTGTGCGCCCATAATCGGGATTTGCAGCGTTTTGGGCGCAGAGTGTGTCCATAGTGTGTCCCTGTGTCCATAGTGCTGCGTTGTGCAGTAGAAGCACAGTGGAAGGATTTTTAGAAATCCCATGCCCAATGTGCTTGCCCAATGTGCTTCTTTTCTCCGCAGCATACACCGACCTGTGGCGCAGCTTCCCGAGCCTCAGCATGTCAATTTATGCTGCAGAGATGAGTGTTCTCTGCAGGTAGCATAGAGCTCCACAGCGGCCTGAACCCAAATCGTGGGCATGGGCAGCTGCGTTCTCCCGTGGACAACACTCACATCTCTGCAGGAGGCTGACACTGTGTACTAGACGCCGTCTCGCTGGATCATGGCCACATAGCCTAAAAGTGAGACATTTGTTGCTACAGCAACATTTTTGTGAAGTACCTGTGGATTCAAAATGCTTACTATACTCCTGAATAAAATCCAGTTTCCAAAATGGGGTCACTTGTGGGGGGTTTCTAATGTATAGGTACCCAAGGGGCCCTGCAAATGTGACATGGTGCCCGCAATTTATTTCAACTTTTCCAGAATTCAAATGGTGCTCCTTCCATTCCAAGCCCTCCCATTTATCCAAACAGAGGTTTTTGGCCACATGTGGGGTATCCCTGTGCTCATAAGACATTGGATAACAACCTGTTGGGTCCACGGTTTGTTGTTGTCTCTTGAAAAAGTGAGAAATTTGATGCTGAAGCCACATTTTTGTGAAAAAAATGAAAATTTTCAATATGGCAACCTAAGCTTATCAAATTCTGTGAAGTATTCGTGGATTCAAACTGCTCACTATACACCTAGATAAAAGCCTTGAGGTGTCTTGTTTCCAGAATGGAGTCACTTGTGGGGGACCGCCACTGTTTAGGCACCTCAGGGGCTCTCCAAATGCAACCTGGCGTCCGCTATTGATTCCAGCCAATTTTGCAGTCAAATGGCACTCCTTCCCTTCCGAGCCCTGCCATGCGCCCAAACAGTTGATTTCCACCACATATAAGGTATCGCCAAACTCAGGAGAAATTGCACAATAAATGTTATGCTGAATTTTTTCCTTTTACTCTTGTAAAAAAAAAAGCTACCTGGTTGAAATAACAATTTTGTGGTAAAATTTTATTTTTTTTTTTTCATGGCTCAACGTTATAAAATTCTGTGAAGCACCTGGGGGTTCAGGGTACTCACCAAACATCTAGATAAATTCCTTGAGGGGCCTAGTTTCCAAAATGGGGTCACTTGTGCGGGGTTTCTGCTGTTTAGGTACCTTAGGGGTCCTCCAAATGTGACATGGTGCCCGCAATCTTTTTCAGCCAAATTTCCTTTCCAAAATTCAAATATTGCTCCTTTCGTTCCAAGCCCTCCCATTTGTCCAAACAAAGGTTTCAGACCACATGTGAGGTATCACCGCGCTCATAAAAAAGTGGTTAACAAACTTTGAGGTCAAATTTTTGGAATTACCTCTTGAAAAAGTAAGAAAATTGATGCTAAAGCAACATTTTTGAGAAAATTATTAAAATTTTCAATATGACAACGTAACGTTAACAAAATCTGTGAAGTACCTGTGGATCTAAAATGCTCACTATACCCCTAGATAGAAGCCTTGAGGGGTCTGGTTTCTAAAATGGTGTCACTTGTGAGGGGTTTCTTCTGTTTAGGTACCTTAGCGGACCTGTAAATGCAACATGGTGCCCGCAATTTATTTCAGCCAAATTTGCTTTCCAAAATTCAAATATTGCTCCTTCTGTTCCGAGCCCTCCCATTTTGTCCAAACAGAGGTTTCTGACCACATGTGGGGTATCGGCGCACTCATGAGAAAGTGGGGAACAAGTTTTGGGGTCCATTTTGTTGTGCTATTTCTTCTAAAAGTGAATAAATTTGGGTTAGAGCAACATTTTTAGGTAAAATTTAATTTTTGCTTTTTTTCATTCCACATTGCTTTTGTTCATGTGAAGCACCTGAAGGGTTAATAAACTTCTTGAATGTGGTTTTGAGTACTTTGGGGGGTGCAGTTTTTAGAATGGTGTCACTTTTGGGTATTTTCTGTCATCTAGGCCTATTGAAGTCACTTCAAATGTGATGTGGTCCCTAAAAAATGGTTTTGTAAATTTTGATGTAAAAATGAGAAATCACTGATAAACTTTGAACCCCTCTAACTTCCTAACAAAAAAAAATTTTGTTTCCAAAATTGTGCTGATGTAAAGTAGACAAGTGGGAAATGTTATTTATTAACTATTTTGTGTCACAGAAATCTCTGGTTTAACGATATAAAAATTCAAAAGTTGAAAATTGCTAAATTTTCAAAATTTTTGCCAATATTCAATTTTTTTCATAAATAAAAGCAAAAAATATTGTCCTAAATTTGGTACTAACATGAAGTCCAATATGTGACGAAAAAACAATCTCAGAATCACCGGGATCCGTTGAAGCGTTCCAGAGTTATAACCTCATGAAGTGACACTGGTCAGAATTGCAAAATTTGGTCTGGTCATTAAGGTGAAAATTAGCTCCGTCACTAAAGGGTTAATGATGCTTTTATATTTATGTCTGCTAATGGTTCTCATGTGGTTAAGGAAGGTGGAGGAGGGTTGGAACTCTTTGCTGGGTGTGACTGCTTGCACTACATACGCATACCACCAGGATGGTGGGTAGAATTAACATTCTTTCTTGGAATGTCCGTGGCTTGGGGGACCCCACAAAAAGGGTAGCAGTAATGGAACAGGTCAAATCCCAGTTTCCAGCAATCATCTGCCTACAGGAGACACATTTGGAGGGCGACAAAATAGCATACATGAATCGCTCATGGGTGGGCCATTGTTTCCACTCAACCTACACAGCTCATTCCAGAGGTGTCAGTATCTTAGTCCACAGAGAAATCCCATTTGAGATTATTTCATCCACAGTAGATCAGGAAGATAGATTCATTTGCGTGCGCTGTAAAATATTTAACAAGGAGCTCCTTCTGATAAGTTTTATATACCGCATCCATATAATAATACTGTTCTAAACAAAATGATTAGCAAGACCCCCAATGTACAGGTGGTGTGCACGGGGGATTTCAACAATATCATTCACCCATATTGGGACAAACACAATGTGGGTACTCACTTAGAACACTATCCTAACTCCAAATTTGGGGACACGGTGGCTGAACTGGCACTTTCAGATCTGTGACGAATCAGAAACCCTGGAATCAAGAGATTCTCGTGCTATTCCAAAACACACAACACTCTGTCCAGAATAGACCTGATCTTGGGCTCGGAGGGTATACTGCCAATGGTGGAAAACACAGAATACCTTCCTAGAGGTTTATCAGACCATTCCCCACTGTTGACACGACTTAATATTTTACCCGGGCTTGATCGTACCCGTAGCTTGTGGTCCTTCAATGCTTTTTGGCTACAGATTATGGATGTGGGCCCGGTTGAACTAGCCCTTGAATACTATTTTCAGGACAACTGTACTGGGGAGATGTCGCTTAACACTGTTTGGAATGCCATGAAGGCCTGTCTGAGGGGGTCACTAATACAGGGGGTCACTAGATCTAAAATTAAGTCGGCACAATTTGAAATTTTTCTTAAAGAACGGGTCCAGACGACAGAACAGAAATACATACTGTCAGGGGATACACGGGACTTACTGGAATGGAGGGAGGCACAAGAAGCATATGATTCTCACATTAAGGAACGGGCCACTAACAAAAGACTTTTTACACAACAGAGATTCTTTGAAGAGGGCGAAAAAGCGGGTCATTTATTAGCGGTGATTGCTAAAGTGCAAAGGGGAAACACATTTGTGGGGGCGCTAAGGGACAAAACCAGGACCATAGTCAATCAACCTGACCAAATTTTGGCTACTTTCTCTGAATTCTATGAACAACTTTACAGTACTAAACTGCAATATGATAGGGAACAGATATCTTCTGACCTGAAAGACATCCCCTTGCCCTCCCTTTCAGATGAGGACAGAGTATACCTAAACAGTCCACTCACACTGGAAGAGTTGCATTTAGCAGTGTCCTCCATGCCCAATAAGAAGTCACCGGGTTCAGATGGGATCCCCACAGAGATTTACAAAAAGTTTGGAGACATCCTGCTCCTCCAGCTGCTGTCGACCTTCCAGCAAGCAGCCAAAAATGGCTCCTTGCCCCAATCGATGCGAGAAGCAGTGATAGTTGTCATACCTAAACCTGGCAAGGACCCCCTCATCCCTGACTCTTATAGACCTATCTCTCTGTTACCTACAGATATCAAAATAATAGCTAAAGTATTAGCTTCCAGACTTAATAAGGTTATACTTTCACTATTCCATTCGGACCAGTCGGGGTTCATGCCTTCCAGATCAACGGCAGTGAATATACGACGGTTACACCTCAACCTACAATTGCCAGTTGATAACTCAGGGGATAGGGTAATTTGCTCCCTAGACGCCGCTAAGGCTTTCGACTCTATTGAGTGGGAGTTTCTCTGGGCAGTACTTGACAGATTTGGACTGGGGAGGGATTTTATTTCCTGGGTAAGACTTCTATATAATAACCCTACTGCTAGGATCAAAGTTAATGGATGCCTTACTTCTTTCCACCTGGGTAGGGGCACCCGCCAGAGATGCCCGCTATCCCCCTTACCATTTGCTCTGGCTGTTGAGCCTATGGCGGCAATGGTTAGATCCAATCCAGACATAACACGGTTCATGAGGGGTGGTCAGTAGGAAAAAATAGCGTTGTACGCAGATGACACACTCTTTTTTCTGGCCAATGCAACATCATCACTGCCAAGGGCAATGGGGGTTATACAAGAATTTGGGAAGTACTCAGGTCTATTAATCAACTGGGAAAAGTCTGTATTACTTCCGGTGGATGGAACCACAAACTCACCTAATTACGTAGACTCGGCCCTACAGGTTGTTGCCCAGTTTAAATATTTGGGGATAATGGTCACCACTCGTGTTGAGGATTATAAGAGTCTCAACCTAACCCCCTATTCTGTTGAAATTTAAGGATAAGAAGGAAGTCTGGTCTCGCCTGCTCTTCTCAGCAGTTAGCCGCTCTAACCTGATCAAAATGATCTGGATGCCCCAACTACTATACAAGCTACACAACTCTCCACAATGGATCCCACAAAGATTTTTCCATAAGGTAAACGCACTATTCCGGGAATTGATCTGGGGCGGACAGATGCCGCGCATTAGGCTCGAGACCCTGCAGAGGGATAAAAGTAGTGGAAGTCTGGCGGTACCCAATCCATGGGTTTACTATCTGGCGGCTCAGCTTCAGCACATTCGGGGATGAGAGGACCCTGGAGGGGGGGGGCACAGAATACGATTCTACAACAATATTTTCACTCCACTAGTCTATACGAGGTTCTAGAGGCAGGAGGCTTTGGAGCTGCTGCTAATAGTTGCCCAACCGTACTACTAATCCAAAAACTATGGGATAAAACTAAAAAACTACAAGACATTCAGGGAATCTCACAATATACCTCTATATGGAGAACTCCATGGTTACCTAACTTGCATCGTTTAGAGGGGTTTGGGAGCTGGGTTTTGAGAGGGATAAATAGATTCACACATATTGTGGAGAAGGGCCAACTCAGAGGCTTTCCTCAGTTGCAAGTGGTGTTTGGGATCCAGAATTCGGAGTTTAAGTACTTGCAACTGAGACATGCCTATCAGGCAGAAACCTCTATTATGGGTAGAGCATTGGAGCAGAACAAAGTCATGCAACGCATGGCAACCTCTAGAGGCTCAGCTGGAGTGATCTCTCGTTTATATTGGGATCTACAGTCATGGCCAAAAGTTTGGAGAATGTTACAAATATTAATTTTTACAAAGTCCTACTGCTTAAGTTTTTCTAATGGCAATTTGCATATACTCCACAATGTCATAAAGAGTGATCAGCTTAACAGCAATTACTTGCAAAGTCAATATTGGCTAAGAAAATGAACTTTAACCCCCAAAACACATTTCAACATCATTGCATTCCTGCCTTAAAAGGAGCAGCTAACATTGTTTTAGTGATTGTTCCATTAACACAGGTGTGGGTGTTGATGAGGACAGGGCTGACGATCAATCAGTCATGATTAAGAAAGAATGACACCACTGAACACTTTAAAAGGAGGCTGGTGCTTGGTATCATTGTTTCTCTTCAGTTAACCATGGTTATCTCTAAAGAAACACGTGCAGCCATCATTGCTCTGCACAAAAATGGCCTAACAGGGAAGAGTATCGCAACTACAAAGATTGCACCTCAGTCAACAATCTATCGCATCATCAAGAACTTCAAGGAGAGAGCTTCCATTGTTGCCAAAAAAGGCTCCTGGGCGCCCAAGAAGGACCAGCAAACGCCAGGACCATATCTTAAAACTGTTTCAGCTGTGGGATCAAACTACCAGCAGTGCCGAGCTAGCTCAGCAATGGCAGCAGGCTGGTGTGAGTGCTTCTGCACGCACTGTGAGGCGGAGACTCTTTGAGCAAGGCCTGGTTTCAAGGAGGGCAGCAAAGAAGCCACTTCTCTCCAGAAAAAACATCAGGGACCGACTGATATTCTGCAAAAGGTACAGGGAGTGGACTACTGAGGACTGGGGTAAAGCCATTTTCTCAGATGAATCCCCTTTTCGATTGTTTGGGACATCTGGAAAACAGCTTATTAGGAGAAGAAGAGGTGAGCGCTACCACCAGTCTTGTCTCATGCCAACTGTTAAGCATCCTGAAACGATTCATGTGTGGGGTTGCTTCTCAGCCAAGGGAATCGGCTCACTCACAGTCTTGCCTAAAAACACAGCCATGAATAAAGAATGGTACCAGAATGTCCTCCAAGAGCAACTTCTCCCAACTGTCCAAGAGCAGTTTGGCGCCCAACAATGCCTTTTCCAGCATAATGGAGCACCTTGCCATAAAGCAAAGGTGATCACTAAATGGCTCATGGAACAAAACATAGAGATTTTGGGTCCATGGCCTGGAAACTCCCCAGATTTTAATCCCATTGAGAACTTGTGGGCAATCATCAAGAGACGGGTGGACAAACAAAAACCAACAAATTCTGGCAAAATGCAAGCTTTGCTTATGCAAGAATGGACAGCTATGAGTCAGGATTTGGTCCAGAAGTTGATTGAGAGCATGCCAGGGAGAATTGCAGAGGTCCTGAAGAAGGGTCAACACTGCAGCAAATATTGACTTGCTGCATTAACTCATTCTAACTCTCAATATAACCTTTTGGTACTCATAATATGATTGCAATTATATTTCTGTATGTGATGTAAACATCAGACAAACACAATTAAAAACCAGAGGGCAACAGATCATGTGAAAATATAATTTTGGTGTCATTCTCAAAACTTTTGTCCATGACTGTATTATATCTGGTGCACCGGAATTGTCCAGTAAACGCAAAATAAAAATAGGAACAAGCTATAGGACCTCTTGAGGACAACCAATGTGTAGAAATTTTAGAAAGAATTCATAGTCTATCATTGGGGGAGGCATACAGACTGTCACACCTGTACGTTATTCACCAAGTATATCGCACTCCTAGATTCCTGTTTAATATTGAAGTTAGAACTGACCCCTTCTGCCCGCGATACAAAATATGTTCCGCAGATCTATTACATATGATGTGGTCGTGTCCTGATATTGAACATTACTGGAGAGGGGTGACAGAAATAATCGATAGAGTATATACAATAGAAACGAGCTTAACTCCCTTTGTATGTATTCTGGGATACGTGGAGGATTTACCTTTGGAGGAGGAGGGCAAAGTGGCTGTATCTAGACTATTATATATTGCCAGGAAACTAATCGCTCAACACTGGATCTCGGACCACAGTCCTACAATATCTGAATATGTCAAAGTTAATTGGGTGATAAATGTGGAGAAAAGTATATATCGGAAAAGAAATGGCGTAATCAAATTTGAAAAAATATGGGCACGATGGATAGATGGGTCAGGGTTGGCTTCGAGGGAACTGATTAGGTTTAGATTGGGCTTACTCTAAAGGTGGCTTTACACACTGCAACATCGCAAACGACATCGCTGTAACGTCACCGGTTTTGTGACGTTATAGCGACCTCCCCAGCGACATTGCAGTGTGTGAAACACATCAGCGACCTGGCCCCTGCTGTGAAGTTGCTGATCGCTACAAATCGTTCAGGACCATTCTTTGGTCCTTTGTTTCCCGCTGTGCAGCATGATCCCTAGAAAGTCTCAGTGTGTAAAGGGGACTTTACAGCGACTTCGTTAGCGACTTCCCTTTCAAAAAGCTGCTTTACAACGTCCCCAGTGACTAGGTAGGTCGTTCTGCAGGTCTGGATCGCTGTTGCGTCGTTGGCCAGGTCTGCCTGTTTGACAGCTCACCAGAGACTTTGTAGCGATCCCGGCCAGGTTGGGATCGCTGGTTGGATCGCTAGAAAGTCTCAGTGTGTAAAGGCCCCTTAAATTGATAACAAGGGGCAAAGGGCGAGAAATCTCTACAGAACTTATCTATAATGATGACGGAGGTTTGGGGAGAAGAGAGTAGCATGGGAACAGGTTAGATTCTTCATCAAAAATAACATTTAAATGTGTACAATGCCAAACAAAGCAAAAACTCAAAGAAAAACAAAAGGCTAATTGGATTAATTGATAAATGTAATAATGGTACTTAAGTTAAGAACTTGTGTCTAGGAATGTGTGGAACTGCAGATTTGACATTATCTCTCCTTTCTACAAGACTGTTTAATGTTTGTTGGAGAGTGTTGGGAGGGGAGTAGAGGCTGGTGTTAGGTTGACCTAACAGTCACAGCTATTGCCAGCGATGTCCGAATGCAGAGAGGGTACCGGTGACCCCCCTCTGCCCTCCCTTTAGCCTTCAATGAAAACAGACAGACACCGTTATACACGTAAAGGCTAGGAGACGTGCGGCTCCCAAAAAGAAAACTGTATTATTTTGTTTACATTTCAAAGTTATACAAAGTTGATTAGGGCGTAACTATGCAACATACATATTCATTAATTTACATTCATTAAGGCGTGGATTGCATATTCCCAGCAAGAGAAATTAATATAATGACTTATACTCCCATAACAGTCTATGACGTTTCTTTTTCCATAACAAGAATGTTTTTCAGTCGTCTCTAAGTCAAAACATTCTGCGTCCTTGAAGTTGGTCTCATAGTTTATTACGCAAATAAGTCTGGTTCGGTCTTGCCAGGGAGAATGAATTTCTATTATTTTTCTAAGGCAGTGAAAAAGGTTAACTCTTTCCTCACAATCCCCCCTATTGGCGTGATTGATGGACAGGGGGCCATCGAGAAGCTGTGGACTATAGAGAGAGCAGGCTAGCCTCCAGATACTTTCTGAGCCGCGGGTTGCTCAGGGAGTGTCGTCTCACATCCGTCACCCAGGACTGCCTGCATGCCTCTCGATAGGAGTCTCATCATGATACGCCAAGGTGATTTCTAGAGGAAAGAGTAGAGAAGAGAAAAAAGGCATATTAGTGATTTCATATGGGTGCTGAATAATCATTGCATCTACATTGCTTCAAGCAGCGGGAAAACAAAGCCATTAGCAACTTGAACACTACATAAGCAACTAGTAAACAGAGTAACACTTGGAACACTGATAGTCTGTTGTAACAGCCTCCCCATTGAAACACTTTGTTTATTGGGACTGGTATGGCTAAGTATGGCATGGAAGAGGCTGTCACAAGTGCGTGTGTACATATCCAGCAGTCTGTGATCTCAAGTTTTTCAGCTAACACTTCATGATGGGTCTCAAATTAATTCTGCCATGGTGTAGAAGGCCCCAAAAAGGGAGTACACATAGAAATACTTATCAGCAGTATTAGGCCTTCTTGCAGTGGCTGGCATGGACCCATGTCGATCTCCCCTCAAGTTTGACGGAGGTTGGAGTGGTCAGCTGGACAGTCAAAGGCCCTTCGAATCGTGGCTCAAGGGTCTTTTTCACGTGCTTCTTTAGGTAGACCCGGTCGCCAGGCTTTAGAGAGTGGGTTCCTGGAATGGCATCAGGATCAGGTAGAGAAGAGTAGACCCTTTGGTGGGTTTCAGTTAGTCTCTTCTGCAGGGAAACAACATAAGACGTTAGGCTATCACATTGCAGGTGTAACTCCTGCGGGAAGTAGCATCCTAATCTGGGTGCACTACCAAAGAGTATTTCAAAGGGTGAGAGCCTGTGCTTTCCCTGCGGGGTAGTCCTTATAGAGTAAAGAGCTATGGGGAGACATTCTGTCCATGGTCTACCAGTCTCCTCCACTGCCTTGGCTAGTTTGAGCTTTTAGAGTGCCATTTAACCTTTCCACTTTCCCTGATGACTGTGGGTGGTAAGGTGTGTGTAAGGCTGACTGAATGCCTAACAGGGCACAGGTGTTCTGGAAAACATGTCCAGTGAAATGAGTACCTCGGTCTGACTCTATGACTTCAGGGAGTCCAAACCGGGGTACCAGCTCACAGGCCAATTTCTTTGCTGTAATTCGGGCCATGGCTGAGCTGACAGGGTAGGCCTCTGGCCATCCTGAGAAGAGGTCTACACAGACAAGTACAAACTCGTAGATGCCATGTTTTGGCAACTGTATATAGTCTATTTGTACTCTTTGAAATGGGGCAAACGTCTTTGGCATGTGTCATTGCGGGGTTTTAGTTAGCTGGCCTGGATTATGTTGTTGACAGATGTGACAAGCTTTTATTCTCTGGGAGGCGTATTGTCTGAAGCCGGGGGCTACCCAATTTGGTTGCATCTGGTTCATGATTGAGTTTGTGCTACCGTGTGTGGGATAGTGGAGTACTTGGAAAATGGCAGGAAACCAACTGCGTGGCAGGACGGGAAGTCCGTTTAGGCGCCAAATCCCCTCCACCTTTTCTGCCCCCTTGGCCCGCCATCCGGCCTTTTCTTCCTCAGAGGCGTTTTCTTGTGTCTCAAAGAGGTTCTGCATTTCTTCCTCCGTCGTTGACACTGTTTCCGTCTCCTTCAAAGGGAGTAAGGTGGCTTGTTTTGCTGTTTGATCGGCCAAGCGATTTCCCCTTGCCTCGGGTGTTTGAGCCTTGGTGTGGGCAGCAACCTTTATGATTGCTAGCTGTTTTGGTATCAAGGCTACTTCCATTAGTTTCTTCACTGAGGCTCCATGCCTGATGGGATTTCCTGTTGCTGTCAGGAATCCTCTTGTCTGCCAGATAGTGCCAAAATCGTGCACAATGCCGTGTGCATAGGCTGAGTCCGTGTAGATGTTCGCTGTTCGTTCTTCCAGAAACTCAATTGCCCAGATGAGGGCAAGAAGTTCTGCTTCTTGAGCAGATATGCGTGGAGGTAGCGGTTGTTTGGCTAACACTGCATATAGAGTCACTACTGCAAATCCGGTGTGGAACTTGCCTGCTTCATCAGCGTACCTGCTACCATCCACAAAAAGTTCAAAGTCTGGATTTGTAAGCGGTGTTGCCTGTATATTGTGCAGGGGCTTTGCCTCATGTTCAATGAGTTCCTGACAATCATGATCAAATGGTGCACTGGTACGTTTGTCACTCTCTTCTGTCCTCTCTTCTGTCACTCTCTTCTGTCCCCCCTTCTAAACTTGTAAAGATCAGCAGATCAGCAAGGTTTAGACTTGTAACTCGAGCAAATGAGATGTTTGGGGGTAGCAACAGCATGCACTGGAGTCTGACTTATCTTGCCATGGAGAGGTGTTTCAACTGCACTTGATTGAGAACAGCATAAATGTCATGGCTGGTAAGGATGGTAGTCGGGAAATCGAGTGAGATTTCAGATGCTTTCTGCAGTATGTTTGAAACTGCTGTAACAGCACGGACACAGGTTGGTGCTGCTCTGGTGACGTTGTCAAGTTGAGAGGAGTAGTACCCGATTATGTGATGTTTGTCCGTCTTCTGGGTGAGTACTCCTACGGCAAATCCTTGAAGCTCTGCTACGAACAGATTAAAGGTGAGATCATAGTTTGGTAGTGCCAGAGCAGGTGCATCAATCACTAGTTCCTTGAGCTTTTGAAAGTTTTGTCGAGCTTCTTCTGTAAGGGAGAAAGGAACATTCTTTGTGCAATCATACAGCGGTTGCATGAGTAGTGACGCATTGGGAATCCACCGTCTGCATTTATCTCTGCTTGCTTTGCATCCTACTTCTGCCAGAAAGGTAAGCATTCCTCTTCACTAGGGCAGCACAGTAGTAAATCATCCACGTACTGGTAGATGTACTGCGAGAGGTAGCGGGAGGAGGGATTGTCTCAGCTGCGGTGGCGTAATTCCAGGCTTGACTGAAACTTTTACTGTGGGCATGGGTAGTGTGCCGAGGTCAGTTTTTGATGTGGACCAGAGTTTTGCAGGAACTTGTAGAAGTATTGGATCCGTGTTTACTTCACGTGTAACATCAGATTCTGGTTGATCTTCTATCATCTGGAGAGTGCACAGGATTTCTTCTGGGATATCTTCTGGAATTTGCAGGATAGCAGATCCATCTTCATTGTAGACAATCTGAGCTTGTAGTCTTGATAGTAGATCTTCTCCCACTAGGGCATCTCCACCCAGGGGGGACACTAAGAATTTAGACACAAACATGTGTGGTCCCAGTTTCACCTTCAGTGGATGTGTTATTGGGATTATCTGGGCTTGTCCATCAAATCCGGATACTACAGTAGCTTCAGATGAGATGGATCCTTCAGGCACTAGGTTCCTGGGGTTCAGGAGCGTGAGGCTCCTGAGTCCACCAAAGCTCTTATTTCCTTGTTGCCAATGTGAAGGGGGACATGTATAAATGGACCTCTGGCATCCCTATCCCGTGCTGCCGCAAGTCAGGCAGTCTTCTCCTCCTGACTCTCGGGTTGGTTTTGAGTGTCCATCTTCTTCTTTCTACAGTCTCTGATCACATGTCCTCTGACCCCACAATAGTAGCAGGTCGGTGCCTTCCTTCTTGTACCTTCTGGCTGACCGTCCACTGCTGCTATGACAACTTTCTTGTTGCTCCTTTTATCCTTTGCGTCGGTTTCTAAGCCACTTGCTTTGTTGACTAGAAGATCTATGTCTTCCATGTTCCTCCATTCTGGGCAGCACGCTTTCAATCTTTCTGCCAGAGGTGCATATATTCCATCCATGAAGGATCTTGCCATCAGGCGACGTATCGCACCCGCTTGTAAGTCCAGCCCTTCATTTGCGAATGACTGCATCAATCTGTAGTAAAATGAGCTGACATTCTCCACAGGACCTTGATGCACTGGTCCCATTGTGCCCTTAGTTCTTTGCTCCTGGTCGCAGAAGAGATTGAGTCTTATCATGAAGTCTTGGCCCGATTCCACATTACGGGTATCGTCCGGAGCATGTCCTGTCAGGTGGGCAGTGAGTTTGGCATACAGTTCGGGAGACATTTTAACTCTACACAAACCTTCCATGTCCAACCAAGTGCTTCTGTAGGAGACCTGTATTTTGGTTCAGGTAACGTGAAAAACTGACTGGGTTTCTAGTCGGATCTGGAGCATTTTGCAGAAAAGCCATCTGCTCGGCTGGAGTCCAGGGTACGTAGTCTTCATATGTACGGGGAACTGCATCTCTGGGAGCATCTGGATTTTGTGAATTAACAGGTGGTCTTATCAGGACTCTTCTTTCCACTACGGGATAAAGAGGCACTGGTGCTGTGGCTTGTAGCTTGTGCTGTGGGGCTGCACAGGCTAGGCATGTTTCACTCCAGTCCGGATTTTGTTGGCCACAGTTTGTGCAGGTCCATCCCGGGGATCCTGCTATTTTTGGAGTCGTTCCAGGAGTAGCTGACAGGTACGGAGGAGGCTGCGGATCCTTATTAGCTTGCTTCCCAGTTTCTTCCCATGTGTCTGATTCTTCATGGTATATCCAACCTTGATCGTGGGCTGTTTTTGCCATGTCAGAAAGAGTTCTGATCAGTTTAGTCCATGATTTATCTGCTATCACTCCTGCTCTAGTAGCTGTTATTGTATCCCATTTGTTGGGGTCCAATTGATCCTTCCCCTTCAATCCAAATGTCTTAAAAAAAACTTCCTTGGCCTGACTGGCTGTTCTTTTGCCATGATAACACGTAATGAGATGTTGCAGGGTGCATCCAGCTCTTCTGTCTTTTGATATTCCTTGCACCATTCTTCTTCTATCTTCTTCAGCTTTTAGACCCTTGAACGTCCTTTGGACTAAACCTACCTATCCTGGAGATACTCAGAGACTAACTCCTTTTCTATTCCTACCTAAGGTGAGGTCTAGAACCACCTTTCCTGGAGATACTCAGAGACTAACTCCTTTTGTATTCCTACTGAAAGATGGTGTCCTAACTTCAGAGGGGGCTGAGAATGTTGAATGGCGCTGGGTTGCCCTTCTTGTAACAGAGATACACTCTATATCCGATAGCAATGGCAAACAGGGCTATTCCCACTAACACTAGGGCAGTGAATATCACATCCATTGGACAGAGCAGGTACACTATTCCCTTTCAACACTCACTGATGTATGGGATCTATGACAACCAACAAGGACAACAGCACAGAAGTAAAGCGCAGGAGAGCAGACACACGGAGAGGCAGAGAAACACAGAGAAACAAACAAACAAGGCACAGAAAACATCAGCTGGCAAGGCTCTCTCAGAGTTCAGTAGAAACCCGCCAATAACCCAGTATCTACTCAGTGTACCATTTTGCGCGTTGGGGAGAGGGGAGATCAGATGTGGGGAGCATAAAGAGAAGAATAAGGTTCAACTCTTACCTGGCCAGGTGTTTCTGGTCCCCACGTCTGGTCACCTCCTCCTCGGCTTGGCAAGACAATCCACTGCGTCCTGGGATTAGAAACACGGGTCCCTGCTTTTCGGGCGCCAGATAATGTTAGGTTGACCTAACGGTCACAGCTGTTGCCAGCGATGTCCGAATGCAGAGAGAGTACCGGTGACCCCCCCTCGGCTATTCCAGCTCTCAATGAAAACAGGCAGACACCGTTATACACGTAAAGGCTAGGAGACGTGCGGCTCCCAAAAAGAAAACTGTATTATTTTGTTTACATTTCAAAGTTATACAAAGTTGATTAGGGCGTAACTATGCAACATACATATTCATTAATTTACATTCATTAAGGCGTGGATTGCATATTCCCAGCAAGAGAAATTAATATAATGACTTATACTCCCATAACAGTCTATGACGTTTCTTTTTCCATAACAAGAATGTTTTTCAGTCGTCTCTAAGTCAAAACATTCTGCTTCCTTGAAGTTGGTCTCATAGTTTATTACGCAAATAAGTCTGGTTCGGTCTTGCCAGGGAGAATGAATTTCTATTATTTTTCTAAGGCAGTGAAAAAGGTTAACTCTTTCCTCACACTGGGTAGCCTCCAATGTTTATTTTGTTGTAACTTGTAAAACTTTAATAAAAACATTTAATTAAAAAAAAAAATAATGCCCAATAAGTGCACAGAGGAGCCTGGTGCACCTCTGGCCCTAGATTGTGCAGTGTTAGCAGCTGGCACCGCTCCTCCATTGAGCACTGTGCAGCGTGCTGACCTGACTCAGCATGCTCTTGTCGTAACTAGTTTCTTCTCGCCTGGAGGGAAAGTTCTTGGCATTAATTCATCTTATGTAACCCTCCCGGACGCGACAAGGACTTCATATTTTCTCTAAATTATTCACGTAGCATCGTGAGACCAGCCGGCCTGCACTGTGGGCTAGAAAGCGGCAAAAATGTTAATGTTCTCATTCTGTGCAAAGTCTTAAAGCCTCGGAGAGGTTATTAGCGAAATATGCAATCAATTAGAGACTGGGAAGTGCCAATGCTAGTGTGCCATAGTAAGTAGGGGGTTCATCTACACCTCTGGAACATAGATCGTAGGTTGACTGAGGCTGACGACCTACTAAATTACTATATGGAAGTCTGTGCTCGTACACACTGCAATTGGGGGTGCAGAGGCAGCAGTTTCACCCGGGCCCTGGTCTCAAGGAGGCCCAATGGCTCTTCTGCCACATGAATATTTTATCTGGGGCACTCTTACTCTTATTGCATTGGGGCCAGGATTTTACGTTACATCCACACATAGAAATAGTATTTTTGGGAGAGAAACAATTTTTACCTTTCATCAAAATGAATCTACGCTGGACACGTCATGAGGGGTTGTTTCCATATCAACATTTCACCTTCTTCACTGGACATCTGCTTTGCGTCTGTTGTATGAATGTCTTCACCTCTGTCCGCTAAAGTGGAGATCTGATAAGAAGAGTGATTGGTCTTATTGTGGGGTATTACTTTAAGTGCCACAAATGAAATACTTTACTTGTCCTTCATGCTTGTTACATATGGACGTGAATACCGTATTTTTTGGACTATAAGACGCACCAGAATTTTAGAGGAGAAAAATGGGAAAATAAAATGTTAAGCAAAAAATGTGGTCATGACACACTGTTATGGGGCGAGGATCTGCTGCTGACTCTGTTATGGGGGTAATGTCCCCAAATTCTCTATTAAGGTACCCCATCCTGGTAATGATCTTCCATTCCTTTAATATGTTCCTCATCCTTGTATATATGTCCCTCATCCTGATAAATACCCCCATTCTGCTATGTACCCCCATCGTGCGATATACCTTCATCCTGTGGCACACAAAAAAAAATAAATGTTTATACTCACCTTTCCTCACTCCAGCAGCATCACTCGTCTTCCTGTCTGTGTCAGCAGCAGCGCCACTGACCTGTGTGGAGCCGTCACCATTCCCTGCAGCATGGCAATGTTCTCCTGTCTGACGCCCGCTGATGTGTGTGGAGAGCGATGTGCACAGCGATGACGTCATCTCTGTGCTCACCGCGCTCTACACAGATCAGCAGGCGTGAGACAGGAGGACATCGCGATGCTGCAGGGAATGGTGAGTATACCATACTTATTCACTGCCCCCCCCCCCCCCCGTGCTGATGAGGATGCGCAGGGAGCAGTAAATATAGCCGCACATCATCACTCCAGGCTGTAGTTGCCAGGGGTGATCACGCGGTTCGGCTGCTAATTAAGCGCGCACCCCCTGCACATCATCCCGCCCACCTGTCAGCGCCGGCTTCAGCGCTGAGAGATGATGGGCGGGAGGATGCATTGATATGAAATGAGCGGGCCCACATGGTCACGGCAGGTGATGCTACAGCCTGCTCCTGAAGCCGATGACCCGCTCCACCGCAGCACCCTCATTCCCCGCAGCCATGCTTTACATTCAGACTATGACGCACCCTCCACATACACCCAACATTTGGGGGGGAAAGGGCGTCTTATAGTCCGAAAAATACGGTATTTGTTCTTAGCAATTCCCTTAAGAGTTAAAACTGCATCACTAAGTTTTGTCTGTTCTTTTTTGTATTTTCTAGATACATTGATCGGAAAGCCTTCTTGGAACGAGTAGATTATCGGCAATTTCAGCTTGAGAGGGAAATCAGACTAAAAAATATGAAGCCATCTTAACTGTACAGTACGATAATGTGACGTCCATGAAACGTCTTTCACAGGTCGCAGGAGAAATCATTTTTAGTATGTAGCGTCTGGAAATCTGTATATTTGAACTGGAATATGGACCCTTTTGAAAGTTTTCCCCCCTTTTTAATATTTCTTGTCTGATTGATTTTTTTATTTTCTTTTGGTGCACTTGTGGTTTCAGTGACTATGGACTAATAAATCTATTTGTAAATTAAAAGTTTGTGTTACTGTGTAGTCTGTGATGTTGCACAATTGTTCATGTAGATTAGACACACTGGTCCACATTTACTTATAATCACGCATCCACTTAGCAGTAATGAAACTGGAGAAGGTAGGTGTCACACTAGGTACAGGGAAGTAGTAAGCGAGCATGAAAGGTAAGGGAAGGGGGAGATGGTGACCTCTGGCAGCCTACTGCTAGTCCCTGGGGTCCCTCACCACCCTAGATAGGTTCCACACCTATGCGCCGAGCTGGATACCTGACCCTAGGTATCCCTAGTGCTGGGCCCTCAATAGGGAATGGGTGGGATGGTCTCTTCGTCAACCCTACTAAACACTAAAGGAAGACACAAGGGGGACAAACTGGGGAAAAAGCAAGAACTACTTATTCACAGATGACACAGACAGGAGTTCACCAAAGCTTCAGCAACGATGAGAGCAAGCCACCTGCTTGCAACCAGAGATACAAAGAACTGAATAATATTACCAGCCCAGGGAGGAAGGGAGTTTTTAAGGACCAAGAGAATACTGAGGATCAGCAGCTGGGTGGTAGGTGAGCTCCTGCTGGGTCCAAAAGGGGGAGAGATGAAAATCTATCAGCAATGCTTACTAGTACAATGAATACTAACAGCAGGAACAATAGAAAGTCAGGATGCACTCTGTGCAGCCAAACACTGTGATCTTCTATAGCCAGAAACCACATGACTGTCTGTCACCCGTGACAGTAGGAGCTCGACAATTGCTGACACATTATTAAAAGTCATGGAAAGTCTTAAGACCGTTCCCTTGCCAGAAATATATAATGTTTGCTGTTTACCCGGTCTAAATAGTGCCGCTGTTGGGAATCTGGCTTTACAGATTTATGATTGGAGTATTTAGAAAGTAACATTTATTTTTATATACCTGTTAACAGTTGTATATTTTGCCCTGCATAATGCCTTCAACATCTTCCTTACCATTGATAGTTTGGTATTGGTGACTTCATGTTGAATGTGACTTGCTAACCTGTGCTGTCCTGCAGCATTTATCAGAATACCTTATAATACCAATTGATTACTGGACATTCACTGAAACTCCATCTATATAGTATTCCCTATAGATGATTTTGGGTATTTTACTGTTGGGTATTAAATAATAGAGATCCATTAAAAATTTGTTGCTGAACAAACCGCCCCTCTTGATTCTTACTGGGGTGCATGAAGCTCCAGTGGATCAATAATTTGGACTAGGGCCATGGTTGAGCTGCTGGTGTGCTCTCGCTCATGCTACTTTGCCTCTGCAGAATTGGAGGAGCATATGGACACTGAACCTAGACATAGATTCAGCTTACAGGCAGTGCCCTACTTGCTTACGAGACTGGACACAACTGGTAGCTTACACCAGTGTAGCGCATATGTGACTCAGAGGTCTAGGGAATATATATCATTAAAATCAAGCAAAATATTCCCAAATAACATTAATTTATTAAGTATATATAAAACCACACCTTTAGTGAAAATTCAATTTCATTTGTCACATGCAGACCAATTGGTCACCTCTAGCCTTGATACCAAGGATAGGGTTTACATAGTTATATCGGACAAATTGTTACATTCAGATGTCTAAAAAGCTCATGTAGGGAATATGGATAGCACCGTACAAACAACTTAACTTGAGGACTACAGTGCCTACAAGTAGTATTCAACCCCCTGCAGATTTAGCAGGTTTACACATTCGGAATTAACTTGGCATTGTGACATTTGGACTGTAGATCAGCCTGGAAGTGTGAAATGCACTGCAGCAAAAAAATGTTATTTCTTTTTTTCTTTTTTTTTTTTTAAATTGTGAAAAGTTTATTCAGAGGGTCATTTATTATTCAACCCCTCAAACCACAAGAATTCTGTTTGGTTCCCCTAAAGTATTAAGAAGTATTTCAGGCACAAAGAACAATGAGCTTCACATGTTTGGATTAATTATCTCTTTTTCCAGCCTTTTCTGACTAATTAAGACCCTCTCCAAACTTGTGAACAGCACTCATACTTGGTCAACATGGGAAAGACAAAGGAGCATTCCAAGGCCATCAGAGACAAGATCGTGGAGGGTCACAAGGCTGGCAAGGGATACAAAACCCTTTCCAAGGAGTTGGGCCTACCTGTCTCCACTGTTGGGAGCATCATCCGGAAGTGGAAGGCTTGTGGAACTACTGTTAGCCTTCCACGGCCTGGGCAGCCTTTGAAAGTTTCCACCCGTGCCGAGGCCAGGCTTGTCCGAAGAGTCAAGGCTAACCCAAGGACAACAAGGAAGGAGCTCCGGGAAGATCTCATGGCAGTGGGGACATTGGTTTCAGTCAATACCATAAGTAACGTACTCCACCGCAATGGTCTCCGTTCCAGACGAGCCCGTAAGGTACCTTTTACTTTCAAAGCGTTATGTCAAGGCTCATCTACAGTTTGCTCATGATCACTTGGAGGACTCTGAGACAGACTGGTTCAAGGTTCTCTGGTCTGATGAGACCAAGATCAAGATCTTTGGTGCCAACCACACACGTGACATTTGGAGACTGGATGGCACTGCATACGACCCCAAGAATACCATCCCTACAGTCAAGCATGGTGGTGGCAGCATCATGCTGTGGGGCTGTGTCTCAGCCAAGGGGCCTGGCCATCTAGTCCGCATCCATGGGAAGATGGATAGCATGGCCTACCTGGAGATTTTGGCTAAGAACCTCCGCTCCTCCATCAAGGATCTTAAGATGGGTCGTCATTTCATCTTCCAACAAGACAACGACCCAAAGCACACAGCCAAGAAAACCAAGGCCTGGTTCAAGAGGGAAAAAAATCAAGGTGTTGCAGTGGCCTAGTCAGTCTCCTGACCTTAACCCAATTAAAAACTTGTGGAAGGAGCTCAAGATTAAAGTCCACATGAGACACCCAAAGAACCTAGATAACTTGGAGAAGATCTGCATGGAGGAGTGGGCCAAGATAACTCCAGAGACCTGTGCCGGCCTGATCAGGTCTTATAAAAGACGATTATTAGCTGTAATTGCAAACAAGGGTTATTCCACAAAATATTAAACCTAGGGGTTGAATAATAATTGACCCACACTTTTATGTTGAAAATGTATTAAAATTTAACTGAGCAACATAACTTGTTGGTTTGTAAGATTTATGCATCTTAATAAATCCTGCTTTTGTTTGAAGTTTGCAGGCTCTAACTTATTTGCATCTTATCAAACCTGCTAAATCTGCAGGGGGTTGAATACTACTTGTAGGCACTGTATATATATTCTTCCACAGAACGCTTATGACATAAGTCACTTGGGCGTGTAGTCCGGATGAGTCCAAATAAGTCAGGGCGTACGATATCCAGTCCCAGTAATGTTAAAGTGAACTGCCAATCATCAATTCAGTTGGAATCAGTCTCCACCTCGACGCGTTTCCCCACATAAAACATTTGTGGTTCATCAGGAGGCTATGGAAGGTAAATGCAATCTATCAGAATTGGAGCATAATACCATATATATAGTTCATAGAGAAACACCAACATATGTGGAAAATAGATAGACAAAGCAAAGATAACAGAAATATAATCTACTTGCCATGTGGAAAGATAGTTTAGACATGCAGGTCCATGGCGCCTTTCTTTAGTTGAATCAGCAGCAGCACAGAAGAATCCTGTAGCGATAAACAGCTACCGCCGTCCCTGGAGGCGTCATGGAGCTGCATGTCCAAATGAGGGTTTAAAAAGCCCGCATGAGTCAGATCAGCTGCGGGCCAATCATTCAAATGAGGTGAACGTCATGGCATTCATACCGCACATGCGCGATACAGCGCCACCGCCGCGGCCACACAACACAGAAGCCCACAGACAAAAGACGTCATTGTAGCGCTTATGCGCACGCGCGATCCATCATCGCCCGTGCGCATGCGCAAGACTGATACATATTAGGGACAAACCTGATAGTATTGCGCATACGTGGGATCTCTTCTAATGCCTAACTAGTCCCACAGACTGCGATCACGTGATACTAGAGGAACGTAATGTCCTCAGTCCACGCAGGCGCATTAGGTACTCAGATACAGAAAGCCCTATTTAGATTTACCCAGGCTTGCATATACGTACCACGCTTGCGCAGATCGGTCAATAAGGTATCTAAGGGTAAATTGTTTAAGACGTTTAGATAGCAAATGGCATAAGAAGCAGAGATCCCATGTTTACATAGGCGCTAATATATCAAAACCTGATCACATATGATAGATATATTAGTTTTTATTTAACAGAATTATTATTATGATAGTTTAGTGAAGATAACCGGGTAAGGGTAAAGATGTCTGATCCCTGTATCCCTGTATGTAATATCCATGAATCTCATGGAAATACAAACTAAATAAATTCAGGCTCATCATCACATGGTCCCAGAATTTCAAAAGGCAAGTAGATAGAAGATAGAAAATATTCTCAATCAATATGGGTAGTGCCATAAGGCACTCTATCTCTGAAAAATATGGCGTATAGGATACAAACAGTGAGGGTCCCTTAACTTCTAGGTAGGTAGAAAGCAGTTATAAGAGAATAGCTCATTGAGTCCCCCCGGGGATAGGGAATCCATTTTAAAGATCCATGCGGATTCTTTTTGTAGAAGGACTCTATCAAAATCCCCTTCCTTGGGCTATGTCTCACTACTTCAAGCACTGAAAACCGGATATGTTTAATATCGCCATGATGTATAGAGTTAATGTGTCGGGAGATGGGGGTATCCCGTCCATTTCGGATGTCTGACAGGTGCTCACCCACACGTCTCTGAAACTCTCGTAGGGTTTTTCCCACGTAGTCGAGGGGACATGTGCAGGTGGCCCTATACACGACACCTGCAGTCTTACAGTTACAGAAATTCCGCAATGTGAAAATTTTGCCCGTTGCTGCACTTCTAACCATTTTACATGGATCCATAGAATCACAGTAGCTGCAACTCCCACAGCGGAACATGCCACATATCTGTCTATCTAGTCATGTCCCTAGTGGACGGGGTCCCTTATACATGCTATGCATGAGTCTATCGCCTATAGTTAGACCTCGCCTGTAAGTGATGCATGGAGCTTTCGGAATAAATTTAGCCAGATCCGGATCCGCCCTCAAAATATTCCAATGTTTTTTTATTGTTCCAAACACCCGTTCAGATTGAATGTCAAAGGTGCCAATAATACGTGTAATGTTAGGATCATCCTTTCTCACCTTTGAGGACATAAGCGTGTGTCTATCAATATCTCTAGCATATGTATAAGACTGCTGCAGGACTCGTTTGGGATATCCCCGATCTAGAAATCTCCCGAACATATCTGGGGCCTGTGTCTTAAAGTCCAAGTCCCTAGAGCAGTTTCTGCGTATCCGCAGAAACTGCCCTTTTGAAATCCCCCTCTTCAGAGGGAGGGGATGATGGCTATCCCATTTTAACAGGGAATTGGTAGCCGTTGGCTTACGGTATGTGACAGTATGAATCTTACCCCTTTCATCCTTAAAGATAATCAGATCCAAAAAAGTGATAGAATTGATATCGCAGGAACGAGTGAATTTAAGTCCCAGTGTATTTCCATTGAGGGTTCCAACAAATCGTTCAAACTCAAACTGATCCATTCCAGAGGATGTCATCAATGTACCGGACCCAGAGTCCGATACATTGATGAAAATCCGCATCCTCCCCCCCCCAAAAAACCACCGTTTCCTCCCACCAGCCCAGGAATATATTAGCATAACTGGGGGCACATGGGCTCCCCATAGCTGTACCCCTGAGCTGGTGGAAGTACTTGGTGTTAAACAAGAAATAATTGTGATGGAGAATAAAGTACAGTAATTCCTCAATAAAGGCATTATGCCTATTACATTCAATAGATCTTGTCTTAAGGAAAAAAATCACCGCCTGAATTCCTAGATTGTGGGGGATGGAACTATATAATGCCTCGACATCAATGGAGGCTAGAATGGTATCAGGACCTACACTGATGTCTTCCAAAATTTGTAAAAGATGAGGGGTGTCTCGGACATACGACGGTAAGGAAATAACAAAGGGCCTCAATACCCTATCGATATAGATACCTTTATTCTGGGACAATGAATTGATTCCTGCAACGATGGGCCTGCCCTTCAAAGGGTCCAGGCCCTTATGCACTTTCGGTAATGCATAGAATACAGGGGTAACGGGACAACAGGGCATCAGAAACTCAAATTCATTAGCAGATATTAAATTGTTTTGTTTAGCATTATTTAGTATAGGGAGGAGAGTGTCGACATAGGCCTTGGTCGGATCAATAGGCAGTCGTTCATAGGCGTCTTTATCGCCAAGCAACCGTTGGCACATTTCAAGATATTTAGAGTGATCTAGGACTACAAGATTCCGTCCTTTATCTGATCGTTTTATTATAAGTTGATCATTCTTTGACAGTTGAACAAGTGCCATTGATTCTTCCTTGGTCAGATTCTGGTTCTTACCTATATGGCACTGTGGAATCTTACATAGATCATCCTGTACTAATTTCAAAAAAATATCCACACTAGTACATCCATGGATCGGGGGAGATTTTTTACTAGGCCTCTTTAAGGTGGTAAAGGGGCCTTCCCCTCTCTTTTTCGTACAGTCTCTTAAAAGATCAGTTAGGGTCTGAAAACACTCGTAGTCCTCCTTCATAATAGCAAGAGTCTTACAATGTTCTTGGCTATTGTGTTCAAAATATAGTTTCCATTTAAGCTTTCTACCAAATAGTTCTAAGTCCTTAATCCAGCCAAAGCAGTCAAAGTGATTAGTGGGTATATAGTTGAGACCTTTGGATAAAACTGCATATTTAGTGCCTGAAAGCGGATAGCCAGATAGGTTTAATATCTGCCCCTGGCTTGATGCGCCCTGGTACGTGGGTAATATCCCCCCATATGTCTCTGTTCTAAAAAAAGACCCAGAGGGACCAGAGGAAGAAGGAGGGGGTCCATGATGTCCAAAGTGACCATCCCTTCTTTTCCTCTGTTTTTTTGGGCTAGGCCATGTATGCTGAACACGGTTAGAAGGTTCCACAGAAGTGCTCACGCTGACCCCGGGTCTTTCTGAATCGGAAGTGTCCAGGTCAGAGGAGGACACCATAGATTGCTGTCTAGTAGGAGGTTGATACGCTTTATCCTCCTTGAATTCAGCAAGATCCCTCACAAATTGTGAGTGTTTTCTTTCCTTTAAATTATTTTGGAACCACTCAATAGAGGTTTGCAGTATACCCTCTCTTCTAACAAAGTCAGGGTCACTTTTAAACCGCAGAATGTTGTCTATACCCGTATTTAAAATAACAGTTGACTCTGTATACAACTTTTTCTCCTCCTCTAACAATAAATTCATGAGCCTTAGGGAGGATGATATAGATTCTTTACGCCAAAGGCTAAGAAACTGCTCAGATGATGTTCTGGGGGAAGGGTGAATGTTAATTCTTAACCCTCTGGGAACAATCTGGTGTTTAAGGTAATTCTCCAAACCATTAATTTCCCACCATGAGCGAATATTATTTTTATAGTTAACGAGCAGTTCCTTAAAAGAATCTTTAAAGGTGGACCCAGTGCTCCCCAATGAAAGATCGTTGGTGGAAAATACTTGATTTGCTTCCTCAACCCAGTCAGATGTGTTAACAGGCCCTGTTAAGAATCCCGCCATACTCCAGAAATTATATAGTATAGCGCATATGTGACTCAGAGGTCTAGGGAATATATATCATTAAAATCAAGCAAAATATTCCCAAATATCATTAATTTATTAAGTATAAATAAAACCACACCTTTAGTGAAAATTCAATTTCATTTGTCACAGGCAGACCAATTGGTCACCTCTAGCCTTGATACCAAGGAAAGGGTTTACATAGTTATATCGGACAAATTGTTACATTCAGACGTCTAAAAAGCTCATGTAGGGAATATGGATAGCACCGTACAAACAACTTAACTTGAGGACTATATATATTCTTCCACAGAACGCTTATGACATAGGTCACTTGGGCGTGTAGTCCGGATGAGTCCAAATAAGTCAGGGCGTACGATATCCAGTCCCAGTAATGTTAAAGTGAACTGCCAATCATCAATTCAGTTGGAATCAGTCTCCACCTCGACGCGTTTCCCCACATAAAACATTTGTGGTTCATCAGGAGGCTATGGAAGGTAAATGCAATCTATCAGAATTGGAGCATAATACCATATATATAGTTCATAGAGAAACACCAACATATGTGGAACCCAGTGCCATATAGGTAAGAACCAGAATCTGACCAAGGAAGAATCAATGGCACTTGTTCAACTTTCAAAGAATGATCAACTTATAATAAAACGATCAGATAAAGGAGGGAATCTTGTAGTCCTAGATCACTCTAAATATCTTGAAATGTGCCAACGGTTGCTTGGCGACAAAGACGCCTATGAACGACTGCCTATTGATCCGACCAAGGCCTATGTCGACACTCTCCTCCCTATACTAAATAATGCTAAACAAAACAATTTAATATCTGCTAATGAATTTGAGTTTCTGATGCCCTGTTGTCCCGTTACCCCTATATTCTATGCATTACCGAAAGTGCATAAGGGCCTGGACCTTTTGAAGGGCAGGCCCATCGTTGCAGGAATCAATTCATTGTCCCAGAATAAAGGTATCTATATCGATAGTATATTGAGGCCCTTTGTTATTTCCTTACCGTCATATGTCCGAGACACCCCTCATCTTTTACAAATTTTGGAAGACCTCAGTGTAGGTCCTGATACCATTCTAGCCTCCATTGATGTCGAGGCATTATATAGTTCCATCCCCCACAATCTAGGAATTCAGGCGGTGAATTTTTTCCTTAAGACAAGATCTATTGAATGTAATAGGCATAATGCCTTTATTGAGGAATTACTGTCCTTTATTCTCCATCACAATTATTTTTTGTTTAACACCAAGTACTTCCACCAGCTCAGGGGTACAGCTATGGGGAGCCCATGTGCCCCCAGTTATGCTAATATATTCCTGGGCTGGTGGGAGGAAACGGTGGTTTTTGGGGGGGGAGGATGAGGATTTTCATTAATGTATCGGACTCTGGGTCCGGTACATTGATGACATCCTCATCCTCTGGAATGGATCAGTTTTTGAGTTTGAAAGATTTGTTGGAACCCTCAATGGAAATACACTGGGACTTAAATTCACTGATTCCTGCGATATCAATTCTATCACTTTTTTGGATCTGATTATCTCTAAGGATGAAAGGGGTAAGATTCATACTGTCACATTCCGTAAGCCAACGGCTACCAATTCCCTGTTAAAATGGGATAGCCATCATCCCCTCCCTCTGAAGAGGGGGATTCCAAAAGGGCAGTTTCTGCGGATACGCAGAAACTGCTCTAGGGACTTGGACTTTAAGACACAGGCCTCAGATATGTTCGGGAGATTTCTAGATCGGGGATATCCCAAACAAGTCCTGCAGCAGTCTTATACATATGCTAGAGATATTGATAGACACACGCTTATGTCCTCAAAGGTGAGAAAGGATGATCCTAACATCACACGTATTATTGGCACCTTTGACATTCAATCTGAACGGGTGTTTGGAACAATAAAAAAAACATTGGAATATTTTGAGGGCGGATCCGGATCTGGCTAAATTTATTATATTTTGATATATTAGCGCCTATTTAAACATGGGATCTCTGCTTCTTATGCCATTTGCTATCTAAATGTCTTAAACAATTTACCCTTAGATACCTTATTGACCGATCTGCGCAAGCGCGGTACGTATATGCAAGCCTGGGTAAATCTAAATAAGGCTTTATGTATCTGAGTACCTAATGCGCCTGCGTGGACTGAGGACATTACGTTCCTCTAGTATTATCACGTGATCGCAGTCTGTGGGACTAGTTAGGCATTAGCAGAGATCCCACGTATGCGCAATACTATCAGGTTTGTCCCTAATATGTATCCGTCTTGCGCATGCGCACGGGCGATGATGGATCGCGCGTGCGCATAAGCGCTACAATGACGTCTTTTGTCTGTGGGCTTCTGTGTTGTGTGGCCGCGGCGGTGGCGCTGTATCGCGCATGCGCGGTATCAATGCCATGACGTTCACCTCATTTGAATGATTGGCCCACAGCTGATCTGACTCATGCGGGCTTTTTAAACCCTCATTTGGACATGCAGCTCCATGACGCCTCCAGGGACGGCGGTAGCTGTTTATCGCTACAGGATTCTTCTGTGCTGCTGCTGATTCAACTAAAGAAAGGCGCCATGGACCTGCATGTCTAAACTATCTTTCCACATGGCAAGTAGATTATATTTCTGTTATCTTTGCTTTGTCTATCTATTTTCCACATATGTCGGTGTTTCTCTATGAACTATATATATGGTATTATGCTCCAATTCTGATAGATTGCATTTACCTTCCATAGCCTCCTGATGAACCACAAATGTTTTATGTGGGGAAACACGTCGAGGTGGAGACTGATTCCAACTGAATTGATGATTGGCAGTTCACTTTAACATTACTGGGACTGGATATTGTACGCCCTGACTTATTTGGACTCATCCGGACTACACGCCCAAGTGACCTATGTCATAAGCGTTCTGTGGAAGAATATATATAGTCCTCAAGTTAATTTGTTTGTACGGTGCTATCCATATTCCCTACGTGAGCTTTTTAGACATCTGAATGTAACAATTTGTCTGATATAACTATGTAAACCCTATCCTTGGTATCAAGACTAGAGGTGACCAATTGGTCTGCCTGTGACAAATGAAATTGAATTTTCACTAAAGGTGTGGTTTTATATATACTTAATAAATTAATGATATTTGGGAATATTTTGCTTGATTTTAGCTTACACCAGTGACTAGTAGACCTGGCAACAAGAGTACACAAAATAATAATAATGGTAATATATTTATAGGCAAACTAATATAAAGCCAAAAATCTGAAGCAAAAAACAAAATCTATTGTCGAACAGGACATCTGAGTAAAGGTATTTCTTAACGTTCTGATAAATAAGAATGTTTTTCTTCCGTAGCATAAAAACATTACATATCTGCTCTCAAAATCTCAAAATGCCCCACTTTTTTCTGTGTGTGTATATGTGTGTGTGTATATTATATATATATATATATATATATATATATATATATACACATATATATAATATGAGGTGTGTGTCACGGAGGTGGAAAGTTTCAGTGATGTATAACCAAGAGAAGCAAGGTCCAGAACATATAGTTTTAAGGTTTTTTTTTTTTTTATGGGCCCAGATTTTGGTGCTTTTTTCTTTTAGGGACGGCCATAAGAGCTGGGCGGGACTGGCCATTCCCTTAGCTCCAGTTCGAGGATTTTGAACGGACTGTAAGACAGTACACCTGCCTCATTTGCTGTCTGAGAGTAGAGGTAGACTCCTCTCTGGAGTGTGCTAGACTGTCAGTACAAGAGCAAGTGTAAACTCGTGTTAGGAGAATCACTTTGTTTTATTTTATGTTCTACTATTTTGCCAGTGAAAGGCCGTTTGTTTTCTTGTGAAGATATATGAAGTTAAATACATCTTCCAATTTGACTTAGAACTTTGCTGCCTGTGCCAATCTTAACCAGTGTCAAAGGGTAGAATCCTTACAATATATATTTATATTTGTCAGGAACACAGGTAGTGTATGGCTTCGGGGATGACCTTTACAGAGAAAGCTATTAAATTTTATATATTTAATCCAAAAAATAGGTATTGTTTCCAACATTTTTGTATATATTAAGAAAGGTGAACAAAACAATGCAGCATATACAATTACATAAAAGGGAATAACGAAAGAAAATTACTAAACCTGGGTCACAGAAATGGCTTCAGATTTTCGGAGTGTAGGACTCCAATGGAACAATCCTACACGGCAATATACCTTCCTGGCGTTGAACAATGATCAGAATTTGGCATTTACATATATTAATACAAGCTACACTAACATACCTCCCCTTTGGTGACTCATATTAGGGCTGGTCATAGGTTGTGGCTTCACTCTCTGAAAATGATGAGATCGATCCCCAATTTTCAGTATATCTTTACCTGTGGAGGTCACAGGAGGAAGGTTTTACTGGAATATTTCCTATCATGAGTTTAACCTTTTTACGTAGATAGAAAATATGATGTGTATTGTCATCTAACTGCTCGATGTTAATTTGGAGCTCATAGGCAGGCCTCACAATTATGAAAAAATATGAATGTTCTTCCTCTATTGATCACAATGATGAAAATGTACCTCAAATATCGGATAAATACAAACACAAATATTCAACGCTGACCACTGGTACCCAAATGTGTCTGAGACAGTCCTTTGAACCAAGGAACTGGTTCCTGGGGAAGGGTACTGCTCTGCCTCTGAATATACAAAACCCAGGCTTTTTTCCTGCTTACAGCAGATGTATCAGCTAAATTACCTGCCCACACCAGACATTTTTACTTCACTGGAACTTGAAGTGTCAGCTCTCCCTCTCAATTCCCCAGTTATAATAATCCAATATGTTCAATGTGGTGGTGGATATATTCCCTCTACAGAGATGCCTTATGGATTTTAAATTATCTCTATAACATGTATATTCACACTGAACAAAAATATAAATGCAACCCTTTTTAGTTTTTTCTCCCCCATTGTTCATGAGCTAAACTCTAAGAGCGAAGACCTTTTCTATGTACACAGAGACCTTTTTTTCTCTCAAATTTGTCTAAATCTGTGTTAGTGAGCACTTATTTGCCTATAAAGCACCCATTAGAGAGCATGATTTTTTTCACAGGTGTGCCTTAGGCTGGCCACAATAAAAGGCCACTCTAAAATGTGCAATTTTATCACATATCACAATACCACAGATGTCGCATGGTTTGAGGGAGCATGTAGTTGGCATGCTAACTGTAGGAATGTCCTGTCCACCAGAGCTGTTGACAATGAATTGAATGCTTATTTGCTACCATAAGCCGTCTCCAAAGGCATTTCAGAGAATTTGGCAATACATTCAGCCGGCTGCACAACCGCAGACCACGTGTAACCACACCAGCCCAGGACCTCAACATCCAGTATCTTCACCTCCAAGATCATATGAGACTAGTCACCTAGACAGCTGCTGCAACAATAGGTTTGCATAACTAAAGAATTTCTGCACAAACTGTCAGAAACCATCTCAGGGAGGCTCATCTGCTGCTCGTTGTCCTCACCAGTATCTCCACCTTAGTTCAGTTCATTGTCATAACCGACTTGAGTGGGCAAATGTCCATATTCAATAGCGTTTTTAGCATTGGAGAGGTGTTCTCTTCACAGATGAATCCCAGTTTTTACTGTACAGGACAGATGGCAGTGTATGGTGGTGTGTGCATGAGCGCAGGGGCGGAACAATCCTAGTCGCAGAGGTGGCGACCGGGCCTGGGAGTTCAGGGGCCCCGTGGACCAGGGCCGCCCCTTAAGGCATGACAACCAGGTCTCCTGTATGGGGCCTGGTGAAGCGGAGGTCCTGGCCACTTCTGGGGTAATTACTTAGCTTTATTAAGCCTGGGCCTCCCTCTTCACCGGGCCTCAGTCACAGCTGCAGCAGAGGGGGGGTCACCCGTGTTGCTTCTGCCACATGGCTACTTTACATGCGAAGTCCTTCTAGGGCATCAAATGCAAATTAGCCATATGACAGAAGCAAAGTTAGTGGAGCAGAGCGCCGGCGCGTCATCCTGCGGCCCAGGGTGCAACAGCGCGATGAGGCCGTGTCTCTGCAACCTCATCACACTGCTGCACACAACGCAGAGCCGCGAAGGTGGCAAGGACGTTGCATCCTGCAGGGAAAGGTAGGTGCTCCATAAGCTGAAGACAGAAGCAGGATGATCGCGGGGGGTGGTAGGGCTGACCCCAGTCCCTGCCTTGCTTCAGCTGGATGTGCGTCAGAGGACGTACATCCAGGTGAAATGCATTGCGGCTCAGAGAGCACGCCCCATGACATGGGAGCCGGGGAGAGTGAGTAAAATGTTTTTTTCTTTGTCGCTCCATTGGGAGACCCAGACAATTGGGTGTATAGCTTCTGCCTCCGGAGGCCACACAAAGTATTACACTTAAAAGTGTAAAGCCCCTCCCCTTCTGCCTATACACCCTCCCGTGCATCACGGGCTCCTCAGTTCTAATGCTTTGTGCGAAGGAGGCACACATGCACGCATAGCTCCACTGTTTAGTCAGCAGCAGCTGCTGACTATGTCGGATGGAAGAAAAGAGGGCCCATACTAAAGGGCCCCCAGCATGCTCCCTTCTCACCCCACTCTTGTCGGCGGTGTTGTTAAGGTTGAGGTACCCATTGCGGGTACGGAGGCTGGAGCCCACATGCTGTTTTCCTTCCCCATCCCCCTTAGGGCTCTGGGTGAAGTGGGATCCTAATCGGTCTCCAGGCACTGAGACCGTGCTCCATCCACAGCCCCTGGGGATTCTGCTGGACAAGGAGCCGAGTATCGTCAGGGACAAGGCCCTGCTACTTTGAGGTACTCTGTGTCCCCGTGGGGACCGCGCACAGACACACTGCAGCACTGCTGGGTGTGTTAGTGCACCGGGGACGGCGGCACTGACCGCGCTTGTGCCATTACACACTGCAGCGTAGCTGGGTGTGTTAGTTTACTGGGGACTGCCGCGCTGACCGCCGCTGCTATTTTTACACTGCGGCGCGGCTGGGACTGTTAGTGCGCCGGGGACTTCCGCGCCGACCGCGCTTATACGCCGGCCGCGCTTATCACTTTAGTCTCCGGCTTTTGCGGCCTAGTCTCACTGTTTCCCGCCCACAGGCCTGCCAGCCAGGGGAAGGGCGTGACGCTGCACAGGACGTCAGCGCTGAGAGCTGGAGCATGCTTTGCATACTCCACCCCTCTCACTGAGCACAGTGGGGACGCCGGATTCCCGCACTTTCTAGGGCACGCCCACGGCCCCCTCCTCTCCACAGGACGCCGGCAGCCATTCCTGTCAGCTTTTCTGTTGCTGGAGAGGGGAGACAAGCTCTGGGGGTCCCAGACAGGGATTCTGGTGATCACATAAGCAGCACCTGAGGTGCTGACCCCACTAGTGCCGAAGTGTACATATATATTTATATGCTTGTATGCTATACATTGCACTGTACGGTCGCACTATTGATTTTTGGCTATATACCCTCCTGGATTGCTCAGAGGAGATAACAGCATGTTGTCCCCGAAAAGCAAGGGTGCCAAAGCACAGGTTTACTATGCTGCCTGTACCGCATGTACGGCTATACTACCGGCAGGTTCCACAGACCCTCATTGTGTGCAATGCACGGCCCCTGTAGCACTTACTAAGCCGGAGCCTCTGCTAATGGTGGCCCAGGGAGACCCACCTGTTAACACTGTCCAGGTGACGGGGACGGAGTTGGCAGTTTTTGCTGATAGACTTTCTGAGACTATGGCTGGGATGCTCGAAACCTTGCAGTCCAGACCGGTATCTCAGACCATGGGCACTGTTGAATCTTGCACCCTGGTCCCCCCCGTTGGACCAACAATGTGCTCCCGGGGTGTCTCATAGGTCCCAGGGTGAAGGCTCTGACACGGACCGCAGTCCCAGACCTCCTAAGCGAGCTCGCTGGGAGCTTCCCTGGACATCATCACATTGTTCAGGGTCTCAGCAACTCTCTGTATGATGAAGCGGAGGTAGCTGATCAGGATTCTGATCCTGAGGCCGCTCTCAACCTGGATACACCTGATGGTGACGCCATAGTGAATGATCTTATAGCGTCCATTAATCAAATGTTGGGTATTTCTCCCTCAGCCCCAACGGCTGAGGAGTCAGCTTTTCAGCAGGAGAGATTCCGTTTCAGGTACCCCAAGCGTACATTGAGTACGTTTCTGGACCACTCTGACTTCAGGGAGGCAGTCCAGAAACACCGAGCTTGTCCATAAGCGTTTTTCCAAGCGCCTTAAGGATACACGTTACCCTTCCCCTCTGACGTTGTCAAGGGCTGGGCTCAGTGTCCCAAGGTGGATCCCCCAATCTCCAGACTGGCGGCTAGATCCATAGTTGCAGTGGAAGATGGGGCTTCACTCAAAGATGCCACTGACAGACAGATGGAGCTCCGGTTGAAATCCATCTATGAAGCTATCGGCGCGTCTTTTGCTCCAGCATTCGCAGCCGTATGGGCACTCCAAGCGATCTCAGCGGGTCAAGCGCAAATTGACGCAGTCACATGTATGTCTGCGCCGCAAGTGGCGTCTTTAACCTCTCAGACGTCGGCATTTGCGTCTTACGCCATTAATGCTGTCCTGGACTCTGCGAGCCGGACGGCGGTTGCGTCCGCCACTTCGGTGGCAATACGCAGGGCCTTGTGGCTGCGGGAATGGAAGGCAGATTCTGCTTCCAAAAAGTGCTTGACCAGTTTGCCATTTTCTGGCGACCGCTTGATTGGTGAGCGATTGGATGAAATCATCAAACAATCCAAGGGAAAGGACACATCCTTACCCCAGGCTAAACCGAACATACCCCAACAGAGGAGGGGACAGTCGAGGTTTCGGTCCTTTCGGGGCGCGGACAGGTCCCAATTCTCCTCGTCCAAAAGACCTCAGAAGGATCAGAGGAACTCCGATTCATGGCGGTCTAAATCACGTCCTAAAAAGACCGCCGGAGGTACCGCTACCAAGGCGGCTTCCTCATGACTTTCGGCCTCCTCATGCCGCATCCTCGGTCGGTGGCAGGCTCTCCCGCTTTTGCGACTCCTGGCTGCCACAGGTAAAAGACCGTTGGGTGAGAGACATTCTGTCTCACGGTTACAGGATAGAGTTCAGCCCTCGTCCTCCGATTAGATTCTTCAGACCATCCCCGCCTCCCGAGAGAGCCGATGCTCTCATGCAGGCGGCGGGCACTCTGAAGGCAGAAGGAGTGGTGGTTCCGGTTCCTTTTCAGCAACCGGGTCACGGTTTTTACTCCAACTTGTTTGTGGTTCCAAAGAAGGACGGGTCGTCCTGGACCTAAAACTGCTCAACAAACACGTAAAAAACAGGCGGTTCCGGATGGAATCCCTCCGCTCCGTCATCGCCTCAATGTCCCAAGGGGATTTCCTGGCATCGATCGATATCAAAGATGCTTATCTCCACGTGCAGATTGCACCAGAGCATCAGCGCTTCCTGCGTTTCGCCATAGGGGACGAACACCTTCAGTTCGTGGCACTGCCTTCGGCCTGGCGACAGCCCCACGGGTTTTCACCAAGGTCATGGCAACGGTAGTAGCGGTCCTCCACTCTCAGGGACACTCGGTGATCCCTTACTTAGACGATCTGTTTGTCAAGGCACCCTCTCAGGAGGCATGCCAACACAGCCTCAACGCTACTCTGGAGACTCTCCAGTGTTTCGGGTGGATCATCAATTTTCCAAAGTCAAATCTGACACCGGCCCAATCGCTGACATATCTTGGCATGGAGTTTCATACCCTCTCAGCGATGGTGATGCTTCCGCTGAACAAACAGCGGTCACTGCAGACAGGGTTGCAATCTCTCCTTCAAGGTCAGTCACACACCCTGAAGCGCCTCATGCACTTCCTGGGGAAGATGGTGGCAGCAATGGAGGCAGTCCCTTTCGCGCAGTTTCACCTGCGTCCTCTTCAATGGGACATCCTACGCAAATGGGACAGGAAGTCGACGTCCCTCGACAGGAACGTCTCCCTCTCTCAGGCAGCCAAAGATTCCCTTCGGTGGTGGCTTCTTCCCACTTCATTGTCGAAGGGGAAATCCTTCCTACCCCCATCCTGGGCGGGGGTCACGACGGACGCGAGTCTGTCAGGGTGGGGAGCAGTTTGTCTCCACCACAGGGCTCAGGGTACGTGGACTCAGCAAGAGTCCTCCCTTCAGATCAATGTTCTGGAGATCAGGGCAGTGTATCTTGCCCTAAAAGCTTTCCAGCAGTGGCTGGAAGGCAAGCAAGATCCGAATTCATTCGGACAACTCCACAGCGGTGGCTTACATCAACCACCAAGGCGGAACACGCAATCGGCAAGCCTTCCAGGAAGTCCGGCGGATTTTGATGTGGGTGGAAGCCACGGCCTCCACCATATCCGCAGTCCACATCCCGGGCGTAGAAAACGGGGAAGTAGTCTTTCTCAGTCGCCAGGGCATGGACGCAGGGGAATGGTCCTTTCACCCGGACGTGTTGCAGGAGATCTGTTGCTGCTGGGGGAGGCCGGACGTCGACCTAATGGCGTCCCGGCACAACAACAAGGTCCCGGCATTCTTGGCACGGTCTCACGAGCACAGAGCTCTGGCGGCAGACGCCTTAGTTCAGGATTGGTCGCAGTTTTAACTTCCTTATGTGTTCCCACCTCTGGCACTGTTGCTCAGAGTGTTACGCAAGATCAGGTCAGATGCCGCCGCGCCATTCTCGTCGCTCCAGAATGGCCGAGGAGGTCGTGGTACCCGGATCTGTGGCATCTCACGGTGGGCCAACCGTGGGCACTACCAGACCGACCAGACTTACTGTCCCAAGGGCCGTTTTTTCCATCTGAACTCTGCGGCCCTCAACCTGACTGTGTGGCCATTGAGTCCTGGATCCTAGCGTCCTCAGGGTTATCTCAAGAGGTCATTGCCACTATGAGACAGGCCAGGAAACCAACGTCTGCCAAGATCTACCACAGGGCGTGGAAGATATTCTTGTATTGGTGCTCTGATCAGGGAGTTTCTCCCTGGCTATTTGCTTTGCCCTCTTTTCTTTCCTTCCTTCAATCCGGATTGGAAAAAGGTTTGTCGCTCGGCTCCCTTAAGGGACAAGTCTCAGCGCTCTCTGTGTTCTTTCAGAAGCGCCTAGCCAGGCTTCCTCAGGTACGCACGTTCCTGCAGGGGGTTTGCCACATAGTCCCTCCTTACAGACGGCCGTTAGAACCGTGGGATCTAAACAGGGTTCTGATGGCCCTTCAGAAGCCACCTTTCGAACCTTTGAAGGATATCTCTCTTTCTCGCCTTTCGCAGAAAGTGGTCTTCCTAGTTGCGGTCACATCACTTCAGAGAGTGTCTGAGCTAGCAGCGCTATCATGCAAGGCTCCTTTCCTGGTGTTTCACCAGGACAAGGTGGTACTGCGCCCGGTTCCGGAATTTTTTTCCGAAGATGGTATCCACCTTTCATCTCAATCAGGATATCTCCTTACCTTCTTTTTGTCCTCATCCAGTTCATCAATGTGAAAGGGATTTGCATTTGTTAGATCTGGTGAGAGCTCTCAGAATCTACATTTCCCGTACGGCGCCCCTGCGCCGCTCGGATGCACTCTTTGTCCTTGTCGCTGGTCAGCGTAAGGGATCACAGGCTTCCAAATCCACCCTGGCTCGGTGGATCAAGGAAACAATTCTCGAAGCCTACCGTTCTTCTGGTCTTCCGGTTCCCTCAGGGCTGAAGGCCCATTCTACCAGAGCCGTGGGTGCGTCCTGGGCTTTGCGGCACCAGGATACGGCTCAGCAGGTGTGCCAGGCGGCTACCTGGTCGAGCCTGCACACTTTCACCAAACACTATCAGGTGCATACCTATGCTTCGGCGGATGCCAGCCTAGGTAGACGAGTCCTTCAGGCGGCGGTTGCCCACCTGTAGGAAAGGGGCGTTTTATGGCTCTATTACGAGGTATTATTTTACCCACCCAGGGACTGCTTTTGGACGTCCCAATTGTCTGGGTCTCCCAATGGAGCGACAAAGAAGAAGGGAATTTTGTTTACTTACCGTAAATTCCTTTTCTTCTAGCTCCAATTGGGAGACCCAGCACCCGCCCTGTTCCCTTCGGGCTGTTGTTTTTTCGTGTACACATGTTGTTCATGTTGAAGGGTTTCAGTTCTCCGATAATTCTTCGGATTGAATTTACTTTAACCAGTTTATTAGCTTTCCTCCTTCTTGCTTTTGCACTAAAACTGAGGAGCCCGTGATGCACGGGAGGGTGTATAGGCAGAAGGGGAGGGGCTTTACACTTTTAAGTGTAATACTTTGTGTGGCCTCCGGAGGCAGAAGCTATACACCCAATTGTCTGGGTCTCCCAATTGGAGCTAGAAGAAAAGGAATTTACGGTAAGTAAACAAAATTCCCTTCGTTTTTTTCTTTTTGTTGCAAAGAAGTATACCAGGGTGGGGGACATATATACAAGAATGAGGACATATCTACCAGGAAGGGGACAAAAACCAGAATGGGGACTGTCATGGGGTCCTTCTCCGATATCATACAATCAACAGAGTGAGAGATGAGTGAACAATCCAAAGATCCTTTATTCCAAGAAAAATCAGACAGTCCATAAAATAATCCATCACACAGAGGGTAAACTAGTCCAGTAATGGGCTAAATGTCCCGGGGATCACTCACAATCCTCCAGCAGTTCTTTTCCAGAGAAATCGGGGTTTCTCAACAGCTCTCTGGGGTGCTGCCTCTAGCCGCAGCCTCTCCCCCAGAGGATGAATCTTCCTGCTTGTCTCTTCTCCTACTTCCAGCTAGAATTAATGATCCCTCAGGTAAGCAGAGAGTTTAGGTGGCTCCCAGGCCCCCCTCTCCCAGACTTAGGGACAATAGCCTGGCTGGGGGGATTAACCTGCAAAAGTACAATATGCACACATGGAATACAGAGAATTGACAGCACCATGCCTAAAATACGAACCTACACAAAATGATACACAACCCACAATATCACACCATCACAGCGACATATACACCAAAATGTGCCCAAGAGGTGGATATACAGTTAGGTCCAGAAATATTTGGACAGTGATACAAGTTTTGTTATTTTAGCTGTTTACAAAAACATGTTCAGAAATGCAATTATATATATAATATGGGCTGAAAGTGCACACTCCCAGCTGCAATATGAGAGTTTTCACATCCAAATCGGAGAGAGGGTTTAGGAATCATAGCTCTGTAATGCATAGCCTCCTCTTTTTCAAGGGACCAAAAGTAATTCGACAAGGGACTCTAAGGGCTGCAATTAACTCTGAAGGCGTCTCCCTCGTTAACCTGTAATCAATGAAGTAGTTAAAAGGTCTGGGGTTGATTACAGGTGTGTGGTTTTGCATTTGGAAGCTGTTGCTGTGACCAGACAACATGCGGTCTAAGGAACTCTCAATTGAGGTGAAGCAGAACATCCTGAGGCTGAAAAAAAAGAAAAAATCCATCAGAGAGATAGCAGACATGCTTGGAGTAGCAAAATCAACAGTCAGGTACATTTTGAGAACAAAGGAATTGACTGGTGAGCTTGGGAACTCAAAAAGGCCTGGGCGTCCACGGATGACAACAGTGGTGGATGATCGCCGCATACTTTCTTTGGTGAAGAAGAACCCGTTCACAACATCAACTGAAGTCCAGAACACTCTCAGTGAAGTAGGTGTATCTGTCTCTAAGTCAATAGTAAAGAGAAGACTCCATGAAAGTAAATGCAAAGGGTTCACATCTAGATGCAAACCATTCATCAATTCCAAAAATAGACAGGCCAGAGTTAAATTTACTGAAAAACACCTCATGAAGCCAGCTCAGTTCTGGAAAAGTATTCTATGGACAGATGAGACAAAGATCAACCTGTACCAGAATGATGGGAAGAAAAAAGTTTGGAGAAGAAAGGGAACGGCACATGATCCAAGGCACACCACATCCTCTGTAAAACATGGTGGAGGCAACGTGATGGCATGGGCATGCATGGCTTTCAATGGCACTGGGTCACTTGTGTTTATTGATGACATAACAGCAGACAAGAGTAGCCGGATTAATTCTGAAGTGTACCGGGATATACTTTCAGCCCAGATTCAGCCAAATGCCGCAAAGTTGATCGGACGGCGCTTCATAGTACAGATGGACAATGACCACAAGCATACAGCCAAAGCTACCCAGGAGTTCATGAGTGCAAAAAAGTGGAACATTCTGCAATGGCCAAGTCAATCACCAGATCTTAACCCAATTGAGCATGCATTTCACTTGCTCAAATCCAGACTTAAGACGGAAAGACCCACAAACAAGCAAGACCAGAAGGCTGCGGCTGTAAAGGCCTGGAAAAGCATTAAGAAGGAGGAAACCCAGCGTTTGGTGATGTCCATGGGTTCCAGACTTAAGGCAGTGATTGCCTCCAAAGGATTCACAACAAAATATTGAAAATAAAAATATTTTGTTTGGGTTTGGTTTATTTGTCCAATTACTTTTGACCTCCTAAAATGTGGAGTGTTTGTAAAGAAATGTGTACAATTCCTACAATTTCTATCAGATATTTTTGTTCAAACCTTCAAATTAAACGTTACAATCTGCACTTGAATTCTGTTGTAGAGGTTTCATTTCAAATCCAATGTGGTGGCATGCAGAGCCCAACTCACGAAAATTGTGTCACTGTCCAAATATTTATGAACCTAACTGTACATACCAGGAGGAGCCCAGGATGGGGACATATATGCTAGGAAGAGGACGAATAAACCTGGATGGGGACATATACCAGAATGTGCACAGGAGGGATATATACATACCAGTATGTGCCCAGAATGGGACATATATACCAGGATAGGGACAAATAAACCAAGATGGGGACATGTGTACCAGGAGGAGGTCATATATGCTAGGAAGGGGACAATAAACTAGTGTGAGGACATAGATACCAGGATGGGCCAAGGAAGGGGACATACATACCAAGAAGGGCTCAGGATGGGGACTTATATACCAGGATGAGGCCCAGGGGAGGAACATATATACGAGGTATGGGGGACAGTATATATCAGGATGGAGGACATATTTACTAGGAGGGGGGGCTATATACCAGGATGGGGGACATATTTCCCTGGAAGGAGCCAGGATGGGGAACATTAGTGTAGGATGGGGAGACATTACTACATAATGGAAGGGGAAGTGCAACTCGTATGTCTTTATAGGATTTAAAACGCTTAATGTATACATATGTGGCGCCCCAGGACCTGGTCGCCACAACAGCATTGCCCCTCCAAAGGGTTGATGCTGAGCCTGGAGGTAATTGGGGGGTCTATTGGCCAGTAAGTTTAACATCCAACGCAGTTCTCCCTCAGGCCAGCAGGGGGAGCTCTGAACCTGGAGTTCCAGGGAGCATTCCTTAAGTCTGACCTGAGGGAGGAGTTAGTGTTCAGTCTGTAGGAGAAAGCAGAGAGTGCAGACGCCGAGTGTGCTGTCCTGTGGAACTGGGGCCTAGAGCTGGAGCAGCTTGGCTCAGTGAAGCAGGAGGCGCAGAGAGGCACAGAAGAGACTCGGACATCGGAGTCTGTGGCCACCAGGGCCTAAAATACTCCCTGGTAGCCGAATCCGAAGGGCAGGAGAGCTGCAAGCACCTGGCCCATAAACAGGCCGAAGGTACAGCTGCATCATCAGGGCCCGGTGTGGACTCCAGCAGAGAAGCACCAGAGAGGGCCTGCGCGGCCTACCACAGAGGGAAAGGGACGTACCACCGGTCCCAGCAGCAAGAGGGCCATTGCTAAATTCAGAGAGCAGGGTCCTATCACAGTAAGGAAAAGAACAGGAGTAGGCCTCATACTCATCTGGCCAAAACGACATCTCAGTTACTTCCAGGCCGGCCGGAGCCCTCTACCACCTGTAACGGTCTCCCAGGACTAACCGTTTGTGAAGTAAAAGAGGAGAAGGTAAAGAGACTGTTGTTTGTGCCTGTTTCTTTCATTGCCTGTCGGCCCTGCACCGTGTTATCCACACAACACCATAGACTCTCACGAGCACCAACAGTGTCCCCGGGGCACCGCTCCACCTGTGGGGAGCAGTACCACCATTGCTGCCATATCATCACCCCGGAGGCCTCATACAGCAGCGGCGGCTTAATAGCCGCAAACCACAGCGCGCGCCGCGGCAAATTTTTAGGCCACGCCCCCTAACCACACCCATTTCACAGTCACGCCCATATCCACTCCCCATCCACACCCATTCAGCACAAACACGCAGGCAGCCGGCGGGCCTCCAGCACGGACACGCAGGCAGCCAGCGGGCCTCCAGCACGGACACGCAGGCAGCCGGCGGGCCTCTAGCACGGACACGCAGGCAGCCGGCGGGCCTCCAGCACGGACACGCAGGCAGCCGGCGGGCCTCCAGCACGGACACGCAGGCAGCCGGCGGGCCTCCAGCACGGACACGCAGGCAGCCACAGTGAGGCGGCCGGTCGCCTTCACAGACAGGCGGCCGGCCGCCTTCACAGACAGGCGGCGGGCCGCCCGCACAGAGAGGCGGCCAGCCGCCCGCAGAGAGAGGCGGCCGGCCGCCCGCACAATGAGGCGGCGGGCCGCCCGCACAGACAGGCGGCAGGGGGGGCGCCCGCACAGACAGGCGGCAGGGGGGGGGCCCGCACAGACAGGCGGCAGGGGGGCGCCCGCACAGACAGGCGGCAGGGGGGCGCCCGCACAGACAGGCGGCAGGGGGGCGCCCGCACAGACAGGCGGCAGGGGGGCGCCCGCACAGACAGGCGGCAGGGGGGCGCCCGCACAGACAGGCGGCAGGGGGGCGCCCGCACAGACAGGCGGCAGGGGGGCGCCCGCACAGACAGGCGGCAGGGGGGCGCCCGCACAGACAGGCGGCGGGGGGCGCCCGCACAGACAGGCGGCAGGGGGGCGCCCGCACAGACAGGCGGCCGGCCGACCGCACAGACAGGCTCCGGCCGGGGGTGAGGGGGGAGGGAGGGAAATCAGCGCTGGGGAGATTAGTTTACTGTACCAGCAGCAGCACAGGCAGCGCTCCTCTCTATGCCACGTCTACTAGGATGGTAGGAGGGAAAAGCAGGGAGGAGGAGAGAGAGTGGGTGGGCGGAGCCCGGGAGCCGGCCGTCCCGCCCGTGGCAACGGGACAAACAACGTAAAGCGTGAAAGTCCCGCTGTATCCGGGACGGTTGGGAGGTATGCAGCATGTTAGAATGTGTGTACATAAGATCCCGCTGGTGGTGGCCGCAGCTTATAGGCCCCAAATCTGGTGACAGGTTCCCTTTAAAGTGAACCTGTGAGGTGCAATATGCACTCAGAGCCAGGAGCAGTTCTGGGTGTATATTGCTAATCCCTGCCTAACCGTCCCTGTATACACTAGCATAGATAAAGAGATCAAGAACAAATATTTTTAAAGATCTTATATCTTATGCTAATGAGCGCGGGGACTAGTCACAAGGGCGTTACTTCACTTGGCTAGTCGGCTCGCATAGCATGTTAGCATGTTATTACGCCCCTGTGTGAGTACTAACACGCTATATGAGCCGACTAGCCAAGTGAAGTAACGCCCTTGGGACTAGTCCCCGCGCTAATTAGCATAAGATATAAGCTCTTTAAAAATACTTTTTCTATAGATGCCTTTATCTATGCTGGTGTATACAGGGACAGTTAGGGAGGGATTAGCAATATACACCCAGAACTGCTCCTGGCTCTGAGTGCAGATTGCACCTGATAGGTTCCCTTTAAAGGGAACCTGTCACCAGAAATTTAGCAAAAAAAATAAAAGATTCCCCTCTGCAGCTCCTGGGATGAATTCTGGAAAGGTTCCTGTTGCTATTGTGCCCCCTTTGAGACCTAAAATAATACTTTATGAAGTCTTACCTTTTTGTATGCAAATCTGTTTTTATGGTCACGGGGGCGGGCTGCCTGGCGTCCGTTATTCCCCCTCCTGCCGTTGTACGCCGTCCCCCATTGCTCATTTCCATACATGAGGACGCCTTCCTCATGTAACTGTCCTCCTGAAGTTTTGTGCATGCCCAGTGCCACTCTCGCGGGAGTAAGCACTGTGCAAAGTGTGAACGCTTTTGAGGTGATTGCGCAGGCGCGAGATTATGGGCGGCGCTGTGATTGTCATCAGCAGCGTCATCCAAGTACCCGCCCATAATCTCGTGCCCGCGCTTCTCACTCTGCCTCCACCGTTATGCGCAAGCACTGGCCATATGAACCACGTTACCTATTACCATGGGCGCGAGATTATGGGCGGCGCTGTGATTGTCATCAGCAAAGTCATCCAAGTACCCGCCCATAATCTCGTGCAAGCAGTAATAGGTAACATGGTTCATATGGCCAGCACTTGCGCATAACGGTGGAGTCAGAGGGAAAAGTGCGGGCACGAGATTATGGGCGGGTACTTGGTTAACGCTGCTGATGACCATCACAGCGCCGCCCATAATCTCGTGCAAGCAGTAATAGGTAACATGGTTCATATGGCCAGCACTTGCGCATAACAGTGGAGTCAGAGGGAAAAGTGCGGGCACGAGATTATGGGCGGGTACTTGGTTAACGCTGCTGATGACAATCACAGCGCCGCCCATAATCTCGTGCCTGCGCAATCACCTGAAAAAGCGTTCACATGCGCAAATCTTCGGGAGGACAGTTACATGAGGAAGGCGTCCTTGTGTATGTAAATGAGCAATGGGGGACTGCGTAAAGCGGCAGGAGGGGGAATAACGGACGCCAGACAGCCCGCCCCCGTGACCATAAAAACACATTTGGATACAAAAAGGTAAGACTTCATAAAGTATTTTTGTAGGTCTCAAAGGGGGCACAATAACAACAGGAACCTTTCCAGAAGCAGCCCAGGAGCTGCAGAGGGGAATCTATTACTTTCATTGTGAAATTTCTGCTGACATGTTCCCTTTAACTGGTAGGGGAGCCAGGATAAAGCAGAGCTGAAGCTGTTGGGAAGCTAGGACCCAGCAGCTCCACAGCCAGGAGACCACTGATCGGTAAGCTAATAGAAGCCTGCAGATGTCACTCTGCATAGGTTATTACTGGCCAGTGCTATCTGCAGGAGAGAGAAGTGTTGGTTGCACGGTCTCCTCAGCTTCCTGACTCCCCGCGTGTCTGCAGCAGTGAGAAGCCGCACACGGGGAATCAGAGAACAGCTGCAGGGAAACGCAGGCTCCGGGACTGGGGGGGTCGGCTCTGGTGCAGGGGGGGGGGGGGCTCTGCTGCAGGGGGGTCGCTCTGCTGCAGGGGGTGATTCATACCTCAGCAGCAGTCACAGGAGTAGGTGCGCGCTCGGCTCTGTAATGAATAGTAGAAGGGAGAAACAGCGAGGCGGGGCTACAGTGGGTGGGTGGAGCCGGGACAAACAGCCTCACGGGCGGGATCCGGGATCAAAGGCTCAGAAGAGGGACTGTCCCGCTGTATCCGGGACGGTTGGGAGGTATGGTTAACCCCGCGCTACCCGGAAGAGATTTTGAAAAGTGAACGGAGCCTGGTAAGGTTCACTAAGGGGGAGGAAGATGTTCGACTCAGAGGGAGAGCAGATGGCTGCCATAGGCCGAGATGCTGCAGCACCAGCCGAATCAATCCCGGTCGCCGTCGACCCAGCCCCCGCTGTAGCGCCGGTAATGCCGATCACAATGCCGTACATTCCGGGAGCAGAATGGCTGCCGCAGTACTCCGGGGAGTCACATACCCTGAGCGACTTCAGAGAAAGGCTGCACAGCTTGTTTAGGGTGTATCCTCTGACTGAGAGCCAGAAGGTGGGCATACTAATGGGGCAGCTAGCCGGCGCGGCCCAGCGTGAAGTGAAGTCCTGGCCTGACACAGATAAAGGGACAGCAACCCAGATACTGGCTAAGTTAAAGAGTACTTTTGACACCCGCACCGCAGCAGAAATAAAAATGAGATTCTTTGGGTGCAAACAACGGGCCACAGACAGCATACGGGACTATGCCTTAAACCTACAAGAGGCCCTGAAAGCAATCAAACAGGTGGACCCAGAGAGCGTACGTGAAGAAGACAAACTCCTAACTGAGCAGTTCATAGAAGGGCTCCTGTCAGATGCCCACAGGACACAGCTGCGTATCATGTCCTGCAGAACCCTGCTCTGGACTTTGCAAAGTTTAAGGACCAGGCCATACGGGTACTGAGAGAATCTACACCGAATGACCCAGTACCCCTCCGGCCTCTTGCTATCACGTACCCCGGGGTGATGCCTGCAACACGAGCTGCTGCGGGGGCTGAGGCGCAGTCCCTGGATAAGGATCCCACTGCAGAGCTCAGACAGCAGGTCCAGGAGCTGACCAAGACTGTAGCTGCCCTTGCCAAGACTGTGCAGTCACTACAAGTGACCCCATCGCCTGCAAGAATCGAGTTGGCCTCCAGCCCAGATGACGTCCCATGGATGCGACAGAGGAGGATTCCGCCGACCCGAGGGAAAGACACAGACCGGTATGATTCAACGGGACAACCGATCTGCCGCCGCTGCAGCCAGGTGGGCCACATTGCACGACACTGTCCTTTAAATGGGCCGAACCTGGGGCCAGGAGCCAACCTCCAGGTGTAAGGAAGCCCGGCTCAACCTCCAGTCGCAGCAAGTATGTGGGAGGACGCCCGGTCCTTCCTATTGTGCTGGACGGGATCCCCTTGAATGCCCTCCTGGATACGGGGTCCCAGGTAACAAACATCCCTTATAAACTGTACAAAAGATATTGGGCTGATTCAGACATTAACCATGGCCCAGATGATGATTTAACGATTGTGGCCAGTAATGGTCAGCCCTTGCCTCAAATTGGGTATAAGGAAGTAACCATTAAAGTGGGGCGGGTAGAATTGCCGTGTCAGGGGATGATAATTGTAGATATTGATCGCAAAGAATCTAACCCACTGCTAACCATTGGTACAAATGTGATGGGAAATTGTATTGCCGAAGTGATAATTTTGTTGCAACAGGCATCTGAAACTGCCACCTCCAGGCAGCAGCGTGCCCTACAGAGGGAGATCAGAGCCCTGATGAGGAGGCAGCAGGTAGAGCTGGCCGGAGGAGAAATTGGCAGTGTAAGGGTAAGTAACTCTCTCCCCATTGCAATACCCCCAAAAAGTGAAATGTTGATATGGTGTCGGGCAGCAATAGGCCTCATGGGTCAAGATTATCAGGCCCTGGTAGAACCTGTGTATTCAGAAAGTAGGCCTGGAGTCCTGATAGCCAGAGGGGTAGCAGACGTCCGCAAGGGAAGAGTGCCCGTCCGCATCCTGAATTGTGGGGAGGAGGAAGCCAAATTGCCCCGGTACGCCACGGTAGCAAAACTGTACACTGTCAGTAACAATACCATCAAAGCAGTGGAACCCTTGATCCCGTCCGACCGGGCAGAAGACAATGGCTCCAAGGGACAGCTGGAGGACTGGTGCCAAAAATTGCATGTGGGCACCGACTCCACCCCCTCACACCAAAAGCATGGGGTTTATCGGGTGGTACAGGAATACGAGCGGGTCTTCAGCAAACACCCCCTAGATTTTGGGCAGGTAAAAGGGTTCAAACATCAAATCCCCACTGGTGACCATCATCCCATTAAAGAGAGATACCGCTCTGTACCCCCAGCACAGTATCAGCGTGCCAAAGAAATGTTACGGGAAATGAAGGAGGCCGTGGTTATCAGAGATAGTTGTAGCCCCTGGGCAGCTCCACTAGTGCTCGTAAAGAAAAAAGATGGTACAATGAGAATGTGCGTAGATTACAGACAAATTAACTGCATTACACATAAATATGCTTATCCACTACCCAGAATAGAGGAGTCACTAACAGCCTTAAAGTCAGCTAACTATTCCTCCACCTTGAATCTCACCAGTGGGTATTGGCAGGTTCCCGTGGCAGAGGCGGACAAGGAGAAGACTGCATTCACGACACCAATGGGCCTCTGCGAGTTCAACTGTATGCCATTCGGGCTCTGCAATGCCCCAGGGACATTCCAAAGGTTGATGGAGTGCTGCTTGGGCCATCACAACTTTGAAACCGTGCTGTTGTACCTGGATGACGTCATAGTCTACTCCAAGACTTATGAAGACCACCTGAGGCACTTAGCAGAAGTGTTCGAGTCCCTGTCGGAGTATGACCTGAAGATAAAGCTGTCCAAATGTCACCTCTTGAAGCCAAAGGTACAGTACTTGGGTCATGTGGTCAGCGCAGAAGGTGTGGCACCTGATCCAGAGAAAGTCACAGTAATCAAGGACTGGCCGAGACCCACCACGGTAAAGGAGGTGCGGCAGTTCCTTGGGCTGGTGGGCTACTACCGAAGGTTCATTGATGGTTTCACAAAGATAGCAGCGCCTCTCCAAGATCTCCTGGTGGGCCAGCCAAAGAAGGCTAAGAAGCAAAGCCCTCCATTTGAATGGAACAGCCAAATAGAAACGTCTTTTGTCCGGCTGAAAGGGGATCTCACGGGAGAAGAAATTCTGGCCTACCCTGACTACAGCCAGCCATTTGTACTGTACACAGACGCCAGCAACGTGGGCCTGGGAGCAGTTCTGTCCCAGGTGCAGGGAGGCAGAGAGAAGGTGATAGCTTACGCCAGCAGTAAGCTTCGTCCCACAGAAAGGAATCCAGAAAACTACAGTTCCTTCAAGCTGGAGTTTCTCGCTATTGTTTGGGCAGTGACTGAACGCTTCAAGCACTATCTGGCGTCGGCCAAGTTCACCATCTTCACGGACAACAATCCGTTGACACATCTGGCAACAGCCAAGCTAGGTGCGTTGGAGCAGCGATGGATGGCCCGGCTGTCTAACTTTGACTTTACCATCAAGTACCGGGCTGGCAAGAAGAATAACAATGCTGATGCGCTGTCCAGAATGCCTCACTTACCCGAGTCTGGAGAAGACCTGGATGAACTCGAAGAGATAGAGTTACCGGCTTTCCATCACCAAGGTGTTTCCCAGTGTGAGCATGCTGTAGGAGAGAAGCGCTCGAGCCAGCACGAGGTCTCGGTCAACCCATTACTCCACCATAATTGGGAAGAGACACAGAACGGTGACCCGGCCGTGCGATTGGTCAAAGAAAAGCTAGCACAAGCTTAGACCCATCTTGGCCCAGATGCTCCAGAAGAAGCCCAGCAGCTGTGGAAGGAGAGGGGACGACTGTTCACCTACCAAGGCAAGCTATGCAAGAGATATGTCAACTGGCGAACGAATGAACTCGTCTGGCAGATAGTGGTCCCACAGAGGGATGCTCCAATGGTCCTAGCAGCTTACCATGATAAAGCAGGACACTTCGGGTGGAAGAAGTTGGAGACCCTACTCCGTGATCGATTCTACTGGGTGCACATGAGAAAGACAGTCGAGAAGTGGTGCCGAGACTGTGGTCCGTGTAACCTGAGGCGGAAAGATGGTGCCAGCCAGAGGTCTCCCCTACAGCCAATTGTCATGAAGCAGCCCCTAGAGTTGGTGGCCCTGGACCACGTGAAGTTAACACCGAGCCGGTCAAGCTATGTTTACGCCCTCACCATTGTGGACCACTACTCTCGTTTCCTGGTAGTAGTGCCTGTGAAAGACCAGACAGCCAGAACAGCAGCTAGAGCGTTTCAGGCATACTTTTGTCGACCTCACGGTTACCCTGAAAGGGTACTGACTGATCAAGGTCCTGCATTCGAGGCAGAAGTGTTTCAAGAGTTCTGTAACATGTACGGCTGTAAGAAAATCAGAACAACACCGTACCACCCCCAAACCAATGGATTGTGCGAGAAGATGAACCACGTGGTTATTGATATGCTCAAGACTCTACCTCTGGAAGAAAGAAACCAATAGCCAGAGAAGTTACCAGATTTGGTATACCTGTATAACCATATCCCAGTAAATTCGACCAACTGCAGCCCTGCTTACCTGATGCGAGCAAGACCTGGCAAGTTACCTGTAGACTTGGAGATGGGAACTGTGTCATCTGAAGCAGTTCAAGAGATAGAAAATTGGAATACAGAGCGACAACAGCAGTACCGCAAAGTTCAGGAATGCGTAGAAAAGAGCCTGTCCCAAGCAAGAATGAGACAAGAACAGAACTACAATCAAACGGCCCTATCAACTCCCTTAGCACCTGGAGAACAGGTCCTCAAGAAAAAGCGGAGGGCGCATAAATTAGATGATCAGTGGGAGAATGAACCCTACACCATTATTCCCTCCAACTTTGACAATAATAAGGTATGCCTCATAAGCAAGCATGAAGGCAAGACCTATCAAACAGTTTCTAGAGACCGCCTGAAAGCGTGCCCTGAGCGGTGCAAAATCCAAAAAGAAGTAGAAGAAGTACAAAAAAGTCCCCAAATTCAAGAAAAGGAGGAAGAGATGATCCAAACAATCCTCGGAAAATTCCCCAAAACTTGGACCCGAATCAATAACGCCATAGTGGTACCAGTCTTGACGTTCCCGCAGTTGGTCGAGCCGGAGACAGAAGAGGTTCCAGATCCACCTAAGGAACTGTCCGTCCCAACACAAGATGACACGCCAGCAGTAGAACAGGAGAATCAACCCCCTGCCAGTGGTGAACGTGTCGTGCCCTTGGCGAATCTGAGACCCCATGGGCAACCATCACGCATACCTGTCAGGGTTAGGCCTACCAGTAACACGGAGGGGGCAAACACTCCAAGTAGTCAGGGACAAACCCCAGAGCTACGCCGGTCCCAACGTAGCACTCGGGGACAGCCCCCTCCAAGGTATAGAACATAGAAAGTAAAATACCTAACAGAGTGTAAATAGTTATGTGAAAATGTCTTGTATGTAATGTTTTGGTTTAGGTGATTAAGTAAATGGACAAATGGGCCACTGGACTATGGGTGGCCAACACTCTAATTGTACATAGCACCAGTGTTCTCAACACCCCTGAAGAAAAACCCGTCCGGCGTGCATAGACTGGGGTCAGCAATGCTCTGACGCACGCCCAGAGCCTACGTTGGGGGTTTTATCGCGGCGGGTCCCCTATGGAGCAGTGTAATGGACACCCGGCAGGGAGCCACACTGGACTCTTATAGTATTGTTTAAGTTTGTAACGTTTAAGAAAATGTGCCTCCCATAATGGGATGAAATGTTCTAACATGTTATGTTTTGTTTCTTCAGTCCGGGAGTACTGAGTTTAACTAAGGAGGAGTGTGGCGCCCCAGGACCTGGTCGCCACAACAGCATTGCCCCTCCAAAGGGTTGATGCTGAGCCTGGAGGTAATTGGGGGGTCTATTGGCTAGTAAGTTTAACATCCAACGCAGTTCTCCCTCAGGCCAGCAGGGGGAGCTCTGAACCTGGAGTTCCAGGGAGCATTCCTTAAGTCTGACCTGAGGGAGGAGTTAGTGTTCAGTCTGTAGGAGAAAGCAGAGAGTGCAGACGCCGAGTGTGCTGTCCTGTGGAACTGGGGCCTAGAGCTGGAGCAGCTTGGCTCAGTGAAGCAGGAGGCGCAGAGAGGCACAGAAGAGACTCGGACATCGGAGTCTGTGGCCACCAGGGCCTAAAATACTCCCTGGTAGCCGAATCCGAAGGGCAGGAGAGCTGCAAGCACCTGGCCCATAAACAGGCCGAAGGTACAGCTGCATCATCAGGGCCCGGTGTGGACTCCAGCAGAGAAGCACCAGAGAGGGCCTGCGCGGCCTACCACAGAGGGAAAGGGACGTACCACCGGTCCCAGCAGCAAGAGGGCCATTGCTAAATTCAGAGAGCAGGGTCCTATCACAGTAAGGAAAAGAACAGGAGTAGGCCTCATACTCATCTGGCCAAAACGACATCTCAGTTACTTCCAGGCCGGCCGGAGCCCTCTACCACCTGTAACGGTCTCCCAGGACTAACCGTTTGTGAAGTAAAAGAGGAGAAGGTAAAGAGACTGTTGTTTGTGCCTGTTTCTTTCATTGCCTGTCGGTCCTGCACCGTGTTATCCACACAACACCATAGACTCTCACGAGCACCAACAGTGTCCCCGGGGCACCGCTCCACCTGTGGGGAGCAGTACCACCATTGCTGCCATATCATCACCCCGGAGGCCTCAAACAGCAGCGGCGGCTTAATAGCCGCAAACCACAGGTGGCGTCACGACAACCATAAACTTTATTCACCAGCTATATTTAATTGACACCCACCAGGGCCACGGAGCCGGGCCCCGCCACCACTGACGACCCCCGGACTAGTCCGGCCCGGCACCGGGTGTCCCATAGCCCTGGGGTGAGCGAGTCACATACATATACTTACATCTGACCAACATGCGGGGATGGGGGGTATCATGTCCAAATTTGCACCAAGGCCCATCAAACTTTAGTGACGCCACTGGGTGAGTAGTGTACCTCAGTCAATGTTGTGAATTAAGTGACCCATGGTGGGGGTTGTGGTATGGACAGGCGTATATTCTGCACAACAAATACAGGTGCATTTTATTGATGTTATTTTGAATGCACAGAGATAAGTGACGAGATCCTGAGGCCATTGTTGTGCCATTATTATTTATTATAATACTTTAATTTATTCCATGGAACTTTACATGTGAAAAGGAATATACATGATAAAAACATGTCAATATTCGTGAACAATACAAGCCACCGACTGGTACAGGAGGAGAGAGGACCCTACCCGTGAAGGCTCACAGTCTACATTGGATGGTGAAGATAAAGTAGGTAAGGGTAGGTGGTGATGCAGCAGTATAGTGGACTGAGGGTTACTGCATGTTGTAGGCTTGTCAGAAGCCTTCAGGCTCCTTTTGAAGGTTTCCACAGTAGGCAAGAATGATATTTTGAGCTATAGAGTGCCTTAGCATGGGGGATGCACTGGAGAAATCATGAATGCGGTTGTGAGAAGAGGCAATAGGTTGGGACGTTTGAAGAAGATCTTGTGAGGATCGGTTATTGCGTGCAGGTAGGTATCAGGAGACTAGGTCACAAATATATAAAGGACACAGATGGTGGATTGCATTGTATGTCATTGTTAGGGTTTTGGACTGGAGTCTTTGGGCAATGGGAAGCCAGTGAAGGGATTGGCAGAGGAAAGGCAGGGGAATAGCGTGGAAACAGTTGGATTAGTTGGGCAGCAGAGTTTAGGATAGTTTGGAGGGGGTGAAAGCATGTTAGCTGGAAGGCCACAGAACAGGAGGTTGCAGTAGTCAATTTGGGAGATAATAGCATATACTAGTGTTTTGGAGAATCTTGGTTAAGGAATGCACAGATCTTAGAAATATTTTTGAGTTGGAGTCTTCAGGAGCTGGAAAGTGCTTGGATATGTGGCTTGAAGGAGAGAGCACAGTCACAGGTTACCTCCATTCATCCACGATCATCACTTCATCATGCAGCATGATAATACATGGCCCCATATGGCTGAGAGGCATAGTCATCAGGTATTTAAGGCACCCTCCCCTTAAGGGAGGTAACTGGGCAATGTGGTCTATACATTGCAAGTTCTCAGGTCCCTAAGTGCTGCTGTTTAGTGATGTTTTCCATATTGCTAATACCATTCTATGTTCCAATACCTGACATATCCGCTGCTCCTGCATCGTACCCTGTCAGTCAAGTCTGCTATACTGGCCACTGCTGCATCATACCTTATCGGTCAAACCTGCTTTACCAGACGCTGCTGCATCGTTCCATATTGTCCGAGCCTGCTGTATCAGCCGTTCTTGCTGCATCTAACTTGTCAGTGATTGTCCATGGACATATCCTGGGGCCAGCTGTCGCAGCTCCAGTCTTCCTGAGTGGCACCTGGTTACTACCTGCAGCACAACACCCTTACCTTTAGAAGCTCTGGTGAAAACCTGGGAGAAACCATAGTCAAGCCCCTCTAGGGTTTCTGGGTGCTGTGGCCAGTGGGTCCACACCCTGCTCGTATCGTCGAGCACTACAACTGTTTTATTTTGGTTTTAGGCTATGTGCCCACGTAGCGTATTTTCATGCAGTTATGCTGCGTTCTGCACCGCAGCGTAACTGCTTGCGTCCTGCGTCCCCAGCACAATCTATGAAGATTGTGCCTAATCCATGCCCACGTGGCGTATTAGAATGCAGCGATTCGGCTGCTACCGAAGCGCTGCGTTCTAAAAAGCAACATGTCACTTCTTTTGTGCGCTCTGCATGCAGCCCTCGCTCTGTCTATGGCAGAGGCTGCATCCAGAGCGCATGAAATCGGCTTTTCATTACGGACTGTTTCTGCAGCGATTTGAAGCGCACATGTGCTGTTCAAATCGCTGCAGAAATTTCTGCAGGGACAGAATGCAACGTGGGCACATAGCCTTAATCTTTGACCATTAATGTGGTTTTATCTCTATGGGTATCCATGTTTACTTGTTTGTACACGAGATAGCGCCATACTCAATCCTATTCTTCTATGATCATGAACTTTTATATGGAACCTGTTGGTATTCCGGTCTCGAGACAGCGGCAGTCTGGATTTGCCATGACTTGCATAGCTTAGAAGGTGAGCATATAACTTATTCATATACTGTAGAAACAGTATTACCTGTGGTAATGTTTAAGTTTCTGTTTTATTTCTTTCCATTTTTTCTCTGAGTTAAGAGGTGAGACCAGTCACTAATCCACAGTGTGCCCGATAACACTTCATTGTTTGCATCCACTCGATTAGCCCATAACTTTCTTTACTGGAACTGGCCTATAGGACACAGGAGACGGTAGTTTTAGACACTTTTTGTGATCTTTTGCTTTTGTTTTAAAACTTTTCTAATTTCCTTCCGTGTAGAGCTGAGAGTTATTGTCAAGCCCCACAGGTGTTGTGTCGTTGCATTACCTTCAGGGACTCTACGTGGAGGAACAGTCTGGTCACAGGTAGGGAACCTTCTCTTTAGAATTTTCGTGACACCACTCTCGGTATTGCGGTCAGGGGACCGCCACTGCAGGTTAAAGGGACGCCTGGGGTTGTTGGTAGGTGCAGTTAGATGGTGTGGCCCCCCGAGAGTAGGGCTGGCCCCAGGGCCCGTTTTGAGTGGGTGGAACCACAAGGCGCAGAATGACCCAACACAGTCCAGGCAGTCTTTCAGGGTTTTTACTCACAGTTGATGGCAGGGTGAGTAACCCGGGCGTAGCTGGGATGAACCAGGCTGGAACCAGGTATCCTTCCAGCTGGCTGATGAGGGTGACTACCAACTTGCCTTCCTAGCCCTGTGTTTTGGGGTGACCCCTACTTGAAGCCCTGCTGGGGTCGCCCAGGGAAGTTGCTGATGCCTCTCTCCCCTTCTCTTGGCCCGGTTGCTTGTAGCCTGGACCAGGTCACTCCGGCTGCTTGCCTCCTGTGAACTATGGGCCCTCTCTTTGCTACGTGGCTGCGGACTCTGTGGTGGTATGGCGTGGGTCTGAAGAGCCCCAATTGGCAGGTTTGGCAGGAGAAAATTGAATAAATCTCTGCACTGGGACCTGTTACCCTTGCGGGCCTGGTACCTCCCTGGGAGTCCCCTTACTCTGCCATCCCTTTGCTCTCTCTAGCCTTGGGTGGATTTTGGGTGGCCCTACCAGGTGACCGATCTCCCCCGTTGGTAGTCACTGCGTGTACGTTGTCTGACTAGTGGCAGCCTCAGGTCTCCTCTTTGCGTCCGCTCTCCCTGAGCTCCACTTCAGACTGGCTCACTACTCCCTCCCCACTGTGCTTGCCTACATAACCTAGCAACCAGGCTCTCTACCACACCCCTTGAGTGGAGATGGAGGCCACGCCCCCTCCTGCATTCCCCAGGGGTCCACTCAAAGGTAGATGTGTGAGACCTGATTACTATGTGCCTGTGTAGTCACACCTTGGTCAACCTTCTGGATTACCTGTGTTGCACTGCCCCCAGCATGGGTGCAGTACTCAGTGGTGCCTGACCAGGTCAGGGGCGCCACATTATATGTATCTCAAGGTTAAGGAGAAGATGTTATTGACTTCCAAATTTTCTTCTCGGCCCTGTCTTACAACAACAAATAACTCAGAATGGGATATTTTTGATTATTTGGAGATGCTTTGAGAAGCTGACAAGATGCGTGCAGAGGTCATATTGACTCGATATCCTCACCTTGGTTTTCTTCCTAAGATTGAGAGGACTGTTAGGGGTGCTTCACACACAGCGAGCTCACTGCCGAGATCGCTGCTGAGTCACGCTTTTTGTGACGCAGCAGTGACCTCATTAGCGATCTCGCTGTGTGTGACAATGAGCAGCGATCTGGCCCCTGCTGCGAGATCGCTGCTCGTTACACACAGCCCTGGTTCGTTTTCTTCAAAGCCGCTCTCCCGCTGTGACACACAGATCGCTGTGTGTGACAGCGAGAGAGCGACAAATGAAGTGAGCAGGAAGCAGGAGCCGGCGTCTGACAGCTGAGGTAAGCTGTATCCAAGATAAACATCGGGTAACCAAGGTGGTTACCCGATATTTACCTTAGTTACCAGCCTCTGCAGCTCTCACACTGCCTGTGCTGCCGGCTCCGGCTCTCTGCACATGTAGCTGCTGTACACATCGGGTTAATTAACCCGATGTGTACAGCAGCTAGGAGAGCAAGGAGCCAGCGCTAAGCGGTGTGCGCGGCTCCCTGCTCTCTGCACATGTAGCTGCATTACACATCGGGTTAATTAACCCGATGTGTACTGTAGCTAGGAGAGCAAGGAGCCAGCGCTCAGTGTGCGCGGCTCCCTGCTCCCTGCACACACAGCTGTGCGCTGGTAACTAATGTAAACATCGGGTAACCATACCCGATGTTTACCTTAGTTACCAGTCTCCGCAGCTTCCAGACGGCGGCTCCGTGCAAGCGCAGCGTCGCTTGCACGTCGCTGCTGGCTGGAGGCTGTTCACTGGTCGCTGGTGAGATCTGCCTGTTTGACAGCTCACCAGCGACCATGTAGCGATGCAGCAGCGATCCTGACCAGGTCAGATCGCTGGTCGGATCGCTGCTGCATCGCTAAGTGTGAAGGTACCCTTAATCAGCATTTCTAAGTCTTCTGATAAGACTGCATTGCTTGGGAGGACATTAGAATTTGACTGAATGCTTTCATTTGCATTACATTGCCTCCAGAGCATTAGTTAATTTGCTTTTTTTTTTTGCAATCCTTTAAATGATTTCTTAAGTGTGCGTCATGTCCAGATAAAGCAGATGTGCTTTGTGCACTTGTGTTTGTTATTTTGCCCTGTCCAACTATTGTGCAGCTATAGGGAGTCCAGTCACTATATGACTGCAGGATAGTGAGGACAGAGGGGCTTCTATACTGTCCCTCATGCTAGGGGACCCTAGGCTATTTCTGACCTTCGGATTACTCCTGAAGGTCGAGATGCCGGAATTCAGTGCTTTACAATTCTTCTCCTGACCAAATTCTATCTGTCCCCCTCCCCCCCAAAGGGAAGGAAGGGGAAGGAGTGTGATGGAAACACAGATTAAGACAAACAGTGGAAAACTAAACCTTAGATACACTGCAAACTCACAGGAATAAACAGTAAGAGGGTAAGCAGAAAACCAAGAGGAGGAAGGCAGCAACAAAAAAACAACAAGGGTTAATACCATAACTGCACACAGCAATAATACACAACAGCCACCAGTAAGTCTGGATCACAACACTTCACCAGACCAGTATAGGTAAGCTATAGCTGGCATTAATGGAATAGATCAGCATATATAGAAGGGGAGCAAACGTGACGGGCTCACCCATAGCATGTAATCAAAGAGATTAACAAACAGCCCAGCAGAGATTAACTCTTGCTAGCCTGCCCATGTCTGTGGGTCGATGCCTGCAAACTTGTAGAAATAAACAGTAAGAAACTAAGGATAAAAGCAAGAGCAGGAAGGCAGCAAAAAAAAAGACAACAAGGGTTAACACCACAACTGCTCACAGCAATAATGCACAAAAGCCACCAGTAAGTCTAGATCACAACACCTTACCAGACCAGTATAGGTAAGCTAAAGCTGGCATTAATGCTATAGCCCAGCATATATAGGATGGGAGCAAACATGTCTTTCCCATAACATGTGATCAAAGAGATTAACTCTTGCTAGACTGCCTAAGTCTGTGGGTCAACGCTTGCGCCTTTCAGCGCTGATCACAGACATTAGAGAAGTTAGCATGCAGAGTGCCAGAAGCTGTACTTTTCACAGATCCTGACTAGAGTTGAGCGCGGTTCGTGGTTCGCGGATCTCCAGTTCGCGGTTCGAGTGATTTTGGGGGGTGTTCTAGTTAGAACTCGAACTCGAGCTTTTTGCTAAAAGTTCAGTAGCTCGAGTTACGTTCAAGAACGGTTCTATCACTAAAAATGTGGCTTTTCACAGTAAGTATGTGCACATGTTGCTATCATATATAAATATAACACTGCACTCTCAATGGGCAAGAATGAATAAAGATATAACTCTTTTTCTCAATGCTAATAGATTTTTAATACAGAAGGCAAGATAGCAACAATTGAAAGACATGTGACACTTGCGACAATTTTGCGACAATAACGTTTCGGTCCTCCAGGACCTTGATCACATTAGTCGCTAAATTACTATGAAAAAAAGTGTTTTTTGGGGGTTCCTTTTATGATTGACAGTAGCCTCCTTACTCATAGGCATATGTATAAAGACGTTCGTCCAGGGTAGGAATATTCTGGGGGGTTGCTTTAATGATTGACATAGTAATTTTTTTTCACTTTTTTTCATAGTAATTTAGCGACTAATGTGATCAAGGTCCTGGAGGACCGAAACGTTATTGTCGCAAAATTGTCGCAAGTGTCACATGTCTTTCAATTGTTGCTATCTTGCCTTCTGTATTAAAAATCTATTAGCATTGAGAAAAAGAGATATCTTTATTCATTCTTGCCCATTGAGAGTGCAGTGTTATATTTATATATGATTTTTCAGGGATTTTTTCCTCTTACACTAGCACCTCCCCCATACTTCTAATTCTAAGTGTGTGCACACTATTTTCTTATTTTTAATCACATGTTGCTATCTGCATGTGTCCTGCGTCCCCAGCAAAATCCCTCTCCCTTTCCTACTCACCGATCACGGGCGTCTCGCTCCCCGGCTGTCACAAATCTGCTGCATCTTTTCCTCTTTAGAAAATGGCTGCCGCTTCATTAGTCAATTAGTTATTCCGTGCTTTCCCCGCCCACCGGTGCTTATGATTGGTTGCAGTCAGACACATCCCCAAGCTGAGTGACAGCTGTCTCACTGCAACCAATCACAGCCGCCGGTGGGCGGGTCTATATCGTGCATTAAAATAAATAAATAAATAAATAAAAAAAAAATGCGGTTTCCCCCATATTTGATACCAGCCAGGATAAAGCCCACGGCTGGAGGCTGGTATTGTCAGGATAGAGAGCGCCACGGTATGGAGAGCCCACCACCCTAACAATATCACCCTGCAGCCGCCCAGAATTGCCGCATCCATTAGGTGCGACAGTCCTGGGACTCTACTCAGCTCATCCCAAATTGCCCTGGTGCGGTGGCAATTGAGGTAATAATGAGTTTAATCATGGCAGGCGTCTCCCCAAGATACCTTCCATGATTAAACTGTAAGTGAAAGTAAAGAAACCCACACCGCGAAAAATCCTTTATTTGGAATAAAAGACATAAAAGCAACCCTGGTTCACCCCTTTATTAATCCCAAAAATACCCCTCCAGGTCCGAAGTAATCCACACGACAAGGTCAGCTCTGCTCTCTCGGGATGTAGTGGCTCCGTAGCAATGAAGCAGAGACTTCAGTCAGCACAGTAGGCTTCAAGATTAGAAAATCTGCCTATCTCTTTTGTAAGAAGTAGTGATGAGCGAGTACTAAAAAGCTCGGGTGCTCGAGGCTCGGGCCGAGCATCCCAAGATACTCGTGTACTCGGCCCGAGCACCGAGCCCAATGTTATCCTATGGGAGACCCGAGTATTTTTATGAAATGACCCCCGGCAGCATGTAGAAACCCTAAAAATGTCACAAAAGTCTCAGAAGAGTGCTCAAATGACATGGCAACAGCATGGGGAAGACCCCTTGAAGCATTTATCACTCAAAAGTCACAGCTGTGAACAATTTTGTCCGAGTTTTACGCCATTTTTACGAACTCACCAGAAAACCTTCCAAAATGACACCAAAATGAATTTTCATGGCGGAAATGTTAAGGGCACATACCCAATAGTGAGATAGAGCTGGTGTATGTTACTTTTTGAGATTAATATATGAAAGATTTTACGTAAAACATTGTGTGGCACTCCGATGTCCAAAACGCACGTTTTGTGCTTTTTACTAGCGATGACGGTCATTTTTTTTTTCAATCTATCTCCCGTCGGTCGGTCTCGCTCTGTCTGTCTCTCTCTGTCTTGTCTGTCCCCCTCTCACAGTCTGTCGGTCATTCTCCGCCCTCTCTCTTACTTACCGTTCCCCGATCACTGCCGCGGCGCTGCACTGCTGTTCACTAAACTCCGGCGGCTTTTCCTCTTTTGAAAAAGCCGGCCGCTCATTAAACAATCTCGTATTCCCTGCTTTCCTGCTTTTCGGCGCCTATGATTGGTTGCAGTGAGACACGCCCCCACGCTGAGTGACAGGTGTCTCACTGCACCCAAACACAGCAGCCGGTGGGTGTGTGTATACTGTGCAGTGAAATAAATAATTAAATAATTAAAAAAAACGGCGTGCGGTTCTCCCCAATTTTAATACCAGCCAGATAAAGCCATACGGCTGAAGGCTAGTATTCTCAGGATGGGGAGCTCCACGTTATGGGGAGCCCCCCAGCCTAACAATATCAGCCAGCAGCCGCCCAGAATTGCCGCATACATTATATGCGACAGTTCTGGGACTGTACCCGGCTCTTCCCGATTTACCCTAGTGCGTTGGTAAATCGGGGTAATAAGGAGTTAATGGCAGCCCATAGCTGCCACTAAATCCTAGATTAATCATGTCAGGCGTCTCCCCGAGATTCCTTCCATGATTAATCTGTAAATTACAGTTAAAAAACACACACACCCGAAAAATCGTTTATTAGAAATAAAAAACACTAACAAAGTCCCTCATCACCAATTTATTAACCCCGACAAACCCTCCATGTCCGGCGTACTCCACAGTCCTCCAGCGTCGCATCCAGCTGTGCTGCATGAAGGTGACAGGAGCTGCAGAATACACCGCCGCTCCGGTCAGCTTCACACAGCAACTGAGGTGAGTAGCACGATCAGCTGCTGTCAGTCAGGTAACTCACGGCCACCGCTGGATCCAGCGGTGGATGCAGCGGTGGCCGCGATTAACCTCAGTGACAGCTCAGCTGATCGCGATACTCACCTCATTTGTTGCGTGGAGCTGACCGGAGCGACGGTGAGTAGCGCGATCAGCTGAGCTGTCACTGAGGTTACCTGGATCCAGCGGTGGCCGCGGGTAACCTCAGTGACAGTTCAGCTGATCGCGCTACTCACCGTCGCTCCGGTCAGCTCCACGCAACAAATGAGGTGAGTATCGCGATCAGCTGAGCTGTCACTGAGGTTAATCGCGGCCACCGCTGCATCCACCGCTGGATCCAGTGGTGGCCGTGAGTTACCTGACTGACAGCAGCTGATCGCGCTACTCACCTCAGTTGCTGTGTGAAGCTGACTGGAGCGGCGGTGTATTCTGCTGCTCCTGTCACCTCCATGCAGCAGAGCTGGATGCGACGCTGGAGGTCCGTGGATTACGCCGGACATGGAGGGCTTTGTCGGGGTTAATAAATTGGTGATGAGGGACTTTGTTATTGTTTTTTATTTCTAATAAAGGATTTTTCGGGTGTGTGTGTTTTTTAACTGTAATTTACAGATTAATCATGCAAGGAATCTCGGGGAGATGCCTGACATGATTAATCTAGGATTTAGTGGCAGCTATGGGCTGCCATTAACTCCTTGTTACCCCGATTTGCCAACGCACTAGGGTAAATCGGGAAGAGCCGGGTACAGTCCCAGAACTGTCGCATATAATGTATGCGGCAATTCTGGGCGGCTGCTGACTGATATTGTTAGGCTGGGGGGCTCCCCATAACGTGGAGCTCCCCATCCTGAGAATACCAGCCTTCAGCCGTATGGCTTTATCTGGCTGGTATTAAAATTGGGGGGACCGCACGCCGTTTTTTTTAATTATTTATTTATTTTACTGCACAGTATATACACGCCCACCGGCTGCTGTGATTGGGTACAGTGAGACACCTGTCACTCAGCATGGGGGCGTGTCTCACTGCAACCAATCATAGGCGCCTGTGGGCGGGGAAAGCAGGGAATATGAGATGGCTGTGTGCAGAGCACAGCACGCCCGCCGGTATAAAGGCTCGGTCACGCTGTGCAGGCCGGCCAATCACTGCAATTCCACAACTAACAGGGCTGTGGCATTGCAGTGGTCTGCCAGCCAATCCCTGCATGAGGACTGGCTCTCAAAAGAGCGCCAACATGCAGGGATGAAGACCACGAGTACAGCACGAGTATCGCGAAATTACTCGGTACCCGCCGAGTAGCCCGAGTACAGTGATACTCGTGCGAGTACCGAGTAGTAACAAGCATACTCGCTCATCACTAGTAAGAAGCAATAGATTAGTGCATAAAGTGCCCGCCTAAGAAGCATAATGTCGGGAGTTCTAGTCCAGGTAAAGAATTTTTTTTTATTTATAATTTTAAATTATAATTATTATCTATTTATAAAGTGAAAGTAAATAAACACACACCGCGAAAAATCCTTTATTTGGAATAAAAGACAAAAAAACACAGTTTCACGACTGGGAACGTCCGTTTTTTTTAATTATTTCACTTATTTCATGAAATAATTAAAAAACAAATGACGTAGGCTTCACCATATTTTTGTGTCCAGCCAAGTACAACTCCAAGTACAACTAGGCAGCTGGGGATTGGAATCGGCAGCACAGGTTAGCCCGAGGTTTCTGGGCGCCTCTGCTGCGAATTGTAATCCGCAGCCGCCCCAGAAAATGGCGCATTCATAGAAGCGCCATCATCTGGCGCTGTATCCAACTCTTCTAACAGCCCTGGTGACGGTGGCTTGCTGGGTAATATGGGTTAATACTGGCTTTGTTTTACTAGCTAGTATTAAGCCAGAGATTCTTAATGTCAGGCAAGTTTGACCCAGCCATTAAGAATCTCCAATAAAGGGTTAAAAAAGACACCACACAGAGAAAAAATACTTTAATAGAAATAAATACACAGACACATTAGAGACTCCATGTTTATTACTCCCTCGTATCCCTCAACGATCCGGCTCTTCTGTCTTCTTTCTCCTTCAACACATGCAGCTCTGCTACATCAGCGCTGCATAGGAAGAAGGCGGTTCTATTCCCCGAGCTGCTGCTTGTGAGCGGTGACGTCACCACTGACAAGCGCGTTGCTATAGCAACGGTAATCTCTGTTATCGACCGGCTGTGGCAGCCGGTTTATAACGGAATGGGGAAGCAGACCGGGAGCCCGACCGCGTGCCAGAGCATGTCCCCGGTACACGGCGATACACAAACGATCACCGCGTACTGGAGAGATGCACTCGCAGGTCCTACATGATGCGTCATAGTCATGTGACCAGTCTGTAGCCAATGAGATAACAGACACGTGACTGGTCACATGGCTTTTTTGACGTCACGATAGTTCCTGCATCACTGCTGGCAGTGCTGGTTACCGGGAGGATTCAGCGATCATCGGATGGAATAGCGACAGGAGACAGAGTGCAGGACGCGTCGCGGGGACCGGTAAGTGTTATGGCAATGTTTATTAACTGTATGTGTACATTTCTAATGTGTTTTTATGTGTTTGTGATTGCCTTCCATTGTTTTCCATGGGTTTGAGTGGTTCGCCGAACCAGTTCGCCGAACCGAACTCAAACGAGACCTCCGTTCGGCGAACCAAGCTCGAGCCGAGCCGCGACCGGTTCACTCATCTCTAATCCTGACACCACCATGACAATTGGCAATGCCTGAAAAAATCTCCTTGTCACAGCAATGTTTCCAAGTAAAATTATTTATGTGAATTAAGTCATTGACTACCATGGGTGTTTGTGCGCTGGGATAGCACCGTTCTAGCTTCCAAGTAAATTAAGACTTTCAGTTGTCCCTCCTACCTGTCTGCAGAATAGAGGCTAGTAATTATGGCAGGCTATATTTCATGAATGCAGTCCCAATGATTTACACAACCCCTCCTATCAGAGGATGAAGTGTATTAACATATACTACGATCACACCCACTAATTCTATGCATTTGCCTGAGAATGAAGTGATATTTGTAGACATCACAGTCGTACATGTCAGCCATGAGTTTGTCAGGTTACATGATTCTCTGTAGAGTAGTGTTCTAGTTGTGACATATGAGGTCTATGCAAAACTTATTTGAAAATCGCCTGCTAGATCCGTATACACAACTTGTACATTCACCGCTTCACAGAACTTGTCAACCCGCTGCAAAATCAATCCATGGGTACATTACATCGGAACTTGCTGGGAAAACCGTTCCTTTTACATAACTTGTACAGTCAATGAAGAATGCGGAGCTTTTGCTTGACTTGGCACATTCACTGATACACAGACAGGGCCTTCATTCAAGCAGAAGTCTCTGCGCCCCCTGCTAACTCCTGCCATGCTCAAGTACTCTGCCTGTTAGGATCTTGTGCAACTGTTCCTAACAGCTGGCAGTGCCCAGTCCGTAGGCATAGTGCCATGGAAGCTAATGGTTTGTACGATGGGCAGACGTGAAACATTTACCAGCTTTCATCAATATTAAGTATTCTAGAAATAAACTAATGTTTCATATTCCATGATTTATTGCATCTCTATATATCTGTCAGATTTGTCTCTCACGGGTGAGTGATATGTGTCAGTTTTGTGATCTCAGCTTCACTCATTATAGGGTGGTTCAGCATATTGGCACTTCAGGAGTTAATTTCAGTTTTTCCTGCTAGCACCTTCTAGCTAATCACCACATTTGCAGCTGGTTTGTGACCCATCTTATCTCCTCTAAGTAGTCTCCCCATCCTTCAGCTTTTTCCAGAAGTAGAACCTTCTGTTCCTGACCACCCAGGTGACTGGACGTCTCTAAGAGCTGCTAGATATATGCTGCCAGTATTAAGTTTTTGGAGCTGTTTTGTTGTGTTGTTGTTCCCCAGTCTGTCTGTCTAACCATGTGTTGTATTATTTGTAGTGGTGGGACTAGTGCTCCCGCCGGCATGCTCACTAGCCAGGGCTAGCTAGGGTACGAGGTATCGTGCTCGGCGACAGGGTGACAGAACCTGTATAGGGACTTTAGGGAGTGCAGGGTACAGCCTTAGATGAGGTTAGGAGATGCCCCTGCTCCCAAGTCCCTAGAGACAAGGCCCACCATTGTTATTGTGTCCCCGGTAACCCCCTTGTTCATTGTGTGGTTGTGTAGTGTGCCAGACATCTGTAGGTCTGAGCATAATTGTCACGTGGTGAATTTAGACACTAACAACTCCAAGCGTGACAATATCTACACTAAGACCTCAACTCATAATTTGCTCATTTTTGTGATGGGCATGATTCATGAATTTGGTGAAACGTTTTTAAAAAATAAAGTTCATTTTTTTTTCTGCCTTGAATTGTTTTTGCGATTTTCTGGCGATCAAACCCAACTGGCTCTCTCAATGTAGCAAAAATTGTGTGGGGGAGGGGGTGATATACTGGCTTACCAAAAAAATATACTGGAGGGGAAGGGGCGACTGGTGTCATGCCTTCATACAAATGCATATAATTATTTTATTATGCCATGTAATAAGGTTAAGTTTTAGTATTGACATTGAAACTGTCCAGTGATAAACAACAGCTCCATCTGTTGACAATGTTTTCTTACTGCAGCTTGTTTATCTAATCTTTCACTGGTTACGGTGCAATGAAAATTGTCCCACCAACGCTTATGTAGTTACCCATCAGACCTTGCTAAAGGACCCCCAGCGTCCGAGTCAATGCATTGATGGGAAAGAGTTTAGCTGTCTGTCAACTCGTCTTCCAAAGCACAGATTGACGGTGCCAGAAAAGTAAAATGACTACTATAAACGGGGTTGAGGCATAGACGCCGACTTCTATCAGAGAGCAGTCAAGCCGCATACAGACACCATGTCAGATAGAGGATCCGAAGTTTACGTAACACGCTCCCATGTAAGCTCGTCAGCTTCAAGGAAGTCTGTGAGCAGCGCTGCAATTGCCACCGCCAGGGCGAAGGCGGAAGCCGTCAAAGTGAGAGCTGCCTTCGCTGAACAAGAGTTGAAATTAAAGACAGAAAAAGCACGTCTAGAAGCCGACCTTGCAAAACTTGCTGTAGACACAGAAGCAGCAGCAGAAGCTGAAGTACAGGCTTTAGAAGAAGCAGCACGCAGCGACAGTAAAAGTTTCAGGTTAAGGCTCGGACCCGAACTTAGTCATCGGGATATCTCACAACGCACTTCGGACTCTGTGCTACAGCATACCGCATCAGACGACCATCTACATTCAGCTCCAAGAGAGAGACTGAATCCTGCCATTCAACCATCAACCTTCATTCAACAAACATTCCACGTTAAGCATGAAGGTAATTCCGTCCAACTAACACCATCAGTGTCACCTGCACCCAAGTTTGTAGATTCCTACTACACAGCGAACCGCCATAAGATGGAGGACCCTGATGGTGACTATCATGGTGACAACGTGTTTGACGGCAACAATAACTCACTGGGACCTCATCATAGCTACATATATCCGGACCTCCCTCTCAAAAATCAAGAGCTACCAGCTTTCCTCAAGTTCTTTGCACGCCGTGAGTTACTCACCAAAGGTCTCTTAAAGTTTAACGACCATCCAAAAAGTTACAGAGCGTGGAGAGCTTCCTTCAGAAGCGCCACGGCCAGCCTGGACATCTCTGCCAATGAAGAGATCGATCTCTTGGTCAAGTGGCTAGGAAACGAATCAATAGAACATACAAAACGCATCAGCCACCCGAGCAAAGGTTTGTGCCTGTTATGGGAGAGACTTGAGTGCTATGGCTCTTCAGAGAGGATAGAAGAATCCCTCTTCAAAAGGTTGGAGGACTTTCCCAAGATCTCTAATAAGAGCTTTCACATGCTAAGAGAATTGAGCGACCTCTTGGTAGAACTGTTCAGATTACAAACAGCGTCACAACGTGCCGTTTCCTCCATTCCACGTCTTCGTAGATTTTGTGCGCCAGCAAGCCAAGATCAGGAATGATCCCAGCTTTGACCTTTCCACCGCAGATCCCGTCAACATACAAACAGGTAAGCCTGCTCCAGTCCGCAACCCCCAAGGCTCACCTACCACTTTACCCAAAACTAATGTGTCTGTTACAGATTCATCACGCAAGACCCAGAGTACAACAAACCCGAAGGGTCACTAACAATTGACCCAGACAAAGAGTGCCCCCTACACAAAAGGCCTCACCCACTGCAAAAGTGAAGGAGTTTTAGAGGAAAATCTCTTAAAGACCGTAGAATCTTCCTCAGAGAAAACAACATATGTTACAGATGTTGTGCATCTTCATCTCACTTAGCTAGAGACTGCAAAGCCAGTATCACTTGTTCGGAGTGTAACAGTCAAGAGCACCGCACAGCTCTACACCCGGAGCCAGCCCCAAAGAACCCCACGCACATAGACCGACTTACAGAGCATGGCGGGGAGGAGACAGACAGTACACCTCCTGAAGTGTCACCCCAGTGCACTCAAGTTTGTGGAGAGGGTCTTACTAACAAATCCTGTTCAAAGATCTGTCTGGTTACAGTTTACCCTATAGGCTACAGAGAAAAAGCGGTTAAACTCTATGCTATACTCGACGATCAGAGTAATAGATCACTTGCCAGCTCAGCTTTCTTTGACATCTTTGGAATCAAGGGACTTAGCTGCTCCTACTCACTGAAAACATGTACAGGAGTGAGTGAAGAATCTGGCAGGAGGGCAACAGGTTATTAAATCGAATCTCTGGGTGGGAAGCCATCCTTATCCCTTCCTACATTAATCGAGTGCAATTCCATCCCAAACAATAGAGAAGAAATACCTTCTCCAGAAGTGGCACTACACCATCCCCATTTGAGAAATATAGCGCATCTCATTCCTGCACTTAATTCTCAAGCCGAGTTGGTCCTTTTGCTCGGGAGAGACATCATAAGAGTTCATAAGGTGAGGAAACAGATAAACGGTCCTCATAATTCGCCCTACCCTCAAAGCTAGATCGAGGATGGGTAGTTATAGGGGACGGCTGCCTCGAAAGCTCTCACAAGCCGTACGACTTCTACTCTCTCTACACGAACACGTTGGAGAGTGGCTGTCCATCCTTTTTCCTACCCTGCTCTAACAAATTCCTAGTAAAGGAGAATCTCACCAATTCAGCACGCTTAAATGGTAGGGAAGACAGATACGCCATGGATGAATTGTGCGACGGAAACAAAGATCATCTAGGGTGCACTGTCTTTCAAAAGACCAAAGAAGATTAAAAACTAGCCCATTCCATTGAAGATGAGACCTTCCTGGAGATAATGGATCAAGGATTTCACAAGGATGAAAATGACAGCTGGGAGGCTCCACTACCATTCAAGCCACAGAGAACCCGTCTTCCTAACAACAAAGAGCCTGGCCCTAAAGCGCCTTACCTACTTAAAGTGCAGTTTCTCAAAGAAGCCAGAAATGGAGGTACATTTCTTTGCTTTCATGGACAAAATATTAAAAAATGGTCATGCAGAGGTAACTCCACCTCTAAAAGAGAACAATGAAAGCTGGTATCTCCCGATGTTTGGTGTATATCACTCCAAAAAGCCTGTACAGATACGCATAGTGTTCGACTCCAGCTCAAGATATGAAGGACTCTCCTTGAATGATGTCCTTTTGACAGGTCCCGATGTCAACAATTCGCTCATTGGTGTGCTCATCAGATTTCGAAAAGAAGCAGTTGCCATCAATGCAGAGATACAGCAAATGTTTCATTGCTTTTTAGTCGATGAGGAACATAGAGACTTCCTACGGTTCCTTTGGTTCAGGGATAACGGACCTACTAAAGACATTGTAGAATACCATATGAAGGTGCATGTTTTTGGCAATAGCCCATCCCCTGCAATAGCAATCTATGGTCTTAAGCGATCTGTGCGAGGAAGTGAAAAAGACTTTGATGAAGATGTTAAACAGTTCATTGAAAGACTAGTAAATAGGAAATTAGGGATGCACAGCACAAAATCAACACGGTTGAGTGCAGCCTATGTGTAAAACAATGATGCAAGCAAAAAGGAGAAAACAGTACACATAATAGAGGCGCACATCAGGATCATGCAATATTCAAATATAATACATTTTTATTGGGTCAAAAAGAAAAGACAAGGACATCATAAAAACCTTTAAAATACACATATGACATATGACCTCACTGATACTCCAATTGAATTAAGTTGCTTTCCATGTGGATAAACAGATAGTAGTTCAATCAACAATATATAACATGCAAAACACCTTCTAGATCAAAAGATGAGGACAAATACCTAGTAAGACAATTAATACTGAGGTAGTATATAACGTGAAAAGAGCCCTCAAATTGGTAGTTACACAGTTATACCATGACTGAGGACTGCGTCCATATTAATAGTATGCACATCCGGCCCCTCCAATGCTACCCTAGTACTATAGCTATAGCAATATGGATTATATATAACAATGTGAGACACAATGATCAGTCAAAAAGTGGCCAAATACTAGGCAAGTTGGATATAATTGCATGAAAGGAGAACGCATAGTATCAGGTAAAATACGTGGAACAACAAGTCCCAGCCAGTGAATTTCACTAAGCTCATGCAGCCAGGGATCGCAGATCACACTAGTAGTTTCTGTGATCTATGGCCAAAGTGCCAGAGATGCCTGGGCTGGCAAGATTGTGAATACAAGGAGAGTGCACAGCTCTCCACCCATACAAAGTGCAAGGAAAATTACAAAGACATATCCATTAAGCATACAAGCAGTATGGGCGCAAAATAAGCGCGTTTACCAGCCGGGCCCGGCGCAGTCAAAGAAGGTATGCATGAATCATGCAAAGGAGTAAAAGTGGGGTCAGGAAACGGCCCAACGCGTTACGCTGACTAGCAGCTTCGTCAGGGGAGGTGTCACGTATTTTACCTGATACTATGCGTTCTCCTTTCATGCAATTATATCCAACTTACCTAGTATTTGGCCACTTTTTGACTGATCATTGTGTCTCACATTGTTATATATAATCCATATTGCTATAGCTATAGTACTAGGGTAGCATTGGAGGGGCCGGATGTGCATACTATTAATATGGACGCAGTCCTCAGTCATGGTATAACTGTGTAACTACCAATTTGAGGGCTCTTTTCACGTTATATACTACCTCAGTATTAATTGTCTTACTAGGTATTTCTCCTCATCTTTTGATCAAGAAGGTGTTTTGCATGTTATATATTGTTGATTGAACTACTATCTGTTTATCCACATGGAAAGCAACTTAATTCAATTGGAGTATCAGTGAGGTCATATGTCATATGTGTATTTTAAAGGTTTTTATGATGTCCTTGTCTTTTCTTTTTGACCCAATAAAAATTTATTATATTTGAATATTGCATGATCCTGATGTGCGCCTCTATTATGTGTACTGTTTTCTCAGTTCATTGAAAGAGACTTCTACGTAGATGACGGCCTAAAGTCTCTTCCATCGCCTCAGGCTGCAATCAGCCTACTCAAGAGAACTCAGAATGCACTTGCTTGTTCTAATCTCAGATTGCATAAGATAGCTTCTAATAGCAAAACAGTGATGGAAGCCTTTTCAGCCGAAGACTATGCCACTGATCTGAAAGACCTAGACTTATCCACAGACTCTCTTCCTGTATAACGCAGTCTAGGACTCAATTGGGACTTAAAGTCTGATACCTTCACATTTCAGGTCGATCAAGAGCAAAAACCCTTCACACGACGAGGAGTCTTGTCCATAATCAACAGTCTATATGACCCCCTCGGATTCACTGCATCGAGATCATCCAAGGTAAGACCTTGTTAAGAAAATGAATGATAGGCTCTGTTGATTGGGACACCCCACTTTCTCCTGTGAAAGAAATTCCATGGGTAACCTGGAGGGACTCTCTAAAGACATTATCTGTCCTGAATATACACAGGCCATACGCGTGTATTCCCTCAGAGAAAGTTCTCTCTAGGAAGCCGTGCATATTCAATGACGCCTCAGTTAAAGCCATAGCCGCAGTCGCCTACTTGAAAACGATAGATGTCACGGGTAATGTCCACATAGGGTTCGTCATGGGAAAGGCCAAGTTGACTCCATGTCCAGAATCCACCATACCCAGACTAGAACTATGTGCTGCTGTTATTGCCACAGAACTGGCGGAACTTATCCCACCAGAACTCGACCTACAGCTAGAAGATGCAGAATTCTTCACCGATGGCAAAGTAGTGTTAGGCTACATTCATAACAAGACTAGGAGATTCTATGTCTACGTAAATAACCGTATACTCAGAATTAGGAAGTCTTCACAGCCTTCTCAGTGGAGATATGTACCAACCGACCAAAATCCTGCAGACGATGTGACCAGAACGGTACCGGCATCACACCTCAAAAACACTAACTGGCTAGTCGGGCCTGCACTTCTGTATCAACCAGTACCCATTGCTCATGAGACACATATACATGACACTCTCACAACCTTCATGGCCGAGGTAATAGCCATTATGAACGCTAGACAACTGGATCCCATATCCATTGATCCTGATGACTTAGGGTATGTGCGCACGTTGCTTTTTACCTGCTTTTTACCTGCTTTTTTGCTGCTTTTTCTTCTGCGCTGTTTAATGCCAAAATGGATGTGTTCTTCTATTCAAGCAAAGTCTATGGGAATTTGGGTTTCTTGTTCACACTATGTTGTTCAAAATGCTGCCTTTTTGTGGCAGAACTTTGGTCAAAAACTCAGCTTTGCAGTGCAAAACCCAAATGGCAAAAACAATTGACATGTTGCTGACTCGCCCACCCCAGGGCTATGGGACACCCGGTGCCGGGCCGGACTAGTCCGGTGGTAGTCAATGGTGGCTGGGCCCGGCTCCGTGGCCCTGGTGGGTGTCAGTGGAGTATGTGGCTTAAGTTAAAGTTTGTGTTCGTGACGCCACCTGTGGTATGCGGCTAATAAGCCGCCGCTGCTGTGTGAGGCCTCCGGGCTGATATTATGGCAGCAATGGTAGTACTGCTCCCCACAGGTGGAGCAATGCCCGGGGCACGGTTGGTGCTTGTAAATGTCTATGCAGATGAAATAACTGAGGCAACTTCAGAGGTGCAGTTCAAGTTCTTTACTCACAGTTCTTGTCAGGGCAGGCAGAACCCTTGGACTGCTGGAATCTCTGTCAGGGACCTCCGTCTTCTGGGTGATTCAGAGTGTGAAATCCGGTACCCTCTCTCTTAGTGTCTCTTTCTCTGCTGTCTTCACTAGCCTTGCCTTTGTTAAGATGGACTTGGCTTGGCCTCCATTACAGCCTCCAGGCTGGGGGGTCACCTGTCGGCTGATTACCCCTTTTCTGAAGGGCTGCTCTGGGTTCTGGCCCTGGGAGCTTACAACGTCCCTGGGCCTCGGTTTTTACTGTTTGGAGAATGTCTTTTCACTCCTCCAGTCTCTAGGGACCGTCCCCTGTCGCAGCTAATCACTCCACCGATGTCACTGTGGACCAGGCCACCGCAGCCTGCAGCTACTCGTAGCGCCTCTGGGCCCTCGGCTTCGGTACCCAACAAGGACAGCTCGTGGTACCTACAGGACTACCCGCGGCCCTGTGACCCTTTCTTTCCTTCTCTTCTTTCTCCTCCTTGCCTGCCTCAGCAGGCCTCCTCCTCCCTCCTTTCTCTCGTTCTTCTCCTCCAACTACATGCTGCTTCTTTCACTCCCTGAGGTAAACTGCAACTAACTTGACCTTCCTTTCTCTATCTGCTCTCTGGTGGCTCCTCCCACCTCCCCAGTTGCTAAGCTACCACCCTATGGGAGCAGGGATGGGTCTTACAGCCCCTCTCAGCATGCAGCATGGGAGGGTTGCCTGCCACTTTCCCTGGTCCTGTGTGTCCCTAGCAATGGGTGTAGTGTGGATTTACCAGGGGACCGGAGTTCACTCTCTTCCTCTCCCAGAATGGGGCATCACACCGCTGATGGGGTGCAATGACCTGTGGCGACGGAAGCCTCAGGGGCGCCACACTCCCCCACAGCAAATCCCAGCACGTCCTCGGGCTGAAAAACAACAAAAACATGTGGAGAAACTGCAAAATTTTTGTTATGCAAAACATAAAACAATAAAACATTTCTTCCCTTTATGGGAGGCACATATCATGAACGTTGCGAACTTCTTATAAAGAAAACTCTAAGTGTGCACTTCCAGTCCATTGCACGGTTCAAACAAATCCCCCATAATTCTGGTAGGGGGCACAACGGGTGCAACTAATTACATTTTTGGCTACTACAAGTCCAGTAGCCCGGCAGTTCGTTTCTTTCAATTAACACTAATGGGACAAATCAACCAGCCATTAAGTCCAATGGCCTGGTTACATAGGACACATAAACAACATACCAGCCACTAAGTCCAATGGCCTGGTAGGACACAACACATACACTTCCACCGGGGCCCACATTCCAGTTCAGTGGCCCGGTAGCACATAACATGGGGGGTGACGTCTTCAAAAAGAATAAGGGGCAAAACACAGCAGGAAAGGGTGTCGTCTTCGAAAAGAATGAGGGGCAGACAGGGGCTATCTACAGTTCAGCATCTCTTCATCTTTACTTGTAGGGATTCTTCTCCGGCTCCCCACCTGGCAGCAGGTAGACAGCGGTCAGCACAGTCTGCGTCTGCTGGTCTTGGCGGGCCGCGCCTGGCATGGCGGCGGCCTGTATTGAAGTTGCTGCTGTGACCGATTCTTGACGGGCCGCACCTGGCGTGGCTGCGGCCTGGGCTTGGCGGGCCGCATCTGCGGCGTGGATTAACGTCGCCGCTGCGGCGGGATCTTGCTGATCCGAGCGGGGTATCGCTGCTGGGGCCTGAGCTGGACGGGCCGGGCTTGGCGTCGCTGCTGCGGTGTGGATGGGCGTCGCTCCGGCGGCGAAATCTTGGCGGGCCGCACCTGGCGTGGCTGCGGCCCGGATCGGCGTCGCCGTGCCGGGCATCTCTCCAGGGACCGCGGGCATGGCAGCGGGGGTTGGGGCTCTCGCGCCGGCAGGGGCATTAAATGACTCACCCCTCAGTTGCATCTCCGGTGTTCTGGTGGTCGCTGCTCCGTACGTCGCTTGCCGGATCTGCTGCATCACCTTTGCTGCGATAAGGTACATTTTCTTTATCTGCTGGTCTGGCATTTAGACTCTCTCTGCCAGCCTGCCAGCTTATCTAGTCGCCATTTCTTCTTCCTCCGCCTTCCATGGCGGGCACTGCTTCGCGCTCTTTTCTTGGACAAGGGGGCGGGGCTTCTCTTCGCGCCCTTTCTTCTTTCACGCCCCCCTTCTTCCCGCGCTCAGCAGCGCTAATGGCGGCGGTTTCTGAGTAAAGTACACAGTCTGTCACACGGTTCTTCAGGCGCACAGTACCCGGTTAGACCGGGCACGAAATCCTGTTCACAGCGCCAAAAGTTGACTCGCCCACCCCAGGGCTATGGGACACCCGGTGCCGGGCCGGACTAGTCCGGTGGTAGTCAATGGTGGCTGGGCCCGGCTCCGTGGCCCTGGTGGGTGTCAGTGGAGTATGTGGCTTAAGTTAAAGTTTGTGTTCGTGACGCCACCTGTGGTATGCGGCTAATAAGCCGCCGCTGCTGTGTGAGGCCTCCGGGCTGATATTATGGCAGCAATGGTAGTACTGCTCCCCACAGGTGGAGCAATGCCCGGGGCACGGTTGGTGCTTGTAAATGTCTATGCAGATGAAATAACTGAGGCAACTTCAGAGGTGCAGTTCAAGTTCTTTACTCACAGTTCTTGTCAGGGCAGGCAGAACCCTTGGACTGCTGGAATCTCTGTCAGGGACCTCCGTCTTCTGGGTGATTCAGAGTGTGAAATCCGGTACCCTCTCTCTTAGTGTCTCTTTCTCTGCTGTCTTCACTAGCCTTGCCTTTGTTAAGATGGACTTGGCTTGGCCTCCATTACAGCCTCCAGGCTGGGGGGTCACCTGTCGGCTGATTACCCCTTTTCTGAAGGGCTGCTCTGGGTTCTGGCCCTGGGAGCTTACAACGTCCCTGGGCCTCGGTTTTTACTGTTTGGAGATTGTCTTTTCACTCCTCCAGTCTCTAGGGACCGTCCCCTGTCGCAGCTAATCACTCCACCGATGTCACTGTGGACCAGGCCACCGCAGCCTGCAGCTACTCGTAGCGCCTCTGGGCCCTCGGCTTCGGTACCCAACAAGGACAGCTCGTGGTACCTACAGGACTACCCGCGGCCCTGTGACCCTTTCTTTCCTTCTCTTCTTTCTCCTCCTTGCCTGCCTCAGCAGGCCTCCTCCTCCCTCCTTTCTCTCGTTCTTCTCCTCCAACTACATGCTGCTTCTTTCACTCCCTGAGGTAAACTGCAACTAACTTGACCTTCCTTTCTCTATCTGCTCTCTGGTGGCTCCTCCCACCTCCCCAGTTGCTAAGCTACCACCCTATGGGAGCAGGGATGGGTCTTACAGCCCCTCTCAGCATGCAGCATGGGAGGGTTGCCTGCCACTTTCCCTGGTCCTGTGTGTCCCTAGCAATGGGTGTAGTGTGGATTTACCAGGGGACCGGAGTTCACTCTCTTCCTCTCCCAGAATGGGGCATCACACCGCTGATGGGGTGCAATGACCTGTGGCGACGGAAGCCTCAGGGGCGCCACATTGCTTCTTTGAAAAGCTGAGTTTTTGACCAAAGTTCTGCCACAAAAAGACAGCAGTTTGAACAACATAGTGTGAACAAGAAACCCAAATTCCCATAGACTTTGCTTGAATAGAAGAACACATCCATTTTGGCATTAAACAGCGCAGAAGAAAAAGCAGCAAAAAAGCAGGTAAAAAGCAGGTAAAAAGCAACGTGCGCACATACCCTTATCTCTACTCACCCACTCAACTCTTCTCACCCAGAAGTTTAATGTGAGTATGCTGACTTCTGGAGAGTTTACTACGAAAGACTTGTACAAATCCCAATGGAAAAGAGTTCAAATGCTAGCAGACCTTTTCTGGACCAAGTGGAGAAAACAATATCTCTCTACATTACAGACAAGAGACAAATGGCAAGATAGTAGACCCAACATGAAACCTGGAAATGTCGTCTTAGTGAAGAACACTCAGTGTAAAAGGAACGAGTGGCCTCTAGGATTGGTAACTAAGGTCTTCTCAAATCAAGATAGACAGGTCAGGAAAGTGGAAATCTAGATTCCCAAGCAAAGTGGAAAGCTGTTTCTTAGACCTGTTTCTGAACTTATTCTATTGCTCTAGTTTACGTTTATGTGGCATTCCCCCGGATGTCGGACGGGAAGTGTCATGCCTTCATAGAAATGCATATAATTATTTTATTACGCCATGTAATAAGATAAAGTTTAGCAATTGACATTGATACTGTCCAGTGATAGCCAACAGCACCATCTGTTGACAATGTTTTCTTACTGCAGCTTGTTATGTAATCTTTCACTGGCTACTGTGCAATGAACATTGTCCCACCAACGCTTATGTAGTTACCCTTGCATGGGCTCTGCCCCTTCTTCTTGTTCTTCTGCAGCCATTTTAGTTACATGGACACAGACATTGTGCATGCTGATCATCTCTCCAGATCTCTGCTCCTTTTGTTTGCCTCTACATATCACAGTCGGTGAGTTATTATCCCCTGGCTAGGGCTCATCAAAATATAATGTAGTTGCTCTGTTCTGCAAGTATTATCCTGTCATTATAGCTAATATGTATTCGCCATGTAGTGCATTTACCCTGCATGTCCTGTATCAAATGGCATGCTATGTAACTCAGATACGTTGTATGTTGTACTTAGTATTTTCATTTATTTCTTGTAGTTTTACACTGATCTCATTAATAAAAGTTGTAAAGGACACCCAGCGTCCGAGTCAATGTATCGATGGGAAAGAGTTTAGCTGTCTGTCAACTCGTCTTCCAAAGCACAGATTGAGGGTGCCAGAACAACTGGAGTGGGATTGCGACAAATGTTGTGACTTTTTAAGAAAGTCACAGTAAAATCTAGTGAAACCATTTTGAATTGCTAAACTCCACCTACAAACAACAAACTAAAAAAGAAGTAACAAATAAAATAATAATTTAGTTAAAAGTGCAAAAAACAGGCACAAAGACAATAATGAATTGGGGCCAGAGTGTATCCATGTTGAGTTTTAGGTTAATATGTCCCTAATTTGCCCCTACTACTGACCTAAAGACTAGGTTACCCATTTTGATTACCTGTATCTCTACAATTTGAAGAACAAAAAAAAAAAAAAGGGGAAAATACCACGGTATCGGCCGCGCTGCTCAGAAGAAGGTAGTGATAAGATTATTATTGAAGATTTATTAAGGATTAATATGCCACAACGCGTTACGGGGGTGCATCCTCCCCCTTCCTCAGGTAGCAATAAAAAGGCAGGATATTGGATCTTATATACATGAATTGGGAAAAAAAAAATTCAAACCTTTTCCCACAATTAGATTAAATCCCCAACAGGGTGAAATCATTTGATCAATTAAGAACATTCCCCCATACAGGGTACTAGTATACATACATTCATGGTGAAAGACAATAGCATACATAGGTTCATAAAAACTATAGTTCATACTAAAATGTGTATTAAAAATAATGATAAATCAATTTACTGCAGCTATAAAAGAATTGTGTGTTACCAACATAATTATATGTACATATTACCATATTGTCATTATAAAAAGTGCTAACAAGCAAAATGATGAATAAATAAAAAAATGGATTAAAAATATGATTAGTGTAAAAAATTATTGGTATAAAAAATGATTAATATAAATCCCCACTCCCTTCCCATAGGAGTTTGTATGCCTAATGGAATAAATTATTGGTAAACTGATCAGTGGAAGAATTAGTTTCCCTTGGGAGAAAAAAATTACATAACTTACATAACTAAATGTGAAACTCTGGAGATATTGAATGAATTTTTATATATATATATATATATATAATATAATAACACGGGATACATGATAAAAATCGGTGGAGCTATGATCATGTGATAGACTATGACGAGCCGATCAATTGTAAATTGGGTGAAAATTAAGAGGAACCATTTGATTGGAATAAATATGGAAGAATTAAATAAATTACAATAGATTGATGACCAGGGGAATCATTATACATACATGGGGGAATCTAGTGGTTTCAAAAATAAATTATCAATTTGTTGATTCTCAAGTCTATTATATGATAATACTATTCTATTTCATTTTATTTAATTCGCTCTGTCATAATATTTAGACCTTCTGGATATAGGGTAGTTAATTTAAATATCCAGAAGGATTCCCATTCCACTAGTATCCAGTATCTGTCTATATCATCTGCCATAATTTGTTCAATGATCACTGTTTTGAACGTATCCCTATCTTTATTGTGTTCGTATAAAAAATGTTTCGATAAACTGTGGGTAACTGTACCATGACGGATGTTATATCTATGACCGTTTAACCTGTTGTGTAGCATTTGTGTTGTGCGACCTATGTATTGAAGGCCACAAGGGCATTCCAACAAATAAATCACGTAGGAGATAGTACAAGTAAGATATTGTTTTATAAAAATTCCACCCCCGTAATGTTGGACTTGAATGATTGTATGCCCTGTTTTAACGTTTCACAGCACAGACACCTAGATTGGCAACAACGATAATTACCTATTGGTTTCATGGTATCTGACCCCTTTTGGGGCACAACAGATTTATCATTCGGTATTTTACTGGGAGCAATCATATTTTTCAAATTTCTGCTTCTTCGAAATACAACCTTAGGTTTATTAGGTAAGATCCCTGAGAGGATTTTATCACTTCTCAGTATGTGCCAGTATCTACCCACCAATTCCTTTACCTTTTTGTAGGAATCACTATAGGTGGTCACTAGGTGGCTTTCATATGCAATATTTGTCTTTCCCTCCTCCGAAGCCATTCCTTCAATTTTGGCCAAGCATTTGTCCTGGTCCAATTTTAGACTTTTCTGGAAGGCATCAGCCAGTATTTTTCCAGGATAACCTTTGCTCATAAATCTACTCCGCAATATTTTTTTCTTCGGCTCTGAAGGATTTTACATTGGTACAATTCTTCCTAATGTGCCAATATTGGCCATAGGGAATGCTTCTGATCCAGGTGGGGAGATGACTACTGGAGAACTCTAAGTAGCTGTTTACATCAACCTTTTTGAAAAAGGTTGATGTTTCAATGATGGCTCTCTTGTTGAATTTTATATTAAGATCTAAAAACTGAATAGATTCTCGGGATAAGGTTGCTGTAAAACTTAATCCCCATTTGTTTTGATTTAAGGAATTAATGAAGGTTATCGCGCTCTCCTCAGACCCTGACCAAATAAAAAACAGGTCATCTATGAACCTGCGGTAGAAGACCACATTCTCCACAGCTAAAGGGGACTGTGCGATGTGTAGGGACTCAAAGCACCCCATGTACAGATTAGCATAACTTGGGGCACCTCTCGTCCCCATCGCACAGCCCCTCAGCTGGCGGTATATATTGCCCTCAAATGTAAAGATGTTATGATTAGAGATGAGCGAACCGGTCGCGGTTCGGCTCGAGGTTGGTTCGCCGAACGGACCTCCCGTTCGAGTTCGGTTCGTCGAACGTTCGACGAACCGAACTCGAACTGCATAGGAAACAATGGCAGGCAATCACAAACACAGAAAAACACCTAGAAAACACCCTCAAAGGTGTCCTAAAGGTGACAAACAACTCAAACACATTGGAAAGTGACAAGGACATATACTCATGCGAAAACAAAACAGCTGGACAAGGAAAAAGAGGAGGACACACAGATATAGGCATGGCACGCCCTTCTAAAATCATGTAAAACACCGCAAGGTGACTCCAAGCGGAGTCTCCCTTTTTTCCAAAAATTGGGCCACACACACACCCACCCCTTCAGTGGTAGCACTTGTGCCCCAGTTGCACACTTCACAGCTAGATTTGCATCAAGCACATTCAAAAATACGCCATAATTAACCGTCCCCAGGATGACACCAGGGTAGGTAGCTAAGTCTTTCCTGATCCCAGCTCTGTGCAGCTTGGATCATTTATAAAAAACACAGCAATCAAGGGTTACTCCAAGCGGAGTCTCCCTTTTTTCCAAAAATTGGGCCCCACACACACCCACCCCTTCAGTGGCAGCAGTTGTGCCCTAGTTGTACACTTCACAGCTACATTTGCATCAAGCACATTCAAAAATACGCCATTCTTATCCGTCCCCAGGATGACACCGGGGTAGGTAGCAAAGTCTTTCCTGATCCCAGCTCTGTTCATCTTGGCTTCTTTTAAAAACAATGTAAGCAAGGGTTACTCCAAGCGGAGTCTCCCTTTTTTTCCAAAAATTGGGCCCCACACACCCACCCATTCAGTGGCAGCAGTTGTGCCCCAGTTGTACACTTCACAGCTAGATTTGCATCAAGCACATTCAAAAATACGTCATTCTTATCCGTCCCCAGGATGACACCGGGGTAGGTAGCAAAGTCTTTCCTGATCCCAGCTCTGTTCATCTTGGCTTCTTTTAAAAACACATCAAGCAAGGGTTACTCCAAGCGGAGTCTCCCTTTTTTCCAAAAATTGGGCCCCACACACACCCACCCCTTCAGTGGCAGCAGTTGTGCCCTAGTTGTACACTTCACAGCTACATTTGCATCAAGCACATTCAAAAATACGCCATTCTTATCCATCCCCAGGATGACACCGGGGTAGGTAGCAAAGTCTTTGCTGACCCATGACTTGTTCATCTTGGCTTCTTTTAAAAACAATGTAAGCAAGGGTTACTCCAAGCGGAGTCTCCCTTTTTTCCAAAAATTGGGCCCCACACACACCCACCCCTTCAGTGGCAGCAGTTGTGCCCTAGTTGTACACTTCACAGCTACATTTGCATCAAGCACATTCAAAAATACGCCATTCTTATCCGTCCCCAGGATGACACCGGGGTAGGTAGCAAAGTCTTTCCTGATCCCAGCTCTGTTCATCTTGGCTTCTTTTAAAAACACATCAAGCAAGGGTTACTCCAAGCGGAGTCTCCCTTTTTTTCCAAAAATTGGGCCCCACACACCCACCCATTCAGTGGCAGCAGTTGTGCCCCAGTTGTACACTTCACAGCTAGATTTGCATCAAGCACATTCAAAAATACGTCATTCTTATCCGTCCCCAGGATGACACCGGGGTAGGTAGCAAAGTCTTTCCTGATCCCAGCTCTGTTCATCTTGGCTTCTTTTAAAAACACAGCAAGCAAGGGTTACTCCAAGCGGAGTCTCCCTTTTTTTCCAAAAATTGGGCCCCACACACCCACCCATTCAGTGGCAGCAGTTGTGCCCCAGTTGTACACTTCACAGCTAGATTTGCATCAAGCACATTCAAAAATACGTCATTCTTATCCGTCCCCAGGATGACACCGGGGTAGGTAGCAAAGTCTTTCCTGATCCCAGCTCTGTTCATCTTGGCTTCTTTTAAAAACACAGCAAGCAAGGGTTACTCCAAGCGGAGTCTCCCTTTTTTTCCAAAAATTGGGCCCCACACACCCACCCATTCAGTGGCAGCAGTTGTGCCCCAGTTATACACTTCACAGCTAGATTTGCATCAAGCACATTCAAAAATACGCCATAATTAACCGTCCCCAGGATGACACCAGGGTAGGTAGCAAAGTCTTTCCTGATCCCAGCTCTGTTCATCTTGGCTTCTTTTAAAAACAATGTAAGCAAGGGTTACTCCAAGCGGAGTCTCCCTTTTTTTCCAAAAATTGGGCCCCACACACCCACCCATTCAGTGGCAGCACTTGTGCCCTAGTTGCAAACAGGATGTTTTGATTTGCATCAAGCACATTCCAAATCAACAAGCATTTACTCTCCCCAGGATGACACAGGGGTAGTAAATTCCTTCTGGATCCATGACTTCTTCATTTTGATGAACGTCAGTCTGTCCACATTGTCACTGGACAGACGCGTGCGCTTATCTGTCAGCACACACCCAGCAGCACTGAATACACGTTCAGAGACAACGCTGGCAGCTGGACACGACAAAATCTCCAAGGCGTAAGTTGCGAGCTCTGGCCATTTTTCTAGGTTTGAAGCCCAAAAGGAGCAAGGCTCCAGTTGCACAGTCATGGCATCGATGTTCATTTGGAGATACTCCTGTATCATCCTCTCCAGCCGTTGACTATGTGTCAGACTTGTTGTCTCTGGTGGCCTTGCAAAAGAGGGTCTAAAAAAATTATGAAAAGATTCCATAAAATTGCTGTTACCGGCACCAGATACGGTCCTACTGGTACGGGTAGACTGTTGAAGATGACGAGACCGTCCCATGTTTGTCAAGTTACAACTGGGAGATTCACTCCCTGCACCTGCACGGTTGTTTGGTGGAAAAGCCGAGCTAAGATCTAGTAACAGCTTCTGCTGATACTCCTGCATACGTGCGTCCCTTTCTATGGCTGGAATTATGTCACAAAATTTGGACTTGTACCGGGGATCTAATAGTGTGGCAATCCAGTAGTCATCATCACTTCTAATTTTGACAATACGACTGTCATGTTGGAGGTAGTGCAACAAAAAGGCTCTCATGTGTCTTGCGCAGCCATGCGGACCAAGTCCACGCTGTGTTTGTGGCATAGAGGTGCTACCCGTTCTTTCTTCCTCTGACATCTGACCCCAACCTCTTTCAACTGAAATTTGACCAAGGTCTCCCTCATCCGCTGAGTCTTCCATGTCCATGGACAGTTCGTCCTCCATTTCTTCATGTTCTCCTGCACCTTGCTCAACATTTCACCTGCTACTATGCGCCCTTGTCGATCCCTGTCCCCCTTGGTCCCATGCCTGCTGCGTTGGTGATGATGAACGTCTGGACCTTGGTGATGTTGTTGTCCCTTGCGCATATGAATCCTCCTGTAGTTCCTCCCCTTCATGTTGTCCCACCCCCTGACTCCGAATAGTGTTTAGCGTGTGCTCCAGCATGTAAATGACTGGAATCGTCATGCTGATAATGGCATTGTCAGCGCTAAACATATTCGTCGCCATGTCGAAACTGTGCAGAAGGGTGCATAGGTCCTTGATCTGAGACCACTCCATCAGGGTGATCTGCCCCACCTCTGCATCTCGTTGGCCCAGGCTATACGTCATGACGTATTGCACCAGGGCTCTGCGGTGCTGCCACAGTCGCTGTAACATGTGGAGAGTTGAATTCCAGCGTGTCGCCACATCGCATTTCAGGCGATGAACCGGCAGGCCGAAAGACTTCTGGAGCGATGCAAGTCGCTCAGCTGCGGCGCTTGAACGGCGGAAGTGAGCAGACAGTTTTCGTGCCCTGTTCAGAAGGCCATCTAGGCCGGGATAGTGTGTTAAAAATTGCTGCACGACAAGGTTCAACACGTGAGCCATACAAGGTACGTGTGTCACCTTGCCCAGGCGAAGGGCCGCACCCAGGTTTGCAGCATTGTCGCACACGGCCTTACCAGGCTGCAGGTTGAGTGGAGACAACCATTTATTAAACTCGGACCGCAGAGCTGACCACAACTCCTCAGCTGTGTGACTCTTATTACCAAGACATGTCAAGCTAAAGACCGCCTGATGCCGTTGCGCTCTGCTGCCAGCATAGTAATGAGGGGTGCGTGATTCCTTCTGCGCAGTGAGAACGCTGGTGGCCTGACCAGGCAGGCTTGGGGCGGAGGTGGAGGACCCAGATGAGGTGGAGGATGCAGAAGCAGTGGCGGAACTTGGACAGACAGAGGATTGACACACAAGTCGTGGGGACGGCAAGACTTGTGCAGCAGACCCTTCACCATCTATCACCATAGTTACCCAGTGCCCAGTCAGCGACATGTAACGTCCCTGTCCATGCTTACTGGTCCAAGTATCGGTGGTGAAATGCACCCGTTCACACACAGAGTTTCTCAAGGAAGCGGTGATGTTGTGTGCGACATGCTGGTGTAGCGCGGGCACACCTTTCTTAGAGAAGTAGTGGCGACTCGGCATCTGGTACTGGGGCACAGCGACAGACATAAGGTCTCTAAAATCCTGTGTGTCCACTAGGCGGAAAGGCAGCATTTCGGTAGCCAACAGCTTACAGAGGGATAGAGTCAACCTCTTAGCTTTGTCATGGGTCGGAGGAAGTGGCCTTTTATTTGACCACATCTGAGGGACAGAGATCTGGCTGCTGTGTGTAGACGGTGTTGAGTAGGGTGTCCCTGGAAAAATGCAGGTTTGTGAGGAAAGTGCAGGCGGAGACATGATGTTGCCTTCATCCAACGTTGGTGCTATCGATGTCTGAGAGAGCTGTACACACTCACTTGTTTCCCCTTCCAAACCAACTGACGACCTTACAAGCAAACTGCCTGTTGCGGTTACAGTGGTGGAAGTTTTGCGTGGAAAAACAGGTGTGACAGCTGTCCCCACAGTCCTAGAAGATGAAGAGCGCGCGGATGCACTGGAAGGGGCGGGCGGTGGATGGTTCGCTCCGCTAGGCCGCATTGCAGCACGGTGAGCTTCCCACCGGGACTTATGATATTTAGTCATGTGACGATTCATGGAAGAAGTTGTCAAACTGCTGAGGTTTTGACCTCTACTAACAGAATCATGACAAATGTTACATATCACATGAGTTGGGCGATCTTTTTCGATGTGAAAAAAGGACCAGGCTAGGCAAGGCTTAGAGGCCATGCGACCTGTTGATCCACCCCGAATAATGCTCATAGGCAGAGTGGTGGCTGAGGATGCAGTTGTAGACGTGCTACCAGTGCTCCGACTCTGTCCAGGAAGGCGCAAGGTAACTTCGTCGTCGGTTGCATCCTCCTCCACCGCCTCTGTTGACCTCCTCGAGTGCCTGACTGGGGGTTGACAGTAGGTGGGATCTAGAACGTCATCATCAATTGTTGTGTTTGCACTCCCCTCCCCCTCAGACCGAGCCTCTTCTTGCCCTGACCGAATATTTAAGTTGTCATCCCAATCGGGTATCTGCGTCTCATCTTCATCAGTATGTTCCTCATTGTCTATAACCACAGGTGTTACAGTTTGTGACAAAGGGTCAACATTATGCTCAGAAACTTGGTCCTCACGGCCTGAATCAGAGTCACAAAGGTTCTGGGCATCACTGCAGACCATTTCCTGTTCTGTACTCACTGTAGCTTGGGAGGAGACCTCTGATTCCCAGGCTATAGTGTGACTGAACAGCTCTGCAGACTCAGCCATCTCAGTTCCACCATACTGTGCAGGGCTGATGGAGACTTCAGAGCTGGGAGAAATCAAGTGTGATTGGGATGACAACTCAGAGGACTGGTGTTTTTTGGATGCGGTACTTGAAGTGGCTGAGAGGGCACTTGTTGGACCACTTGAGATCCATTCAAGCATTTTCCTTTTTTGCCCATCATCTACCTTTGTTCCTCTTGTTCGTGTCCGTAAAAAAGGGAGCACATCGGATTGTCCACAATAAGTAGTAGACATCTTACTTTTGCTAGTAGATGGTCTATCTGCAGCAGATGATAATGGAGCTTTGCCACCTTCCCCACTGACAAAACCTTTTTTGCCTTTTCCACCACGCCTCTTCCCCTTTCCACCAGCATCTGTCATTTTGCCACTCATGTTGATTGCGACAAGATTGTGGACTGAAAATGTGGTAGTAAAAATTGAGAGGTGGTGAAGATTGCAGTGGTGGTCTAGCTTTATTAACAGCAGAATAATAAAGAATAAATATCCCTGACAATGTAACTTAGTTATAATTAGTTGGAGTGTGCAACGCAGGCAGACGTGCTGCAAATGTCTTGGCACTAGTGGGACTAAAGCAAAGTCCAATAGCCACGTATAGGATGCCACTAGGTACACTGAGTGTTTGCTAGTATAATGGCTTAGTTATAATTAGTTGGAGTGTGCAACGCAGGCAGATGCGCTCTGCAAATGTCTTGGCACTAGTGGGACTATAGCAAAGTCCAATAGCCACGTATAGGATGCCACTAGGTACACTAAGTGTTTGCTAGTATAATGGCTTAGTTATAATTAGTTGGAGTGTGCAACGCAGGCAGATGCGCTCTGCAAATGTCTTGGCACTAGTGGGACTATAGCAAAGTCCAATAGCCACGTATAGGATGCCACTAGGTACACTGAGTGTGTGCTAGTATAATGGCTTAGTTATAATTAGTTGGAGTGTGCAACGCAGGCAGATGCGCTCTGCAAATGTCTTGGCACTAGTGGGACTATAGCAAAGTCCAATAGCCACGTATAGGATGCCACTAGGTACACTGAGTGTTTGCTAGTATAATGGCTTAGTTATAATTAGTTGGAGTGTGCAACGCAGGCAGATGCGCTCTGCAAATGTCTTGGCACTAGTGGGACTATAGCAAAGTCCAATAGCCACGTATAGGATGCCACTAGGTACACTAAGTGTTTGCTAGTATAATGGCTTAGTTATAATTAGTTGGAGTGTGCAACGCAGGCAGATGCGCTCTGCAAATGTCTTGGCACTAGTGGGACTATAGCAAAGTCCAATAGCCACGTATAGGATGCCACTAGGTACACTGAGTGTGTGCTAGTATAATGGCTTAGTTATAATTAGTTGGAGTGTGCAACGCAGGCAGATGCGCTCTGCAAATGTCTTGGCACTAGTGGGACTATAGCAAAGTCCAATAGCCACGTATAGGATGCCACTAGGTACACTAAGTGTTTGCTAGTATAATGGCTTAGTTATAATTATTTGGAGTGTGCAACGCAGGCAGATGCGCTCTGCAAATGTCTTGGCAGTAGTGGGACTATAGCAAAGTCCAATAGCCACGTATAGGATGCCACTAGGTACACTGAGTGTGTGCTAGTATAATGGCTTAGTTATAATTAGTTGGAGTGTGCAACGCAGGCAGATGCGCTCTGCAAATGTCTTGGCACTAGTGGGACTATAGCAAAGTCCAATAGCCACGTATAGGATGCCACTAGGTACACTGAGTGTGTGCTAGTATAATGGCTTAGTTATAATTAGTTGGAGTGTGCAACGCAGGCAGATGCGCTCTGCAAATGTCTTGGCACTAGTGGGACTATAGCAAAGTCCAATAGCCACGTATAGGATGCCACTAGGTACACTGAGTGTGTGCTAGTATAATGGCTTAGTTATAATTAGTTGGAGTGTGCAACGCAGGCAGATGCGCTCTGCAAATGTCTTGGCACTAGTGGGACTATAGCAAAGTCCAATAGCCACGTATAGGATGCCACTAGGTACACTAAGTGTTTGCTAGTATAATGGCTTAGTTATAATTAGTTGGAGTGTGCAACGCAGGCAGATGCGCTCTGCAAATGTCTTGGCACTAGTGGGACTATAGCAAAGTCCAATAGCCACGTATAGGATGCCACTAGGTACACTGAGTGTGTGCTAGTATAATGGCTTAGTTATAATTAGTTGGAGTGTGCAACGCAGGCAGATGCGCTCTGCAAATGTCTTGGCACTAGTGGGACTATAGCAAAGTCCAATAGCCACGTATAGGATGCCACTAGGTACACTAAGTGTTTGCTAGTATAATGGCTTAGTTATAATTAGTTGGAGTGTGCAACGCAGGCAGTTGCGCTCTGCAAATGTCTTGGCACTAGTGGGACTATAGCAAAGTCCAATAGCCACGTATAGGATGCCACTAGGTACACTGAGTGTGTGCTAGTATAATGGCTTAGTTATAATTAGTTGGAGTGTGCAACGCAGGCAGATGCGCTCTGCAAATGTCTTGGCACTAGTGGGACTATAGCAAAGTCCAATAGCCACGTATAGGATGCCACTAGGTACACTGAGTGTTTGCTAGTATAATGGCTTAGTTATAATTAGTTGGAGTGTGCAACGCAGGCAGATGCGTTCTGCAAATGTCTTGGCACTAGTGGGACTAAAGCAAAGTCCAATAGCCACGTATAGGATGCCACTAGGTACACTAAGTGTTTGCTAGTATAATGGCTTAGTTATAATTAGTTGGAGTGTGCAACGCAGGCAGATGCGCTCTGCAAATGTCTTGGCACTAGTGGGACTATAGCAAAGTCCAATAGCCACGTATAGGATGCCACTAGGTACACTGAGTGTTTGCTAGTATAATGGCTTAGTTATAATTAGTTGGAGTGTGCAACGCAGGCAGATGCGCTCTGCAAATGTCTTGGCACTAGTGGGACTATAGCAAAGTCCAATAGCCACGTATAGGATGCCACTAGGTACACTGAGTGTTTGCTAGTATAATGGCTTAGTTATAATTAGTTGGAGTGTGCAACGCAGGCAGATGCGCTCTGCAAATGTCTTGGCACTAGTGGGACTATAGCAAAGTCCAATAGCCACGTATAGGATGCCACTAGGTACACTGAGTGTTTGCTAGTATAATGGCTTAGTTATAATTAGTTGTAGTGTGCAATGCAGGCAGACGTGCTCTGCAAATGTCTTTGCACTAGTGGGACTATAGCAAAGTCCAATAGCCACAGATAGGATGCCACTAGGTACACTGAGTGTTTGCTAGTATAATGGCTTAGTTATGAGTTGGAGTGTGCAGAGGACAAGAGGGTACAGTGGCAGGATTGTGGTGCTCTGGGTAGAGGAATGGAAGCCTGCCTTTCTATTCCCTCCTAATGGTGAAATGCAGGGAGGAAATCCCTGACCTTGGCTGCACAGACGCTGGCGCTGTTTTCAGGACCTGTCACCTTAACTCTGACCCTGCCGGTTTGAGCCCTTAAAAGGACTGCTATAAAGTGCTCTCCCTATGCTGTCTAACGCTGTGTATGCAGCGCATACAGCTGTATCAGCGATAGGACTCAAGACGGAGCTGCGACAGTGATGTCTGACACCAAAGACGCAGAAGGCAGATAATGGCGTCCGTGAAGAAAATGTCCGGTTTTATAATGCAGGGACATGTGACATGCAGATCCTATCACACATGCCGTTGCTTCTCTGGCTCAAAGTCCACTTAGCTGTGTGTGTGTCTGTGATTGGCTGACATGCTGGCCCGCCCCACAAGACGCGCGCGCTTAGGGAAGGAAGACAAGAAAAAAAAAAAAAAAAATGGCGATCGCCATTATAGAAACAGCAGTGATCTGAAGGCGCTGTTCACGCACACTATACACTGAAATGTGATAATAGTTTGATTCACAGAGTGACTTACACTATTACAGCAGAAACCAAGCTATGATTTAGCTGTTTTTTGGCTGCTAGAACCGTTCTCGAACGTTTCTAGAACTATCGAGCTTTTGCAAAAAGCTCGAGTTCTAGTTCGATCTAGAACATGCCCCAAAATCACTCGAGCCTAGAACTGGAGAACCACGAACCACGAACCGCGCTCAACTCTAGTTATGATTTAGAATGAAATCAATAGATTATAGATTGCATGATAAAATCCCTCTGTAGATTTGGAAGGATGTCATCTGCAGTCAGGTAAGAGTCCACACTTTTTAACCCTAGTTCATGATCTATATTTGAGTAAAGTGCGGATACATCCAAACTAAAGAAAAGGCATTTTGGGGTTGCGGGAAGTTTTTTTAGGAGACTGATGGGGATTTAATCTAATTGTGGGAAAAGGTTTAAATTTTTTTTTCCCAATTCATGTATATAAGATCCAATATCCTGCCTTTTTATTGCTACCTGAGGAAGGGGAAGGATGCACCCCCGTAACGCGTAGGGGCATATTGATCCTTAATAAATCTTCAATAATATTCTTATCACTACCTTCTTCTGAGCAGCGCGGCCGATACCGTGGTATTTTCCCCTTTTTTTTTTTTGTTCTCCACTAAATTATCTCCCTCTGGGAGCTCACGGGGCTGCTGCAGCCAGAGCCAGCGGTCAGTGAACTGTGACAAACTTTCTTCGGTATGGAATTCTCCAACAATCGAGATACCATCAGACATGTGCTTATATCTAAATTTATCGGGTCCTGTGATCCTGAGCCACAGGATAGACTTATTTCAACGGACTCTGGTCTTTCTAAAGCATCCCTCAATACCATGACTGATTTATTTCTCAGGTTTGAGGATCAATCTAAAATTGAAATAATTCAAAAAATCGATACATTATTTCTCAAACAGTATCTAAAGGAAAAAATTATACCCAGGATTATACCCAGGGGGCTAAGAATGCCCTTCACGTCATCATTTCCCCATGATGAGTGTTTCACTAGGGAATGGGATGGATTTATGCTAGAATGTTCTAGTGGTATGTTGAAACTTTTGATTTCCAAAAGAGATAAACTGGCTGGGGCTGCAATGTCCAATATCCTAAAAATTAAAGAAGAATTAACTGAATACTCAGACGCACCTGAATATAAGGGTATAAGTCTAGCCTTAACAGAGAGGCTAACTAAATTTGAGGGGGATCTGATCTCAAGAAAAGCAAAAAAACTCAGCAGGGACAGGCAGGACTACAACTCCCCCCAGGCTCCCTCATGGGACCACAGTAGGAAGTATACCAAAATTAATCCCAGGGTTGGACAAGGGGCCAGTAAGGTCCCCAATGATCCAACCCAAAATGACCATCCCCGTGGACCACAGGCAGGGACTAGGAGGGGTCAATCTAAGAACCATTTTAAACAAAATGATCCTCGTCAGCCACCTAGTGTAAACTCCCGAAATTATAACTTCAATAACTCGGAACTTATATTGAACAGAACCCGAACCCCCAGGGTTCCCCAGGGTACTCTATCCTCTAGGATCTCTGGGACAACCACGGCTTCTAAACCGACCAATGGGGGTGAGGAGAATACACCTGTTACAACTAGAGTGTTTATAAATTCCAATAAACATAAAAATCTCAGGAACCCTGATGCACCTGTAAGATCCACCCATAATAATATAGCAAAGGAGTCACTAAATACGCCAGAATTAGGTGAGGCTGGTCCTGACCCTGAGATTATGGATTTATTGAACTCCTCCATTTTAACTCTTCATGACACCCAAGAAATAATTAGATCTGATTCCTCAACTTCCCAGGGAGATCTAACATCCAGTAATAGGGTCACATCACCTTTATCTTCAGAAGGTCCCATTCAGGTGCGGAGGGAAATAAATCACATTATCATGGAACCACCCCAAACTAACATAGGGGTAGAAACTACTAAACAGATCACAAATCCATCTATGACCTCCCAGGGAGCCACGGAGAAAAAAAATCACAGTTTTTTCAAGTAGTACCTTCAAAAGCTCGACTAAAAAGAAAAATAAGAGAAGAGGCTGCCGAGGGGGAGGGAGGGGTGGAAATAGGGATAAACCAACCCCATTGAAAAAGTCAGCGATCTAACCAACTCAGAGCAACAGGACATTGGAATCTTTAACCTTTCCGGTTATCGGTTAAACCAAGGGGAAATTGCATTACTGAAGCGGGGTCTATCATTCTGTCCATCCAGTAATACTAATACATTCCGCCTTTTTTTGGATATAAATGAGTTTGTACGGAAACTCACCCTACAGAGACATTTTATGATCCTATCCAAACAAAAAGGCCTAAAAAAGGCAAACACAGACGGTGAAACATTGGACACCTTTGTACATGTACAGGTAAAAGGGAATAAGAATTTTTATCCTCACCACCATAGAGGCAACAGTATAGATACATATCATCAGCTGCTGCTTAAAGACATTAGGGAATTCCGCTGTAACTACAAACAAGACAACTTATCAGGGGAAGAGAGGCTGGCCATAAAATCCCTTAAAAACAATCGTAATTTAGTAATAAAAAGTGCGGATAAAGGGGGGGTGTGGTGTTGATGGATAGGGATTGGTATGTTAATGAGGGGACAAAACAATTGAAGGATAACAAGTACTATGAAGCCTTAATCAATGACCCGTCCTCTGAGTATTATAATCTATACAAAATCATGATTAAAAAAAGCATGTGAGGAGAAAATTCTAAATAAGAGAGAGAAAGAATATCTTGATATCAAATATTACTCTCTACCCCATTACTATTTCCTCCCAAAAATCCATAAATCCCTAACCAATCCACCTGGTAGACCGATCATCTTGGGAATTAACTCTATCACGGCCAACCTATCACATTCTATTGATCTTTTTCTGCAAAAATATGTTGGCAGGTTAGATTCCCATCTCAGAGACTCCTCCCATCTTATCAGTCTCCTAAAATAACTTCCCGCAACCCCAAACTGCCTTTTCTTTCTTTGGATGTATCCGCACTTTACTCAAATATAGATCATGAACTAGGGTTAAAAAGTGTGGACTCTTACCTGGCTGCAGATGACATCCTTCCAAATCTACAGAGGGATTTTATCATGCAATCTATAATCTATTGATTTCATTCTAAATCATAACATCTTTACATTTGAGGGCAATATATACCGCCAGCTGAGGGGCTGTGCGATGGGGACGAGATTTGCCCCAAGTTATGCTAATCTGTACATGGGGTGCTTCGAGTCCCTACACATCGCACAGTCCCCTTTAGCTGTGGAGAATGTGGTCTTCTACCGCAGGTTCATAGATGACCTGTTTTTTATTTGGTCAGGGTCTGAGGAGAGCGCTATAACCTTCATTAATTCCTTAAATCAAAACAAATGGGGATTAAGTTTTACAGCAACCTTATCCCGAGAATCTATTCAGTTTTTAGATCTTAATATAAAATTCAACGAGAGAGCCATCATTGAAACATCAACCTTTTTCAAAAAGGTTGATGTAAACAGCTACTTAGAGTTCTCCAGTAGTCATCTCCCCACCTGGATCAGAAACATTCCCTATGGCCAATATTGGCGCATTAGGAAGAATTGTACCAATGTAAAATCCTTCAGAGCAGAAGCAAAAATATTGCGGAGTAGATTTATGAGCAAAGGTTATCCTGGAAAAATACTGGCTGATGCCTTCCAGAAAAGTCTAAAATTGGACCAGGACAAATGCTTGGCCAAAATTGAAGGAATGGCTTCGGAGGAGAGAAAGACAAATATTGCATATGAAAGCCACCTAGTGACCACCTATAGTGATTCCTACAAAAAGGTAAAGGAATTGGTGGGTAAATACTGGCACATCCTGAGAAGTGATAAAATCCTCTCAGGGATCTTACCTAATAAACCTAAGGTTGTATTTCGAAGAAGCAGAAATTTGAAAAATATGATTGCTCCCAGTAAAATACCGAATGATAAATCTGTTGTGTCCCAAAAGGTGTCAGATACCATGAAACCAATAGGTAATTATCGTTGTGGCCAATCTAGGTGTCTGTGCCGTGAAACTTTAAAACAGGGCATACAATCATTCAAGTCTAACATTACGGGGGAGGAATTTTTTATAAAACAATATCTTACTTGTACTACCTCCTACGTGATTTATTTGTTGGAATGCCCTTGTGGCCTACAATACGTAGGTCGCACAACACAAATGCTACACAACAGGTTAAACGGTCATAGATATAACATCCGTCATGGTACAGTTACCCATAGTTTATCGAAACATTTTTTATGCGAGCACAATAAAGATAGGGACACGTTCAAAACAGTGATCATTGAACAAATTATGGCAGATGATATAGACAGATACTGGAAACTAGTGGAACGGGAATCCTTCTGGATATTTAAATTAGCTACCCTATATCCAGAAGGTCTAAATATTATGACAGAGCGAATTAAATAAAATGAAATAGAATAGTATTATCATATAATAGACTTGAGAATCAACAAATTGATAATTTATTTTTGAAACCACTAGATTCCCCCATGTATGTATAATGATTCCCCTGGTCATCAATCTATTGTAATTTATTTAATTCTTCCATATTTATTCCAATCAAATGGTTCCTCTTAATTTTCACCCAATTTACAATTGATCGGCTCGTCATAGTCTATCACATGATCATAGCTCCACCGATTTTTATCATGTATCCCGTTTTATTATATTATATATATATATATATATATATATATATATATATATTTATATATATATAAAAAATAAAAATTATTTAATTCAATATCTCCAGAGTTTCACATTTAGTTATGTAAGTTATGTAATTTTATTCTCCCACGGGAAACTAATTCTTCCACTGATCAGTTTACCAATAATTTATTCCCATTAGGCATACAAACTCCTATGGGAAGGGAGTGGAGATTTATATTAATCATTTTTTATACCAATAATTTTTTACACTAATCATATTTTTAATCCATTTTTTTATTTATTCATCATTTTGCTTGTTAGCACTTTTTATAATGACAATATGGTAATATGTACATATAATTATGTTGGTAACACACAATTCTTTTATAGCTGCAGTAAATTGATTTATCATTATTTTTAATACACATTTTAGTATGAACTATAGTTTTTATGAACCTATGTATGCTATTGTCTTTCACCATGAATGTATGTATACTAGTACCCTGTATGGGGGAATGTTCTTAATTGATCAAATGATTTCACCCTGTTGGGGATTTAATCTAATTGTGGGAAAAGGTTTGAATTTTTTTTTCCCCCCAATTCATGTATATAAGATCCAATATCCTGCCTTTTTATTGCTACCTGAGGAAGGGAGAGGATGCACCCCCTAACACGTAGTGGCATATTAATCCTTAATAAATCTTCAATAATAATCTTATCACTACCTTCTTCTGAGCAGCGCGGCCGATACCGTGGTATTTTCCCCACTTTTTTTTTTTTTTTGCTCTCCACTGAATTATCTCCCTCTGGGAGCTCACGGGGCTTCTGCAGCCAGATCAGGATCCTGCGATCCATTTGATGTGCATGCAAGGGGCTAGTGAATCACTGCTACTGGGATCACGGGACCATCCGTCTCGGAGGAGGAGCTGCTGTCAGACTCCGGTCCGGCGGCTTCACACTACACGTGGAAGTTCCGATCGTGTGAGCAGATTCCTGCGGGTCTTAGAGGACGGGATCCCCGCTGATGAGGAGCGGTGAACCAGGATTCCCCCTTCAGCATCATACAGTGTTGTACCTGCTGTTCAACACTATCGGGTGAGTGTGTATCTCACACTACTTAAATCTTGTGCTTTTAAGGTTCCACACAGGAGCGCCCTCTCCTTTTTCATTTCATTACAATTTGAAGAAAGGATACAAAATTGTAATTTGTTTGTAGAAAACCAGCAGGTGGCAGTGTTTCCTTAATTTAACACTGAATCTAACATCAAAGTAATAAGGGTATAGCGTAAATGCATTCACTGGTGACAAATAGCGCCTGATATTTTACTATGATTTAATGATCGGCAGTTTGGTCTTTTTGGTGATCCAGTTCCCTTGGCTTCGCTCACTAAAAATAGCCAGATCGTTTGGATCCTAAATGGATCCCTATTAAATATGTTCACCCCAGTTGAACACATATTTAAAGGGAACCTGTCACCAGATTTGGGGCCTATAAGCTGCGGCCACGACCAGTGGGCTCTTATATACAGCATTCTAACATGCTGTATATAAGAGCCCAGGCCGCTGTGTAGAACGTAAAACTCACTTTATAATACTTAACCTAAGTGGTGGTGCGGGGCAGACTGGTCAGATGGGTATCTTCGTTCTTTGGGTGCTGCGCCTCCTCTTTTGGCCATCTTTGTCCTCCTTCTTCTGAAGCCTGAGTGCATGACATGTCTTATGTCATCCACAATAGCCGGCATTGCGGTCCCATGCAGGCGCACTGCCCAGCTCAGGGCAGATCAAAGTGCTTCTGCGCAGGACCTCAATGCCGGCTACTGTGGATGACTTAAGACGCGTCATATATTTTGGGCCACTCCTCTTTGCAGCTCATCTCTAAATCATTAAGATTTTGAGGCTGTCGCTTGGCAACTCAGAGCTTCAGCTCCTCCACACGTTTTCTATGGGATTAAGGTCTGGAGACTGGCTAGGCCACTCCATGACCTTCATGTGCTTATATTTTAGCCACTCTTTTGTTGCATTGGCTGTATGTTTTAGGTTATTGTCGTGCAGGAAGACCCAGCCACAACCCATTTTTAATGTGCTGGCTGGGGGAAGGAGGTTTTTACTCAGAATTTTACAGCACATCGCTCCATCCATTGTCCCATTGATACGGTGAAGTAGTCCTGTGCCCTTAACAGAGAAACACCCCCAAATCATAATGTTTCCACCTCCATGCTTAACAGTGGGGACGGTGTTCCTTGGGTCATAGGCAGCATTTCTCTTCCTCCAAACACAGCGAGTTGAGTTAATGCCAAAGAGCTCAATTTTTGTCTCATCTGACCACAGCACCTTCTCCCAATCACTCTCAGAATCATCCAGGTGTTCATTGGCAAACTTCAGACGGGCCTGCACATGTGTCTTCTTCAGACGGGCCAGCTGCACATGTGCATCCTTGAAGAGTGGGACTTTGCGGGCACTGCAGTATTTTAAGCCATTACAGCGTAATGTGTTACCAATGGTTTTCTTGGTGACAGTGGTCCCAGCTGCCTTGAGATCATTAACAAGTTCCCCCGTGTAGTTTTAGGCTGATCTCTCACCTTCCTCATAATCTTAGATACCCCACAAGGTGAGATTTTGCATGGTGCCTCTGTTCGATGTTATTGACATTCATTTTGAATTTCTTCCATTTTTTTTTACTATTGCACCAATAGTTTTCTCCTTCTCACCCAGCGTCTTACTTTCGGTTTTGTAGCCCATTCCAGCCTTGTGCAGGTCTATGGTCTTGTCCCTGACATCCTTAGAAAACTCTTTGGTCTTGCCCATGTTGTAGTGGTTAGAGCCTGGCTGATTAATTGAGTCTGTGGACAGGAGTCTTTTATACAGGTGACAATTCAAGGCAGCTGTTTTTAATGCCGGTAACGAGTTGATAAGGAGTGTCTAATTGGTCTATAGGAGCCAGAACTCTTAATGGTTAGTAGGGGATCAAATACTTATTTCTCTCTGCAAAATGCAAATAAATGTATATAATTTAGGCAATGGGATTTTCTACATTTTATTTTGGATATTCTATCTCTCATTGTTAAAATTAACATACCCTTAAAAGTATAGACCCTGAAAATTATAGACTGTTCATGTCTTTGTCAGTGGGCAAAATTACAAACTCAGCAAGGGATCAAATAATTATTTCCTTCACTCTATGTGCAGTCATCATTGAGTTGTATTAAAAGGGCTTTAAAGGCTAAGACACTGCTGCTTGTAAGATTGCCTTGAAAACAACCATTAATTAAATCAAGAACTTCCAAAAGAGAGGTTTAACTTTTGTGAGGAAGTCTTCAAGGAAGTAGTCCTGCAAGGGCTAGGATTGTCTCCAAAGAAGATTCAGCTATAGAATTGGCTCAAAACCAGTGGAGAGTTTGCTCAGGAAAGTCAGCAGGTAGGTGTTAGTGCAAATGTACCGCCCCCGTGCCAGCAGCCAGGCCGTCGCTCGGATCCGGATCCGCGGTGGCTCGAGGGGGTCTCCGTACCTGGGGGGGCACTCGATTAAAAAGGGAGGGATATGTACAGGGGGGTTTTTGGAATGTTTGTGATGCCACTCACGGTGCGTGGTAATGTGAAGGACCACCGCTGCCATTGGGGAGCCCGGTGATGATGGTGTGGCAGCCTGATGTTTAACCCCTCCGTGGGTAGAGGGTTGGTGTCCCGGGGCCCGTTGATGATGGGATGCTATTTGGGTGCCGTTGGGAATAGGAACAGGGGTTTTCAATGTACTCACTCAGTCCCGGAATAACTACACCGACAGTTTGTAAACCAGAATTCTGAGCACCACTGTAGCCTGTAGAGAGCATGCCTGGATCCGTGCCTTTGGTGTTGCTGTTAGCCTGTGGCCCTGTCCTTGGCACCTTCGTCTCTGTTGGACCCGTGGGTATAAAACTCTTTAGGTCCCGCTCACCCGTATGGCTAATGGAGTGAGCTTGCTCTCAGGGTTCACGCGTAGGATTTCTTCTGACTGTAGTGGGAAAGTCCTATCCCATCGGTGAGCTAGTTCCCTGATTTTGTAGCGGGTTGGGGATGACACTTGAAGTCTTCACCCCCGTCGGGTAAATTACTACTTTCCGGCCTGGGGTCCATGTACCCCGTCGTGCCCTGGCCCCTGCCCGGTGATAGATCAAGGCAGTCCGTGCGCCTTGACACTCTCCTCTACGACCGGGGTTCCAGCTCCTACCAGGCCCAGACCAGCATCTGCCACTTAGTACACAGGAGCTCTCCTCCGTGACCTCTCCCTCTCAGTGACTTCACCTCCACTGTCTCAACCCAACTGTCACTTTCCTCACTTTCCCCTCACCAACCCCCCATGTGGGTGGCCCTATTCCCTTCAGGCCCCCAGTGGTGTGTATGGTAGGTTAAAGTGGGAAGTGTTCCTAGGATTTTGATTGGCTAAGCTGTTAGCAACACCAAAGGACCAGGATCCGTAACCAAGGAGGGTGGATACCGTGCAGAAGGGCAGATTGCACAATACCCTGTGATGACCTGATTGTGTGACAGAGCGTCACGCAACTATATGCACAGTAAGGCGAAGACTTTTGGAAGCTGTCTCGGTGTCACAAAGGGTAGCAAAAAAGCCACTTCTGTCTAAAAAACCAAGAACAGACTAACGTTTTGTAGGAACTGCAGAGGACTGAGGTAATTTATTTTCTTTGTTCCCTTCAAACTGTTTAGCACATCTGGAGCAATGATTTCCTGGAGAAGAAAAGGTGAGCGTTCCCACGAGTTCTGCGTCATGCCAACAGTAGACCATCCTGAGTCTATTCATCTGTGGTGTTGCTTTTTATCAAGGGGAGTGAGCTTACTCACAATTTTGCCTAAGAACACTGGAATCAATAAAGAATATGTAACCCTCGTCCAAGAACAACTTCGCTCAACAATCCAGGATCAATTTGGTGATGAACAATGTTTTTTCTAAGAAGGTAAAAGTGATAACTAAGAGGGCTCAAAGAACAAAACATTGAAATTTTGGGACCATGACTAGGAAATTCTCTAAATCTTAATCCCAATGATGAACCTGTGGTCAATCCTCAAAAAGCAAGTGGACAGCCAAAAATATAGAAAATGTGATAAACTCCAAGCACTGATTAGACAAAACTGAGGTGTCATCCGACAAGATTTGTCCGAGAAGCTGATGTCCAGCATGACAGAGAAAATTACAGAAATCTTTAAAAAATATGGAACAACTTTATAACTATTGAGTCTTTTTAAAACTTGATGTACGAGGTAATATTGATAAATTGTTAGACTTGAATATTTCTACCAGACAAAAATAATGCCCGTTTGTTATGGAAACAATATTCACTTTGACAAGAACACGTGCTAAGTGTTAGTGTCGCGGACAAGTGCCGGTTCACGGCAAAGGGGCTGCTCGTGGCGCTCGGATCCGGGATCATGTCTGGGGCTCGAGTTGTGACCGGACCTGGGGCTCGTGCAACCGCCCGTCCTTGCAACAGTGAAAGGGGGTATTTACAGGGAAGATAGTTTTTGTCTGTGACGCCACCCGTGGGTTGCGGTGATGGGATAGTAGCACCGCCGCTGCCTCTTGTGCCAGTGCCTGGGACCGATGGTGTTGGGCAGCAAGATGGTATCCCCTCCACGGGTAGGGGAGGTGTAGTCCCGGGGCCCAGGTGTCGGTGGGGAGCAGTGCTGGGGCGCCGTTGGCAGGTTGGACCGGATGACACCGGTGTACTCACGATTAAGAATAATCCACACAGAGTCTGTACTGTAAACCAAGGCCAGATGCCGATTGCCGTTGGAGAGGTGTGCTGGTCCCGCACACTGGTTAGCAAGGTAGGGACCCTTCCTCCTGCACTTGTGTCTTGCTGTGTGTTGATTTAACCCGCTCGGAACAGGAGAAATCTGCTCCCCTTTGGCTTTGTATACAGAGGGAGCCGTTGCCCGCAAAATCTGACCCTTGGGTTTTTAGTGGGTTCTGGCGGACACCCTATCCCCCATGTTGGGCTTCCGTTTCGCTCTCTGGGTTTCTGTAGAACAAGGCCTGGAACCTTGCTCCTGACTGGTGAATTAACAAGGGGCTTACAACCTTTCTCGTCCTAGGGTCCAAGTACCCCGCTTGTGCACGGCCTCCAGACCGGATTCCTGCTGTCGGTACCGGCGGGCTACAACCCTGCCCCGGTCCACTTCAGGTCTCCTGTGATGGGATCTCCATCACCTGTGGCTCTACACTGCCGTCTGCCACCTAGTCGGTTCTTCCGTGGTCCAAGGACTCTGACCCTTGACCACTCTGCCACTTCAGCTCCTCACTTCTCCACTCTCCACTCAAGCTGACACTTTCTCCAACAACTCAAAACTGACACTTTCCTGCCCCTGACACCTCAAGACCCCTAGATGGGCATTCCCATCTGCCTGGTCCTGCCCACTGGTGTGTCCCTGTTGCCATGGGGGGTTGACTAGGCTTTGTGGCTGGAGTTCCGGTGTGTGGGATGTGGTGTTGAATCCCAAGGAGGAGGCGATTCCAGTACAGTCCTCTGTGACAACCTGGTTTTGCCTTTCCTTAGGCATCTTGTTTTTTCAGGATCATGTAGTGCTCTAACTTGAAGGGTCAGCTTTTTTGCCCAAGATAGGATAGGACTACCAGGAATTGGGGAACCATTCACTGAGACAAATTTCAGAGGTGTCTCTGAAGAAAAAAAAGATAATTTTGGGCTTTAGGCTAGTGGGAGGTCAACAAAATCCTCTGCATCTCTGGACAGAATCAATTGTCCTGAACTCAGAGGAAGTGAAGATAATATAAGGACAACCAATTTGTCTTGAGTGGAAGATTATGTTAATCCTAAGGCAATCCTTCCTCTTTCATCTAGGGTCTGGAAAAGTCCATGCTGGACTGACCATTTTCACCCCCCTATAGACAAAATCCTTTAGTCAGGCGAGGGGTTCTTTTGACTAACGATGATTTATATGTCACTTTGCATGGGTTTCTGTTTGGCCTCTCTGCGCAGAGAATTTGAAGATATTCTTAACTTTGGTACCTGAGAATCTTGATTTTTTTTTCTAGACTTCTCTTCATAACAAAAGTCTACTTGGGTAGCAAAGGAAATCAGATTATCAAGGGAAGATGGCAAATCTTTACTTTATCGGGGTACACAGATTGGTGTAAAAAATTTCTAGGAGAGTGTCACTATTCCAGGGCAATTCTGAACTGAGCTGGAAGGCATAATGCCAACAGAGGTAGTGCTCTGTCCAAGCTGGACAATAGTCAGTCTGTGTGGACACTCTACTAAAGATAGATAAGAAGGAAAGAAAATTTCATATCGTCAACTTGCTTCCATAAATGTGCAGTATAAGCTAAGGCATCTCTAGTGAAGAAAGAAAAAATATATGCCAACTTTGACTGGTCAAACAATTGTTGAAGACAAAGTTCAAAGTGTATGGTATATTAATGAAGTTCTGACTGGCCTTTATGGTCTAAATAAAAGCAGATAAGTGTAGGTGTGGCGCCCTGGACAAGCCAGGGGCCACAGAGAACAACACCCACACACCCCACACTCCCGGTCAGGCACACCGAAGTCAGACTAAAACCCTTGTTGCCTTCCTCCAGGGGCTGATGTCCACACCAGGGGGTGGAGCCAGGCGGTTGGTCTCCGCCCACCGAGGAGTTCACTCTAGTTCAAGGACTGGAGGCGGGAAAAGTAAGGAGTTCATTTTATGAGGTGAAAGTGGAAGGAGGGAAAGTGGTAGTGGAGCAACTAACTGACAGCATCCGGGTGTGTGGCCCGGGCGGTACAGCAAGGTTGGCAGACGGTAGTGACCGTCTGCAGGAGTGGCCTATCGGAGTCTACCGTAGGGACCGTGGACGGGCGGTGGCCCGGCGGTACCGGACCGGTACACAAAGAGAAGCCAGCACCATCTGGCAGGGGCTTACGGACCCCGGCAAGGCTAGGAGTCGCCGTGAATTTGCCAAATCCGTTAGCGAAGGGAACCTCCTGGGTTTCCCAGCAGCCAAGTCCCGACAGAAGGCAACAGTCCAACCGTGAGAGGGAAACACAGCCACCGCCAAGGCTACCGTTCTCAGGGCCAGAGCCTGCGGGCAAAAGGGGCTCCTCTGGCCCACATCCAAGCCGGGGAGCGGGTTACCGGTGGGAACCCATTGGAACCGTGACAGTACACAGGTGCAGGGAAAGGCAGTCACCATCAACCTGCCGGGAGAAACAACACCGCAGCCGTCTGTGGGACCCGTCCATCCAGCCGTGTGTTTTACCGAGAACTGTGTCCTCATCATTGGCTGAGTGAGTACCACCGTGCAGTGCGGCACAGCGCTGCCCCCGCGACCCTGCACCTCACCAGGTCCCGTAACCCGCCTGCCATCCATCCCTACCCCATCACCGGGCCCCGGGACAACCAACCCCCTACCCACGGAGGGGAGAACTAACAACAAAGCTGATCCCTTTCACCGCTCCGGGGATCCCCGTCTAGAGCAGCGGTGGTGTCACCAATATCACCACAACCGTGGGTGGCGTCACGGACAATAACCAAATCCCCACAATCAAACCCCCTTTTCACTCACGGGCGAGGAGCGCCGCTCGAGTCCCCGGGATCTGGCCCACCGCTCGAGCCACCACCGAGCAGCGGTAGCCGCAGCAGCAGCAGCGGCCGGACCCGAGCAGTGGGAGAGCGCAGCGTCCCCTCCTCCGCCCGTTACATAGGCACATGTGGAGAAGAATCCACAACAGTAAGAAGAATGTACCAGATGAGAGGGAGCCTGTGGCAGATGTTGAGGAGCTGGAAATGAAGCTCAGATCTTGGTGGCTCACTACAGCAAGTTGCATAACCAGTTCAGATAAGTTCTCATTATCCAGTGGCAAAGTCGATGATGGTACTGTACTCTTGGAATCCATGACATGAGTCTTCTGTTAAGAGATCACCTGGTGGGTTGGATTCTCTCCAGTGTGCCCCAACACCAGTCCTCAAGACCCACCAAGAGTGCATGTTTTCAGAATGTCTTTGGATTGCACATGTGATATTTAATTACCTGCACAGATTATGATTCCAACATCTGTGCAATGCTAAGGAAATGTTGAAAACATGCACTATTGGTGGGCCTTGAGGATTGGATTTGGGGAACCTTGCTCTAAGCCATAGATCATAGTGAGCAGCACATACTGGAGATGATAATGCAGTAGGTTGAATTGCATGATAGTGTGACGCCCTGGCACCGCCAGGTGGTCACACAAAATAGGCCCCTGCACAATACCTTCCCTCACAGGGTTAAACTTTGCCAACCAAATCCTAGTCACCCTCCCCCCAGGGTAGGAAAGGCATACCAGTGGGTGGGACCAGGCGGATGGAGAACGCCCATGTGGGAAAACAGTCAGTTAAGTTAGGCTGAGTGGAGTTGTCAGTTGAGTGGAGTTGAGCTGAGTGGAGCAGTGAGGAGGTGAAGCTCAAGTTCAGAAAGGAGAGGCTCCGGGGTTGGAGCCCCGGTGTATTGGCTAGGTGTCTGTCAGAAGACGGGAAGACGGCAGCTGGAGATACGAGGTGGACTGGGGCAGGGTTGGAGCCCGCCGGTACCGACACCGGAGGCCTGACCCGGAAACCGTGCGCACAGAGGGGGTACTTGGACCCTGAAGCCAGGACCGGAACCAACGGCCTAGCTAATTAACTAATTGAGGGCAGGATTACAGGTCCTGTCCCAACCAAAGTCCCAAAAACAGACAACCACCCACAGAGAGGGATAGGGCATCCGCAAGGGCCCGGTAGATCCCACGGGTCAGCATAAGTGGGCACGGCTCCCAACAGAAGTACCAGGACCGGACTCCCGTGTTCCACACCGGGAAGTCCACCATATCACAACACAGTGCAGAGGAAAATGACACAGACCACCACCCCGGCTGAGGGACCAGAGTACACCCGGCCGCGGCGGCTGGCCACCAGCACCTTGGTTAACCATTGGACTTGTCTGATTTATTTAGTCGTGAGTAAACTGAGACTCAGTGGTCTGACCAGGCGTGCCGGCCCCTGCCATCACCGCCCCCTGCACCGAGTCACCGGCCTTGGGGCAAGCATCCCTACCCACGGAGGGGTTAACAACCAGCTGCCATCCCATCGCCCCTTGGGTGCCCCACAACAGCAGCGGTGGTGCCACACTTGACCACACACCGTGGGTGGCGTCACAGACTGACTACGGCAAATCCCATACAAATACGTCCCCTTTCATTTGGAGTGCCTGCATGACCCCCGGTTCCGGAGGATCCCTCGATCCACATTGCAGATCCGGATCCGAGCAGCCCGGCTGCTACTGACGTGGGGGCGGCACACCCCAAAACCTGACGTCACGAACAGGATTGTAACCTATCCACCTACCTGGTGGAAGTACGCCTTGTACTGGACTGTCAGTGGTGCTCTGCTGCAAAAATTCTGAAAAGCCGCCATTTTGCTGCCAGTTTTAGGCGCGAAAAACGACAACCCTGCGTCTTCTTCCCTGACAAAGGGCGCGAAGCTGAAGCCCCGCCCCCTGGGAACAGGGACGTAAGGAAGTGACTCCTGAGGCCGAAAACAAAACTAAACGCCACGAAAAGAGACTGCTCGTAAAAGACCAAGGGGGGGGGTAGTGGGGCGGGCGGAGAAGCTGCGGCATGTGACCTGAGGAGATAAGAGTCAGGGAGACCAGGACTCTGCCATCTTTTGTTCCTGGACACCATCGTGGAAGGATGTCTGACTGGTTCGACAACCCGACTATGGAGAAACCTGCTCCCTTGACGACTGACTGGGTGGAAGCCCAGACTGCGAGGATGTGCCACAAGATTCAAGCTCAGGCCAATTATCTGCTGGCGAGATGGACAGCTGAGATGAGGGATCTGGCTACAGCCGTTCGGGCACGCGAAGAGGAGATGGCCTCGGAGGAGTGGGTAAGCGACCCATGCCCCTATGTTCCACCGGAACCGGCCCAACTGGCTGAGGAGCTCGGTCTGCCCCTGTCCGCCACGTCGCCTCCCTCGCTGCCCGCACCTGCAGTTAGTGACCCAATCGGTCCGCTGCCCCAAGTCATGGCAGCGGAACCCGTTACATCTGCCCGCGAGGACCCGGCAAGGGGGTCCTTGGGCCAAGAGCATACCACCGCTCCGGCACCCGTACCGGCTACGAGCAAGCCCAAAGCCCGGAAAACATCTCCTCCGGCCCCGAGCCCGGCCACGCCAAAGATGACGTCACCCCTGGCCACGAGGATGGCCGCGCGCATGACAAGAACGGCCCCGGCAGTCCGCCCGGCCGCATCGGAGGTAGAGCCGACCCAAAAGTCAGTCCCAGTCGTGATTCCCAGAATCAACCCGTACCCAGTCCCGGTTGTGGAGCAGCCGGGGTGTACCTGCCAGGGAGCGGAGCAGGCTATGGAGCGGAGCCCTCAGCCGAGAATGGAGCCGGTTGTGGCCGGCAGTGAGAGCATCCGCATGTGAGCCGAGCTCCCGAGCAGGGGGAGGAGCCTGAAGACCGTGCTCCGTACTGGGAGCGGCAGCAGAAACAACAGCAGCGGTGGTGCCACACCTCACCATACACCGTGGGTGGCGTCACAGACTGACTACGGCAAATCCCGTACAAATACGACCCCTTTCATTTGGAGTGTCTACGTGACCCCCGGTTCCGGAGGATCCCTCGAGCCACACTGCGAATCCGGATCCGAGCAGCCCGGCTGCTACTGGCGTGGGGGCGGCACAATAGCAGCGAGGTATATTATTCTCTAAAGATTCAAAGATGAGACTAGTCTGACTTTACACCAAGTCGGCTCTTCCCAGTGCAGCTAGAGGTGATTAACAGGTCTCTCCCTATGTACACGTGAGGGAGAAATCTTTCAACCGCCTTTAGCAGTGCTGGAAACATCTTTAAAGTATATTTTCTCTGAAATGCTGGAGTGTTTCAGAGAATGATATAACTGGCTGCAATCATTTTGGCAGTATGTACAATACTACCTCAATACTCAGGCAGTGCACAGCTGCCTGAGTCGACGTTACTAGACCTTGGATAAGGACTTGAGAGGTTTTTGCTAGGTTACCAGAATAACTCTGTATATGTGGCGCCCTGGACAAGCCAGGCGCCACAGATAACAACACCTACACACCCCACACTCCCGGTCAGGCACACCGAAGTCAGACACAAACCCTTGTTGCCTTCCTCCAGGGGCTGATGTCCACACCAGGGGGTGGGCCAGGCGGTTGGCCCTGCCCACCGAGGAGTTCACAGTCCCGGAGGCGGGAAAAGTAAGGCAGATTGAGTTTGGAAGTGGAAGTGAGAGGAAGGAAAGCGGCAGTTAAGCAGCCTGAAGTTGGTCCTGGTGTGTGGCCCGGACAGATCAGCAAGGTTGGCAGACGGTGGTGACCGTCTGCAGGAGTGGCCTATTGGAGCTAGCCATAAGGACCGTGGACGGGCGGTGGCCCGGTGGTACCGGACCGGTACGCAAAGAGAAGCCAGCACCATCCGGCAGGGGCTTACGGACCCCGGCAAGGCTAGGAGTCGCTGTGAATTTGCCAAATCCGTTAGCGAAGGGAACCTCCTGGGTTTCCCAGCAGCCAAGTCCTGTCAGAAGGCAACAGTCCAACCGAGAGAGGGAAATACAGTCACCGCCAAGGCTAAAGTTCCCAGGGCCAGAGCCTGCGGGCAAAAGGGGCTCCTTCAGCACCCATCCAAGCTGGGGAGCGGGTTACCGGTGGGAACCCATTGGAACCGTACACGTTACACTACATAGGTGCAGGGAAAGGCAGTCACCATCAACCTGCCGGGAGGAGAAACACCGCAGCCGTCTGTGGGACCCGTCCATCCAGCCGTGTGTTTTACCGAGAACTGTGTCCTCATCATTGGCTGAGTGAGTACCACCGTGCCGTGTGGCACAGCATTGCCCCCGCGACCCTGCACCTCGCCAGGCCCCGTAACCCGCCTGCCATCCATCCCTACCCCATCACCGGGCCCCGGGGCAACCAACCCCCTACCCACGGAGGGGAGAACTAACATCCAGGCTGCTCCCAGTCATCGCTCCCGGGATCCCCGTCCAGAGCAGCGGTGGTGTCACCAATATCACCACAACCGTGGGTGGCGTCACGGACAATAACCCAAAGCCCCACAATCCAATCCCCACCCTTTTCACTCACGGGCGAGGAGCGCCGCTCGAGTCCCCGGAATCTGGCCCACCGCTCGAGCCACCACCGAGCAGCAGCAGCCGCAGCAGCAGCGGCCAGACCCGAGCAGTGGGAGAGCGCAGCGTCCCCTCCTCCGCCCGCGACATATAGACAAACATAAAGTGAGTCAGGCACAGGAGAAGGAAGCCATGGCTTGGGCTTGAGCCGGGACAGGTAACAGTTTCTCTGTAATGTTGGATATTGTTTGACTACTGAGGTGGGCCCTGCTATAAGTAACTAGGAGCTCTGTTTTGAATTGCATTCTATCTACAGCCCTTAAAATTGGGGGGGTCAACTTTGACCATAATGTTTATAAATTAATTTACATTATAAGGGTTTACCTATCTTATGCAGTGGTATATTCCTAGGATATGTATAATCAGTATGGTTTTGACTTTGGAGAACCCCACAGAACCTGAAAAAAGATTGTCATTGTTCCGATGTGCGGAGCATCCTGTGCTCTGTTATGTGCCGTCATGCTCTCCTGCAGAACGGGTACTTGCCTGTTTCATCACGCAGAGCATTTTGCAGGTTTAGATGCTCTGCTGTTTGTCTTTCCCAGATGCTTCTCTTCCAGGTGATTGATCTGCTTTATTAGGGAGCATTGTGACTCGCCCCAGGGCTATGGGGTACTTGGTCCTGGGCAGTGTACTACTGGGATGTGTTACTGGGTGGTCGTTGCCCGGTTCCATGACCCTGGGGGTCGCTTTAAAAGGGGTTTTGTACAGGGAAATATTTAATAAAGTTTATGTCGTGACGCCACTTGCGGGTTGGGGTTATGATAATAGAACTGCCGCTGCACAGTCTCTCAGCTGGGGCTGATATTGATGGCAACCTGGATGTTAGGCCCTCCACAAGTAGGGCCGGGGGCCCAGGGGGTAGGTGATGGAGTTGTACCGCCCCGCGGCGTCGGCTGCGACCGCCGAGCCGCTCGGATCTGTGTTCGCGTTCTACGGGTGGTGGCTCGAGCCTCTCATGGACCCGGGGGTCACGTCGCTCTGCAAGGGGAGGTGGTTGGTTGGCGCTACACGCAGTGGATGCAGGTGTTTGGGTTTTTGGAATTATTGTTCGTGATGCCACCCACGGGTTGTGGTGATCGTGGACACCACCGCTGCGGTGAAGGTACGGAGACTCCAGGGAGCGGAGTAGTGGCGCAGATAGGTGTTGACCCCTCCGTGGGTAGGGGATGTTGGTCCCGGGGCCCGGTTAGCGAGGGCTGGGATGCAGGGGCAGTATTGCGGTGCCGCGCGGTGCAGTGCCTGATGGCACTGGTGTATTCACTCTGATACAAGACACTGGAGTCGCTGGTAAACCAAACGGAGTGATGAACGGGGCCCGCAGCCAGCTGCAGCTTCTCCAGTCGGGTTGGCAATGTCCGCCTTTCTCCTGCACCTGTGTGTGTATCTTGACTACTGTGCCTGGGCACCGGTAGTCCGCTCCCTGGCGTATAAGTGTCGTAGGAGCCCGTTTGCCCGTAGACGCTGGCCCTTTGGATCTCTGGCCTTTGGCGGTGGCACCTATCCGGACGGGTTGGGCTGTTGCCTTCAATCGGGACTTAGGTGGGAATGAACCCCTGAGGTCCAGACCGCAATCAGTTGATTTGACTATGGTGGTGGCTTATAGCCTAGTTCAGGGTCTGAGTACCCTGCCTGGTGCTCTGGTATCCAGTTGGCTCCCCAGTTCGGTTCCGGCGGGCCACTACCCTGTCCTGGTCCCTTACGGTTCCACCGGTCGTATTCCCGGTCTCCTGCAGGTGGCGACTACCGTCTGCCTGCCTGACTGATCAGGGGTCCTAGGCTCCAACCCAGGCCCCTCACAGAACTGTATTCCTCACTCCTCTCTGCAAACTCCTTCTCTATCTGCTTGTGTATCCTGCCTCAGGCCAGCAGACTCCTCGAGGGCGTGTCTATCCACCTGACTCCGCCCACCTGGTGTGTCGTGCCTGTCCGACTCTGAGGGAGGCAATCAGGTCTTTGTTGACTGATGGTACCTTACTGGGGTGGGGGTGTATGTGGTGTGTGTGTAGTGACCTGTGACCCCTTGGGTGTCCAGGGCATCACATTCCCCCTTGGTTTAATGCATACTGTCCGCGGGCTGCCCGTCCATCACCGGTTTTATTTTTCTGTAAAAGTAAACAAACAATCAACATTTTGTAAACAGTATGTGTTTCTTTGTCAAATCTTCCCTCACGGGAGGCACATTGCTTAAACGGTTACTAACGGGAACATTTTTATTAATAACAGGGGAACGGGTCCATGTCCTTCCGCTTTCCCACCCAAGCAACCTGCACCTTGATGCTGCCTCTAAGAAATGGGCAGCACCCCTTTTCCCCAGTCTGGAAACAGGAACCTGGCCAGGCTACCCAAATGGGAACAGGTACGGTGCTTCGCACCCGGCAGTCACTCAGAGGCTCCACGTCCAAGGGGACCCCTGACCCGGAGGATGGTCACCGGTTATGATGGCGACCTAACCCCAGCATGCTGTGCTGTGGGTCCCTCCTCCAACCAGCCTCTCCGGAGACTGGCAGTTGCAGGAAGGGCAATTGGGGCAATATTTACAAGCCCAAAAGTTATTGGGTGGCCTGCAAGTTCTCAGCCTTGTTCATGATTACTCATGCAGGGGGTAAGGGGTATGAAACGGGGACAACATCAGTCCCAACAGGGACGGCGCTTCAGTAGCTGGGTCTGCTACCATAAAATAAAACTGTAGGGTCCCAACGGGAACTTGCTGTAGGGTCCCAACGGGGACTATCAGTTGGGTCCCAGAGGCTATCCACAACACTTGACTCCGGTACAGCTTCCTCCTGCAGCTTTCCCTCAGTCCACCACCGGACAGCACGAGCCCCCAATGCCACCCTCACTCACGGGCGACACTGTCCCCCAGGACTCCATTTTCAGCTGCCGGCGGAGCGGGTACGACTGCTCCTCCGACCGGACTCTCTAATCTTGAGGGCCAACTGGAACATCAACAGGGTCCCAACGGGGACTGTCAGCAAGGTAGCCGGAAACCGTTACCGATTCAACTCTCTTCAGAATAAACGAGGGCATGCACATCCGCTCTCCTGCCCAGGAGCCAGGACCACTTGGGTGCCCACAGCGCCGGCTATGACCGGCCTCTCATACTGCTGTGGGCCCTACGATCAGTGGCCTGCTCTAGATCAGCTTGTGTGGGGGACGGGCCCAGCTGGAGCCCCTCTGTGCCGGCTACGACCGGCACCTTCAGTAATGAGGGACCCTGCTGTGACATGGCCTGCTCTGCCGCTTGGCAGCTGCGTCCCCGCCATGCTTCAGCTGAGGCCGGGTGTCTGGACTTCTGGGTGAGGGTCGCCTCCGTTGCGGTCATGCTCGGGGCCGGATGGGATGTCGTCGGCGGTGCTGAAGCGATGGTGCCGGTTAGGCCTGAGGGCCCAGTAACAGGGTCATCACCCGTAGGTGGTCGGGGCGCTGGCTGCAGGCACGGGCGACGAAGGAGACGGTGTGGCGGACGGGATCAAGCCGGGTCCCTCAGCCGCAGCGGCCAATTCCTGGGGGATATAGGGGCGTGGGTCACTGCTTACCCACTCCTCCGAGATTAACTCCACTTTGCGCGCCCGGACAGCTGCAGCCAGGCCCTTCATCCCCGACGTCCACTTCGCCAGCATGAAGTGGACTTGGGCCTGGATCTTCCGCCACATCCTGCCGCGTTGGTGTCCAGGAACGTGTTTCGGCAGAGTCCTGGCATCCCTGCACTCCGCGGCGCTAGTTACATGCCGCCATTCTTCACCCGCTCCCCCTTGGTCTTTCTACATAACTTCTCTCTTTGGGGGCGGGGCTTCACTTTCACGCCTTCACTGCTCGGGGAAGACGACTCGAGCGGGAAACTTTCACGCCCAAGATGGCGGATCTTCAAATTTTTCAGAGGGACGCCGCTGACGGGGACTACAAGGCCCACTTCTACAGGTAAGTAGACTGGTTCTATCCTGTTCGTGACGCCAGAAGAGTCGATATGTACCGCCCCGCGGCTTTGGCTGCGGCCGCCTTGCCGCTCGGATCCGTGCTCGCGTTCTACGGGTGGTGGCTCGAGCCTCTCATGGATCCGGAGGTCACGTCACTCTGCAAAAGGGGGGGGGGGGGGGGTTGGTTGGCGCTACACGCAGTAGATGCGGGTGTTTGGGTTTTTGGAATTATTGTTCGTGACGCCACCCACGTGTTGTGGTGATTGTGGACACCACCGCTGCGGTGAAGGTACGGGGACTCCCAGGAGCGGTGTAGTGGGGCAGCTAGGTGTTGACCCCTCCGTGGGTAGGGGGTGTTGGTCCCGGGGCCCGGTTGGCGAGGGCTGGGGTGCAGGACCAGTATTGCGGTGCAGCGTGGTGCGGTGCCTGATGGCACTGCTTTATTCACTCTGATACAAGACACTGGAGTCGCTGGTAAACATAACGGAGTGATGAACGGGGCCCGCAGCCGGCTGCAGCTTCTCCAGTCGGGTTGGCAATGTCCGCCTTTCTCCTGCACCTGTGTGTGTATCTTGACTACTGTGTCTGGGCACCGGTAGTCCGCTCCCTGGCGTATAAGTGTTGTAGGAGCCCGTTTGCCCGCAGACGCTGGAACTTTGGATCTCTCACCTTTGGCGGTGACACCTATCCGGGCGGGTTGGGCTGTTGCCTTCAATCGGGACTTAGGTGGGAATGAACCCCAGAGGTCCAGACCGCAATCAGTTGATTTGACTATGGTGGTGGCTTATAGCCTAGTTCGGGGTCTGAGTACCCTGCCTGGTGCTCCGGTATCCACTTGGCTCCCCAGTTTGGTTCCGGTGGGCCAGTACCCTGTCTCGGTCCCTTACGGTTCCACCGGTTGTATTCCCGGTCTCCTGCAGGCAGCCACTACCGTCTGCCTGCCTGACTGATCAGGTGTCCTAGGCTCCAACCCAGGCCCCTCACAGAACTGTACTCCTCACTCCTCTCTCCAAACTCCTTCTCTATCTGCTTGTGTATCCTGTCTCAGGCTAGCAGACACCTCGGGGGGGGTGTCTATCCGCCTGACTCCGCCCACCTGGTGTGCCTGTCTGACTCTGAGGGAGGCAATCAGGTCTTTGTTGACTGATGGTACCTTACTGGGGTGGGGGTGTATGTGGTTTGTGTAGTGACCTGTGACCCCTGGGGTGTCCAGGGCGTCACAGAGTTAGGCGCAGAAAGAAGGTAGGCCACACAAGGGATTGCAGTGTAACTGTTTCCTTTACTCACAGCAGTTGAAGGGCTAGTAAAAGGAAGAAGGCTGGTTCTCACCGCTGGTCCTCTTAGTCCCAGTAAAGGATTGGTGACCTGGTGGCTTCCTTCCCCTGCACCTTTCTCAAGTTGGTGGGTCCCCATGGCTTGGAGCGTCTGGGAGTCCCCTTCTGGTAGTCTCTCAGTCTCTGGTCCGTACGGCGGGCAGTGTGATCCTTGTAGAGTTGGTGTTCTGTTCCGTTCCATTCCCTGGTTCTCCCGTTACTGCTGGTGTCCCCGGACTTTTAAGGTCAGTCAGGTCCTCGATGGACATCTCACTGTGCAGATTTTATCAGGTCTGTCTGGAGCGTTTGCCTGACCTAGGGCTCTGTACCCCGTTAGTGCTATGGTTCTGGGAATACTCCACTGTACTCCACCGGCAACCACAAGCCTGGGCCCTCAGGTCGCCGTTACACTCCCCTGTCAGAGCAGTTACGTCCATCTCCTCTCACTTCCACTTACTGACTGACTAACTGTCTGTCCCCTCCTACCTGGTTGTCGTCTAGTGGACTGGATCGGCTCCACCCCTGGGTGGCCATCCATTGGGTCCAACTCTAGTCTGTCACCAGTCCTCGGGATGGGGAAAAACTGGGATTATAATGTGTTTTGCTGTTACCGGCACTGGTCTTCCAGGTCCCTGGGGGTGGGCCCTGCATTTTTGATGGGATGCAGTACCTTGTAGTGCCCTGATAGCTTCAGGGGCGCTACATTTGTAGCCCGGAATGTCTTCATTCGTATGTCCTGTTGCCGCAGTAAGTGCTCTTGGCTTCCATTTGTGTACAGTTATCTGATCTGATCTTGGCTTCTTGACCTTGGACTGTAGTTGACTTTTCTCTGCCCGCCCCCCCTGACTCTGTTGTTACCTCCTAACTTCTGACCTTAAACCTTATCCTGACCACATCTCCTCCTGCTCCCTTTGTCCTATATATTCTCTCCTGGTATCCTGACGCTTGGCCTGTATCTTGATCTCGTCTCTGCTTGCTCCCTGTGTCCTGTCATGTCCTCCTGGTTCCTGATCCCGACTTGTTTGACTACCTCTCTGCTCTCACGATACGCAAGTAGTTTCTAGCGCCACCTAGTGACTAGCATTACACTACGCCACATAGTGTCGAGCATCACATAGATGATCTCTGAACAGGATGATACTACAGCGCTCATTATGTGGACTGATGTAAGAATGTAAAATATGTGATTTGAGATGACCATTGACATGGAGATGCAAGGCTCACATTTTGTTTAGAAATCTGCCTGTGACTTAGCATCATTATAACTTACTGATGGTATCTGCCCCAGTTCCAAGTAGAAGTCATTTCTTCTGTCATGCACTATTTATAATGTCTGCACATTTATATTTATACACATACTCTTCATTTCAAAGATAAGATGTCTTCCCAAATTCATATATTCGCTCTGTTCCTCTTGACTTGTGCTGCTATATGAGGTGCAGCTATCAGAATGCCGCTTTCATCATAATGAGAATGTTGTACCATTCACATTTGGAAGGTCACTTGTTATATTAAAGTCTACCCAAGCATGAAGATGAGGTAATAGTTCTAAGCTAATGAACCAAACTTGTTCTGCACAAACAATTTCGATCTCTGTAACAAAAGCCTAAGAGGTGAGGAAAGAATGATTGAGGAAGAAATAAATCTGAAAGAACCGCAATAAACCGTTGGCGAGGTCATGGATCTGACACAACGTCTAGAGCAAACGCTCATAGAACTCAATGGCACTTTAACCCTAGTGTGCTTGACTGAAGTTAGTGTTTGTTAAACTGCAAAAATGAGCTCCTACTTGGAGAAAGGTTGCCTTCCATTAGCTTTGTAGGAAGTTGAAAGCTATGGGCATGTTTGACGTTTGTTAGGCTATGTTCACATGTCCCGGAATCATTTCTCTCTTTGCCTTAATTTGGAAAATGCAAAAAATGATCCGTTAATGGATCCATTGACTGTAACGATGACGGAATCATTAACTTGTCATTTGTTAGGTTGAATCCATCAGCCATCCGTTGTTATTCATGGACGAACAGTCCCGCAAGCATGACCAGCTGAGGGAGGATTCTCCGGTCGTGATGTCTGTGTAACCAAACCCCCTTATCCTCTAAGAATAAACACACGGACTGCATGCGACTTGGTTGAAATGGCCACAGCAGCCTTTTATTGCCTATTGTTTACAAACTAGCACCTTAGGGACGCCATCCAACGGGCGACCTAAAACAACCACATAAAGGTAACAATAGACAATCACATTTACAATACCCCCCGGGGTAGGCCCAGTCCACTAACTACTACTCCCCCTGTCCCCGGCCGCAACACACCGACCCAGAGACGAGGTGCCAATCACCCACGGATTGACCCCCACACTTTGGCAGAACCCCGTGCCTGCCACATCCTGGAAACCGAGAGCCACCATACCAAGACAATGACTCCCGGTCCAGCCACCAATCACTTCCAAACCTCTGGACCAGACCTACCCCCCCCCCCCCGCTGCTGTGACAAAGAGTATCCCAACTACCCAAAAAAACTTCCCCCACATAACAACACAAAGGGAGGGTGGGCGGGGATTGTTCGGCGTCCGGAAGCAGAAGAGGAGGTAACTCCTTCCTCTCCCAGACTAACCCTTTCCCTGCTCCTCCTCTTCCTCCCAGGCTAAGACCATCCTCCAATGCCATATTAGGCATACACCCAACTGTCCCTATTAACCCCATCACTCCCTACCTCCCCCTTGGTCATGTTGCCCCTCCCCCCCAAGTGGGTCCGTGGCTTTCTTGACCAGCTGAGGGAGGATTCTCCGGTCGTGATGTCTGTGTAACCAAACCCCCTTATCCTCTAAGAATAAACACACGGACTGCATGCGACTTGGTTGAAATGGCCACAGCAGCCTTTTATTGCCTATTGTTTACAAACTAGCACCTTAGGGACGCCGTCCAACGGGCGACCCAAAACAACCACATAAAGGTAACAATAGACAATCACATTTACATTACCCCCCGGGGTAGGCCCAGTCCACTAACTACTACTCCCCCTGTCCCCGGCCGCAACACACCGACCCAGAGACGAGGTGCCAATCACCCACGGATTGACCCCCACACTTTGGCAGAACCCCGTGCCTGCCACATCCTGGAAACCGAGAGCCACCATACCAAGACAATGACTCCCGGTCCAGCCACCAATCACTTCCAAACCTCTGGACCAGACCTACCCCCCCGCCACAGGACAGACCACGTGACACCTTACGTGGCCTGGACCCGCCACACACCAAAAGCACGCTCCACACCATCCTGCAGACCCAACGCCCATAAATCCAGACCGACCTCGTTGAGGTGCACACCATCACCCCTCCGAAATCGCCAATCTGCCGGCTCCAAATCCCTGTGCCTTACCACAATCCCATCATTCCTGGTCACAAACCTAGCCACCACCCTATTCACCTGGGCCCTGGCCTTATTAACCTTTTCCACCGACCGAGCCCCTCTCCATGCCAACCTGGTCACTATGTCGGACCATACGACCAGCAAACCAGGATACCGCTTCCACAACTGCAGTAAGTCGATCTTTATATCCCGGATCAAATCCCGCGACGCCCTGGCACCAAGATCATTACCCCCCACATGCAATACCAGCACATCTGGGGGCCGCTCAACTTTACAATGGAAACGAAATTCCGGGACCACCCTGCCCCACTCCATGCCCCGAACTCCAATCCATTGAACAGTCGCCTGCGCACGATCCAAACCCAGCTGTTGACCATTCGGGCGGACCTCAGCCCGACGGGCACCCCAAAATACGAAAGAGTGCCCCAAGATCCAGATCAGGCACTTCCCTATAACAAATAAAACAGAACGAAAATATCAAAACCAATAACATCACAACCACCAAGACAACTAGAAACACCCCTTTCCGCAACCTTCCGCACGTAACCCAAGTACCATGATGGTACAACAACTGCGGTCTCACATACCGCCGAAAACAAGAAGATTCCCATCTACCAATACGCTTCACCACCTCATCTCCAAGCCCCCAACGAGCTGCCTCCGTCGCTGCCCCAATTCGGAATGAATGCGACCCGAATTCCTCCGGGCGCTCCCCCGCGTTATGTAGACTTAGCCGCAGCACCGCCACAAACTGAAACCTCGACAAAAACGACCCATTCAAATGCCGCAACAACGGGCCAGGTAAGCCTCCCCTCACGGCCAGAAATCTCTCAACTAAACGCACAGGGCACAATTCCTCTCCTGGAACCGCATATAACACCACCAATCTACCACGGCCCAGCTGATCCATTTTTGACCGGCGAATCCGGCACTCCACCTGACCACCGCTCACTCGCACGTCCTCAAGCATCAAACCACCACCCGTCACCCTAGATGGGCTTACCAGCTCGCCTATCCGGAAAGCCCCATAAAAAGCGAGACCGAAAGCCGTTGTAAACAAAACCGTCTCGTATACAGACTCACAAATGCCGCTCAGGCCACCCACCATCCGTCTCAACAAACCGAACGATACAGGACGCCTCTTGTCCCTCTCCCGTACGCCGCGGCGAAAACCCCGCAAAGCCTGACGAACCTGAAAATCCTTTGAAACATCACGCTCCCCTCTCATTTTTAACCAAAACGCCACTGCCGACACCCGATGTGCCACAGCCGATGCCGATCGCCCGGCTGAAAAATCCGTACTCACCAACGACAACAAAGCCACCAAGTAATCCACGCTCTCCCCACCAAACATCAGACACAACAACTCCTCCCATTCAGCCCACACCTTAGCATACCGGCACCAAGTCACCTCGGTCACCGAGTTCCGAATCAAGTCTGAGATCACTGCCTCACCAGATGCCACAAATCCTTGGGACACTCCACTCCAACTTCGTCCGCCCACGGCAACAGCTCCCGAAACCTGCTGAACTGAAAACGAGACAAAGCATCAGCCACCTCGTTGTCAACACCCGGAACGTGCCTTGCCACTACCTGCACATTCAACCGCAGGCATCTCAACACTAAATGCCGCAAATACACCACCACCGGCTCCGACTTAGCGGACAAGTTGTTAATCACGTGCACCACCGCCTGGTTATCACAATGAAAACACACTTTCCTTCCGGCAAAGTGCGACCCCCATAGCTCCACTGCCACTACAATGGGAAATAGCTCTAACAGAGCCAAATTCCTAACCAAGCCGCTCTCCCGCCACGCCTGTGGCCACTGCCCGACACACCAATGACCTCTGAAGACAGCTCCAAACCCGGCCGACCCCGTCGCATCCGTAAACAGCTGCAACGCCCCGTTAGACGCCACCCTCTCCATCACCAGCGCCCGGCCGTTAAAATGCTGCAAAAATTGATCCCATACTTCCAAATCATCCCTGATCGCCTTTGTGATCCGCACAAAATGCGCCGGAGACCTTACCCCGGCCGTCGCCGTCGCCAAACACCTCGCAAACACTCTCCCCATGGGCACAATTCTGCAAGCAAAATTCAATTTTCCAAGCAAGGACTGCACCGCCTTAAGCCGCACCTTCTTCGCCGCTTTCACCCCCGCCACTACGGTCCTCAAATCACGGACCTTCTCCGCCGGCAACCTGCATTCCATAGCAATGGAGTCAATCTCAATTCCCAAAAAACACATCACCGGCGCCGGGCCTTCCGTCTTATCCGGCGCCAAAGGAATCCCGAAGCTGGCCGCAACTTTTTGCAACGCAAATAGCAAACCCGCACAAACCATCGAACCCGCCGGCCCGACACACAGGAAATCGTCCAAATAATGAATGATGGACGTAAGCCCGGACACGTCCCAAACCACCCACTCAACAAACGAACTAAATGCCTCAAAGTACGAACACGAAATGGAACAGCCCATTGGCAAACAACGATCAACAAAATAACTGCCATCCCACCAGCAACCCAACAAATGCTGACTATCTGGATGAACCGGTAACAACCGAAACGCCGCTTCCACATCCGCCTTTGCCATCAATGCACCCCGCCCCGCCACCCTAACCAGGTCCAACGCCTTATCGAACGACACATAATATACCGCTGACAACTCCGGTGCAATGCCATCATTCACCGATAACCCTTCCGGGTAAGATAAATGATGAATCAGCCAAAATGTATTCCGCTCTTTCTTTGGCACCACCCCCAATGGCGAAACCACCAAATTCCCGCACGGCGGGGCGACATAAGGACCGCCCATCCTGCCCAAAGCCACCTCCTTTTCAAGCTTCTCATCCACCACTTCCGGATGATCCCGAGCGGAACGCAAATTACGATACGGCGGGCCCGACGCCTTAACAACCGACGGGATATGAAAACCATCGGAAAAACCAGAACATAACAATGCCGCAGCCTCCCTGTCCGGATACCTATTTAAAAACGGAACCATCACTTCTACCTTCACCGGCGTCGTCCCTCTTACCAGCCCCGTCACCAGCCTTTCCTTTTCCTTTTTTAAAACATTTGGACAAGCTATGTCCCCCCCCACATCCGGAGCATTCATGCTTAAAACGGCACGCCGCTCCAAACCTGCACTGCCCTTCATTGTACTGCCAACACAAACCTCTTTTGAAACCTGCCGGGGACCCGGCCCCCGAACCCCCGGCGCCCCCCCGAAAGGGCTGAGCCGGTGCCGACATCAGTCGCATCCATAAGGAAATATCCTTATGCTCCCATCGCATATCTGGCCGCAATGCCTTCCGCTGCCTAAATTGCTCGTCGTACCGCAGCCACGCCAGCCCGCCATAAACCCTATAAGCTTCCCCTATCGCATCCATGTAACCGAACAAAGCCGAACAATGCTCCGGCTCCTTCTCCCCGACCACGCTCGCCAAAATCGCAAATGCCTGTAGCCAGTTGGCAAAAGTCCGAGGAATAAGCCTATAACGGCGCTTTTCCTCCTCGTCCTTCTCCTTTTTGGAGTCACTCGGCTTAACCCTATCCAGATTAAATTTCTCCAGGGGAAGCAGAGAAAATATCTCCACATATTCCCCGTTCCAAATTTTTTCCCGCACCTCCTTCTTTAAATGGGCCCCCAGCGGGCCTTCAAAACAAACATAAACTTCGCTTTTAGCCCTATCATCTAAGCGCACCACCTCATCCGCCTTCTCCTTTTCCTTCTCATTTTCCTTCTCCTTTTCCTTCTCCTTTTCTCCCCCCGGCTCACTCCCCCCTTCGCCCCCCCCCTTACTCGCACCCGCTCCGTCACCCCCCGTCACCGACGAGGCCCCTAGGCCGGACGCACCCACCCACGCCGCCACCGGCGCCTGAGCCTCCCCCCCGCCGCCCCCGGAGCCGCCGCCAGCCCCTGCAACAGCCCCAACAATTGGCTCCACACAGCTAAACCAGTGGGCGTTGCCATAGCCACAGCCACCCCCCCCGAAGCCCCCCGCCAGCGCAGCCCCTGCCGCCTCCGCGGCCGTCTCACCCGACCGCAGCTCGGCGTCCCCCAAGACCGCCGCCTCGCTGTCCTCCGTCTGTCGTCCATCCGACTCCTCCGAAACGAAAGCCTCTTCCTCCTCCTCGCCGCTGGCCTCATCTTCCATCCGACATCCGGGGGGCGCCGCCGCAGCACCCCCCCACCACGGCCGCCAGACAGGGCCGCCGCGTGGGCAGAGTCATCCCCGCTCCATCTCTTGCCCCGGGGTGACAACCCAGGAGACCGTCCTGTCCCCCGCGCCGGCACCCCGGGCCTCGATCTCTTGCACCCGCCCCCCTGCCGACTGCAAGGGGCCTCTGGGCGTGAACGAACAGACGCCCAGCTCCGGGTCTCAGCCGTCGTCGCCTCCGGCCCTCCTGGGCTATTGCAGGCCTCCGTCCGCCGAGTCCTCCCGCTCCCACGGGAGACTGCCACATCCGGGGGCTGCACAGCGGTACTGAGTGACCCGGCGGTCGCCGCAGGGCTCCCGCCGTCACTCCTCCTCTCAGCCGCACCAGGGTTAGGCACCGCAGACCTCCCCCCGGCGCCGGACCTACCGCCACGCGGTCCCCCCGCCGACTGCAGGGGGATTTGCTGGCCTCTCTCCTGCGCCGAGCGCGCTCCCGACCTAGAGCCGCTGCACTCACAGTAAATCCAGCCCGGAGGCCGGGACCGGAAGTAGGCCCTGTGCTGGCCACTCCCACCTCCCGACCGCCGCGGCTGGAGCGAAGATTCCTCCCGCCGGCCTCTGCAACAGCCAGATGCTGCCGCTGCGCCGCACTCTGCGGAGGGTCCCTGGAGGGGCTCTTACATCTCCTCCTCGCCCCCCCCACGCCCGGGGAATACCTGCGGGGGGGCCGCGACTGGCGCCCGCCGCTGATGGGGGGATGAGGGGCAAGCGCCGACAGGTTAACCCCGGCAGCCCTGATGTGGGACTGCACTGCCAGGGGCCCATGCGCTGCAACCGCTGCCTGGATCAAACACTGCAGGTCCTGGAGGTCAGCCATGGTGGTGATTGTTCGGCGTCCGGAAGCAGAAGAGGAGGTAACTCCTTCCTCTCCCAGACTAACCCTTTCCCTGCTCCTCCTCTTCCTCCCAGGCTAAGACCATCCCCCAATGCCATATTAGGCATACACCCAACTGTCCCTATTAACTCCATCACTCCCTACCTCCCCCTTGGTCATGTCGCCCCTCCCCCCAAGTGGGTCCGTGGCTTTCTGAACTTTTCTTGTGCGGATCCAAATACGGATCGCTAACGGATCCATAAAAGCATAATGGGACTCTATGGGCAACAGATCAGTTATTAAAGCATGCTTTCTCCTATCAGTTAACAGACCAATTGCCCATAGACTCCCATTATGTTTTAGTGGATCCATTACCCATAAATTCTGGATAGATTAGAATAGAATAGCATAAGATAGAGAGATGATGATGTGCAACCCATATATAATGTCCTACCCCCTGCATATTGTAAGCTTGTACCCTTTAGTGCTTTTTAAATTGATGAAAGACGGTGTCTCTTGTCTTTCTTTTTTCTTACTATTTTTTTCTTTTTATGTCTTTCAGGCTTGCTTTTGGGAAACAAACATGGGATGTTGCTGTGGATTGCGTCTGACATTTTTTTTTTAATTTTTTTTAATAAATTGGTGAACAAGATGTGTATTCGGGGGTGTTTGTGCATATAACATTTTGTTTTCTTTATTCAACTACTGGATTAGTATTGGGAGTGTCTGCTAGACATAGACACCCACCCATTACTAATACCAGGGCTTGATGTCAGCTGGAAATTCGCAGCTGTAATCAACCCCATTTGTTACCCTGTTTGCCACCGCACCAGGGCAATGGGATGAGCTGAAGAAAGCCAAAGGATTGGCGCATCTAATGGATGTTTCACTTCTGTGGTGGCTGTAGCCTGCTAGTTTTAGGCTGGGGAGGAGCCCATAATCATGAGCCTCCCAAAGTTCAGAGTAGCAGGCCACAGTTTTCGGCTTTACCTTGGTTGGTGATTCAATATGGTGGGGGCCCCATGTTTTTGTTTTTAAATTATTTATTTAATTTGAAATAAATAATTTACGCAACAGTGTGAGGTGACCTTTGTTTTGAATTACCAGCCAAGGTAAAGCTGTCACTTGTGGTCTGCAGGCTGCAGCTGTCTGCTTCACCTTAGCTGGCTACTCAAAATAAGGGGGACCCCATGTTGTTTTGTTTTTTTTTAAAGATTGAATTTGGTGCTAAAAACAAAGTTTAACACACTTTAGTGCCTTTCAGCTAGCACTAAAGAGTGCAAGCTTACAATATGCGGAGGGTGGGACATTATATATATATCTCACTAGCTAGCTATATAAAATTATAATGGATCTGTTATCAGTTCCATTGACGATAATGATAATGGATTGATTATAAAAGTGATCCGTTTGTACAATCTGTTAACGGATCCGTTATTTTACATTTGTTGCATCCGTTACAAACGGATCATTACAGGGCATGTGAACACAGCCTTAGCGAGATCGAGTCTGCAGTCTTCATTCCTCTTCCAGGATGATCGAATATGATTAAAGTATTGCATGCATATGTAATAGCGCATCATGATCGGAAGTACAGTCACAGCTCATAGCCAGTTTGTGCGTTTAAGTGTTACACCGCGGCCCTGCATTGACTGACAGCAGGTTCTAATGCAGAGTGAGCTGTCAGTTAATGTGGGGGGTGCGATTACAGATGCTGATTTCGATACTGCAGTGACTGATCCCACACCGGTGCCTCACCTATGACTACAGCCCAAATGCTGCTGGGTAGATTAACGTTCTCAGCGAAATCTGTGTTACTGTTTGGGTTCAGCCACCTGGATAGAAATAAAAAAAGTTAAAAGAAAGCAAAATAAAGATTAAAAAAGGAGATTTATACTTATTGAATCTCCTGTGCAGCTGTCACACTGCTTCCGGGTCCACTCATTAACCCTCATGCATATTCACTGTTTCCCCTGCCCATCCTCTGTGACAGCATCCATAATTGCTTGAAGTCAGACTGCCGGTGTGCTGGTGTATGTGATTGGTTATGGAGTGTAAAAATAAATAATTTGATAAAAATGTTGGGAGAATGCCGTGTATGTTGATTCCCAGCACAGATAAATCAGACAGCTACAGGCTGCAGCTCCCAGCTGTGCCCGTTATCTTGGTTGTGTATCAAAATTCGAGGAACCCCATGCATCTTTTTTAAAATTGTTTAAATACTTTATAAAAAGTGCATGCAGTCCCCCCAATTTTCACAGCTGTGGACTGGTATTCTCAGGCTGGGGAAACCCATGGTTATTGGACTCCCGAGCCTAAAAATAGCAGCCTTGCAGCCACCCCTGGATTCTCACATTCATTAGAGGAGACAATTCCAGCACTTTACCAAACCTATCCCAATTGCCTTGGTGCAGTGTCAATTGTAATAATATAAGGGGTTAGTGGCAGTTGTGATTTGTCAAAAAATTACATCTGTCATCAAGCCCGAGGTTAGTAAAGGGAAAGGGTCTATGAGACTCCCCTTTTACTAACCATGTAAGTCAAAAGAAATAAACACAAAACAGAGAAAAATCCTTCATTTGAAAACAAACCAAAAAGCCCCCTCTTTATCTAATTTATTAACCTCCAAAACACCCCTGCAGGTCCGAAGTAATACACGAGGTCCCACAACAATAATGGCTCTGCTGCATCTGAGGTTGCAGTGTGTGGTCACATTAGAAAACGTGACTAATCATTGTGGCGACAGGGACACACTGACTGAACCACAGCTGTGAGAGCAGTGAGTTCACCTGAAGTCACAGCTGGATGTTCCCACGGTACCCAAAGGTGGGACCTCAGTTTAACTGCCCTCTGATGAATCCATTAAACTATGTGACCTCACCTCAGGGGAAGTCATTGAACTCAATGTCGGATTAACAGATTTGGCAATGTGTGCAAATTGAGTATTTGGTTGCAGACATTTCTGCACCAAATCTGCTGCATTTCCTGACGAAAAAACGTTACAGCTCGGGTTCGCCCATCACTACTCCAACATTTTTTTAGTGCATCCCCAATTAGCCATAAGTAATGTGTATTCATTAAAATACTTACCCATTGCTGTTTTCTTCCTTTTCCAGTACTGCTCCTTGCTCTCTTGTGTCATATGACCCAGTAGCTCTGACTTGTCAGCAACACAATGGACCGTTAAGGGCGGCTTTGCACGTTGCAACATCGCACGTGCGATGTCGGTGGGGTCAAATCGAAAGTGACGCACATCCGGCGTCACTTTCGACATCGTTGAGTGTAAATTCTAGATGATACGATTAACAAGCGCAAAAGAGTCGTTATCTCATCATCGTTGCAAGCTCCGACTTTCCCATAATTATGCTGGCGCGACAGGTACGATGCTGTTCCTCGTTCCTGCGGCAGCACACATCGCTGTGTGTTACGCCGCAGGAGCGAGGAACTTCACCTTACCTGCCGCCGGCGGCTCTACGGAAGGAAGGAGGTGGGCGGGATGTTTACATCCTGCTCATCTCCGCCCCTCCGCCGCTATTGGCCGCCTGCCGTGTGACGTCGCTATGACGCCGCACGACCCGCCCCCTTAGGAAGGAGGCGGGTCGCCGGCCAGAGCGACGGTCGCAGGGCAGGTGAGTGCATGTGAAGCTGGCGTAGCGATAATTTTCGCTACGCCAGCTATCACAAGATATCGTACGTGCGACGGGGGCGGGGACTATCGCGTGCAACATTGCAGCATCGGCTTGCGATGTCGCAACGTGCAAAGCCCGCCTAAGGCCTCCTTATTCTTTAGACTAACATAGGCTGAATCCTCCCATATCAATGGGCTTGGAAGTGATGCCAGGAGACATAAGGTTAATGTAAGTCTATGAGAGTCTCATTTCGAGTCTCATAGACTTATGGTCATGTCACACACAACGACAGCGTCGACAACGTCGCTGCTAAGTCACCATTTTCTGTGACGTAGCAGCGACCTTGCTAGCGATATCGCTGTGTGTGACATCCAGCAATGACCTGGCCCCTGTTGTGAGGTCGCCGGTTGTTGCTGAATGTCCTGGACCATTTTTTGGTCGTTGCTCTCCCGCTGTGAAGTACACATCGCTGTGTGTGACAGCGAGAGAGCAACGAACTGAATGTGCAGGGAGCCGGCGTCTGCGGACGCTGGTAACCAAGGTAAATATCGGCTAACCAAGCAAAGGCTTGGTTACCCGATACTTACCTTCGTTACCAGCGTCCACAGCTTCTTGAAGCCGGCTGCCTGCTGCCTGCACACGTAGCCAAGGTACACATCGGGTAACTATAAGCAAAGTGGTTTGCTTATTAACCCGATGTGTACTCTGGCTACAAGTGCAGGGAGCCAGCGCTAAGCGGTGTGCGCTGGTAACCAAGGTAAATATCGGGTAATCAAGCGAAGCACTTTGTTTGGTTACCCGATATTTACCTTAGTTACCAAGCGCAGCATCGCTTCCACTCGTCGCTGCTGGCTGGGGGCTGGTCACTGGTCGCTGGTGAGATTTGCCTGTTTGACAGCTCACCAGCGGCCATGTAACAACGTAGCAGCGATCCTGATAAGGTCAGATCGTCGTCGTGATCACTGCTGCGTCGTTACGTGTACGAGAAAGTGACTTCCAGCCCACACAGAAGATGCTATGTGAGCTGTGTGGTTGTATTATGCAGTACTTGAAACAATAGAGACGGGTATGCATTTTAATACACACTGTACATACACTATTGATGGCTAACAAAGTGGGCATTTAAAAAAAACACGCTTGAGTGGTCTTTTAATACAAAAACCTGATTTAACCAAATTATTAATCAATTAATTACACTGGACAAAGAAGATTTTGCTTCCTGAATACTTTTGAGTATATCTTATGTAGTTTGAGCTGCTGATCACGAAAATCACCTTGAAATTTTATTGTCACTTACCGTTTTTCTGAAAGCTTCTGTTTGAGTGCTTTTTTTTTTCTTCATATTTTCAGGCTGTCCATGTATTTTCCACAATATATGGGCTGTTATGTAATCTATAAGAAAGCAAAGGCATGAATTCCTTGCATTTCATTGAGGTTGCAAAACTTCAGTGGAATTGTTACAGACTAGGCCCAACTAAGCATGTCACGACGCTGCCTGCAGAGGCTGTAAAATCTGTTTGCAAATATTCTGCAAGTTATTTAAAATCTAAGCAGCTGTAAACTACTATAGTACGTTCTGATATAGATCAAATGTCTTGTGAGTGTCGGAACAGTTGGGATACCTTCTGTTACATTTGTGAAGAGTACAGGCTTAAAGAGTAACCATTGTTTTTATTTCTATTTCATAAATCAACACTAGGCATGAAAATATATTATCAGACAAATTTGCTTCTTTCTTTGCCAGAATTGATCAGTCATTATCAAAATTCTTAATTTTGAGGTAAAATCTGTATTCAGTGAAGACTTTCCCATTACTGAGATCGGCGATGGCAGCTGTTACTGATGAGAATCTATGATTACGGAAGGAAGGAGGAGCTAGAGGCAGAGCTCTGCCTCTCCTCCCTCCTCTCCTCTAAATAGATTCTCATCAGTAACAGCCGCCAGTTCCTATCTCAGTAATGGGAAAGTCTTCACTGAATACAGATTTTACCTTTCTGTTAAGAAATGTGATAATGACTGATCAATTCTGGCAGATAAAGAAGACATTTATCTGATAAGAAATATTACAAAGTTGCTTATTTTCATGTGTGCTATTGATTTATGAAGTAAAAATTAAAATGAGGATTATACTTTAATCCTCAAAGACCCACCGTGACATCTTTCATCATGAAAGCCTATGAGCTGTACTTTAGATGCAAGATTGGTGATCGAAACAAATCCTGTGCTCCTCACATCTGTTGTGCAAAATACAGTATATTGTTGATCTTAGAGGTTGGCTGAGAGGTTCTCACAAGCCCATGCTGTTTGCAGTCCCAATGATTTGGCGAGAACAGAATGATCTTGTGACCGACTGCTACTTCTGTCTAAGGGCGGCTTTGCACACTACGACATCGCAGGTGCGATGTCGGTGGGGTCAAATCGAAAGTGACGCACATCCGGCGTCACTTGCGATGTCGTAGTGTGTAAATCCTAGATGATACGATGAACGAGCGCAAAAGCGTCGTTATCGTATCATCGCTGCAGCCTCCGACATTTCCATAATGCCGGTGCAGCGACAGGTGCGATGTTGTTCCTCGCTCCTGCGGCAGCGCACATCGCTGTGTATGAAGCCGCAGGAGCGAGGAACTTCACCTTACCTGCCGCCGGCTGCAATGCAGAAGGAAGGAGGTGGGCGGGATGTTTACATCCTGCTCATCTCCGCCCCTCCACTTCAATTGGCCGCCTGCCGTGTGACGTCGCTGTGACGCCGCACGACCCGCCCCCTTAGGAAGGAGGTGGGTCGCCGGCCAGAGGGACGTCGCACGGCAGGTATGTGCGTGTGAAACTGCCGTAGCGATAATAATCGCTACAGCAGCTTTCACTAGATATTGCACGTGCGACGGGGGCGGGACTATCGCTGCAGCATCGGTAACACATTGTTACCGATGTCGCAGCGTGCAAAGCCCGCCTAACTCTGGTTTCTCTGCAAAGAATAAAAAATCCATTGAATAACCCAATCTGACTTTAGCTATGAGACCAGTGCCACATGATGACACTCTTCCAGTACCAAAGCCACCGGAGACATGGAACCCAGAGGAGGCAGCCGATGAAGATGTAGTCTATGGGTCAGAGATGGGGAACAACACTGATTCAGACTTTGAGTCATGTACAGGTGCATCTCAACAAATTAAAGTATCATCTAAAAGTTAATTTATTTCAGTAATTCAATACAAAAAGTTAAACACATATAATATAGAGTCACTACAAACAGAGTGATCTATTTCAAGAGCTGTTTGTAGTGACTCTATATAATATGTGCTTAACTTTTTGTATTGAACTACTGAAATAAATTAACTTTTAGATGATACTTTAATTTGTTGAGATGCACCTGTACATGACTCAAAGTCTGAATCAGTGTTGTTCCCCATCTCTGACCCATAGAGTGATCTATTTCAAGTGTTTTTTTCAGTTAATGTTGATGATTATGGCTTACAGCCAATGAAAACCCAAAAGTCATTGTCTCTGAAAATTAGAATAATATATATGACCAACTGAAAAAATGATTTTACACTCAGAAATGTTGACGCCTACCGATACGTCTGTGCAGTAAATGCACTCAATACTTGGTTGGGTTCATTTTGCATGAATTACTGCATCAATGCGGCGTGGCATGGTGGTGATCATCCTGTGGCACTGCTGAGGTGTTATGGAGGCTCAGGTTGCTTTGATAACAGCCTTCAGCTCGTCTGCATTGTTGGGTCTGGTGTCACTCACCTTCCTCTTGACAATAGATTCTCTTTAGGGTTTAGGTAAGGCCCGTTTGCTGGGAAATCAAGCACAGTGACACTGTGGCTAGTAAACCAGGTATTGGTAATTTTGGCAGTGTGGACAGGTGCCAAGTTCTGCTGGAAAATGAAATTTCCATCTCCAAAAAGCTTGTTAGTAGAGGGAAGCATGAAATGTTCCAAATTTTCCTGGTAGATGGCTGCACTGACTTTGGTCTTGATACAACACAGTGGACCTACATCAGCAGGTGATATAAATCCCCAAACCATCACTAATTGTGGAAAACTCATATGTCGCCCAAGCGCCGGCAGCCTGCCGCTCGAATCTGGATCCACGGTGGCTCGAGGGGTCTCCGGACCCGAGGAGTCAGGGTCGCGCGGCCACCCTGAATAAAAGGGGGGGTGGGGATATTTACAGGGGATGATGTGGAAAGTTCGTGATGCCACCCGTGGTGCGTGGTAAGATTGGAGTACCACCGCTGCGATAGGGAGTACCCGGTGGCGATGGTGTGGGCAGCCAGGTGTTTAACCCCTCCACGGGTAGGGGAAATGCTCAGGGACTTGGTGATGGTGTCGGGGAGGGGCTGTCAGTCCAGTAAGGGTTAATTGCGTACTCACTCAGTCCAATAACGCTGACAACCGTGGTAAACCAAAGTTCTTGATGCACTGCAGCAGGGAGGGAGCACGCCTGGATCCCGTGCCCGTTGGTGTTGCTTGTTAGCCTGTGACCTTAACCTTGGCACACATCTTTTCTGTAGCTGGTCCCTTTTAGCATGGAACTAAATGGGTCCCGCTCAACAGTATAGCTAACTGTGTGAGCTTGCTCTCAGGGTTCACGCTTGGGATTTTCTGGACTATGTAGTGGGAAAGTCCTATCCTCCTCATTGCGCTAATACACCAATTTTGGAGCGAGTGGAGAACGGATCTTGAAGGCTCCGTCCTTGTCGGGTGAATTACCAAGACGCCTGAAGCTACTTCCTGGCCTAGGGTTCACATACCCCGTCGTGCCTTGGTCCCTGCCCGGTGATGGCACAAGGCCACCGGCTGTCCTCCTCGACAGTCTGTGCCCCTTGTCACGATCCCCTGCGACCGGGATCTAGCTCCTACCAGGCCCAGACCAATGTCTGCCACCTAGTACAACAAGGAGCCCAGCTCCTGACCTTTCCTCTCGAGAGTCACTACTTTTCTGACTGTCTCCAGACACTCCTGACCTCCCCTAAACCAACCCCCGGAGTGGGCAACCCTATTCCCTTCAGGCCAGCCACTGGTGTGTCTGGTGGGTGTGGTGCAGAGTGTTCCTAGGGTTTTGATTAGCTTGTTCTTAGCAACACCAAAGGTCAGGGACTAAGGGGTGCTTCACACACAGCGAGCTCGCTGCCGAGATCGCTGCTGAGTCACGCTTTTTGTGACGCAGCAGTGACCTCATTAGCGATCTCGCTGTGTGTGACAATGAGCAGCGATCTGGCCCCTGCTGCGAGATCGCTGCTCGTTACACACAGCCCTGGTTCGTTTTCTTCAAAGCCGCTCTCCTGCTGTGACACACAGATCACTGTGTGTGACAGCAAGAGAGCGACAAATGAAGCGAGCAGGGAGCAGGAGCCGGTGTCTGACAGCTGAGGTAAGCTGTATCCAAGATAAACATCGGGTAACCAAGGTGGTTACCCGATATTTACCTTAGTTACCAGCCTCCGCAGCTCTCACGGCTCCCTGCTCTCTGCACATGTAGCTGCTGTACACATCGGGTTAATTAACCCGATGTGTACTGTAGCTAGGAGAGCAAGGAGCCAGCACTCAGTGTGCGCGGCTCCCTGCTCCCTGCTCACACTGGTAACTAATGTAAACATCGGGTAACCATACCCGATGTTTACCTTAGTTACCAGTCTCCGCAGCTTCCAGACGGCGGCTCCGTGCAAGCGCAGCGTCGCTTGCACGTCGCTGCTGGCTGGGGGCTGTTCACTGGTCGCTGGTGAGATCTGCCTGTTTGACAGCTCACCAGCGACCATGTAGCGATGCAGCAGCGATCCTGACCAGGTCAGATCGCTGGTCGGATCGCTGCTGCATCGCTAAAGTGTGAAGGTACCCTAAGGAGGAGATGATATCATGCAGAAGGGCAGATTGCATAATACCCTGTGACGACCTGATAGGCCAGGGCATCACACTCATACTAGACCTCTCCACTCTTCCTCCAGACTCTAGGACCTTGATATCCAAATGAAATACAAAATTTACTTTCATATAAAAACCTTGGACCACTGAGCAACAGTCCAATTCTTTTTCTCCTTGGCCCAGGTAAGACGCTTCTGGTGTTTTCTATTGGTCTAAAGTGGCTTGAAACAAGGAATGTAGCCCATGTCCTGGATGCGTCTGTGTGTGGTGGCTCTTGAAGCACTGACTGCAGCAGTAGTCCACTCCTTGTAAATCTCCCCCAAATTTTTGAATCGCCTTTTCTTAACAATCCTAGTTGCTTGTGCACCTTTTTCTACCACACTTTCTCCTTCCACTCAACTTTCCATTTATATGCTTGGATACAGCACTCTGTGAACAACCAGCTTTTTTAGCAATGACCTTTTGTGGCTTACCTTCCTTGTGTACTGCCTTCTGGACATCGGTCAAGTCACCAGTCTTCCACATGATTGTGTAGCCTACTGAACCAGACTAAGGGACCATTTTAAATGCTTAGGAAGCCTTTGCAGGTGTTTTGTTGTAATTATTCTAATTTTCTGAGATAATGACTTTTGGTTTTCAGTGGCTGTAAGCCATAATCATCAACAATAACAAAAATAAACACTTGAAATAGATCACTCTTTGTGTAATGACTCTTAATGTTGAATGTATGTGTTTCACTGTTTGTATTGAATTACTGAAATAAATTAACTTTTTGATGATTTTCTCATTATTGAGAAGCACTTATATTTGGCATTGGCCAAACCAGGGGTATGTGATAACTGCGGCTAATCATCTGCAATGATGATACAGGGTAAAAAAGAACAGTCTACAATCTGATGGCTCTTTCTGCTACTGGGAAAACAGCTACACATAAAGCAGTTGTTTGGTTAGGAGCTGTACACTAGGCCCAGCTCTTGGGAGTCAGGATTGTGCCTGTTTAGTTACTGGTAGTTATAGGCTGTCCAGTTTTTTGGGGTGAGCTGGATCTTTTGGCTCATTTCAATAAAAAGAGTCTGCTCTTTTGAATCCTAAGCAGATCTTTATGTAATTAATGTTCACCCACAGGTGAACACATATTTCTCATAAAAGGAACAGTCCGATGTGGTCAAAATCCCGAACACCTTCAACCAACCATTCACAGAGCATTTACATGGGTAGGCGTGCTGTTTATTTCATCGGCCGCCAAACATTGTCATTTTCCCCAGTTGGAGTCATTCAGAGACAGCTGCTCTCACAGGGGTGCCGGCTCTCACGGGGGTGCCGGTTCTCACAGGGGTGCCGGTTCCCATCATTCACAGAAGGGAGTCGGCTCTGGTTCTGGATCACTTGCGAATGACCCATTAGTAGTTAGTGGCCAGCCAGATGTTTTATTTATTTTGTATTCTTGGTATTTTGTTTTGCTGTTGTAGCAACTAATAAAATATTTTGTTGGCAATTGTATCACACCTGCCTGGTGTGAACTGCGCCCTGGTGTACCATAAGCACCTCTCTATCCCAGGAGACAACAATCCATGGGAAAATTCCTTAATCTTGTCACAATATGTAAAAAAGATGGGGAGATTACATCACGTGTAATACAAAGGCAAACAAACAATTAATAGAAATAATAGAACATAAAAAGAAAATAGAAAGGAAAGAAAGAAAATTATATTATGAAAAACTAAGCATGATTCTATTTAATCACAGGGTAATCAACTATCCAGACATACAGTGGGACATAGAATCTTTTGGTTCTGCTAAAAACTGTAAGTTCTTATCTACTATTCAAGACAATTTCCTCTCTCAGATGGTAGATGAATCGACAAGGGAAGATAATCTGCTAGATCTGGTCCTGTCAAATAGACCGGATACAATTTCACATCTACAGGTCCGGGAGCACTTGGGCACCAGCGATCATAATATGGTAGGCTTCAAAGTAATATTCAATAGAACATTTCAAAGGGGAAATGCTAAAACCTGGAATTTTAGTAAAGCTGATTTCAACAAATTAAGGGAAGAGCTTAAATGTTTAGATTGGGACAAAGTCATGGTAACTGGGGATATTGAACATAAATGGGGTAAGTTTAAGGATATACTGCTAGAGTCCTGTAAAAAACGTATACCCTCTGGTAATAAAATGTGCAGGAATAAAAAGAACCCACTATGGATAAATAAGACACTACAAAGTATAATAAAACAAAAACAAAGGGCGTTTAAAATCTTAAGGCTGAGAATACAGAAACAGCATTTCAGAAGTATAAAGATATCAATAGGAAATGTAAAAAAGAAATAAAGCAAGCAAAACTAGCTACTGAAACAAAAATCGCTAAGGACATTAAAATAAATCCCAAAATCTTTTATAAATACATTAATGCCAAAAGGAAAACAAAGGATAGTGTCAGACCCTTAAAATATAATAACAAGTTAGTTATAGAGGACAAACAAAAGACTGAGATATTAAATAGGCATTTCTCTTCTGTGTTCACCAAGGAACTGACTGTACCAGGGATCATTCAACAAGGGAAAGAACAAAGTTCACCACCCGATATAATTAATTTAACACAAGATGAAGTACGCCTGCGTCTGAGTAAATTAAACATTGACAAATTCCCAGGGCCAGATGGCATTCATCCACAAATATTGAAGGAATTGAGCTCCGTAATCGACAGACTGCTGTATCTCATCTTTTTAGACTCGCTTGTAACAGGGTTAGTGCCTTAGGATTGGAGAATTGCTGATATGGTACCGATATTTCAGAAAGGAAAGAGGGTAGATCCAGGCAACTACCGTCCTGTAAGCCTGACATCAGTAGTATGCAAAGTTTTTGAGGGCATATTAAGGGATGACATGCAAAAATCTATTGCAGAAAGTAATATAATAACTGACAAACAGCATGGATTCATGAAAGATAAGTCGTGTCTAACCAACATGTTGGGGTTCTATGAGGGGGTAAGTGCAAACCTGGATATTGGTAATGCAGCTGATGTGATTTATTTGGACTTTGCAAAGGCATTTGATACTGTACCACATAATAGCCTTATATTAAAGCTCCAGAAGCAAGGACTAGGGGAAACTATATGCAACTGGGTAAGGAATTGGCTAAAAGATAGGAAAAGAAAGGGAAAAATAACACGGTATCAGCCGCGCTGCTCAGAAGAAGGTAGGCTACCTGAGTAAGGGGGAGGATGTACCCCCATAATGCGTAGTGGCATATTAATCTTTAATAAATCTTCATCAATAACCTTATCACTACTTTCTTCTGAGCAGCGCGGCCGATACTGTGTTATTTTTCCCTTTTTTTTCTCTGCTAAATCTATCTCCCTCTGGGAGCTCATGGGGCTGCTGCAGCCAGATCAGGATCCTGCGATCCAATTGATCTATATGCAAGGGGCTGGTGAATCACTGTTACCGTGATCATGGGACCATCCGACTCGGAGGAGGAGCTGCTGTCAGACGCCGGTCCGGCGGCTTCACACTACATGTGGAAGTTCCGATCGTGTGAGCAGATTCCTGCGGGTCATAGAGGACGGGATCCCCGCTGATGAGGAGCGGTGAACCAGGATTCCCCCTTCAGCATCATACAGTGTTGTACCTGCTGTACTACACCATCAGGTGAGTGTGTTTCTCACACCACTTAAATCCTGTGCATTTAAGGTTCCACACAGGAGCGCCCTCTCTTTTTTCATTTCACTAAAAGATAGGAAACAAAGAGTAGTCATAAATGGTACATTCTCTAAATGGGCTATAGTCAGCAGTGGGGTGCCGCAGGGATCTGTGCTAGGACCGATTATTTTTAATCTCTTTATTAATGACCTTGTGGATGGGATTGATAGTAAAGTGTCAGTCTTTGCTGATGACAACAAACTATGTAGGATATTAAAAACTGACCTTGACAGTACAATATTACAAAAAGATCTGGATAAGATGTCAGAATGGGCAGATACTTGGCAAATGAGATTTAATGTTGATAAATGTAAAGTAATGCACCTAGGACACAGTAATCCTATAGCTGCGTATACATTAAATGGAAGTAAACTCGGGACTACAGAACAGGAGAAGGACTTGGGTATTCTCATTACAAATAAGCTGAGCAGCAGCACTCAATGTCAAGCAGCAGCTGCTAAAGCAAACAAGATTTTAGGGTGTATAAAAAGAGAGATTAGATCCCGTGATCCCAACTTATTGTTACCCCTCTATAAATCACTTGTAAGGCCACATCTGGAATATGGGATCCAGGTTTGGGCTCCACATTTTAAAAAGGACATTCAGAAGTTAGAGTCAGTTCAAAGGCAGGTATCTAGACTACTACAAGGAATGGAAGGCCTTCCATATGATGACAGGTTGAAAAAGTTAGATATGTTTAGCTTAGAAAAAAGACATCTTAGGAGATCTCATTTATATGTATAAATACATATGTGGTCAATATAAAGGACTGGCACATGACTTATTTCTTCCAAAGACAACACTAAGGACCAGGGGGCACTCACTGCGAGTGGAAGAAAAGTGATTCTGACAGCTAAATAGGAAAGGGTTCTTTACAGTTAGAGCAGTCAGGCTGTGGAATGCCCTAACACAAGAGGTAGTAATGGCAGACACTATAACAGCTTTTAAAAAAGGGCTGGATGATTTCCTCAGTACACAAAACATTGTTGATTATGAATGACTTAGTGACCAAATGTTTAACTGGTGGAGGAAGGTTGAACTAGATGGACCTAGGTCTTTTTTTCAACCTAAGTAACTATGTATAATATTAAAAACAAGAATGGGTAATCCATAGTTTTCGAAGCAGCAAAATGAAAAAAATATCTCCCAAAGCAACCAATCAGAGCACAGCTTACAAAAAAAGAATGGGGAGGGGAATGTAAGTGTCGCGGGTGGGGAGGACGCCGTCGCTGCTGCGCTCTCGCTAACGCTCGGGTCCGGCGCTGCTGCGGCTACTTGGTGGCTCGAGCGGTGGGCCGGATCCGGGGACTCGAGCGGCGCTCCTCGCCCGTGAGTGAAAGGGGTGGTTGGTTTGGGGGATTTAGTCCATGACGCCACCCACGGGTCGTGGTGAAGATGGGCACCACCGCTGCTGGTGACTGGGATCCCGGAAGCGATGGTAGGGAGCAGCTGGGATGTTGTTTTCCACCTCCGTGAGTAGGGGTCGGTTTTCCCGGGGCCCGATGATGTGACGGGGAGGCAGGGTTGGTGAGGTGCAGGGTTGCAGGGACAGCGCGGCACGGTGCCGGATGGCACGGGTGTACTGACTTAGCAAGAAAGGTACAAAGTCCTCGGTAAACCAAACGGCTGGATGGACGGGTCCCACAGCCGGCTGCAGTGCTTCTCCCCGGACAGGTGATGGCGGCTGTCTTTCCCTGCACCTTGATGTTCTCCTTCTGACTACTATGGATTCCCAACGGTAGTCCGTTCCCCGGTGTATGGGTACCGGAGGAGCCCGTTTGCCTGCAGGCACTGGCCCTTGGGTCTCTAGCCTTAGGCGGTAGCTGTATACCCTCACGGTGTGAGCGGTTGCCTTCAATCGGGACTTTTGCTGTTGTGAAACCCCTGGCGTTCCAGTCACATTCGGATCTGACTATTGTCGGCGGCTCCAAGCCTGGTCGGGGCCCTGCCTGTGTGTGCTGGCTTCACTTCGCTCCCGGTCGGTACCGGCAGGCCGTCGCCCGTCCCCGGTCCTATGGTTCCATGTTGCTCCACCAATCCTGCAGATGGCCACCACCATCTGCCAACCTTGCTGTCATTGCCTGGGCCACAAACCCAGACACCCAAGTGTTTACTCCTCTCACTTCAAACTCCTAAACTGTTCTACACTGAACTGTCATTTTTCCTGCCTCCAGGCCTGTGAACTCATCGGTGGATGGAGCCAACCGCTTAGCTCCGCCCCACCTGGTGTGGACATCAGACACTGGAGGGAGGCAACAAGGATTTTTGTTTGGCTGTTGTCTCTGTTTAGTAAGGGTGGGGGTGTTTGTATGTTATCTGTGACGACCTGGCTAGGCCAGGGCGCCACATTCCCCCTTGGTGAAATGCAGACCGTCTGCGGGCTGCCCGTCCATCACCGGTTTTATTTTTCTTTTAAAACTGTAAAAAAGATATAAATAACATGGAAACATTTCAAACATGTAAGCATTTCTTGTGAGGACACTTAAACGTTGCACATATAAACAAAAACATTTTTAATAATGTCGGACGGACGGATGTCTTCCGCTCTCCCACCCAAGCAACCTAGCCCTGATGCTGCCCCTAAGAAGTGGGCAGCACCCCTTGACCCCATTCCTGGTTCAGGTTGCCCGAGCGGGAACGGGTACGGTTACTCGCACCCGGCTACCATTTCAGGGGACCCCACGTCCTTGGGGGACCCCTGACCCCCGGAGGATGGCCACCGGTCCTGGTGGTGGCCGGGCCCCAGCCTGCTCTGCTGCGGGCCCTTCCTCCAATCTGCCTCTCCGGAGGTGGCTCCAATGGAATATCACCCCTCAACTTATTTACAAGCCCACAAGTTCGTGGGTGGCCTGCCAGTTCTCGGCCATGTCCATGAGTAGTCTCTCATGCAGGTTGTAAAAGCACACAGGGTCCCTCCGGGGACAACTTGCCGGCAACAGCCGGAATAATCACGTAGATAATCAGATGAAGGTTCACGGTTCATTAAAGTCATTCAATCAAACTGCTGAGGGTCCCAACGGGGGACAACTACTTGCAACGGCGAACCGCTGCCACTACTGCTCACTTCCGTACTCCTCACCCGGCTCCAGGTGAAGAAGTACGGGTTCTAGCCGCTCCAGCGCACGGCAGGCGCGACGAGGAAGAGCTGCCCGGTATCCATTATTTCCACTCCGAGAGATGTAAGTGGCCTCCATGTCATACAGGCCGGAGACTCCCTCCTCCTTCGAGACAGGCTCCGTGTCAGCCCCCGAGCCGCTGTCATCTGACTCCAAGGAACTACTGGTGGGACTTGGCAGGCCAGTAACGGTTTCCAGCTGAGCCCAGACTCGTGGCTCCTCAGTGGCAAGTAACTCGTCATTGGCTGGGGTATGGAGGTCTGCTATCGGTTCTTCTACGTTACCCGCTCCAGCGATTGATGGGCTGGCTTCCTCTCGGGCCTCCGGGCCCTGGCGGGGCAACACGGACTCTGCCACCTCCATCAGGCACGGTGATCTGGGTGGGGTTGTATGGGCGGTCAGCACAGGCGATGGGTCGGGCTCTGCTGGGGCCAGGGGTAGACCGGATCCTTCAGCCGCAGCGGCCGGTCCTCTAGGGACACAAGGGTGTGGGTCTCTCACCAGCTCCTCTAGCATGGTCTCTATTTCATGCGCCCGCACGACCGTGGCCAGCTCCTCCATCTCAGCGGTCCAGCGATTGAGCAGGTCCCGTACCTGGACCCGGTTACGGCAGCACAACAGCATCACTTGGGTGTTCAGCCAAGCCGCCGTCCCGGGGCAGGCTCCGGAGATTCAGGCCTCTCTGATGGTGCGGACATGTTGCAAGCTGCTTCCAGGAACCGGTTATGTTTGCAGAGTCCTGGCGTCCCCGCTATTATAGCCTCAGCTACATCAGGCAGACACACTCTCTCGCCCCCTTGGTACTCTTCAGCACTTCCGTTTGTTGGGGGCGGGGCTTCGTTTTCACGCCTTCCCGGCTCAGAGAAGATGCTTGAGCGGGAGATTTTCGCGCCAAGATGGCTGCGCTTAAAAATTTTCGGCCGGACACCGCCGGCGGAGATCACAAGGCGCACTTCTACTGGTAAGTGCAGTCGCTGCTGCGCTCTCGCTAACGCTCGGGTCCGGCGCTGCTGCGGCTGCTCGGTGGCTCGAGCGGTGGGTTGGATCCGGGGACTCGAGTGGCACTCCTCGCCCGTGAGTGAAAGGGGTGGTTGGTTTGGGGGATTTAGTCCGTGACGCCACCCACGGGTCGTGGTGAAGATGGGCACCACCGCTGATGGTGACGGGGATCCCGGGAGCGATGGTAGGGAGCAGCTGGGATGTTGTTTTCCCCCTCCGTGGGTAGGGGTTGTTGGTCCCGGGGCCCGATGATGTGACGGGGAGGCATGGTTGGTGAGGTGCAGGGTTGCAGGGACAGTGCGGCGCGGTGCCGGATGGCACAGGTGTACTCACTCAGTAAGAAAGGTACAAAGTCCTCGGTACACCAAACGGCTGGATGGACGGGTCCCACAGCCGGCTGCAGTGCTTCTCCCCGGACAGGTGATGGCGGCTGTCTTTCCCTGCACCTTGATGTTCTCCTTCTGACTACTATGGATTCCCAACGGTAGTCCGCTCCCCGGTGTATAACTACCGGAGGAGCCCGTTTGCCCGCAGGCGCTGACCCTTGGGTCTCTAGCCTTAGGCGGTAGCTGTATACCCTCATGGTGTGAGCGGTTGCCTTCAATCGGGACTTTTGCTGTTGTGAAACCCCTGGGGTTCCAGTCACATTCGGATCTGACTTTTGTCGGCGCCTCCAAGCCTGGTCAGGGTCCGATGGCTCTGCCTGTGTGTGCTGGCTTCACTTCGCTCCCCGGTCAGTACCGGCGGGCCGTTGCCCGTCCCCGGTCCTACGGTTCCATGTTGCTCCACCACTCCTGCAGACGGCCACCACCGTCTGCCAACCTTGCTGTCAGTGCCTGGGCCACAAACCCAGACACCCAAGTGTTTACTCCTCTCACTTCAAACTCCTAAACTGTTCTACACTGAACTGTCACTTTTTCCTGCCTCCAGGCCTGTGAACTCATCGGTGGGTGGAGCCAACTGCTTAGCTCCGCCCCACCTGGTGTGGACATCAGACACTGGAGGGAGTCAACAAGGATTTTTGTTTGGCTGTTGTCCCTGTCTAGTGGGGGTGGGGGTGTTTGTATGTTATCTGTGATGACCTGGCTGGGCCAGGGCGCCACATAAGCTGTACTGTGACTGGTCACTATGGGCATCAAGAACATACACAGTTTTAAAGCTCTGTCCTGTTGTGCATACACCGCTACCATGCAACCACTGGTCTATCAAAAGGTTTCAGTAAATTAGGCAAAACTACTTAGAATAGATTACCATGGTAATGGACTGAAGGAAACCAAGAAGCAACCAGGCTGTGATGTCATATTCTTAAGGGCTGACAAAGGCACTGACCAAAACACACAGCCATCGATATCTGATTAGTGTGGGTCTATCTCCCAGGGCCCCCATCAATTGTGGCTCGTACTGCAGCTCATAACTACTCTTTCTTTCAAGTAAATGTAGTTACAGTTCGTAAACAGGCAGCGTCCCCTTCACCGTCAGTGCTGGGAATTGGATCTAGGCCAGATGAACATCTTGTTTTTGCCACACGTGGTAGTGGCTCCATCGCGTTTTCCATCTGAAGCCCCGAAAAACAAGATTATAGAGGAACCACCAATGGTGCCATTAATTTTAATGAAGCAGACATAGTCATTTTGTCCTCTTTCTGACCTCATTTTTAGCAATGTCCACTTTTTGAGACAGGTATAAAAATGTGGTCGACCCCGCTTTTGTGCTCGCCTCAAAAAGGTGGACACTGCCCAAAGTGAGGTCAGACAGAGCACAAAGTTACTCAATTTTCATCTTAAAGTTAGTGGCCCCGTCAGCGGATACAACTGATTGCCTGAATCCCTTTTTCACTGCTTCAGAGGAAAAACCCTGACGAAGCCACTGATGTGTGACAAAAATGTGATGTGAACCTGGCCTTAAAAATAGGATTTTAATATTATAGTCCCACAAAAAAAATTATTCATAAACATTATTTATTCATAAATAATAAACTGACAGTATGCAGCATATGAAATCTGGAAATCTTGGCCAGAATTCATCAATACCAGTGTTTCTCACTCTGGCTTTGATGAGGGCTGGGGACGAGTGTGAGTCGACTGATTCATTAAAAGTCACATTCTTCTTAATGGATCAGGCATGAAATGCCACTGCAGCAGGGTAATCAGGATGAGCTGTCACATCTAATGGATGCAACAATTTTGGGCAGCTGTGGGCTGCTATTTTGAGGCCGGGTGGGCCAATATCCATGGTGCCTTCCATCCTGATAATACCAGCCCCCATCTTGGCTATATATCAAAAATGAGAGGGACCCTACGTCTTTTTCCCCCCTCTATTTTGATATTCAGCCACGGTAAAAGTCATAGGTAGGGGCTACTGCCTGCCACTGTTGCTTTACCCACAGATCAGGTATGGCATGAAATGGCATACACCACCGTGTGCATTTTGCCACAAATCTAAAGGCTGCTTTACACCTTGTAATTTCACATACGATGTCCTATGCGATGTGACCCACCCCCATTGTATGTGCGGCACGTTCAATTTGTTGACCGTGTCACACAAACGATTAATTCCCGCCACATGTACTTACCTTCCATAGGAGCTCGATGTGGGAAGCGAACATCCACTTCCTGGAGTGGGAGGGACGTTTGGCGTCAACAGCGACGTCACACGGCAGCCGGCAAATAGAAGCGGAGGGGCGGAGATGAGCGGGACGTAAACATGCCGCCCACCTCCTTCCTTCCGCATTGCAGGCGGGACGCAGGTAAGATGTGTTCATCGTTCCCGGGGTGTCACACACTGTGATGTGTGCAGCCTCGGGAACATTGAAAAACCTGACGTTCAATTTTTAGCTTTTGAACGATGTGTATGCGATCAATGTGCTTTCATACAATCGCAATCGCACGTAGGTTTCACACGCTACAACAACACTAACGATGCCGGATGTGCGTCACTTACGACGTGACCCCACCGACACATCGTTAGATTTATTGTAGCGTCTAAAGCCCGCTTAACTCTTGTCAGCAAGAGGAGAAAGAATTGTAATGTAAAGAATGCCACCATTGGTCGAATTCATGCCCCTTCCCTTCCCCGGCTCTTTCTAAATTGAGCAAAAATGGCATGGAAATGCCAAAAGTCACAGATTTTTTTGCACAATCTCATGTTGAAAAAAATGTACAACTTTTCAAAGTTTTTACACTAGTTTTCTGACTTAAAAGCCTTGATGAATCAGGGCTCGTGAGTCGTGGCTTTTACAGATTTCCCATTAAACTGTCAGACCTTTGTTCTGCTGAAAGGAACCTCCTGGGGCTGAAAACAGGAATATACATAGATAGTATTAATGCCTTCTTGGTTACCCCAGTCTTGACCTCAGCACATCATCCTAATGTGTTCTGGATTAATTAGCAGAAAACTAACAAAACAGAGTAATGAATTATGATAGGTCCAATGTTAAACTCAAGCGTACAAGTAAAGTCACATTCCAACAGATAACATGGCCATTTTGTAAACAGACGGGACAAATGTCCTTTGGAAAAATTCCCATGGGACAAGGCAGAAGCCAGATACAAGAGATCAGTAATTAGAGCTTCATGTAATCACATTTAGCTTTCTAGGGGATAATAGGAATGGAGCAAATATGTCAACGCAAAGCAGTTTCCTCGGTCAAAATCACCACTCTGCTTAGCAGAGTCTGCGGGTTCTTTGGTTTTCACCCTTTATCATCGATACAGAAATCTCGCCTTTGCTATAGAGCTCCTTTGTCAGAACTGTAGAATAACTGACAAACATTAGAAGCATGATGATAGCAGGGAGACAAGGCAAGGACAAGTGTAGCGCCCCACAGGGCCTGCAGGGCTACTCGTCACCGGGCCAGTGGTGTTTTGGGGTTGCTGTGCCTGGCCTGACCAGGCTCCGTGGCCTCGTCGGCTACATGAAAAGAGGGTGTAAGGGGGATGGGGGTTTTGCTTTGCATCGCCACCCATGGTGCGTGGCCAGGGATCAGCGCCGCTGCGAGATGTTACTCTCCTCTGTGGCTGATGTTACTGCAGCTCAGCTAGTCCAGCTCCCCACAGGTGGAGCGAGCCCCAGGGAGGATGGTGGTGACGGGGAACAGGGTCGTTGGCGCCGAAGCGTGGGGCAACGGCGCTGGTAATAAGAGGCTGAGGCAGCGATTGCAGGTCCAGGTCTTTTACTCACAGTTCTTAGGATGCTGCCCTCAGGGTGCCAGTCACCGTCTGTGCTGGGCCCCAGCCGATTCCGGATAAATCAGAGGTGTGGAGCGTGAGACCTTCCTTTTTGCGCCTTGTACTGTGGATCCCCGTGGCATGAAGCTACTTGGGGAACACAGTGTCCTTGGCTTTAGTTACAATCCCATTCGCAGGTAGCGCGAAACAATTATGGGCCCGACCATGGTCTTGACTCCTGCATCTATATGCTGCTGTACCCCGGGATCTCTGTGGTGGTGGGCAATGAGACATGAAATGCCCCTTCCCTGCAGATTCTGGTAGTCCAATGTGGAGTATGTTCTACCCTAGGGCTCTGCACCCTGACTGCGCTGGTCCTGAAGGGGCTGTTGGGGCTCACCCTCAGGCTACTGTGTTGCTCCTCTGTCTCACCTGCTCCACCCAGTCGTCTCCTGTTTCTCCCAGTCTGCCTGGTCATTTCCAATCTGCCTTGTCCTAATGGAGGGAGCTCTGAAGCATGCCCCTCCGCCGCTTTGGTCCTACAAGGCCATGATGTCCTGGCACTCTCCTTCTCTCCTTCTCCGGGATAGCTCTGAAGCACTTATCCAGGGTGGTCTTTCTGAGGCGAGCTTTGAAGCACACCCCTCAGCGACTTGGCTTATCCTGCATCTCAGACTGATCTGAAGTGATTTTCTGTGTGTTCTGTAACTTCTCCAGTCAGCCCCCACCTTCCTGATGACTCACCCTGCCCGAGAAAAACCCATTGATATGGTGACCACCTGTGTTGTGTAACTGCTGGCTGGCTGTGTTGTGTAAGCCTTGAGCACAGGATGTTGTGTAAGCTATGAACACCAGTGGTTAACCTCTTCTTACCCGGGATAAGTACTGCACTTTAAGGCAGATGCAATACTTTGTGGCGACAGGAGCCTCAGGGTTGCCACACAAGAATAGAGCCAAATATGCATAGAAAAAAGTAGTGATGAGCGAATCCTTAAGCAGGCTTTACATGCTACAACAAATCTAACGATGTGTCGGCGGGGTCACGACGTAAGTGACGCACATCCGGCATTGTTAGTGTTGTTGTAGCATGTGACAGCTACGTGCGATTGTGATTGAACGTAAATCCGTTCATCGCATGCACGTCGTTCAAAACCTAAAAATTGAACATCGGATTGTTCAATGTTCCCGAGGCAGCACACATCGCAGTGTGTGACACCCCGGGAACGATGAACAGATCTTACCTGCCTCCTGCAGCTCCCGCCGGCAATGCGTAAGGAAGGAGGTGTGCGGGGTGTTTACGTCCCGCTCATCTCCGCCCCTCCGCTTCTATTGGCTGGCTGCTGTGTGACGTTGCTGTGACGCCGAACGTACCTCCCACTCCAGGAAGTGGATGTTCGCCGCCCACATCGAGGTCGTATGGAAGGGTAAGTACGTGTGACAGCAATTAATCGTTTGTGCGACATTGTGAACAAATTGAACATGTCGCACATACGATGGGGGCGTGTCACATCGCATACGATATCGTATGCAGAATTGAAAGGTATAAAGCAGGCTTTAGATATTTAAGAAAGAAAAATTCAGCTCACCCGTATATGTATCCGTTCAGTTCAGATGGGATGCAGGGGGTCCACCGGACAGTCAGGTCCGTAGAGGCAATAGCAAGGAGAAAGGACGGGACTCAGCACCAATTCCAGGATAGGAAAAATACATGTAAGCTGTACCCCGAAAATAAGCCCTAGTCGCGGTTCAATAATGAAGTGTCCATGCAGCTAAAAAAGTTAAAGAATACTGAAAAACACTTCATTAGGCCGAAAACACTTCCGCATAAAAAACGTGTGACACGGTCCGTTTTTCGGGTCCGTGTTCCGTTTTTTATGAGTGTTTCTCCAGTACGTTTGTCATCCGTGGGATGGCGTATGCTATCCGTGTGTGCGTGTAAAATGTCCGTGTGTGCGTGTAAAATGTGCGTGTATGTGTACGTGTAATGTCCGTGTGTAATGTCCGTGTGTGTGATGTAAAATGTCGTTGATACATGTCGGCTGACAGCAGACAGAGTTGCGCGATGAGAATGAACTTGGGTGAACTTCACCCGACTTCATTGTCATGCCGCGGCTCTGTCTGTGTCGCGTACTGATTAACGGTCACCCGTGAAGGATTCACCGGTGACCGCTAATCCCCTGAGTGACTGAAGTGAGCAACCCTCTCTCATACTGATCGTTCCCCGATCACTGCCGCGGCGCTGCACGGCTGTTATAAAAACTCCAGCGGCTTTTACTATTTTGAAAATGCTGGCCACTCATTAATCAATCTCGTATTCCCTGCTTTCCATGCCCACAGGAGCCTGTGATTGGTTGCAGTCAGACACGCCCTCACGCTGAGTGACAGCTGTCTCACTGCACCCAATCACAGCAGCCGGTGGGCGTGTCTATACTGTGCAGTAAAATAAATAAATAAATAATTTAAAAAAACGGCGTGCGGTCCCCCCCCATTTTAATACTAGACAGATAAAGCCATACGGCTGAAGGCTGGTATTCTCAGGATGGGGAGCCCCACGTTATTGGGAGCCCTCCCAGCCTAACAATATCAGTCAGCAGCCGCCCAGAATTGCCGCATACATTATATGCGACAGTTCTGGGACTGTACCCGGCTCTTCCCGATTTGCCCTGGTGCGTTGGCAATTTGGGTAATAAGGAGTTAATGGCAGCCCATAGCTGCCACTAAATCCTAGACTAATCATGTCAGGCGTCTCCCCGAGATACCTTCCATGAGTAATCTGTAAGTTAAAGTAAATAAACACACACACCTGAAAAAATCCTTTATTTGCAATAAAAAAACACTAACAAATACCCTCGTTCACCACTTTATTAAGCCCGAAAAACCCCTCCATGTCCGGCGTAATCCACGGAGGTCCAGCATCACATCCAGCTCTGCTACATGAAGGTGACAGGAGCTGCAGCAGACACCGCTGCTCCTGTCAGCGCCACGAAGCTACTGAAGAGAGCCGCGCGATCTGCTCAGCTGTCACTGAGGTAACTCGCGGCCACCGCTGGATCCTCCAACTGTGACAGCAAGTCACCCGAGTGAGAGCGATGTAGTCACAGGTGAAAAAAACCCCAAAACATCGTTCGTTTAAAAACGCACACGGACGAAACGTGCTGAACACGGACATACTCTAGACTCATACTCAGACTTTAGCGGGTCCATGCCTGCGTGCTGCCGGCCAAAAACGGACATGTCATCCGTGTCAAAAAGCGCACACACGTACTTACCACACGGACGCACGTTCTGTGTGATTTTACGCGTGTGTGCCATCCTCCTTAGTGTAACATTGGTCTGTGTGTCTCCGTGTCTCCGGTACGTGCAAAAACGTACCAAACACGTCCCGGAGGCACGGATGTGTGTTGCGAGCCTTATAGAAAGCAGAATACCTGCTGGGAGCGCATGCTGAAGATCGCAGGAGGACCTGGGAGTGACGCAGACACCCAGGGTTTGGTAAGTATGACTCTCCTGGAAAGGGGGATCTGTATTTTTTGAAGGGTAAATTTTCGCCCAACCATGTCTCCCTCGAGAATAAGCCCTATCCTGAAAATAAGCCTAGCGCATTTTCCAGGGCCTCCCAAAAATATAACACAGTATCTTATTTTTGGGAAACACGGTAACAGAAAATATGCAATTTAAAAGGACTGTCGGCAAAGAATGACTATACAAACCAAGCACAGGCACTCGGTCCTTATAATGGTGGGCTAATCATTTACATACAACTTTCTACTTGCTTGTTTTCCAACTATTGACAACCTTCTCTTCTTTGATTGACAGCTCTGGCTTTATAAGGGTACTTTACATGTTGCGATCTCGCTAGCGAGCTTACCCGTCCCCGTCGGTTGTGCGTCACAGGCAAATCGCTGCCTGTGCCGCACAACATCGCTTACATCCGTCACATGGACTTACCTTCCCTGCGACGTCGCAAACCGCCTCCTTTCTAAGGGGGCGGTTCGTGCTGCGTCACAGCGACATCACACGGCAGCCGTCCAATAGAAGCGGAGGGACGGAGATGAGCAGGATGAACATCCCGCCCACCTCCTTCCTTCCGCATTGCGGGTGGCCGCAGGTACGAGGTTGTTCCTCGTTCCTGCGGTGTCACACATAGCGATGTGTGCGGCTGCAGGTACGACAAACAACCTCGCTATTAAATAAGCAACGATTTTTGGTAAATGAACGACTAGAGTTAGGGGTACTTTGCACACTACGACATCGCAGGTGCGATGTCGGTGGGGTCAAATTGAAAGTGATGCACATCCGGCATCGCAGGCGACATCGATGTGTGTAAAGCCTAGATGATACGATTAACGAGCGCAAAAGCGTCGTAATCATATCATCGGTGTAGCGTCGGTGTAATCCATAATTACGCTGACGCGATGGTCCGATGTTGTTCCTCGCTCCAGCAGCAGCACACATCGCTGTGTGTGAAGCCGCAGGAGTGAGGAACATCTCCTACTGGCGTCACCTTGGCTCCCGTAGGATATGCGGAAGGGAGAAGGTGAGCGGGATGTTTACATCCCGCTCATCTCCGCACCTCCGCTCCTATTGGCCGCCTGCCATGTGACGTCGCAGTGACGCCGTACGACCCGCCCCCTTAATAAGGAGGCGGGTTGCCAGCCAGAGCGACGTCCCAGGACAGGTGAGTCCATATGAAGCTGCCGTAGCGATAATGTTCGCTACGGCAGCTATCACAAGGATATCGCATCTGCGACAGGGGCAGGGACTATCGCGCTCGGCATCGCAGCATCGGCTTGCGATGTCGCAGCTTGCAAAGTCCCCCTTAATCGGACGGCCAATAATCCGGTACCGGCGGATCATTGCCAGATTTAAAAAAGAGTCTGATCCGCTCCGGAATCCAGTGCCCATATAAGTCAATGGGGACCGGAATCCGGAGGTTAAAAACATTTGTGTAGGGGCTAGGGGACTAGGAGCGAGCGCGGCATACTCACCGAGGCGCTGTCATGGCGGCACACTCCTTTTGGGTCATGCTGTTACCTTCCGGAGCCGACGATTCAATATTCATTGATTTTCCCGCCCACCGGCGCATGTTGGTTGCAGTCAGACACTCCCCCAACCTGAGTGGCAGCGTATCAGCTAACTGCAACCAATCACAGGCGCCAGGACGGCCGGTGGGCGGGGAAAGCAGTACAGTCTGTCGGTCAGTTCACGGTGTTAAAAATAAACTCTCGGCAGCACAGTTATAGCGCTGTATCTGTGCTGTGTATACAGTGCCCAGAGTCACACGTGTGAGGCTGCCGGGTGCTGCCATGGCAGACTCGCATGAGCCCCTCACATGTGTGATTCTGGTGAAAGTAAAAAAAAAAAACGATGTGCGGTCCCCTCTATTTTCATCCCCAGCCAAGATAACGCCGAATGGGGGCTGGTATATCCTCAGCCCGCAGCCGCCTGGTAGTGCCGCATCTATTAGATGTAACCATACTGGTGTGCGATACCGGCTCTTCCCGGAGGCGTGATGCGGTGCCAGTCGGGGTAATAGCAGGGGTTAATAGCGGCACACAGCTGCTGCTAAACCCTAGGTTAGTGTGATGGCACAGGCATCTATCAGATACCTGCATCACATAAACCTGCAAGTGACAGTAAATAAACACAGACAGAGAACAATCCTTTATTTGGAATAAAGTACAAAACACACCCTGCTTCACCTCTTTATTAACCCCCAACACCCTGCAGCTCCGACGTAATCCATAGGAGAAGTCCCACGCCGCTTCAGCTCTGCTACATCTGAATATCACAGAGAGCGGCACGACCGACCGCTCTTTGTGAGCTCCAGAGAATGAATGAGCTGCGCATTGAGCGGTGACATCACTCAGGTCAATTGCGGTCACAGCTGGAGATTGCCACGGTCCTTCATCTGTAATCGCAGGTAACCTGACCTCAGGTAGAGGTCACTGAGTTCACAGACCTGCATCTCCTAGCAGAAAAATCGCAGTTTTTTTGGCCAAGAGATGCAGATTTTGTGCTGAAATTTTTATACCATATTCCTGCATCCAATCTACACCTCCTGGCAAAAAAAACACGGTGTTTTGGCGGATTTTTTTTTGCCGCGGTTTTTGCTGCGGTTATTTTTCCGCGATTTTTGCCATGTTTTTTTGCCAGGAGGTGCACATTTGGTGCTGAAATCGTCTGCACCAGCTTTCAGCACCAAATTTCCACCTGCTGGCAGAATTATTTCTTTTTTATTTTTGGGGGCCAAGGGATGCAAATTTGATGCTGAGATGTTTTACACCATATTCCTGCATCCAATCTATACCTCCTTGCAAAAAAAACGCGGTGTTTTGATGCAATTTTTTTGCCGTGTCTTTGCCGTGGTTATTCTTCTGACAATTTTGCCACGGTTTTTTGCCAGGAGGTGCACATTTGGTGCTGAAATCGTCTGCACCAGCTTTCAGCACCAAATTTCCACCTACTGGCAGAATTTTTTTATTTTTTTTTTGGGGGGGGGCCAAGGGATGCAAATTTGATGCTGAGATTTTTACACCATATTCTTGCATCCAATCTGCACCTCCTGGCAAAAAAACACGGTGTTTTGACCCAATTTTGTTGCCGCGGTTTTTGCCGTGGTTATTTTTCTCTGATTTTTGCCACAGTTTTTTGCCAGGAGGTGCACATTTGGTGCTGAAATCGTCTGCACCAGCTTTCAGCACCAAATTTCCACCTGCTGGCAGAATTTTTTTTTTTTATTTTTTTTTTTATTTTTGGGGGCCAAGGGATACAAATTTGATGCTAAGATGTTTTACACCATATTCCTGTATCCAATCTACACCTTCTTGCAAAAAAAACGCGGTGTTTTGACGCAATTTTTTTGCCGTGGTTTTGCCGCGGTTATTCTTCTGCCAACTTTGCCGAGTTTTTTTGCCAGGAGGTGCACATTTGGTGCTAAAATCATCTGCACCAGCTTTCAGCACCAAATTTCCACCTGCTGGGAGAATTTTTTTTTTTTTTTGGGGCCAAGGGATACAAATTTGATGCTGAGATTTTTACACCATATTCCTGCATCCAAGCTACACCTCCTGGCAAAAAACGCGGTGTTTTGACGCAATTTTGTTGCCTCGGTTTTTGCCGCGGTTATTTTTTCCAGTAGGTGTAGATTGGGTGCCGGAATATGGTGTAAAAATGTAATAATCACCCAATTTACATCCCTTGGTCCAAAAATTAAAAAGAAACAAACGTTTAGACGCTGTTTTTGTGCGGTTTTGTGCCAGGAGGTGCAAATTTGGTGCAGGATTTTGGTGTATTACTTCACCAACAAATTTGCATCTCCTGGCAGAAAACGGTAATGCAATGGTTTTCATACTGCTGTTTTTTGGCTGTTTTTTGCCAGGAGATGCAGATGTGGGATAACATTTATACACCAAATTCCGGCGTTACATCTGCAGCTTCTGGCCAAAGAATAGATCAAAAACAGACGCGGTTTTGTGGCAGGAGATGCAGATTTGGTGTCACAGTATATGCAATCAAAACGTGTGCATATCGTGCAGGTCTGACATCACCCGGCACAGCCTGCTGCTGTCTGAACATGAGCGTGCATGTACCTAGAAACACATGCACACTCCTGTCAGAAGTGTGCAGCAGTGCCAGTGATGCGCTGTCAGACTCGTGCGGGTCTGACATCACCCGTCACAGCCTGCTGCTGTCTGAACATGAGCGTGCATGTACCTAGAAACACATGCACGCTCCTGTCAGAAATGTGCAGCAGTGCCGGTGATGCGCTGTCAGACTCGTGCGGGTCTGACATCACCCGGCACAGCCTGCTGCTGTCAGAACATGAGCGTGCATGTGCCTAGAAACACATGCACGCTCCTGTCAGAAGTGTGCAGCTGTTCTGCGATGTCAGACTCGCGGGAGTTCCTCACAAGTGTGACTGCGGCATAGAAAAAAAACGCTTGCTTTTTTTTTTTAAATAAATAATAAAAAAAAAAACGACGTGCGGTCCCCCTTAATTTTCATCCCCAGCCATGATAACGCCGGCCGGGGGCTGGTATATTCTCAGTCCGCAGCCGCCCAGTAGTGCCGCATCTATTAGATGTGACCATACCGGTGTGTGGTACCGGCTCTTCCCAGAGGCGTGATGCGGTGCCAGTCGGGGTAATAGCAGGGGTTAATAGCGGTGCACGGCTGCTACTAAACCCTAGCTTTGTGTGATGGCACAGGCGTCTATGAGATACCTGGATCATACAAACCTGTGAATGACAGTAAATAAACACAGACACAGAGAAAAATCCTTTATTTGAAATAAAGTACTAAACACACCCTGCTTCACCTCTTTATTAACCCCCAACACACTGCAGCCCCGACGTAATCCACAGGAGAAATCCCACGGCGACACATCCAACACTGCTACATCTCAGAGCGAACAGCTATAGAGAAGACTGCCCGCTCTGAGTGCAGCCTATTACTAAGCTGCGATAAGCGATGACCGCGGCAGAGACTGTCACAGGCTGGGGGGCGTGTCAGTCAGGAACCAATCACATCTGAGAGGACGGCCGGTGGGCAGGGAAAACACGGAAAGCTGTGTGATTGTGTGCACAGCACAGGAAGAGAAAGCGTGACCCGGAAGCAGTGTGCCACCATGACACAGAGTCTCGATAAGTATGAAACACTCATTATTTATTGTTTTTTTCATTTTTATTAATTGCCGATTCCGGATCGTGCACCCGGAATCCCGCGCCCGGGTCCAGCCCAGAGATAGCGCTGAAACCGCGCAGATCCGGACATTTACAGTCCGGGTCCGCTCAACACTATGAACGACGTCTCACAGACCAACGATTTTTGCCTCTTTTGCAATCGTTTAAGGTCGCTCATAGGTGTTACATTCTGCGACGTCGCTAACGACGCCAGATATGCGTCACAAACATCGTGATCCCGACGATATATCGTTAGCGATGTTGCAGCGTGTAAGTGGCCCTATAGAGCAGGAAAAGGGCAGAGATAGGTGGAGAATAAATAGGTGGAAGGTGCATTTAACATGAACAGTCATTCAGTGCTGACAGAGTTCCTAAGGAATCTGTCATCAGGTTATTGCTAACTCATCTATGTGCACCATGATCTAAAGGCCGAGATTTTATATATTCACACAGGAAGATATCTCCCACAAGAGTGGGTCTGATATACGGTAAATATATCCTCCACTCAACTGGCTACTAATAAAATTTAGAAAACCACCATGTGATGTATAAACGTTTCTATCAAAAATCAAAAAGATGGTATCTTCCCCAGCTGCACCAGCATCCCGTGGATTATATGGGCAATCATCCTCTCCATGGTATCACTCTCCAACTGATACTCAAGTTGGTGGAAATGACCATGTCCTCTTCAGACAATCCAACATGTCTGAAGACAGATTCTGATAAACGGTAAAGTGCAGGAAAAGGACGATGACTTTTCCGTCAACTGGTGGAGCAAGTGGAGCGGGAATTGGAGATTTATACTGTCACACCCCTGCGGTAACCAAGTGTCACAAAACAAGGTAACATCACTGTAACCGCTTGGGTCCTACATAACTGTGCCAGACAGTACACACACCAACACACCAGGACACTTACACTTAAAACCAGGTGACAGGGCTGGGCACTGTGAGTGAACAGGCAGCCACCTAGAGGAGGAGCAAGTGGCCTGGGGGGTGTGGGTAGAGAGTGAAAAAGAGGAGAGTGAAGGGAGAATGTGGTTGTAAGAAGTCTGAAGTGAGCAGTAGTAAGGAGAGCGTTGACAGCAAAGGTGTCAAGACAGACAAAGGAATCTTCAGACACAGAGAAAGAGAAGGAAACTGAAAGAAAAGTGGGGAATAAGAAAGCTGGCGGAGTAGTAGTAAAGACACCACCAGGACCTGAGGAGAAACATCAGCCACTTAGAGGAGAAAGTAGCTGGAGAGCGGGAGATCAAGCTCCAGGGAAAGTGGAATCCTGTGGGGGTGGAAATCCAGGGCTACCAGTACTTTGCATGCACGGGGTGCAGATCCCAGAACAGACCGGGACTTCAAGCCATCTGTTAACTCTGCCAGGCGGGTGGGTTTCCAGGATTCATCTGCCACCACTAACGTCCGAGGCATCAGCAGCAAAGGGAGGACTGGGACATATTCCCTTAAACAGTCCAAGCTGCCTGCGGCAGGACCCAGACACTAGATGGACCTCCCGATGCTTCAAGCCAGGGAGGACCCTCACAAAGACACAAGTACATCGGTGGGCGAGTGGCACCAGGTCGGCTGACACAGGGACACGGGCACACCTGGGATCCAGCACATCCCCAGGGTGCAAACCCAGCTGTAAGTAATAGCGACCAAACTGCACTCCCCTGTCTGGACTGAGGTATTTCCCTGCACCTCCAAATTAACCCCTACCTAACCCTGGGGAAAAGCCCTACTCGCGGAGGGCTTCACCATCCACGCTGCCTCATCCATCATCCCCAGAGAGGACCAGCAGCGGCGGCCATCCCATCCCTGGCCAAGCACCGCGAGTTGTGTAGTCAGACCATTTTTATTATTTTCTCTTTTATTTAAAACAGATCGACGGTGCGCCTGGGTCCCTTGAGCCATGGACCGCCCGGATCCGAGCAGCTCAGCTGCCCCAGGGCGTGACAATACCATGGAGGGGGTGACTACCCTTATAGCCCATTGAATTCTAGTGCCGCTGGGGAATATACCATCCAAGACGGTGTTCTCTTTCATTGTAGTCAACTGTTCACTGGTGTCCTGCTGAAAGAAGTCCTTTTCTTTCAGTCTTCTTTCACATTGGCTTTCTACTTCCACTGGGTTTATCTCTGTACCATTTAGTCAGCCTCTCTGGCCTGGGATCCATTGTATCAAATTGAATGCTGCAGTCTATCACATATCTCGTTGCATTTCCTCGGTCCTTATGACATATTATCTGATGTCTTCCTTCACCCCCAGACACCTGTAATACGGCAAACTGCCAACTGTCAAACCATAGGTCTTTCACCACTGAACTCTGGTTTTGAACTCTCAACTCCGATGAAATAACTCCCTTGTCTGACCATATAACTCCTCCCATTCTGGGTGAGTTTCAACCATTAACCCGACATGTGCCAAGATACTGTATGTCAGCCACCAAATATTGCACTACGCAAGATCATATTTTTTTCAAGGGCAGCACTTCATTTCAATATAAAATCACTGTTCTCTCATGCAGATTCAGCAGTTATTTGGATGCCACTAAGTTTCCTCAGTGTTTGCTATTATAATGGCTTAGTAAAAATGAGCTTGAGGGTGCAATACAGAGGTGCTGGAAATTGCTTGGCACCAGTGGGACACTAATAAAGTCCAACAGCCACTTTTTGGATGCCACTAAGTTTCCTCAGTGTTTGCTATTATAATGGCTTAGTAAAAATGAGCTTAAGGGTGCAATGCAGAGGTGCTGGAAATTGCTTGGCACCAGTGGGACACTAATAAAGTCCAACAGCCACTTTTTTGATGCCACTAAGTTTCCTCAGTGTTTGCTATTATAATGGCTTATTAAAAATGAGCTTGAGGGTGCAATACAGAGGTGCTGGAAATTGCTTGGCACTAGTGGGACACTAATGAAGTCCAACAGACACTTTTTGGATGCCACTAAGTTTCTTTAGTGTTTGCTATTATAATGGCTTAGTAAAAATGAGCTTAAGGGTGCAATGCAGAGGTGCTGAAAATTGCTTGGCACCAGTGGGACACTAATGAATTCCAACAGCCACTTTTAGGATGCCACTAAGTGTCCTCAGTGTTTGCTATTATAATGGCTTAGTAAAAATGAGTTTGAGTGTGCAATGCAGAGGTGCTGGAAATTGCTTGGCACCAGTGGGACACTAATGAAGTCCAACAGCCACTTTTAGGATGCCACTAAGTGTCCTCAGTGTTTGCTATTATAATGGCTTAGTAAAAATGAGCTTGAGGGTGCAATGCAGAGGTGCTGGAAATTGCTTGGCACCAGTGGGACACTAATGAAGTCCAACAGCCACTTTTAGGATGCCACTAAGTGTCCTCAGTGTTTGCTATTATCATGGCTTAGTAAAAATGAGCTTGACAGTGCAATGCAGAGGTGCTGGAAATTGCTTGGCACCAGTGGGACACTAATGAAGTCCAACAGCCACTTTTAGGATGCCACTAAGTGTCCTCAGTGTTTGCTATTATCATGGCTTAGTAAAAATGAGCTTGACAGTGCAATGCAGTGGTGCTGCAAATAGCTTTGCACCAGTGGGACACTAATAAAGCCCAACAGCCACTTTTTTGATGCCACTAAGTTTCCTCAGTGTTTGCTATTATAATGGCTTATTAAAAATGAGCTTGAGGGTGCAATACAGAGGTGCTGGAAATTGCTTGGCACCAGTGGGACACTAATGAAGTCCAACAGACACTTTTAGGATGCCACTAAGTTTCTTTAGTGTTTGCTATTATAATGGCTTAGTAAAAATGACCTTAAGGGTGCAATGCAGAGGTGCTGAAAATTGCTTGGCACCAGTGGGACACTAATGAAGTCCAACAGCCACTTTTAGGATGCCACTAAGTTTCCTCAGTGTTTGCTATTATAATGGCTTAGTAAAAATGAGCTTGAGGGTGTAATGCAGAGGTGCTGAAAATTGCTTGGCACCAGTGGGACACTAATGAAGTCCAACAGCCACTTTTTTAATGCCACTAAGTTTCCTCAGTGTTTGCTATTATAATGGCTTAGTAAAAATGAGCTTGAGGGTGTAATGCAGAGGTGCTGAAAATTGCTTGGCACCAGTGGGACACTAATAAAGTCCAACAGCCACTTTTTTGATGCCACTAAGTTTCCTCAGTGTTTGCTATTATAATGGCTTAGTAAAAATGAGCTTGATGGTGCAATGCAGAGGTGCTGGAAATTGCTTGGCACCAGTGGGACACTAATGAAGTCCAACAGCCACTTTTAGGATGTCACTAAGCTTTCTCAGTGTTTGCTATTATAATGGCTTAGTAAAAATGAGCTTAACGGTGCAATGCAGAGGTTCTGGAAATTGCTTGGCACCAGTGGGACACTAATGAAGTCCAACAGCCACTTTTTTAATGCCACTAAAGGTCCAGTCACACTAAGCAACTTACCAGCGATCCCAACAACGATAGGGATCGCTGGTAATTTGCTAGGAGGTTGCTGGTGAGATGTCACACTGCGACGCTCCAGCGATCCCACCAGCAACCTGACCTGGCAGGGATCGCTGGAGCGTGGCTACATGAGTTGCTGGTGAGCTCACCAGCAACCAGTGACCAGCCACACGTGCAGAGAGCAGGGAGCAGCGCACACTGAGCGCTGGCTCCTTGCTCTCCTAGTTACAGCACACATCGGGTTAATTACCCGATGTGTGCTGCAGCTAAATGTGCACAGAGCAGGGAGCAGCGCACAATGCTTAGCGCTGGCTCCTTGCTTTCCTAGCTACAGCACACATCGGGTTAATTAACCATTAACCCGGTGTGTCCTGCAGCTACATGTGCACAGAGCAGGAGCCGGCACTGACAGTGAGAGCGGGGGAGGCTGGTAACAAAGGTAAATATCGGGTAACCAAGGACAGGGCTTCTTGGTTACCCGATGTTTACATTGGTTACCAGCCTCCGCAGAAGCCGGCTCCTGCTGCCTGCACATTTAGTTGTTGCTGTCTCGCTGTCACACACAGCGATCTGTGCTTCACAGCAGGACAGCAACAACTAAAAAATGGCCCAGGACATTTAGCAACAACCAACGACCTCACAGCAGGGGCCAGGTTGTTGCTGGATGTCACACACAGCAACATCGCTAGCAACGTCACCAAAGTTGTTCGTTAGCAGCGATGTTGCTTAGTGTGACGGGGCCTTTAGTTTCCTCAGTGTTTGCTATTATAATGGCTTAGTAAAAATGAGCTTGAGGGTGCAATGCAGAGGTGCTGGAAATTGCTTGGCACCAGTGGGACACTAATGAAGTCCAACAGCCACTTTTTGGATGCCACTAAGTTTCCTCAGTGTTTGCTGTTATAATGGCTTAGTAAAAATGAGCTTAAGGGTGCAATGCAGAGGTGCTGGAAATTGCTTGGCACCAGTGGGACACTAATGAAGTCCAACAGCCACTTTTTTAATGCAACTAAGTTTCCTCAGTGTTTGCTATTATAATGGCTTAGTAAAAATGAGCTTGACGGTGCAATGCAGAGGTTCTGGAAATTGCTTGGCACCAGTGGGACACTAATAAAGTCCAACAGCCACTTTTTGGATGCCACTAAGTTTCCTCAGTGTTTGCTATTATAATGGCTTATTAAAAATGAGCTTGAGGGTGCAATGCAGAGGTGCTGGAAATTGCTTGGCACCAGTGGGACACTAATGAAGTCCAACAGCCACTTTTTGGATGCCACTAATTTTCCTCAGTGTTTGCTGTTATAATGGCTTAGTAAAAATGAGCTTAAGGGTGCAATGCAGAGGTGCTGGAAATTGCTTGGCACCAGTGGGACACTAATGAAGTCCAACAGTCACTTTTTTAATGCCACTAAGTTTCCTCAGTCTTTGCTATTATAATGGCTTAGTAAAAATGAGCTTGAGGGTGCAATGCAGAGGTGCTGGAAATTGCTTGGCACCAGTGGGACACTAATGAAGTCCAACAGCCACTTTTAGGATGTCACTAAGCTTTCTCAGTGTTTGCTATTATAATGGCTTAGTAAAAATGAGCTTGAGGGTGCAATGCAGAGGTTCTGGAAATTGCTTGGCACCAGTGGGACACTAATGAAGTCCAACAGCCACTTTTTTAATGCCACTAAAGGTCCAGTCACACTAAGCAACTTACCAGCGATCCCAACAACGATAGGGATCGCTGGTAATTTGCTAGGAGGTTGCTGGTGAGATGTCACACTGCGACGCTCCAGCGATCCCACCAGCAACCTGACCTGGCAGGGATTGCTGGAGCGTGGCTACATGAGTTGCTGGTGAGCTCACCAGCAACCAGTGACCAGCCACACGTGCAGAGAGCAGGGAGCAGCGCACACTGAGCGCTGGCTCCTTGCTCTCCTAGTTACAGCACACATCGGGTTAATTACCCGATGTGTGCTGCAGCTAAATGTGCACAGAGCAGGGAGCAGCGCACAATGCTTAGCGCTGGCTCCTTGCTTTCCTAGCTACAGCACACATCGGGTTAATTAACCATTAACCCGATGTGTCCTGCAGCTACATGTGCACAGAGCAGGAGCCGGCACTGACAGTGAGAGCGGGGGAGGCTGGTAACAAAGGTAAATATCGGGTAACCAAGGACAGGGCTTCTTGGTTACCCGATGTTTACATTGGTTACCAGCCTCCGCAGAAGCCGGCTCCTGCTGCCTGCACATTTAGTTGTTGCTGTCTCGCTGTCACACACAGCGATCTGTGCTTCACAGCAGGACAGCAACAATTAAAAAATGGCCCAGGACATTCAGCAACAACCAACGACCTCACAGCAGGGGCCAGGTTGTTGCTGGATGTCACACACAGCAACATCGCTAGCAACGTCACCAAAGTTGTTCGTTAGCAGCGATGTTGCTTAGTGTGACGGGGCCTTTAGTTTCCTCAGTGTTTGCTATTATAATGGCTTAGTAAAAATGAGCTTCAGGGTGCAATGCAGAGGTGCTGGAAATTGCTTGGCACCAGTGGGACACTAATAAAGTCCAACAGCCACTTTTTTGATGCCACTAAGTTTCCTCAGTGTTTGCTATTATAATGGCTTAGTAAAAATGAGCTTGAGGGTGCAATGCAGAGGTGCTGGAAATTGCTTGGCACCAGTGGGACACTAATGAAGTCCAACAGCCACTTTTTGGATGCCACTAAGTTTCCTCAGTGTTTGCTGTTATAATGGCTTAGTAAAAATGAGCTTAAGGGTGCAATGCAGAGGTGCTGGAAATTGCTTGGCACCAGTGGGACACTAATGAAGTCCAACAGCCACTTTTTTAATGCAACTAAGTTTCCTCAGTGTTTGCTATTATAATGGCTTAGTAAAAATGAGCTTGAGGGTGCAATGCAGAGGTGCTGGAAATTGCTTGGCACCAGTGGGACACTAATAAAGTCCAACAGCCACTTTTTTGATGCCACTAAGTTTCCTCAGTGTTTGCTATTATAATGGCTTAGTAAAAATGAGCTTGACGGTGCAATGCAGAGGTGCTGGAAATTGCTTGGCACCAGTGGGACACTAATAAAGTCCAACAGCCACTTTTTGGATGCCACTAAGTTTCCTCAGTGTTTGCTATTATAATGGCTTATTAAAAATGAGCTTGAGGGTGCAATGCAGAGGTGCTGGAAATTGCTTGGCACCAGTGGGACACTAATGAATTCCAACAGACACTTTTAGGATGCCACTAAGTTTCTTTAGTGTTTGCTATTATAATGGCTTAGTAAAAATGAGCTTGACAGTGCAATGCAGAGGTGCTTGAAATTGCTTGGCACCAGTGGGACACTAATGAAGTCCAACAGCCACTTTTTGGATGCCACTAAGTTTCCTCAGTGTTTGCTGTTATAATGGCTTAGTAAAAATGAGCTTAAGGGTGCAATGCAGAGGTGCTGGATATTGCTTGGCACCAGTGGGACACTAATGAAGTCCAACAGTCACTTTTTTAATGCCACTAAGTTTCCTCAGTGTTTGCTATTATAATGGCTTAGTAAAAATGAGCTTGAGGGTGCAATGCGGAGGTGCTGAAAATTGCTTGGCACCAGTGGGACACTAATGAAGTCCAACAGCCACTTTTAGGATGCCACTAAGTTTCCTCAGTGTTTGCTATTATAATGGCTTAGTAAAAATGAGCTTGAGGGTGCAATGCAGAGGTGCTGGAAATTGCTTGGCACCAGTGGGACACTAATGAAGTCCAACAGCCACTTTTAGGATGTCACTAAGTTTTCTCAGTGTTTGCTATTATAATGGCTTAGTAAAAATGAGCTTGACAGTGCAATGCAGAGGTTCTGGAAATTGCTTGGCACCAGTGGGACACTAATGAAGTCCAACAGCCACTTTTTTAATGCCACTAAGTTTCCTCAGTGTTTGCTATTATAATGGCTTAGTAAAAATGAGCTTGACGGTGCAATGCAGAGGTGCTGGAAATTGCTTGGCACCAGTGGGACACTAATAAAGTCCAAGAGCCACTTTTTGGATGCCACTAAGTTTCCTCAGTGTTTGCTATTATAATGGCTTATTAAAAATGAGCTTGAGGGTGCAATGCAGAGGTGCTGGAAATTGCTTGGCACCAGTGGGACACTAATGAAGTCCAACAGCCACTTTTTGGATGCCACTAAGTTTCCTCAGTGTTTGCTATTATAATGACTTAGCAAAAATGAGCTTGAGTGTGCAATGCAGAGGTGCGGAAAATTGCTTGGCACCAGTGGGACACTAATGAAGTCCAACAGCCACTTTTAGGATGCCACTAAGTTTCCTCAGTGTTTGCTATTATAATGGCTGTTTTGCTAATATTTTTAACACTAAGGTTCAGATACGGCTTTAAAGAAGGCAAATAAGTAATTTTATTATAAAGGTTAATATAAAATACAAACTTAAAGGAAAAGTATGATATTGCGTACACTTTTGTATAATCAACATACAAAGGTTAAGTACAGTTAAATATACTTAAGCTGGTGTCACACTAAACGACAGCGACAACGACGTCGCTGTTACGTCACCATTTTCGGTGACGTAACAGCGACCTTGTAAGTCGCTGTTATGATCGCTGCTTAGCTGTCAAACACAGCAGAAGCAGCGATCATAAGGTCGCTGTGCTACATGTTCAGAGAGCAGGGAGCCGCGCTTAGCGCTGGCTCCTTGCTCTCCTGCAGCACACATCGGGTTAATTAACCCGATGTGTGCTGCAGCTACATGTCACAGTTCAGAGAGCAGGGAGCCGCGCTTAGCGCTGGCTCCTTGCTCTCCTGCAGCACACATCGGGTTAATTAACCCGATGTGTGCTGCAGCTACATGTCACAGTTCAGAGAGCAGGGAGCCGCGCTTAGCGCTGGCTCCTTGCTCTCCTGCAGCACACATCGGGTTAATTAACCCGATGTGTGCTGCATCTACATGTCACAGTTCAGAGAGCAGGGAGCCGCGCTTAGCGCTGGCTCCTTGCTCTCCTTGCTACAGTATGCATCGGGTTAATTACCCGATGCATACTGCAGCCACATGTCACAGTGCAGGAGCCGGCGCTGGCAGCAAGAGCGGAGGCTGGTAACCAGCGTAAACATCGGGTAACCAGGGAAAGGTCTTCCCTTGGTTACCCGATGTTTACGCTGGTTACAGCTTACCGCAGCTGCCAGTGCCGGCTCCTGATCGCTTCATTTCGTCGCTCTCTCGCTGTCACACACAGCGATGTGTGTGTCACAGCGGGAGAGTGACGACCAAAAAATGAAGCTGGACATTCAGCAACGACCGGCGACCTCACAGCAGGGGCCAGGTTGTTGCTGGATGTCACACACAGCGACAGCGACGGGACGTCGCTGCAACGTCACAGAAAATGGTGACGTAGCAGCGACGTCGTTGTCGTCGTCGTTATGTGTGACACCAGCTTTACATCACCAAGGAGCTTTGGACATCATCTGTCTGGAAGTCAGAGAAGCATGACATAGACAGAGAACTCCTGGACATCACTGCCCGGACGTCTCACGGAGGCAGCAAACACGAGCTTCTGTCTGTGCTATACTTCAGCTGATCTTATAGAGGCTTGAACAATATTACAAGCCTTAAAGTTAATGTGTTGTAGTCTTATTGATCCATGCCCTTTGATGGCCAGTCATTGGGCATAGATGAATCAGAGATACACCACACATCAGACAATGGGGTAATAAACCCACAGACATTCAAATCTCCCAAGAATACACATCAGGTATTTGAGCTAGGTAAATGGATATATTGTCTGTCTGTGTATATAGCAAACACCTAAAACATCAGATTGTTGAACTAAATAGATCAGAGTTTCTATTTCAATGGATAGCAAACACACAAAACCATCAGATATTTGATGTAAGTAAATCATAAGGTTTCTGTTACAATGGTATATAGTCTGTCTGTATATTCAAGACAAACACACAGAAACCCTTAAGTATATACAAGATTTTGTAACCATGTACACTTTGTCTGTCTGACTAATCAATATGTTATAGTTTAACATAATGTATAGACTCAAAAAATAGTCATTTTTATATTTGCAATACAAATGGCTTAGTAAAAATGAGCTTGAGGGTGCAATGCAGAGGTGCTGGAAATTGCTTGGCACTAGTGGGACACTAATGAAGTCCAACAGACACTTTTAAGATGCCACAAAGTTTCTTTAGTGTTTGCTATTATAATGGCTTAGTAAAAATGAGCTTAAGGGTGTAATGCAGAGGTGCTGAAAATTGCTTGGCACCAGTGGGACACTAATGAAGTCCAACAGCCACTTTTTGGATGCCACTAAGTGTCCTCAGTGTTTGCTAGTATAATGGCTTAGTAAAAATGAGCTTGACAGTGCAATGCAGAGGTGCTTGAAATTGCTTGGCACCAGTGGGACACTAATGAAGTCCAACAGCCACTTTTTGGATGCCACTAAGTTTCCTCAGTGTTTGCTATTATAATGGCTTAGTAAAAATGAGCTTGAGGGTGCAATGCAGAGGTGCTGGAAATAGCTTGGCACCAGTGGGACACTAATGGAGTACAGCAGCCACTTTTAGGATGCCACTAAGTTTCCTCAGTGTTTGCTATTATAATGGCTTAGTAAAAATGAGCTTGAGGGTGCAATGCAGAGGTGCTGGAAATTGCTTGGCACCAGTGGGACACTAATAAAGTCCAACAACCACTTTTTTGATGCCACTAAGTTTCCTCAGTGTTTGCTATTATAATGGCTTAGTAAAAATGAGCTTGAGGGTGCAATGCAGAGGTGCTGGAAATTGCTTGGCACCAGTGGGACACTAATAAAGTCCAACAACCACTTTTTGGATGTCACTAAGTTTCCTCAGTGTTTGCTGTTATAATGGCTTAGTAAAAATGAGCTTAAGGGTGCAATGCAGAGGTGCTGGAAATTGCTTGGCACCAGTGGGACACTAATGAAGTCCAACAGTCACTTTTTTAATGCCACTAAGTTTCCTCAGTCTTTGCTATTATAATGGCTTAGTAAAAATGAGCTTGAGGGTGCAATGCAGAGGTGCTGGAAATTGCTTGGCACCAGTGGGACACTAATGAAGTCCAACAGCCACTTTTAGGATGTCACTAAGCTTTCTCAGTGTTTGCTATTATAATGGCTTAGTAAAAATGAGCTTGAGGGTGCAATGCAGAGGTTCTGGAAATTGCTTGGCACCAGTGGGACACTAATGAAGTCCAACAGCCACTTTTTTAATGCCACTAAAGGTCCAGTCACACTAAGCAACTTACCAGCGATCCCAACAACGATAGGGATCGCTGGTAATTTGCTAGGAGGTTGCTGGTGAGATGTCACACTGCGACGCTCCAGCGATCCCACCAGCAACCTGACCTGGCAGGGATTGCTGGAGCGTGGCTACATGAGTTGCTGGTGAGCTCACCAGCAACCAGTGACCAGCCACACGTGCAGAGAGCAGGGAGCAGCACACACTGAGCGCTGGCTCCTTGCTCTCCTAGTTACAGCACACATCGGGTTAATTACCCGATGTGTGCTGCAGCTAAATGTGCACAGAGCAGGGAGCAGCGCACAATGCTTAGCGCTGGCTCCTTGCTTTCCTAGCTACAGCACACATCGGGTTAATTAACCATTAACCCGATGTGTCCTGCAGCTACATGTGCACAGAGCAGGAGCCGGCACTGACAGTGAGAGCGGGGGAGGCTGGTAACAAAGGTAAATATCGGGTAACCAAGGACAGGGCTTCTTGGTTACCCGATGTTTACATTGGTTACCAGCCTCCGCAGAAGCCGGCTCCTGCTGCCTGCACATTTAGTTGTTGCTGTCTCGCTGTCACACACAGCGATCTGTGCTTCACAGCAGGACAGCAACAACTAAAAAATGGCCCAGGACATTCAGCAACAACCAACGACCTCACAGCAGGGGCCAGGTTGTTGCTGGATGTCACACACAGCAACATCGCTAGCAACGTCACCAAAGTTGTTCGTTAGCAGCGATGTTGCTTAGTGTGACGGGGCCTTTAGTTTCCTCAGTGTTTGCTATTATAATGGCTTAGTAAAAATGAGCTTCAGGGTGCAATGCAGAGGTGCTGGAAATTGCTTGGCACCAGTGGGACACTAATAAAGTCCAACAGCCACTTTTTTGATGCCACTAAGTTTCCTCAGTGTTTGCTATTATAATGGCTTAGTAAAAATGAGCTTGAGGGTGCAATGCAGAGGTGCTGGAAATTGCTTGGCACCAGTGGGACACTAATGAAGTCCAACAGCCACTTTTTGGATGCCACTAAGTTTCCTCAGTGTTTGCTGTTATAATGGCTTAGTAAAAATGAGCTTAAGGGTGCAATGCAGAGGTGCTGGAAATTGCTTGGCACCAGTGGGACACTAATGAAGTCCAACAGCCACTTTTTTAATGCAACTAAGTTTCCTCAGTGTTTGCTATTATAATGGCTTAGTAAAAATGAGCTTGAGGGTGCAATGCAGAGGTGCTGGAAATTGCTTGGCACCAGTGGGACACTAATAAAGTCCAACAGCCACTTTTTTGATGCCACTAAGTTTCCTCAGTGTTTGCTATTATAATGGCTTAGTAAAAATGAGCTTGACGGTGCAATGCAGAGGTGCTGGAAATTGCTTGGCACCAGTGGGACACTAATAAAGTCCAACAGCCACTTTTTGGATGCCACTAAGTTTCCTCAGTGTTTGCTATTATAATGGCTTATTAAAAATGAGCTTGAGGGTGCAATGCAGAGGTGCTGGAAATTGCTTGGCACCAGTGGGACACTAATGAATTCCAACAGACACTTTTAGGATGCCACTAAGTTTCTTTAGTGTTTGCTATTATAATGGCTTAGTAAAAATGAGCTTGACAGTGCAATGCAGAGGTGCTTGAAATTGCTTGGCACCAGTGGGACACTAATGAAGTCCAACAGCCACTTTTTGGATGCCACTAAGTTTCCTCAGTGTTTGCTGTTATAATGGCTTAGTAAAAATGAGCTTAAGGGTGCAATGCAGAGGTGCTGGATATTGCTTGGCACCAGTGGGACACTAATGAAGTCCAACAGTCACTTTTTTAATGCCACTAAGTTTCCTCAGTGTTTGCTATTATAATGGCTTAGTAAAAATGAGCTTGAGGGTGCAATGCGGAGGTGCTGAAAATTGCTTGGCACCAGTGGGACACTAATGAAGTCCAACAGCCACTTTTAGGATGCCACTAAGTTTCCTCAGTGTTTGCTATTATAATGGCTTAGTAAAAATGAGCTTGAGGGTGCAATGCAGAGGTGCTGGAAATTGCTTGGCACCAGTGGGACACTAATGAAGTCCAACAGCCACTTTTAGGATGTCACTAAGTTTTCTCAGTGTTTGCTATTATAATGGCTTAGTAAAAATGAGCTTGACAGTGCAATGCAGAGGTTCTGGAAATTGCTTGGCACCAGTGGGACACTAATGAAGTCCAACAGCCACTTTTTTAATGCCACTAAGTTTCCTCAGTGTTTGCTATTATAATGGCTTAGTAAAAATGAGCTTGAGGGTGCATTACAGAGGTGCTGGAAATTGCTTGGCACTAGTGGGACACTAATGAAGTCCAACAGCCACTTTTAGGATGCCACTAAGTGTTCTCAGTGTTTGCTATTATAATGGCTTAGTAAAAATGAGCTTGAGGGTGCAATGCAGAGGTGCTGGAATTTGCTTGGCACCAGTGGGATACTAATAAAGTCCAACAGCCACTTTTTTGATGCCACTAAGTTTCCTCAGTGTTTGCTATTATAATGGCTTAGTAAAAATGAGCTTGACGGTGCAATGCAGAGGTGCTGGAAATTGCTTGGCACCAGTGGGACACTAATAAAGTCCAAGAGCCACTTTTTGGATGCCACTAAGTTTCCTCAGTGTTTGCTATTATAATGGCTTATTAAAAATGAGCTTGAGGGTGCAATGCAGAGGTGCTGGAAATTGCTTGGCACCAGTGGGACACTAATGAAGTCCAACAGCCACTTTTTGGATGCCACTAAGTTTCCTCAGTGTTTGCTATTATAATGACTTAGCAAAAATGAGCTTGAGTGTGCAATGCAGAGGTGCGGAAAATTGCTTGGCACCAGTGGGACACTAATGAAGTCCAACAGCCACTTTTAGGATGCCACTAAGTTTCCTCAGTGTTTGCTATTATAATGGCTGTTTTGCTAATATTTTTAACACTAAGGTTCAGATACGGCTTTAAAGAAGGCAAATAAGTAATTTTATTATAAAGGTTAATATAAAATACAAACTTAAAGGAAAAGTATGATATTGCGTACACTTTTGTATAATCAACATACAAAGGTTAAGTACAGTTAAATATACTTACATCACCAAGGAGCTTTGGACATCATCTGTCTGGAAGTCAGAGAAGCATGACATAGACAGAGAACTCCTGGACATCACTGCCCGGACGTCTCACGGAGGCAGCAAACACGAGCTTCTGTCTGTGCTATACTTCAGCTGATCTTATAGAGGCTTGAACAATATTACAAGCTTTAAAGTTAATGTGTTGTAGTCTTATTGATCCATGCCCTTTGATGGCCAGTCATTGGGCATAGATGAATCAGAGATACACCACACATCAGACAATGGGGTAATAAACCCACAGACATTCAAATCTCCCAAGAATACACATCAGGTATTTGAGCTAGGTAAATGGATATATTGTCTGTCTGTGTATATAGCAAACACCTAAAACATCAGATTGTTGAACTAAATAGATCAGAGTTTCTATTTCAATGGATAGCAAACACACAAAACCATCAGATATTTGATGTAAGTAAATCATAAGGTTTCTGTTACAATGGTATATAGTCTGTCTGTATATTCAAGACAAACACACAGAAACCCTTAAGTATATACAAGATTTTGTAACCATGTACACTTTGTCTGTCTGACTAATCAATATGTTATAGTTTAACATAATGTATAGACTCAAAAAATAGTCATTTTTATATTTGCAATACAAATGGCTTAGTAAAAATGAGCTTGAGGGTGCAATGCAGAGGTGCTGGAAATTGTTTGGCACCAGTGGGACACTAATAAAGTCCAACAGCCACTTTTTTGATGCCACTAAGTTTCCTCAGTGTTTGCTATTATAATGGCTTAGTAAAAATGAGCTTGAGGGTGCAATGCAGAGGTGCTGAAAATTGCTTGGCACCAGTGGGACACTAATGAAGTCCAACAGCCACTTTTAGGATGCCACTAAGTGTCCTCAGTGTTTGCTAGTATAATGGCTTAGTAAAAATGAGCTTGACAGTGCAATGCAGAGGTGCTTGAAATTGCTTGGCACCAGTGGGACACTAATGAAGTCCAACAGCCACTTTTTGGATGCCACTAAGTTTCCTCAGTGTTTGCTATTATAATGGCTTAGTAAAAATGAGCTTGAGGGTGCAATACAGAGGTGCTGGAAATTGCTTGGCACCAGTGGGACACTAATAAAGTCCAACAGCCACTTTTTGGATGCCACTAAGTTTCCTCAGTGTTTGCTATTATAATGGCTTAGTAAAAATGAGCTTGAGGGTGCAATGCAGAGGTGCTGGAAATAGCTTGGCACCAGTGGGACACTAATGAAGTCCAACAGCCACTTTTAGGATGCCACTAAGTTTCCTCAGTGTTTGCTATTATAATGGCTTAGTAAAAATGAGCTTGAGGGTGCAATGCAGAGGTGCTGGAAATTGCTTGGCACCAGTGGGACACTAATAAAGTCCAACAACCACTTTTTTGATGCCACTAAGTTTCCTCAGTGTTTGCTATTATAATGGCTTAGTAAAAATGAGCTTGAGGGTGCAATGCAGAGGTGCTGGAAATTGCTTGGCACCAGTGGGACACTAATAAAGTCCAACAACCACTTTTTGGATGCCACAAAGTTTCTTTAGTGTTTGCTATTATAATGGCTTAGTAAAAATGAGCTTGAGGGTGCAATGCAGAGGTGCTGGAATTTGCTTGGCACCAGTGGGACACTAATAAAGTCCAACAGCCACTTTTTTGATGCCACTAAGTTTCCTCAGTGTTTGCTATTACAATGAGAAAAAAGTTATCCCCGGCACACTGTTGTATTTCCCAATTTTGAAGTCAAAGAAAAATGAAAATGTTGATATGTATTTTAATCTTTTATTTGCCGAAAAAAGTAAATTATAGTACAATTGCAGAGAGTCCGCCTAAAAACGTTTCGGCCTAATCTCGGCCTTCATCTGGTCGGACAGACTGACTAAATACATCGAAAAACATAAACATGGAAACATAAAAGATACATCAGTAAAAACATAGTGCATATTGCATACAGCGACAATAATGCTTATGTTATATGGAAGGAGAGAAGAGGAGGAAACAATAGTAAGTTAGTGGATCATAGGTGTGAGCCGGTGGGGTAAAAAAAGTTATATGGTAGGTGGAAATGGGAGAAAAGTGCGTAAGTGCCAAGGTGGAGTGGGGGGATGGTATGAAATGCGGAAGTTATGGGGCTCACCTAAATATGTGGGAGATCCACAAATGGCAAAATGCTGGTATGGGCAATCAGTCATCTGGATATGAAATTATCTTGAATAAATATATCAAGAGAAGGAAAGAGTAAGATGTCAGAAAAAATGTCAGAAAATTGTTATGAGGGTGGTAATTAGAAGAAAATGCAACATACCTAATGATAAAGATGGAAATAGTCAATCAGGGGTCAATAATAGAAACACGTCACAGTTGTCATGATTCTGGGGATATATGAGTATATATGAGGTATATATGAGTGTATCCGTTATTGACTATCTTACTTCATAGTGAAGTAAAGTAAAAATTGAATAGGAAAGAAAATTATACCTGTATAGGAGAAAGGGCTGCAGCCTCTGCTTATGTATATGTTGCGTATCCCTCAAATAATATTGTTCATAATCAGTGTCATATCATAATTATTCATATGAAATAAGTACATTATAGTGTACAAAATGTGAAACTAATATATAAAAAAATGTAGCTTGAGGGTGCAATGCAGAGGTGCTAGAAATTGCTTGGCACCAGTGGGACACTAATGAAGTCCAACAGCCACTTTTTTGATGCCACTAAGTTTCCTCAGTGTTTGCAATTATAATAGCTTAGTAAAAATGAGCTTGAGGGTGCAATGCAGAGGTGCTGGAAATTTCTTGGCACCAGTGGGACACTAATGGAGTCCAAGAGCCACTTTTTGGATGCCTTTAACTGGTAGCACTCTTTTTAATTAAAATGGCTTTGCAAAAATGTGCAGGAGGGGAGAATGCAGAGGTGGGGGGACTTGCTTGGCACAAGTGCCACAATAATGGAGGAGAGCAGCCACTCTTTGGATGTCACTAACTGGCAGCACTCTGCAATTAAAATGGCTTTGCTAAAAAGGGCAGGAGGGTACAGTGGCAGGGTTGTGGGTCTGGGTAGAGGAAAGGAAGCCTCACTTTCTATCCCTCCTAATGGTGAAATGCAGCAAGGAATTCCCTGAGCTTAGCTACACAGACGCTGTTATCTGTAGCTGTTAAAAACTGTTTCCACGGACCTGACTGTCACCTATGGCTCTGAGCCGGATGAAACGAGCCCTGAAAAGGGCTGAATTAAACTTCTATCCCTAATCTGTAGAGAGCTGTGTGTAGAGCGTACACAGCAGGATCGGCGGCAGGAGCTGCGTCAGCGGTGACTGTCACCCAGACGCAGAAGGCAGATAATGGCGTCCAGACGGGAAAATGGCCGTATTTATAATGCAAGGACATGTGACATGGACAGCCTATAACACATGCCCTTGCTTGTCTGGCAAAAAGTCCACTTAGCTGTGTGTGTGGCTGGAATTGGCTGACATGCTGGCCCGCCCCACTACACGCGCGCTTAGGGAAGGAAGGAGAGAAAAAAAAGAAAATGGCGATCGCCATTATCCCAGCAGCAGTGATCTGAACGCGCTGTTCCCGCACACTATACGCTGAAATTTCATAATAGTGTGAGTCACAGAGTGACTCACACTATTACAGCGAAAAGCCAGCTAGTAATTAGCTTGGCTTTTTGCTGATAGAACCGTTCTCGAACATAACTCGAGCTAACGAACTTTTAGCAAAAAGCTCAAGTTCTAGTTCAATCTAGAACAACCCCAAAATCACTCGAACCGTGAACTGGAGAACCACGAACCGCGCTCAACTCTACTAGTGAGCATTAGTGGCCAGTGTGAAAACTAGAATATCTGCCTTTTGTGAATAGTAACCAAAATATATAGATCCATATGTAAACAGTAAAACATTTTCTTTAAGTATTTCAATTTTCTAATGAAACATTATTTCTAAACTGATTCCAAAGATGGAACTGTTAGGTCCAGACCAGCGTCCCCATACTGTCCTGCCCCCCTCTCCCGGTGGGGACATCAGCTCTCTCACCAGTCTGGCCGCCCTGCTGTGGCTATCCCATCCCTGGTCCATGCTGCAGTGTCTTACAGCCTCCACACCTCACAGGTCTCCTGGAACTGCCCATAGGGTGTGTGTGGACATGCCCCTTTTCTTAAAGGGCCAGTGTGCCCTGAGCCAGAAATGACCTCTCAGCTTGCTGAGAGGCTGCAGGTATTCAAGGCAGCATTCCCTTAAGGAAGTGCCTGGGTAAGGAATCATATGCGTTGCTAATTCTCAGGTCCTATAGAACTGTTGCTGCTGTCTCTTCTGCTGCTGTGTTGTGCTATATTCCGCTGCTGATCTGTTTCTTGTTTCTGTGTTTCTGTGTGCTGCTGATCCATTGCTACAGTCCCCTCAAATTTGCTGCTGCTGCTGCCACAAGCAGTCCTGCCAATTTTCCCACCACTATACCTGCAAGTATCCTCAGTGGCTGCTGCATCCATCCATCTATCCCAGCCAAAACCTCAACATCTGCTGCTATTACTCTTCATCAGTGATCGTCCTTCCCGAGCCTGGGTAGACAAGTGAGGAATCTTACCCCAGAGAGGTTCCCTGCTGCAGGTGTGCATACCGGTACTAAGGCCAGTGCAGGAAAGCATCCCCCAAGAACCACAGGTTACAGGGACCAAATTACTGGGCCATAAAGATGGAAGAGTCTGCAGGGGAGAATACCGGTGTCGGAACCCGAGGAGAGAGGGATCCTTAGGTCCACTTTGGTGAAGAATTACTCACAGCAAGTTGGGCTGCAGTGTGTACATCGCCCTGGCCAAAAACTGATGCTCTAGCAGGATACAGCTAAACCCCCACTAAGTGGAGACATCACAGGTGCAGGAGAAGCACATCACACACACACCTTCATGGTGGCCAGGGCGATGTACACACTGCAGCCCAACTTGCTGTGAGTAATACTTGATTTTTGGAGGACATTATCCTCTTATTGTTGCTTTTTTTATATTTAGTGTAGGGACCTACAGACATGAGGTCCCTTGACGAGGGTGTAGGCTTACGTTTTATGGCCATAAATACCAACAAAAACCTCATATTTTTTTGTTTGTACAGGATACAGCCAGGCCCCTTTCTGTTGGGCCTTGCATTGTAGAGTGTCTGTCCGTGCATGATATACAGTGGAGTACGGCTTGGCAGCCCGCCTGATCTAATAGAAGGGCGTTACCTAATAGGCTGCGGGTTTGTGACTGTGTCATCTGCATGTGAACAGCGCTCTATGCAAGCCACTTGTGTGCAGTTTTATCATCTAGCAGTCACCTCCCCTCCATTCCATGAAGGTGTGTGTGTGATGTGCTTCTCCTGCACCTGTGATGTCTCCACTTAGTGGGGGTTTAGCTGTATCCTGCTAGAGCATCAGTTTTTGGCCAGGGCGATGTACACACTGCAGCCCAACTTGCTGTGAGTAATACTTGATTTTTGGAGGACATTATCCTCTTATTGTTGCTTTTTTTATATTTAGTGTAGGGACCTACAGACATGAGGTCCCTTGACGAGGGTGTAGGCTTACGTTTTATGGCCATAAATACCAACAAAAACCTCATATTTTTTTGTTTGTACAGGATACAGCCAGGCCCCTTTCTGTTGGGCCTTGCATTGTAGAGTGTCTGTCCGTGCATGATATACAGTGGAGTACGGCTTGGCAGCCCGCCTGATCTAATAGAAGGGCGTTACCTAATAGGCTGCGGGTTTGTGACTGTGTCATCTGCATGTGAACAGCGCTCTATGCAAGCCACTTGTGTGCAGTTTTATCATCTAGCAGTCACCTCCCCTCCATTCCATGAAGGTGTGTGTGTGATGTGCTTCTCCTGCACCTGTGATGTCTCCACTTAGTGGGGGTTTAGCTGTATCCTGCTAGAGCATCAGTTTTTGGCCAGGGCGATGTACACACTGCAGCCCAACTTGCTGTGAGTAATACTTGATTTTTGGAGGACATTATCCTCTTATTGTTGCTTTTTTTCCACTTTGGTGAAGACCAGCCGCCAGGGCCCACCAACACTCCCAGTGAGTAAAAAGACTTTTATACAACTCCCCTGGTGTTGTCCCAGTGACTTTTATGCCCACACTTACACTGACTACTACTTTTATTCTCCACTGGGGCTAGCCCTACCCACGGAGGGCTTACCAACCAGCTGTTCAAAACACCGGCCCCAGTCGGAGTGGAACACAGCAGGGGGGGCTATTCCACCTGGCCACAATACTGTGGGTGGCGCCACAAACGTTTCCACTTTTATTGTGGAGCCAACACAGGGCACGGAACTGGGCACCGCCACCAGTGACCTGTTAAGGCCGGGACCGAGTGACTGCGCCTGATTCCTGGGACTGCGCCCCCTAATAGTGCAGCGTGACACATAATACCGTCACCATTAGAGATTCTGGTGAAAACCAGGTGTGGTTCTGCAGTCAAGCCCCTCTGGGTTGGGTCTGCTAATCCCCTGCTCTCCCTGCGAATGTAACAGGAACTTTGTCGTATAATGAAAACTAATGCTTGCATAGTGCATCATTTTTTGATACATTTCTGGACAGTGATCCCGTGCTACGTTTTTTTCTCTACAATCACTTGCTGTTATCACTTGGTTAAATTAATCCAGGCGCATCTTCACAATATTTTCTTTGCCATAAGCTTCCTGCCCTAACTCGTCCACCATAACAGCAGCCTCAGTAAGTAGATTCTCCTGCTATGTGAGGAATGCATTAATGCGTCAATGAAAATAATTTCTTGTTTTTCATTTTTTTTTTCTTATAAGTATTTTAAAGTACCTTTCTAATGTAACTACTTAAGATCCTAAATCATTATATAAACACAGATGGCATGCCAAATTGTTTAGACCATGAATGAGGCATACACACATGCAACAGTTCTTTCTTTACACCATAAACAAGTTGTAGGCCACTGTACATGGAAGTGTGACGCCCTGGACTAGTCATGTCGTCCCAGGTAGTCACACACACACACACACCCTCACCTATTAGGTGACAGCAGCCAACCAAGAAACCCTTGTCACCACCCTCCAGGTTTGATGTCCACACCAGGGGGGCGGAGGCAGGCGGTTGGCTCTGCCCACCGAGGAGTTCACAGGCCTGGAGGCGGGAAAAGGCACAGTCAAGTTCTAGAGCAGTGTAGAGAGAAGTCAAGTTCATGGGCAGCCCTGTGTCCAGGCCTGCCAGCAGACTACTCCGGTGGCTGGGTCGGAGCCCAGTTAACTTTGGCAAGGAGGCAGACGGTGGTGGCCGTCTGCAGGAGCTGGGATTACAGCCGGTGGAACCGTAGGAACCGGGGTCGGGCGGTGGCCCGCCGGTACCGAACCGGGGAACTGATTGGAAACTGGAGCACCAGGAGTGGTACTCAGACACAGTACAAAGCCCCAAACCGATAGGGCCGAGTCAAATCAACTGATTGAGGACTGGACTTTAGGACCTATCCCACACAAGACCCGTTAGAAGACAACAGCCCAATCATACAGGGTAAGCCACCGCCAAGGCATAGAGACCCTAAGGGCCAACGTCTGTGGGCAAATGGGCTCCTACGGCATATACAAGTCGGGGAGCAGACTACCGTTGCTCAGGCATAGGAGTCAAAACATTCATACAAAGAGGTGCAGGAGAAAGGCGGAAACCACCAACCTATTCTTGGCCCCGTTCATCACCCCATTTAGTTTATAAGAGACTCCAGTGTATTATGTCATAGTGAGTACACCAGTGCTTTCGGGCCGCGCACCGCGCCGCACAGCATCATCACCCAGCACACACCCGCTACCCCGCCTCAGCACCTCCCTCGGGCCGCGGGACCATCGCTCCCCTACCCACGGAGGGGTCAACACCAAGCTGCATAACACCATCCCCGGGAGGCCTAGTTAACGGCAGCAGTGGTGTCCATCCATTCACCACAACCCATGGGTGGCGTCACGAACTTACACCCCAAATCAAACCACCGCAGCCCCGGCCGTGGAACTCCCCGTCAAGTCCCTGCATGTAGCGCCATCTCCCTTGCAGAGCGACGTGACCCCCAGGTCCGTGAGAGGCTCGAGCAACCACCCACCATACGAGCACGGATCCGAGCGACTCGGCGGTCGCAGCCGAGCCTGCGGGGTGGTACACATCAATTCTTCTGGCGCTGTGAACAGGATAGAACCGTCCACTTACCTGTGGAAGTGCGCCTTGGGAATTGTTGTTGGCGGCGTACCGCTGAAAAATTGCAGAATCCGCCATCTTTGGTGCGAAAAGTTCCCGCCCGAGCCGTCTTCCCTGAACAGAAAGGGCGCAAAGGTGAAACCCCGCCCCCCGAGAGCAGAGCGGCGCAGAGAGCAAAGAGAGTGCCCAGAAAAGACCACAGGGGAACGGATAGAAAGATGTTGGCGTTCCCGGATGGGAGCGGAGGGGTGCCCGCCGCTGGAGCGGCAGGGCTCGGAAGAAGCAGAGGAGGAGTAGCCTTTGAAGACTGCGGCCCAGGCGAGCTTCCCGCTGGAACCGCTGCTTGGTTGGAGCGTGAGCTGGGTCGGTTCTGTATGAAGGTGAGGGCGCAGAGAGAGTCTGCAGCAGCTGCTCGATTGGAAGGCGAAGGTCCGCAGGATGGTTGCCGTGATGTGGGCCCGTGAGCAGGGGGCCGCTGCAGCCGTGCAGTGCCGAGATCAAGCCACGCAGACTCCCGAGTTAACCCTTATTAGTTGGGAGCCGGGACCCGGCAGAACCGCAGCAAGTGGGCCCGAGGTGGTGCAACTCATGGAGGAAGAAGTGCCGGGTGCGCTGCCCCCGCCGCCATTCCCGATAACGGCCTACAGCCCCAGAACCTACTGCATTTGGATGGGAAACCCGGTTGATCGTCAAACCGTCAGCCGGTCCGGTCCCCTGCGGTGGTAGCCGCACTCCGAATTAACCCCTGAAGTTTACAGTTCACCATTTTAAAGATAATGTTTTAAAGGACCCGCTCCTGCAGTACCCGGAATCCTTTGTTGAACATCCCTGAGTTCCCCGTGGGATGCCATCAGGTACGCCGGGTGGAAGGAGCCGAACCCCGTCTGACTTGTTGAACGCCGCCGGGGTCGGAGCCTCGGTGGGCGCCATCAGGGGTCGAAGCCCCTGGTGGGGGACGGCGGGGAGTTAGACGAGCGAGGACAGTTCTACAAGTAGAGCCCGGCTACCGTACCTGCACCGCAGGCAGTGGAAGATGGGGTCTTTAAGGACAGTGCCACTGTGAGTGAATGTGGCATTGGGGACCCGTGCTGACCTGTGGTGGATAGGGGAAAGTGGCTGGAGGAGGCTGCGCCGGCAGCGGAGTTTTATCTAAGAAACTGAAGATTAAAGGCAGTGGAACTCAGCTGCCAAAGAGAACAGTCCCCGTTGGGACCATACTGCCCGTCCTCGTTGGGACTTTGGTTTTGCCCCGCTTTTCCCTAAAGACAAGGCCGAGAACTGGCAGGCCACCCAAAAATTATTGGGTTTGTAAATAATACCTTCCCTTAACCAGCCTTCCGGTTTCACAGCCTCCGGAGAGGCAGACTGGAGGATGGGCCTGTCGGGAAACAGTTGGCCGAGGCCCGCCACCACTACAACCGGTCGCCATCCTCCGAGGCAGGGGTCCCCTGGACGTGGGGCCTCTGAACAGACAGGCATTGTGAAACCTGTACCCGCCCCATTGGAAAACACCTGGGTCTATTCCTGGACTGGGGAAAAGGGGTGCTGCCCACTTCTTAGGGGCAGCATCAAGGTACAGGTTGTTTGGGTGGGTGATGGAAGGACCCGGACCCGTTTCCCATAGTAATAAAAATGTTTCACGTTCGTAACATTCAAGTATGTGCCTCTCGTAAGGGAAGATCTGAAAAGCTAAAAATTTGAAAGTTGTACAACCGTTAGTATACTTGTACTCTTTTTCCCGTTTTTCTATTTTTAAGAAACAAAATAAACCGGTGATGGACGGGCAGCCCGCGGAAGATCTGCATTAAACCAAGGGGGAATGTGACGCCCTGGACTAGTCAGGTCGTCCAAGGTAGTCAAACACACACACACCCTCCCCGATTAGGTGACAGCAGCCAACCAAAAAACCGTTGTCACCACCCTCCAGGTTTAATGTCCACACCAGGGAGGCGGAGCCAGGTGGTTGGCTCCGCCCACCGAGGAGTTCACAGGCCTGGAGGCGGGAAAAGACACAGTCAAGTTCTAGAGCAGTGTAGAGAGAAGTCAAGTTCACGGGCAGACCTGTGTCCAGGCCTGCCAGCAGACTACTCCTGTAGCTGGGTCGGAGCCTAGTCACCTTTGACAAGGAGGCAGACGGTGGTGGCCGTCTGCAGGAGCTGGGATTACAGCCGGTGGAACTGTAGGGACCGGGATCGGGCGGTGGCCCGCCGGTACCGAACCGTGGAACCGATTGGAAACCGGAGCACCAGGAGGGGTACTCAGACACAGTACAAAGCCCTGAACCGACAGGGCCGAGTCAAATCAACTGATTGAGGACTGGACTTTAGGACCTATCCCACTCAAGTCCCGTTAGAAGACAACAGCCCAACCATACAGGGTAAGCCACCGCCAAGGCATAGAGACCCAAAGGGCCAGCGTCTGTGGGCAAATGGGCTCCTACGGCATATACAAGTCCGGGAGCGGACTACCGTTGCTCAGGCATAGGAGTCAAAACATTCATACAAAGAGGTGCAGGAGAAAAGCGGAAAGAACCAACCTATACTGGGAGAAGCTGCAGCCGGCTGCGGGCCTCGTTATCACCCCGTTTGGTTTACCAGAGACTCCAGTGTATTGTGTCATAGTGAGTACACCAGTGCCTTCGGGCCGCGCACCGCGCCGCACAGCATCAGCACCCAGCACGCACCCGCTACTCCGCCTCAGAACCTCCCTCGGGCCCCCGGGACCATCGCTCCCCTACTCACGGAGGGGTCAACACCAAGCTGCGCAACACCGTCCCCGGGAGGCCTAGTTAATGGCAGCGGTGGTGTCCATCCATTCACCACAACCCGTGGGTGGCGTCACGAACTTATACCCCAAATCAAACCACCGCGGCCCCGGCCGTGGTACTCCCCGTCAAGTCCCTGCGTGTAGCACCATCTCCCTTGCAGAGCGACGTGACCCCCGGGTCAGTGAGAGGCTCGAACCACCACCCACCTTATGAGCACGGATCCAAGCGGCTCGGCGGTCGCAGCCGAGCTCGCGGGGCGGTACAGAAGCTTCTTCCACTCTTCGCATGGCAGTCAGGTATATGGATTATACTAATGAGGAGAAACCCTAATTACAACATGGTTTTAAGGAATACACACTGGTAACATTTCAATGGAGAGACAACATCTTGACTCTGTTTCTTGCCTGCTTGGCTCCCAGAGAAAAAACCTTTTGCTTTCCTTCACATACTATATATGAAGCTTGGGTATAATGAAACCTCCATAACAATTGAATTATTAATAGGTTTTTGCAGTTGTCTCATCCAGTTGACGACAATGCGGTCTCCTATATTTTATTGTGTAGTCAAGAAAATAGAAACCAATATTGAATGTTTTTCTTGGCAGCTTGCAGAGATCATTGTTAAGATAGTTTTCAGGTTTAGAATATTAATGGCCCACTCTCAGGACTGGCCATCAATATCAGAAAAAGAGGGTCCAACTCTCAGCAGTCCGCTGATCGACTGTTTGCAGGGGTCACTGCACCTGAATTGCAGAGCAGCCTCTTCTGCTCTATCTTCCTCATGCCATCAGTATCGAAGGAGCAGACATTACAGCGCTGATGTAGACAGATCAGCAGAACCCTTGGCAGAGGTGCTGGGAGTCAGACCAACCCTCATCACAAATGTATAGCTTATCCCAAAGAATACATATCAGAGTTGAAGCCTAAGGGAACTCTTTACTGTGGGGACTAGTGTTGAGCGGACCCGGACTGTAAACGTCCGGATCTGCGCGGTTTCAATGCTATCTCCGGGGACGACCCGTAAGCGGGATTCCGGGTGCGCGATCCGGATTCGGCAACTCCTAAAACATGAAAAAAAAAATTAAAAATGAGCGTTTCATACTTACTGACACTCTGTGTCATGGCAGCATACTTCTTCCGGGTCTTCACACTTCTTTCCTTGTTTTCTCCGCCCAGCGTCCGTCCGTGCAGGCTGACACGCCCCCCAGCCTGTGACAGTCTGCTGCGGTGATCACGTCATTGCCGCTCCCCACCCACAGTCCGTCCGTGCAGGTTGACACGCCCCCTAGCCTGTTACAGTGTGCTGTGGTGATCGGTCCCCGCCCACCGACCGTCAGTGCATGCTGGCACGCCCCCCTAACTTGTGACAGTGTATCGGCCCCGGAGGCTGTGACAGTCTGCCGCGCTCATGGCGGCATCGTTAATGCTACACTCAGAGCGGGTAGTGTTATTGCTCTGAGATGTAGCAGAGCTGTTTGTGTTGCCGCGGGTGGATCTCTCTGTCGCTTATTATGGGGGCACTGTGGGTGGCTTCATTATGCGGGCACTGTGGATGGCTTCAATGTGGGGGCACTGTGGCTGGCTTCATTGTGGGGGGCACTCGGGATGGCTTCATTGTGGGGGGCACTGTGGCTGGCTTCAATGTGAGGGCACTGTGGCTGGCTTCATTGTGGGGGGCACTCGGGATGGCTTCATTGTGGGGGCACTGTGTCTGGCTTCATTGTGGGGGCACTGTGGATGGCTTCAATGTGGGGGCACTGTGGATGGCTTCAATGTGGGGGCACTGTGGCTGGCTTCATTGTGGGGGCACTGTGGCTGGCTTCAATGTGGGAGCACTGTGGATGGCTTCAATGTGGGGGTACTGTGGATGGCTTCATTGTGGGGGCACTGTGTCTGGCTTGTGGGGGCACTGTGGATGGCTTCAATGTGGGGGCACTGTGGATGGCATTATTGTGGGGGGCACTCGGGATGGCTTCAATGTGGGGGCACTGTGGATGGCTTCATTGTGAGGGCAGTGTGGATGGTTTCATTGTGGGGGTAGTGTGGATGGCTGCCACGCACTACACTGTTTTTTTTCTCTCTCTCTCTTATTGGCCAGATTCCGGATCGGATCTCGGACTTCCTTGTCAACCCGCCACTGATCCGCCGGACCCGGATTATTGGCAATCCGCTCAACTCTAGTGGGGACACGAGTTTAAAGCGGGCTTTACACGAGACGATAGATTGTGCGATATGTCGTTGGGGTCAAAGTTTTCGTGACGCACATCCGGCATACCGCACAACTTGGTTTCGTGTGACACCTCCTAGTGACGCAGTATCGCTCACAAATAGTGAGTCGTGTACTCGTCGCTAGGTTTCATAAAATTGTTTAATTAAAATGGTGGCGGTTGTTCATCGTTTCCGTGACATCACACGTTTCTCCGTGTGACACCACGGGAACGATGAACAGCAGCTTTACCTGCCTCCCGCGGCACCCGCCGGCTTAATGGAAGGAAGGAGGTAGGCGGGATGTTTACATCCCGCTCATCTCCGCCCCTCCGCTTCTATTGGCCGCCTGCCATGTGACGTCGCTGTAACGCTGAACGACCCGCCCACTCCAGGAAGTGGACGTTCGTCGCCCACAGCGAGGTCGTCAAGAAGGTAAGTACGTGTGACGGGGGATCAACGAGTTTGTGCGCCATGGGCAACTAATTGCCCGTGACGCAAAAACGACGGGGGCGGGTACGATCGATTGTGCTATCGCACAATCTATCGTCTCGTGTAAAGCAGGCTTTAAAGCAAAACCAAAAAAACTCTTCAGCAGGCATGTGATGGGTGCTAGGCCAGCCACCAAATGTTGGGTGTCGGTGGCCATCTTGCTTACTCTGGCCATCGAGACCATCCATAAGAATTGAGGCATGTATGAACATGTTCATCCAGCCTTTCATTTGCATTGTAGACATCCTTTCTTATGAAAAAGGTTTTTAGGGATAAACATACATTTCTTCAGTCAGTCTCTCTCCTGATATCTGAATCCTGACAGTTTGCTTTATGCACACTCATATGCAATTGGCATGCAATGTTCTTTTGGTTGAAGCAGGAAAAGCTACTAGTTGGCACATGACTGCCGGTATGTGAAACATATATGAGTGGTCACATGATGGTCACTTGAGCGAGCACAATGGGAGTCCTGATATTGGGCACGCAACACACTGTCAGGATTTGGCAATCTGCAGTCAGATAGATTCAAGTTTAGCCTGGAACACCAGTTTAAGGCAACCTGACAGGTCCCCTGTGCCTCCAGAACCACCAGAAATTACATAGTTACATAAGTTGAAAAAAGACCTAGGTCCATCTAGTTCAACCTTCCTCCACCACTTTACATTTCATCCACTAAATCATTTATAACCGACAATGTATGCCATTAGATTACAAAACACCATTCAATAATTGGTTCATTCAGACCAAGTACTGTAGGTTTTATCGCAAATAAGCAAGCCCCAGATGTTACAAGGAAAATTGTCAACTTAATAAATCATATTGAGAGATCTCAAATGCCTTCTCTGCTTCTTACTCTTGACGCAAATAAGCATTTGATAGGGTACATTAGGGGTACATGGCAGCAACACTGAGGAAATTTGGCTTTAAGGGTCACATTATAAACTCAATTTTTGGCCCTGTGCTCTCGGCCATCAGCAAAAATATATATCAATAACTGCTTATCAAAGGATTTTTGGATAACCAATCGCACGGGACAAGTTTGCTCATTGTCACCAATATTGTTCACGTTAATAATGGAGCCATTAGCAAAGACTATCAGAATAAATGACGAAATCAATGGTGTTTTTTTAAATTTAAAATAGTATAAGATAATGTTATATGCTGACTATGTTATTTTATCAGTAACCCGTTGTCACAAACCAAGCTTCGGCGTCTTCTCGGATGCCTCCTGGGACGATTTCCCCCTATGCTCGGCCTCGTTCAGTTCGCTTCCTTGAGTCTCAGGTACTGACCCGAACATCTAGGTGTTTTCAGCCTAAGTCCTGGGTTGTGCCTTCTGAGCATTCTCAGCCTGATAGTCTCAATTCTGAGACTAAGGCGGGCTTTGCACACTACGACATCGCAGGTGCGATGTCGGTGGGGTCAAATTGAAAATGACGCACATCCGCATGCGACATCGTAGTGTGTACAGCCTAGATGATACGATTAACGAGCGCAAAAGCGTCATAATCGTATCATCGGTGCAGCGTCGGCGTAATCCATAATTATGCTGACGCGACGGTCCGACGTTGTTCCTCGTTCCTGCGGAAGCACACTCGCTGTATGTGACGCCGCAGGAGCGAGGAACATTTCCTACCGGCGTCACCGCGGCTTCCGTAGAATATGCGGAAGGAAGGAGGTGGGCGGGATGTTTACATCCCACTCATCTCCGCCCCTCCGCTCCGATTGGCCGCCTGCCGTGTGACGTCGCAGTGACGCCGCACGACCCGCCCCCTTAACAAGGAGGCGGGTCGCCGGCCAGAGCGATGGTCGCAGGGCAGGTGAGTGCATGTGAAGCTGGCGTAGTGATAATTTTCGCTACGCCAGCTATCACAACATATCGTACCTGCGATGGGGGCGGGGACTATCACGTGCGACATTGCAGCATCGGCTTGCGATGTCGCAACGTGCAAAGCCCGCCTAAGTCAGTGGTTCAGGCTTATGCGCATGCTCAGGCACTTAGTGCATCAGGTGTCCAGATGACATGGTGCAATCCTATTGGCTGTGGTAACATCACAGATTACGTGGCGCGATCCCATTGGCCTAGTGATATCACAGATGACGTGGCGTGATCCCATTGGCTGTAGTGACATCACAGATGATCTGGAATGATTCCATTGGCCACAGTGACGTCATCAGTGATGTGTGGTCACATTGAAGACCGTTCATTGGTTATGGTTTGGGCGGGCCATCGGGATCTCCATCTTGTGGGCTGTCCTTAAATTATATAAGCCTTGGGCACCCAAATGGCCGCGCTCAGGCTACTTTCACACATCCGGTTTTTGCTCTGCAGCACAATACGGCGCTCTGCAGAAAAACCGCAACCGTTTTTTTTTACGCCGGTTGCGGGTTTTTTTGCATAGACTTACAATAGTGCTGTATTGTGCCGCAGGGGCTTGCGTTCGGTCCGGTTTTTGCCGCATGCGGCAGATTTAGCCGATGTCGCGGCCAGATAGAACGTTCCCTGCAACGTTTTTTGCTCTGGCAAAAAAAAACGCATCGCGCCGCATCCGGCCTCTGCGGCGCATTTTTCAATGCATGCCTATGGACGCCGGATGCGGCGCGATGCGAAAAAAAACGCATCCGGTCGCCGCATGCGTTTTTTCCACTGCGCATGCTCAGTAGCGTGCCGCAACCGGAAAAAAACGGACGGGCCGCATGTAAAAACTTATGCAAAGGATGCGGTGTTTTCGCCGCATCCGTTGCATAGGTTTCACAGCCGGATTAAGCCGCACTGCTCAAACCGGATGTGTGAAAGTAGCCTCAGTCATCTTCATATGTGGTGCAGCAAGCACTTACCACGTTAGTACAGGGCTAGCCGTCAAAGTCCTCTGGGACTAATACAGGGTTAGAAGGCAGGTGTAGGGCGAGGCGTCGTGGTCACATCAGACCGGTTTAGGGTCAGTTGCCGGTTAGGCAGAGCTTCTGGACTACGCTAGCACTGGGTTCACTGGTGGTTAGCCGGTGGAACTCCACGGTAATCCTTGATAGGAGCTAGTGACCTCATTGACTCCTCTATACACCCTTTGAGTCTCCTCCATTGTGGGATATGGTTAGAGTCCACTAAATACGCCCCATTCGTACTGTGTATGTGTGACGCCCTTGGCTGGCCAGGGGTCACAGGTCATCACACCACCACACCCTACACCCCAGTTAGGAACATCAAGGCTACCAAAATCCTTGTTGCCTTCCTCCAGGGGCTGATGTTCCCACCAGGGGGTGGGCCAGGCGGTTGGCTCCGCCCACCGAGGAGTTCACAGCCCTGGAGGCGGGAGGAACCAGGCAGTCAGCCCAGGGAAGAGCTTGAGAACAGTTAGGGAAGTGAAGGAGTAAACAGTGAAGTTCAAGTTAGAGTTGAAAGTAGAAGTGAAGTAGTAGTGAAGCTAAAGAGAGAAGCTGAAGTGACAATAGTAAAGCCTGAAGTTGGTCCGCCTGTGTGCCAGGACAGTGACAGCAAGGTCAGCAGACAGCGGTGATAGTCTGGAGGGGGATTGCTCGGAGGTTGCTGGAAGGACCGCGGACGGTTGGTGGCCCGGCATTCTGGAGTAGTATACGAAGAACAGTCAGCACCAGGGCAGGGGCCTCTCGGATCCCGGCAAGGCTAGGAGTCACCATAATTTTCCAAATCCGTCAGTGAAGGGGACGTCTGTCTCCAAACAACCAAGTCCCGATTGAAGGCAACAGTCCAACCATTGAGGAGAGACACTGCCACCGCCAGGTCACCAGTTTCTCAGGGCCAGCGCCTGCGGGCAAAGTATGGCTCCTCCGGCTCATATCCAAGCCGGGGAGCGGGTTACCGGTGGAAACCCATCGCTACCAACACAGGAACATTAGGTGCAGGAAAAGGGACATCACCGTCACCTACTGGGGAAAGCAAGTGCAGCCGTCCGTGGGAACCGTCTTTCCAGCCGTGTGTTTTACCGAGAACTGTGTCAACGTCTCAGGCTGAGTGAGTACCACAGTGCCGCAAGGCACAGCGCTGCCCCCGCGTCCCTGCACCCCACCAAGCCCTGCATCACCCACCTAATCACTGGGCCCCGGGATCACCAACCCCTACCCACGGAGGGGCAACACAACAACTAGCTGCTTCATATCATCATTCCCGGGATCCTCATACAGAGCAGCGGTGGTGCCAACAAATCACCACAACCGTGGGTGGCGTCACGGACAATAAACTATATCCCAAAACCCAATCCCCTTTCACTCACGGGCGAGGAGCGCCGCTAGAGTCCCCGGGATCTGGCCCATCGCTCGAGCCACCGAGCAGCAGCAGGCCGCAGCAGCCAGACCCGAGCAGCAGTGGGAGAGCGCGGCGTCCCCTCCTCCGCCCGCGACATATGCCACATATACTGTATATATTTGCTTCTGTGAAGTAACAGAAGTTATAAGTCGTAACCGTACGCTATGAAATAACAGTGCTCAGTAGAGTTTATATTAGAGCATCCATGTGATCTGTAACACGAGATCTCAGGCCTTGGTGCTTTGTGCAGTAATAGAGTTGCCATTACTAATCCTCTCTGTGTTGTAATAAAGTACATGGTCTTACCTTTACTTTCCTCCCTGTGGGTTCTTTTGCTCTGACTCTGATATTTAGTAGCATTTGCCTAGTTGCAGTTTAGGCTCCTGTCTACCAACAGCAGCCATAACATCACTGTACGGAGGACCCTGACTTCTGATAGACTAAAGGCCCCGTCACACTAAGCAACATCGCTAGCAACATCGCTGCTAACGAACAACTTTTGTGACGTTGCTAGCGATGTTGCTGTGTGTGACATCCAGCAACAACCTGGCCCCTGCTGTGAGGTCGTTGGTTGTTGCTGAATGTCCTGGGCCATTTTTTAGTTGTTGCTGTCCTGCTGTGAAGCACAGATCGCTGTGTGTGACAGCGAGACAGCAACAACTAATGTGCAGTGAGCAGGGAGCCAGCTTCTGCTGAGGCTGGTAACCAATGTAAACATCGGGTAACCAAGAAGCCCTGTCCTTGGTTACCCGATATTTACCTTTGATACCAGCCTCCTCCGCTCTCACTGCCTGTGCTGCCGGCTCCTGCTCTGTGCACAGATAGCTGCAGCACACATCAGGCAATTAACCCGATGTGTGCTGTAACTAAGAGAGCAAGGAGCCAGCGCTCAGTGTGCGCTGCTCCCTGCTCTGTGCACATTTAGCTGCAGCACACATCGGGTTAATTAACCTGATGTGTGCTGTAACTAGGAGACTGGGGGCTGGTCACTGGTTGCTGGTGAGCTCACCAGCAACTCGTGTAGCCACGCTCCAGCGATCCCTGCCAGGTCAGGTTGCTGGTGGGATCGCTGGAGCGTCGCAGTGTGACAGCTCACCAGCAACCTCCTAGCAACTTACCAGCGATCCCTATCGTTGTTGGGATCGCTGGTAAGTTGCTTAGTGTGACTGGACCTTAATAGATGGAGAAATACGCCTATCAGCTAGCCATACCGTAACACCCCTCCTTTACATTCTCTGAGATCTGCTACCAAGGTACTGCAAGAGATTACAGAAATCTCGTACAATTAGGTTAGGTAAGTCACACATATTAGGATCCCATGACACAAGAAGGTATTGAAACAGAATTTTCTTATAACTGGGAAAGAACAAGTATCCAGTAATTAGGTATAATAATTACAGCTAAGTTGAAAGACTTGATCCCTAGTAATTTAAATATATTATTAGAGGATATAAAAAAAACAAAAACAAATATTGCTAAAACAGAAATTTCATGGTTAGGGAAAATCATTACCTATAAAACTATTGTTCTCCCAAAAAGTTTCTAATTTTTCCGATGCATTCCATTGCTCATGACAAAGCTAAAAATTTCAAAACTGTATACCCAACTATGTAGACATGTATGGAGAAACAACAGGCCAAGATTATCCAAGGTGCTTTTATTTAAACATAAGAAAAGAGGAGGAATTGGTTTGCCAAATATTTACGCCTATTATTTAGCGAATTTATTAAAACAGTCACAGAAATGTCTTTTGGATGATCCAGAAACTAGTTGGGTAAGAATAGAAAAAAGTGCAAATGAAAACAGATCTATGAGAGCCACAATCCTAGCTCACCTTGTTAGGATGAACGCTTACAAAGGTTCACGAGTTGCCTACTGCCTTACCTAATTGGTGTTGATCAAGTGCATGCTTAAGCAAATTAACACCAGACAAAGGGTCAGATGTGAACTGTCTTCTTGATCAGAGCAAAATGGCACTGAGAAGAAGGGGAGTGAGCCCCATAGGGGTGAATGGACCCCATGACGATCGGGAGGGTGCAAGGTTAGGAAAGGGTTAATAGGTTTGCATGGGATGGGGGATGTGTGGGAGTACAGGATTGGTAGTAGGGAGCTGTAAGGGGATTGGGGGGGAGCAAGGAAGGGGTGGGGTGTTGGGAGAGGTATAAGAGAGGGGGGTGTGCTGTTTACCTCCCCTTTCGTCGATTGATCTTTGTGTCCCAGGACGTAGTGCTGCTGCTGCTTCCTGCCATGGCTGCCCTTGCTGAACTCCTGGAGATGGTGCGGGGGGCATCCGAGGTCATGGGAGTGGATGCCCTGAGGCAGCAGCTGGCAGCGGTCTGTGGGGCTGGAGCGGCGCCGCCTGCTGTTCCAGCGCCCGGGCCGTGGCTACGTGCTCGGCGGGCGCGACCGCCGGAGCGCTACTCCCCCAGCTGGAGGGGGAGAATCAGATCAAGGAGCCCCTGCGGGGACCCTCCGGAGCAGCGGCGGAGCCCTCCAACTAACCTAGGGGAGCAGCCGGCCACCGGGAGGAATCCGCGACGGAGATCCCGTGGGTCGGGGGTGGGCGGAGCCTCTGCGAGGCCCACTTCCGGTCCGCGGCCTGCGCAGCACCAGACCGGAGCATGGATGACGGCAGCCCCCAGTGATGTGCCGGCTGGGGGTGGCGCTCGGCGTGCCGGATTGCCGGAGGAGACTCCCTGCAGGCCGCAGGGGAGAGCAACAGGACGGGGGATGGGAGCAGATGTGAGCAGCGAGGTCAGGAGATCGGAGGAGGGGTACGGTGGCCCGCAGGCACAGAGGAGATCGGTAGTCACGGTCCCCCCCGGCGAGGAGCGTGCTGGGGGTGGGTCCCGGCGAGGAGCAAGCTCGGCACGGCCTTCCGGCAGTCGGCAGGGAGGGAGCCCACTGAGGACGACAGGAGAAGGGGCGGCGCAGCAGGATATCACGATTACAGCGGGAAGAGACGGCGGCAGGGCGCCACGGCGGGAGAAAAGGAAGAGGTCAAGCGGGAGTCGCCCGGACGAGCGGGGTGCGGTGACCGTGGGGGTCGACGGCCGCCAGGTGCGGGCTGTCCCCTCGCTGGTCCCCCCTGAGGATTTCGGCAGCGCATCAGACTCCAGTGAGGAAGAAGGAGCAGCGGCAGGTCGGACGGAGCGGCAGCTGGAAGATCGTGGCACGGCTGTTCCGGCGTCGGCTCAACGGCAGCCTGGTGAGCAGACAACAGAAATGTTACATGCTGTGGGTAGCGCGGGCGAGGGCGGGGGTTCCGTCGCGGGACGCGTTGCGCTGGGGGCGAGTGCGGTTGGGCAGTCTGGTTTACCGGGTCCGGAGTTTTGGGGGCAGCTTTTGGGGGTGTTGCAGGGGTTGTCTGCGGAACGGGTTAGTCGGACTGGGCCTGGGGCTCCGGTGGGGGCGTGGGTGGGCCCCACGGAGGTGGTGCGGACAGAAGCGCCGGTGCGCGATGTTGCTGCGGGGGACACGACCTCGGCGGCAGGTACGGGACAGGAGGCTGGTGGGGCGGCTTCCGTGGGTGCGAGTAAGGAGGCGGAAAAGGAAAAGAAAAGGAGGATGAGGTAGTGCGTTTGGATGATAGGGCACGGAGTGAAATTTATGTGTGCTTTGAAGGGCAGTTAGGGGTTCATTTGAAAAAGGAGGTGAGGGAAAAGATTTGGAAGGGGGAGTATGTGGAAATTTTTTCCCTGCTTCCCTTGGAAAAGTTTAATTTGGATAAGGTGAAACCTAGTGATACAAAAAAGGAGAAGGAGGATGAGGAAAAACGGCGATATAGGTTGATCCCGAGGACGTTTACCAATTGGTTGCAGGCCTTTGCTATCTTAGCCAGTGTGATCGGGGAAAAGGAGCCGGAGCATTGTTCCGCCCTATTTGGATATATGGACGCGATAGGGGAAGCGTATAGAGTATACGGCGGTTTGGGGTGGTTGAGATATGATGAGCAGTTCCGGCAGCGGAAGGCTCTGCGGCCGGGAGTCCAGTGGGGCCACAAGGATATTTCTTTGTGGATGCGGTTAATGACGGCGCCGGCTCAGCCCTTTCGAGGGGGTGCCGGGAGCCCGGGTGCGAGTGGCGGGTCCTCGGCTGGACAGAAAAAGGGAGCTTGTTGGCAGTATAACGAGGGACAGTGTAAGTTCGGGGCCTCTTGTCGGTTCAGACACGAGTGTTCCGGATGTGGAGGGTCCCACCCTCTGGCCAGGTGCTTCAAGAAAGGCAAAGGAAAGGCGGGGGAGGGGTCTGGAAAAAGGGAGGACGCCAGTGAGGGTAGAGGCGATGCTTCCCTATTTAAGTAGATACCCGGATGTGCGGGCGGCGGAGTTGTTGGAACGTGGTTTTACAGAGGGCTTTCGGATTCCGTTTGAATCTGAGGCGCCGGTGTTTCGCCCGGGAAACTTGCGGTCCGCAAAAGAACATCCGGCGGTGGTGAAGGAAAAGCTGCAGAAGGAGGTGGAGTTGGGGAGGATGGCGGGCCCATTCCAGGACCCGCCATTCTCTAATTTACGGATTTCCCCCCTTGGGGTGGTACCTAAGAAGGAGCCGAACAAATTTCGGCTCATTCATCATTTATCTTATCCGGCGGGATTGTCGGTGAATGATGGGATATCACCGGAATTGTCGGCGGTATGTTATGTATCGTTCGATAGGGCCTTGGAGCTGGTAAGGGTAGCGGGGCGGGGGGCCCTGATGGCAAAGGCGGATGTGGAAGCAGCTTTTCGTTTACTCCCGGTGCATCCAGAGAGCTTTCATCTCTTAGGGTGTATGTGGGATGGTGAATACTATGTGGATCGTTGCCTGCCGATGGGCTGTTCCATTTCGTGTGCTTATTTTGAGGCATTCAGTACGTTTGTGGAATGGGTAGTCAAGGAGGTGGCAGGAGTCCATTCGGTGATTCACTATTTGGATGACTTCTTTTGCGTGGGTCCGGCGGGCTCTTCGGTTTGCTCCTTGTTGTTGTTTACGTTAGAGCGGATCGCGCGGAGCCTGGGTATTCCGTTGGCAAAAGACAAAACAGAAGGGCCGGTGACGGTATTATGTTTCTTAGGTATCGAAATTGATACACTGGCAATGGAATGCCGGTTGCCGGAGGGAAAGCTGTTGGATTTGAAGGCGTCGGTGCGGTTTTTTGTCTCAGGCCAAGAAGGTGCGGTTGCGCGAGTTGCAGTCAGTGCTCGGAAAATTGAATTTCGCTTGTCGCATTATGCCGATGGGGCGGATATTTAATAGGAGACTGGCGAGCGCAACCGCAGGGGTAAAAGCTCCAAATCACTTTGTCAGAGTGACAAAAATGATGAAAGGGGATTTGTTGGTGTGGGAGGAGTTCTTGGACCGGTACAACGGTCGGACCCTTTGGATGAGCGAGGCGGTGTCCAATAGCCAGCTGGAATTGTACACGGATGCGGCTGGGGCGACAGGTTTTGGAGCAATTTTTCAAACGCGCTGGTGCGTGGGAAAGTGGCCGCGGCGGTGGGTGGAAGCAGGTTTGGTGAGGAATTTGGCGCTGTTGGAATTGTTTCCCATTATTGTGGCGGTGGAGTTGTGGGGCCCTGTTTTTGCTGGAAGAAGGGTTTGCATGCATTGTGACAACATGGCGGTGGTGCATTCCATCAACGCACTGTCGGCAAAATCCCCGCCGGTTGTGGGGTATTTAAGGCATCTAGTGTTGCGTTGTTTGGAGTTAAACATTTGCGTGGTGGCTCGGCATGTGCCTGGGATTCGCAACGAGGTGGCTGATGCGCTATCACGGTTTCAGTTTTGCAGGTTCAGGAAGCTGGTGCCGGAAGCGGACGCGGAGGGGGAACCTTGCCCGAACTGGCTGTGGGACCTGGCATCGGTGTAGCTTTTGAGGGAATTCGGAGATCGGTGTCTGAGGCTACTTGGTGCCGATATCAGGCGGTGTGGCAGGAATGGGCAAAGTTGGAAAGTAGGGAGTTCATGGAGTCGGGTTACCAGGGTCGAGTGTTGGGGGTACTGATGTTAATAAGTGGGTATTTTTCGGAAGGCAGGTCTGTTTCGGTGATTGGTTGCAAGTTGGCGGCGTTGGCCTTTTTGTTCCAGATGCAAGGGGTTCGGGACGCGACTACGGATTTTCTGGTGCGACAGGCGATGAAGGGTTTTCGAAAAGGGGCTCAGTCGCGTGACTGTAGGCGGCCGGTGTCATTGCCATTGTTGGTGCGTTTGGTGGGGTGTTTAGGGGAGTTGTGTTCGTCTCCTTATGAGCGGGTGTTGTTCTCGGTAGCTTTTGTACTGGCGTTTTTTGGGGCCTTTCGTATTGGCGAATTGGTCAGCCCGACTAAGCAAGCGATGGGTGGTTTGCTGTTGGGTGATGTGATGCTGGGGGAGGATAGAGTGGAATGTCGGCTTCGTTTTTCTAAGACGGATCAGAGGGGCCGGGGGCGCTTAGTAGTGTTGTACGCTTTACCGGGGCACCAGTTGTGCCCAGTGTTACATGTGTCAGAGTTTTTAAAGGTGCGCGGCGGTTACCCTGGTGTTTTTCTTAGACATACGGACGGATTGGCTTTGTCGCGGTATCAATTCAATGCGGTGCTGAAGATGGCTCTAGCAAGGGTGGGGGAGGAGCCACGTGAGTACGGGTCTCACTCCTTCCGGATTGGGGTGGCAACGGAGGCCGCCAGGTGGGGCTTGAGTGAGGATTGTATCCGGCGGATTGGGAGGTGGGAGTCTTCCAGGTTCCGTTTGTACATTAGGCCTCACTTGGTCAGGTGATGGTCAGGGGTGGGGGATTCAAGGTTGGTGTTAGATGCCGGTTTGTGGGCAATTTCTTGTGCTGTTGCTGTTTTTATTCGTGGTCTTTGTATTTTATAGGTCCATGCCTTGTGTGGATCCTCGGGCACTCCTATGTGTATTGGGGAGCGTTGCGGGCGGATGTGCGGCGTGACGGTCGGCAGCTCGGAGTGTCGGTGTCGGAAGCTCGAGTAAAGTGGCTCGGAATTCGGGGCATGACCTGGGGTAGGGTGCGCCCTGAGGTGGCTTATTATAGCCGTATGGATCGTGTCCCTGATGTGTTAATTTTGCATGTGGGAGGGAACGATTTGGGAGTAAGGTCGGCGAGGGAATTGAAAAGGGATATAAAGCTGGACCTGTTACATTTGTGGAGGGCGTTCCCGGGCATAGTTATCGTTTGGTCGGACATTATAGCTCGGACGCAGTGGCGTTTTGGGAGGTCGGTGGACCGTATTAATAGGGCTCGGAGCAAGCTGAACCGGGCTATTGGCAGGTTTGTGGCGAGAAATGGTGGGTTGGTGGTGCGGCATAGAGAATTGGAGGAGTCCACGGAGCAGTATCTAAGGAGAGATGGGGTTCACCTGACTGATGTCGGTCTGGATTTATGGATGTTGGGTTTGAGGGATGGCCTAGAGCAAGCACTGGGGGTGTGGGGGGCCCGGGCCAAGTAAGGGTGTCACTTGGCCGGCCTGTGGCGGGGTGATAGGTCCGTCTGAGAGGTTGGGAGTACCGACAGTCGGCTTGTTGGTACGAAGTCGCTCAAGGGGAGTGGCTTCGGAGTGGATGGGAACTTGTGGGCGGAGGTCCCGCAGGTTCTGGGTAGGGGTAATTAACGATGGAACGTTGTTACCCCTCACCTCGGGCCGGGTGGTCACGGCCGAGGTGGTCCTCTGGGCCGGTTTGGAGGTTACGGCCGGGGGGTTAGGAATGATGGTTTGCCTCTCGGACGGATCTATCGGTGTTTCTGGTTATACGGGTATATATATGTATAAGGTTAAGTTTAACAATTGAGTGGCATGTTGGGCCACAAGTTTGGTATACATATATACGGTAAAATAAAACTGTGGCCATTCCTGCAATAAAGTCGTGGTTCTCGTCTTCATTTAGGTAGATATGGTACGGGGGGTGTGTTTTACAGGATAACCTGCTTATCCCTTATAGATGCGTCATGTGTTTATTCTAACTGTAGCATAAACTTATATAAACTAGGAAAAGGGGCATGGTCGGCTCTACAGTGAGCATGTTTGGATGCGTCCATTGGTTAGTGGTTGGTCAATGGACTGATACGTGGGCCAGTCAGTGGGTTGGTCCATGAGGTTATCAGTGGGATTGGTCCTTTGTGACGCTGGTGGGTGGGTCTATAATGTCATCAGGGCGGATCCATGGTGACACTGGTGGGCAAGCCTATGATGTTATTTGAGGCCTTTTTGGATGCCTCTGAAGACTGGCTTATGTATAGATTTGATAGAATCAATTTCATTAAACACACTTCCCACAGTCCTCTATGTCTAGAGGTTAATTAAAGGAGTTGTCCGACATAAACTCCCAAAAAAAATTTAAGTTAATCTGTGCTGTATTGTCATATAAAACACCCCCTACATTATTTTTTTGTTTTCTATCTTTTGTTTCTCTTGATTTTTCACTTTATTCTCTGCAGCTTTGTTTACATTCAGCACAACCTAACATGACATGTTTGACTGCCAAACCCACAGTCACAGCTGGCACCGCCCCCGGCCTCAGTGTCCAGCCACACCCTCTGCCCGCCCTCTGCACACACACATTCCCTCCTGTCAGTATACTGCCCCAGCACCTGTAGATAAATGAATACTATGTAATGAAAATTATATATATCCCCTAATGTGAGTCTATAGGATGGACACACACACACACACACACACACACACACACACACACCTCTAGAGTTATATAATATATTATACATAATACCCCCTCATGCACTCTCTTCTCTCCCACTGCACTGTCTCCTCTGCCCCCCAGCACTCCCCTGTCTCTCACCCCCATGAACTCTCGTCTCTGCCCCCCCGCTGTGTCACCCATGAACTCTCTTCGCTGCCCCCCACTCTGTCAGCCGTGCATGCTCTTCTCTGCCCCCCCCCCCGCTCGCTCTCCCTTTTCACCCATGCAGCATGCTGTCTCTTCTCCGTGCTGTGAGGATTGCAGTGACCTATACAGAGCTCAGTGCTGTTGTTCGCTGGTGTCAGGTGACATCCCTGCTTCTGACTGTATTCAGAAGCGAGTATAGAAGGAGGCTGTGGACAAAAAAGCGCAAATAGGGTCTTACCCCGATATATGTGGGGTGGGGAAGGGGGAGTAAACTCACTCACCTGATGTAGTTGTGACAGTCACAACTACTATAAGTGCATGTAAAACAAGATCCACGGCTGCAGCCACCCAGTAGCAGACATCAGAGAGCAATAGAGAAGGGTGTTCAATTGCCGCGCCAACAGATCACTCATTCAGATGATGAAGACCAATGTCACTATATTTTCATACAGGTCTACGCGTTTCTGGAGCACCTGCTCCCTTCCTCAGGACCATCAGGTTAAAAATAACATCAAATCTGTTCCACAGAGATCAGACACATCATAAGTAGTGAAAATGACATCATAGGGACCACCCCCTTCAGAAAAAAACGGCGGGAAAAGGCTGCCACGTTGTCAGCTATGACGTTTACATAGAAACAATAATAAAAAAAAAAAACATCAAACACATGAATGTCAAAAAACACCTCTGTAAATTGTGAATCACACCCATTACATGTTGCATGAAAAAACGGGATGTGTGTAAAAAATAAAATACATAATGATAATAATTAAACCGTGTATATGCATGACATGTCCATATAATATGAAAAAATGAACATGAAACAGTGTAGAACCCGGAGAAGTACGGGTGCATGAAACATCAAGTGCATACTGTGCTTAAGCAGAGATGGAAGAGCGTCAGCATCAGTCTCTGCCGCCACCAAAGGGGAATGAAAATCAAGTGAAAACCGATGTGGATTGAACCTCAGGTAAGAGCAAGTGTAGTTGAGTGTGCAAAACATGGGAACATAGAAACCCCGACAGTAATAGCTCACGGGCAAAGGCTCAAGACCGCAGTGTACTATAGGGCAAGAGCGTGGGAAAAAAAGGTCTGAGCATGCGCCCAGGATAAGTATCAGGAACCGACAGGTCAAACAAGTTCAAAACCGTGGGAACCAATCTACAGCGCATGCGTGGCAGCCGAAAAATAAAACAGATACCGAGAAATATAGATAAAAAGAGGGGAAAAAATCCCAGGGACACCAACAATACAAAAATAGAATTAATATATAAGGAATTGAAAAATTGGAGAAAAAGGAAGGAAGCAGAAGAAACCAAAAAATCCTTTGATGTCATGAAATCACAGATAGATCAATCTGTTGAGTCCCATCACCCAAGAGAAATTAACACCGTGAATAAGAGGGATCTAATCAAAAGAATACCCTACAACCATATATATACACATAAAAACACAGAAAAAAACAGAGAAAAAGAACGGGACAAAATGCATATATACATCTGACTGTATATATGAAAAACTATATAACCACAATAGTGTAAAAACATATGTACACCTATATAATTGCATATGTCATATAACACATACTATAATAAGAGGCCCAAATATAGAGCACATGGGCCCAGGTCCATAGAGGACAATGATAATGAAAACTATGATCAAAAATATGTATATAAAAATATATATATTTTAAATGTATAAAAATATATATAATAAAATTAAATAAATATTAAATAAATATTAATATCCCATATCTGAACGGCCAAAGGTGAGATATGTATAAATTATCGTAGATAAGAAAATACAAGATAAAAATAGTTAAAATTGCATAAAAGGAAGGGAGGTAAAAAAATCCATATGTATATATGTGGAAAATAAATACAGTTTAAAAACATGATAAACAATGTCAGTTAAATAAATCAGTTACCTCATTAAGGCCCCGAGGTTTTAAGGTGTTGAGTTTGTAGATCCAGTAGGTTTCTTTTTTATTTAAGATCTCCATCCTATTGGGATTATGGGTGGGTATCTGCTCGATTGGAGTGACTTTTAACTCAATTTTTTTGTTATGATATATAGTAGTGTGCCGGGATAATCCATGTAGCATATATCCCACCTTGATATTGTGCCTGTGAGAATTAATTCTATTATGCAGGGCTTGGGTCGTCCTCCCCACATACCGCTTATTGCAATCACACTCGATCAAATAGATAACATAATCTGATTGACAGTTAAGGTGTCCTTGTATAGGGAAAAAAGTATCTCCCAGGTCAGACCCAAAACTGACCCTACCATGTTGTATCGATTTACAGCATAAACAATTTTTAGCCATACATCTATAGCTTCCCAAAGGTTTACTGGTACTGATAATGTTGGAAGGACTCCTCAATCTACTTGGTGCCAACTGGTTCTTTAAGTTGGAGGCCCTACGAAACGTGATTCCAGGGAGGGGGGGTAAAACATTCTTGAGAAAAGGGTCATTATGAAGTACAGACCAGTGTTTCTTTAGTATTCCCCTAATAGCATCACTATCACAACTGAACGTGGTAAGAAAATTCGATGAAAACTCATTTTTGGAAACGGGTTTAACATTTGACGACACGGTTGTGCTGGAAGGAACATCTAGAACCTGATGCCTATTAGTCTGATACGCTTTCTTAATAACAGGCAGAGGGTATCTTTTATTCAGAAACCTTTCCTTCAGGACCAAGGCTTGATCCTTGAAATCACCATCTAATGTGCAGTTTCTCCTGACTCTCTGGTATTGGTTTTTGGGGATGTTAAGCAGCCATTTGTTATAATGGTTACTGTTAAAATTAATGTAACCATTGCAATCTACTTTTTTGAAAAAGGTTTTTGTCAGGATTGAACCTTCAGTATGTGAAATAGTAAGGTCTAGGAAGTCAATGGAGGACTGGTTCACAGTAGGTGAGAACCTCAGACCCCAAGTATTGTTCACTATACCCTCTAGAAAAATAGAGAGGTTATTGTCAGTGTTGTCCCAGATTAAGAATAGGTCATCTATGTACCTCTTATAAGTCACCACATGTTTGAAAAGTTCGGAGGAGTAAACATGCTGCATCTCAAAAAGCCCCATTACTAGATTTGCAAAAGTGGGTGCAGCTTTCGAGCCCATGGCTACGCCACAGCATTGATGGTAGATCTTATCTTGGAATGTGAAAAAGTTGTTCTTGGAAATAAATTCCATACTGTCCAAGACAAAATTCTTTTGTGCAGCAGGTAGGCGATCATCTACCTCTAGAAACTGTTTGAAGCATTCAAGCCCAAGGTCATGAGAAATATTCGTGTAAAGGGATGCGATATCTAAGGTCACAAAAAGAAACGAATCCCTCGATGTGACACTCTTTAGGATATCTATAAGATGAGGAGAATCCCTAAGGTAGCTTTTCAGATTAAAAACATGCGACTTCATAATGGAATCAACATATGCCGCCAGGTTTTCAGTAAGTGAACCAATCCCAGAGATGATGGGTCTTCCAGGAGGGTTAGTCAGACACTTATGTATTTTAGGGAGATGATAATAGAACGCCAGCTTGGGATTCCTTATATCTAAGAACTTATGCTCATCTTTATTAAGGACCCCTAGTTCAGAGGCCCTTTTAATTAGGGATTGATAATCGGAAATGGAATTTAGATATACAGACATGTCAACCACCTCATAGTGTGTACCATCGGATAGCATCCTCAGAGCCTCCTGGACATAGCTGCTTCTGTCCTGTAGGACAATGCCTCCCCCTTTGTCAGCATTACGGATGACCAAATTCGAGTTGTTTTTCAGGGAAGTGATGGCCATTCTCTCCTCCCTGGATAAGTTGGTTTTAGGGGGGTTCCTATTGGTAAGGACCCTCTTGAAGTCCTCTAACACCAGATCGTTAAAGGTTTTAATGTGGTGTCCTATATTATGTAGGGGATAAAAATTAGATTTTAATTTGTAATCTGTATGGAAAAAATCGTCCAAAACCACTTCATTATTAATAGAGGAGGATCTGTTAATCTGGAAATGCCTTGTCAGGGTCAATTTCCTAATAAATTTCTGAAAATCTAGAAAGAGATCAAAGTCATTTGAAGATCTGGTGGGACAAAAGGAGAGGCCCTTCTTCAGGACACTCAACTCACTCTTTGAGAGACTATAGCTGGAGAGATTGAAAATGCCTGAGGTGTCCTCCTTAATCATGTACTTTTTTTCTCTTTTTTGTTTGAGCCTTCTCCCAGCTCTAGTCCCTCTAAAGTGTTTTTTCTTTTCCCTCCTCTGGGTGTCAGAAAGTTCGTGATAGGGACCTGTGAGTTCCTGGCCAAAGGTAAAAAAGGCACACAAGAATCATTCTGAAGAGTGTTGTCTATAGTAATAGTGCCCTTATTCAGAACAGCCGACAAAGGTATCGGAGCTGAAGTGGAAGGGTTAAGATCATGAACCTCAGAGGAAGTTGGTAAGGATAAAAAATCATCATGTACAGAGATGTCTAAAAGATCAATAAAGTCGCCATCGTGGTGGCTAATGTCCACAGGGGGAGCAGTGTGTACCTCTAAAGCTGACAACGAGTCCCTCTTTTTCCTGATATTTTCTATTTGTACCCTCAAAGATTCAAGCTGTTTCTTTGTATACTCAAAATCTATAGGTCCCCTAGAAGGTGGAGGTGCTACAGATATAGGTTCCAGATTATCCACTATCACGGGAATACTGACTTCCACTGAATTTATAGTAGGAGAGTCTATGAAGACCTCATCATTGTTTGTGACCGATGATGTACCGTAAGGTTGGGCAACAAAGCAAGTCTGAGACACAGAATCCGTCGCAGACGTTTTGTTAAGCCCAGTACTAGCATTATCGTTTTGGGCTGGATGCCCGTTTCCTAACTATATACATGGAGGAAAAACTGTGTCCCAGGGGGCTTAGAATAAAACATGATTCACCCTTCCCTGCGGACCTGACCTTCACGAATGAATGGGACACTATCTTACGGACTTGTATGCAAGGAATGTTGCAGTGTCTTTACAAAAAACGTAATGCTATTGCTGTTGATGCGTCTACCAGTATTTCGGAGCTTTATAAAGAGCTCAGTATATTTGATTCACATCCAGAATATAAAATTCTTAATTCTGACATCAACACAAAACTTATCCAATTAGAACAAGATACTATATTCCGTAAATCTAAAAAACTACAAAGAGATAGATCTGATATGATCTCTAATAAGACTATGACTGAGGGGGTTACCGTGAGGGTTAATAATTCCATTACTCGGAGACCTAGATCTCGCAGTAGTCACAGAAATTTCTTCAATAGCAAATACCATAAAAGGAACACGAGCTCTCATGATAGGAGAGTAACCGTCAAGGATAATGCTAGTACTGGGCTTAACAAAACGTCTGCGACGGATTCTGTGTCTCAGACTTGCTTTGTTGCCCAACCTTACGGTACATCATCGGTCACAAACAATGATGAGGTCTTCATAGACTCTCCTACTATAAATTCAGTGGAAGTCAGTATTCCCGTGATAGTGGATAATCTGGAACCTATATCTGTAGCACCTCCACCTTCTAGGGGACCTATAGATTTTGAGTATACAAAGAAACAGCTTGAATCTTTGAGGGTACAAATAGAAAATATCAGGAAAAAGAGGGACTCGTTGTCAGCTTTAGAGGTACACACTGCTCCCCCTGTGGATATTAGCCACCACGATGGCGACTTTATTGATCTTTTAGACATCTCTGTACATGATGATTTTTTATCCTTACCAACTTCCTCTGAGGTTCATGATCTTAACCCTTCCACTTCAGCTCCGATACCTTTGTCGGCTGTTCTGAATAAGGGCACTATTACTATAGACAACACTCTTCAGAATGATTCTTGTGTGCCTTTTTTACCTTTGGCCAGGAACTCACAGGTCCCTATCACGAACTTTCTGACACCCAGAGGAGGGAAAAGAAAAAACACTTTAGAGGGACTAGAGCTGGGAGAAGGCTCAAACAAAAAAGAGAAAAAAAGTACATGATTAAGGAGGACACCTCAGGCATTTTCAATCTCTCCAGCTATAGTCTCTCAAAGAGTGAGTTGAGTGTCCTGAAGAAGGGCCTCTCCTTTTGTCCCACCAGATCTTCAAATGACTTTGATCTCTTTCTAGATTTTCAGAAATTTATTAGGAAATTGACCCTGACAAGGCATTTCCAGATTAACAGATCCTCCTCTATTAATAATGAAGTGGTTTTGGACGATTTTTTCCATACAGATTACAAATTAAAATCTAATTTTTATCCCCTACATAATATAGGACACCACATTAAAACCTTTAACGATCTGGTGTTAGAGGACTTCAAGAGGGTCCTTACCAATAGGAACCCCCCTAAAACCAACTTATCCAGGGAGGAGAGAATGGCCATCACTTCCCTGAAAAACAACTCGAATTTGGTCATCCGTAATGCTGACAAAGGGGGAGGCATTGTCCTACAGGACAGAAGCAGCTATGTCCAGGAGGCTCTGAGGATGCTATCCGATGGTACACACTATGAGGTGGTTGACATGTCTGTATATCTAAATTCCATTTCCGATTATCAATCCCTAATTAAAAGGGCCTCTGAACTAGGGGTCCTTAATAAAGATGAGCATAAGTTCTTAGATATAAGGAATCCCAAGCTGGCGTTCTATTATCATCTCCCTAAAATACATAAGTGTCTGACTAACCCTCCTGGAAGACCCATCATCTCTGGGATTGGTTCACTTACTGAAAACCTGGCGGCATATGTTGATTCCATTATGAAGTCGCATGTTTTTAATCTGAAAAGCTACCTTAGGGATTCTCCTCATCTTATAGATATCCTAAAGAGTGTCACATCGAGGGATTCGTTTCTTTTTGTGACCTTAGATATCGCATCCCTTTACACGAATATTTCTCATGACCTTGGGCTTGAATGCTTCAAACAGTTTCTAGAGGTAGATGATCGCCTACCTGCTGCACAAAAGAATTTTGTCTTGGACAGTATGGAATTTATTTCCAAGAACAACTTTTTCACATTCCAAGATAAGATCTACCATCAATGCTGTGGCGTAGCCATGGGCTCGAAAGCTGCACCCACTTTTGCAAATCTAGTAATGGGGCTTTTTGAGATGCAGCATGTTTACTCCTCCGAACTTTTCAAACATGTGGTGACTTATAAGAGGTACATAGATGACCTATTCTTAATCTGGGACAACACTGACCATAACCTCTCTACTTTTCTAGAGGGTATAGTGAACAATACTTGGGGTCTGAGGTTCTCACCTACTGTGAACCAGTCCTCCATTGACTTCCTAGACCTTACTATTTCACATACTGAAGGTTCAATCCTGACAAAAACCTTTTTCAAAAAAGTAGATTGCAATGGTTACATTAATTTTAACAGTAACCATTATAACAAATGGCTGCTTAACATCCCCAAAAACCAATACCAGAGAGTCAGGAGAAACTGCACTTTAGATGGTGATTTCAAGGATCAAGCCTTGGTCCTGAAGGAAAGGTTTCTGAATAAAAGATACCCTCTGCCTGTTATTAAGAAAGCGTATCAGACTAATAGGCATCAGGTTCTAGATGTTCCTTCCAGCACAACCGTGTCATCAAATGTTAAACCCGTTTCCAAAAATGAGTTTTCATCGAATTTTCTTACCACGTTCAGTTGTGATAGTGATGCTATTAGGGGAATACTAAAGAAACACTGGTCTGTACTTCATAATGACCCTTTTCTCAAGAATGTTTTAGCCCCCCTCCCTGGAATCACGTTTCGTAGGGCCTCCAACTTAAAGAACCAGTTGGCACCAAGTAGATTGAGGAGTCCTTCCAACATTATCAGTACCAGTAAACCTTTGGGAAGCTATAGATGTATGGCTAAAAATTGTTTATGCTGTAAATCGATACAACATGGTAGGGTCAGTTTTGGGTCTGACCTGGGAGATACTTTTTTCCCTATACAAGGACACCTTAACTGTCAATCAGATTATGTTATCTATTTGATCGAGTGTGATTGCAATAAGCGGTATGTGGGGAGGACGACCCAAGCCCTGCATAATAGAATTAATTCTCACAGGCACAATATCAAGGTGGGATATATGCTACATGGATTATCCCGGCACACTACTATATATCATAACAAAAAAATTGAGTTGAAAGTCACTCCAATCGAGCAGATACCCACCCATAATCCCAATAGGATGGAGATCTTAAATAAAAAAGAAACCTACTGGATCTACAAACTCAACACCTTAAAACCTCGGGGCCTTAATGAGGTAACTGATTTATTTAACTGACATTGTTTATCATGTTTTTAAACTGTATTTATTTTCCACATATATACATATGGATTTTTTTACCTCCCTTCCTTTTATGCAATTTTAACTATTTTTATCTTGTATTTTCTTATCTACGATAATTTATACATATCTCACCTTTGGCCGTTCAGATATGGGATATTAATATTTATTTAATATTTATTTAATTTTATTATATATATTTTTATACATTTAAAATATATATATTTTTATATACATATTTTTGATCATAGTTTTCATTATCATTGTCCTCTATGGACCTGGGCCCATGTGCTCTATATTTGGGCCTCTTATTATAGTATGTGTTATATGACATATGCAATTATATAGGTGTACATATGTTTTTACACTATTGTGGTTATATAGTTTTTCATATATACAGTCAGATGTATATATGCATTTTGTCCCGTTCTTTTTCTCTGTTTTTTTCTGTGTTTTTATGTGTATATATATGGTTGTAGGGTATTCTTTGATTAGATCCCTCTTATTCACGGTGTTAATTTCTCTTGGGTGATGGGACTCAACAGATTGATCTATCTGTGATTTCATGACATCAAAGGATTTTTTGGTTTCTTCTGCTTCCTTCCTTTTTCTCCAATTTTTCAATTCCTTATATATTAATTCTATTTTTGTATTGTTGGTGTCCCTGGGATTTTTTCCCCTCTTTTTATCTATATTTCTCGGTATCTGTTTTATTTTTCGGCTGCCACGCATGCGCTGTAGATTGGTTCCCACAGTTTTGAACTTGTTTGACCTGTCGGTTCCTGATACTTATCCTGGGCGCATGCTCAGACCTTTTTTTCCCACGCTCTTGCCCTATAGTACACTGCGGTCTTGAGCCTTTGCCCGTGAGCTATTACTGTCAGGGTTTCTATGTTCCCATGTTTTGCACACTCAACTACACTTGCTCTTACCTGAGGTTCAATCCACATCGGTTTTCACTTGATTTTCATTCCCCTTTGGTGGCGGCAGAGACTGATGCTGACGCTCTTCCATCTCTGCTTAAGCACAGTATGCACTTGATGTTTCATGCACCCGTACTTCTCCGGGTTCTACACTGTTTCATGTTCATTTTTTCATATTATATGGACATGTCATGCATATACACGGTTTAATTATTATCATTATGTATTTTATTTTTTACACACATCCCGTTTTTTCATGCAACATGTAATGGGTGTGATTCACAATTTACAGAGGTGTTTTTTGACATTCATGTGTTTGATGTTTTTTTTTTTATTATTGTTTCTATGTAAACGTCATAGCTGACAACGTGGCAGCCTTTTCCCGCCGTTTTTTTCTGAAGGGGGTGGTCCCTATGATGTCATTTTCACTACTTATGATGTGTCTGATCTCTGTGGAACAGATTTGATGTTATTTTTAACCTGATGGTCCTGAGGAAGGGAGCAGGTGCTCCAGAAACGCGTAGACCTGTATGAAAATATAGTGACATTGGTCTTCATCATCTGAATGAGTGATCTGTTGGCGCGGCAATTGAACACCCTTCTCTATTGCTCTCTGATGTATTCAGAAGCGAGGAGCATGGGAGGCTGCATTCATCACAGAGACAGCGCACGGGGGAGGGGGGGGTCACAGTTGCCCAGACACCATACAACATAATGAGCTGAGGACACTGTTGGGAAAACAGCGCTATGGTGTCCTAGACAGAGAGGGCAACCCTGTGTTTGTCCATCACATACAGGGGAGAGATAGCAGTGAACAGGGAGGGGGGCGGGGGCTCATCGCACTGTACCTGCCCAGCAGGGCGGCAACATGCAGTGGCAGATTTGCATGTCAACATGGTCCTGCCCATGTTGACATGAAATGACCGGAAGTAGCAAAATCACAGCAGGAGTAGTCACATGACCCCTCTGAGCCTGGGGAGAGGGGCTGACAGCAGGGCAGGTAAGTGTTCTCTATCTACTTACCTGCCCCAATGTAGCCCAATAGTGTAAATAATAAAAAAAGCAAAATAAGCCGGATAACCCCTTTAAGTATTTGATCCAATTTCCATCCTGAACAAACTTATAAATTCAAAAACTCCCTTATCTACATTTATAACAACAAAAGCTACAATCTCTGCATGGAAACAACTCAATAGGATTATATGTAAAAATAAAAGTGAACTTGTAGACATCAAGACAATCTCAAATGAAGTATTTAAGTATTGGTCCCTAGGCTAGACTTAACAACATGGAGGAAGTATAATATAAACAGTTTTAATGATATTTCATGTAATAACAGCTTATTACCTTTCCAAACAATTAGTCATAAATGTAATCTCCCTTTAAAAGAACTGGCAAATTGGACACTCCTTAAGGCCTGCAACACACATCCATGCCTCCGCTACGTGTTTGGTACGTTTTTGCACGTACCAGAGACACGGAGACATGTAGACCATTGTTACCCTATGGTAGATGGCACACACACGTAAAATCACACGGAACGTGTGTCAGTGTGGTAAGTAAGTGTGTGCGTTTTTCTACACGGATGACATGTCCGTTTTTGGCCGTCAACACGCAAGCACGGACCCGCTAAAGTCAATGGGTCCGTGCCTGCACGGACGGCACACGTAGCATGTCCGTGTGCTACACGTATCGTCCGTGTGCGTTTTTAATCAAAAAAACACCAACACATGTTACCAATCCTGCAGTTCAACTAGTTCCAATTGAACACACCAGTATCTGATGATGATGCTTTGTCTACATCATTTTTTAACCCCTTAACGACCCTTGACGTACTGGGTACGTCATGGTGACATGGTGCTAAACGACCCATGACGTACCCAGTACGTCATGGCGAAATCGCGGTCCCGGAGCCCCGGGGAGTCCAATTTGTTTAATTAAACAGTAGATTCGGGAAGGAGGGGACCTCTGCCTGACCTCAGGAGGGGTGGTGCCTCCTCCCCGAACCTACAGAGGCTGTGATTGGCTGACGAACGCCGCTCAGCCAATTACAGTCACTGTAATGTTCCAGCCATTGAAAATGGCTGGAACATTGAAATCCAGCCCTGATCAGTGCTGCTGTAGCACTGGCCATTGGCTGGAGCTGGGTGATCGGTGCTTCACCCGCCCCCAGCTCTGATTGGAGAGACCGGTCTTGTGACCGATCTCTCCAAGGTGACCTGTGTCCGTCCCTGAGGGTGCCCATCGGTAAGTTGCTGCCCCCGCCGCCCGCCCCTGTCCCCGATCGCCCTGCCAGCCCCGCCGCTGTCTCCTATCGCCCCGCCCGCCACCGCCAGCCCCGCCGCTGTCTCCGATCGCCCCGCCGCTGTCTCCGATTGCCCCGCCCGCCACCGCCAGCCCCACCGCTGTCTCCGATCGCCCCGCCCGCCAGCCCCAGCCCCACCGCTGTCTCCGATCGCCCCGCCCACCACCGCCAGCCCCGCCACGGCCCCGATCGCCACCGCCAGCCCCGCCGCTGTCTCCGATCGCCCCGCCCACCACCGCCAGCCCCGCCGCTGTCTCCGATCGCCCCGCCGCTGCTCCTGATCCACCACTGTCCCCGATCGCCCCGCCCGCCACTGTCCCCGCCGCCACGCTTGCCACTGTCCCCGCCGCCACGCTCGCTACTGTCCCCGCCGCCACGTTCGCCACTGTCCCCGCCGCCATGCTCGCCACTGTTCCCGCCGCTAGGCTCGCCACTGTCTCCGCCGCCACGCTCGCCACTGTCCCCGCCGCCACGCTCGCCACTGTCCCCGCCGCCGTCGCACCCACCTTTTTCAGCCGCTGCTGTCCCCGAATCGGCCCCCACTGTTCCTGATCGGCCGCCGCCGTCGCCTCCTTCATCGGCTGCCCCTTCTCCATCGCCACTACACCTCCTCCCCCTCCATGTGCTGCAAGCCACCCTCCCCCCACATGTGCTGCAAGCCACCCTCCCCCCACATGTGGGGGGAGGGTGGCTTGCAGCACATGTGGGGGGAGGGTGGCTTGCACCACACTCCCCCCTCCATGTTCTGGGGGCTACCCTCCCCCTCTATGTTCTGGGGGCCCCCCTCCCCCCGGGGCCCCCCTCCTCCATGTGCCATCTCTCTCTCCCATCAGACTCTGCCCCCCTGCCCGATCTGCTGCCTGCTCTCTCCCATCCTCTTCATCTACTGCCCCCTCTCACACTCCTCAATCTGTTGCCTCTTTCATCTGCTGCCTCTTCTGTCTGCTGTGATCCTGCTGCCTAGATCCATCCTGTAAGGTAGGTATCCCCATCTCACCTCCCTCCCCCCCATCCTCCGCCGCTCCTCCATCCGCTGCACCATTTCCCATCATCCATCCAATGTGCCCTTTCTCATCCTCTATCCGCTGCGCTATTTCCCATCAACCGCTGCGCCCTTTCCCATCCTCTGCCGCTCCTCCATCCGCTACGCCCTTTCCCATCTTCCATCCGCTGCGCCCTTTCCCATCTTCCATCCGCTGCGCCCTTTCTCATCTGCCGCCCCGCCCTCTCGCATTGCATTATCCAGCACAGTTGCTCGCTTCCAGACTGGAGTGGATGATGCGATGCGAGACTCGTGCATTGCTCTCACGTTTGGCACTGGTCTTAGTGGCAAAGCGCTCATATTTTTTTTTTATTCATTTTTTTTACTGATGTCTGTATTTTTTATTTTGCCAAACTAATTTGTTTGTATGGGGGGGGGGTCTAGTTTCCAAAATGGGATCACATGTGGGGGAGCTCCATTGTGTAGGCACCTCAGGGGGTCTCCAAATGCAACATGGCGTCTGCTAATAATTCCAATCAATTTTACTGTGAAATGGCGCTCCTTCTCTTTTGAGCCCCGCCGTACGCCCAAACAATTGATTTCCACCACATATGAGGTACCTGTGTACTCAGGAGAAATTGCACAATACATTTTATTGTGCATTTTTTCCTGATACCCTTGTGAAAAAAAAGCTACCTGTTTGAAAAAACAATTTTGTGGTAAAAAAAAGAATAAAATATTTTCACGGCTGAACATTACAAACGTTTGTGAAGCCTCCAGGGGTTCAAAGTGCTCACTAAACAGCTAGATAAATTCCATGAGGGGTCTAGTTTCCAAAATGGGGTCAATTGTGGGGGAGCCCCATTGTTTAGGCACTTCAGGGGGGTCTCCAAACGCAACATGGCGTCCGCTAATAATTCCAACCAATTTTGCTGTGAAATGGCGCTCCTTGCCTTCCGAGTCCTGCTGTGTGCCCAAACATTTGATTTCCACCACATATGAGGTATCTGCGTACTCAGGAGAAAATGCACAATACATTTTATGGTGCATTTTTTCCTGATACCCTTGTGATAAAAAAAGCTACCTGGTTGAAGCAACAGTTTTGTGGTAAAAAAAAATTTTTTTCTTTTCACGGCTCAACGTTATAAACTTCTGTGAAGCCCCCAGGGGTTCAAAGTACACATCAAAAATCTAGAAAAAATATTTGAGGGCTCTAGTTTCCAAAATGGGGTCACTTATGGGGGAGCTCCATTGTTTAGGCACCTCAGGGAGTCTTCAAACCCGACATGGCGTCCGCTAATGAGTGCAGCTAATTTTGCACTCAAAAATTCAAATGGCGCTCCTTGCCTTCCGAGTCCTGCCGTGTGCCCAAACATTTGATTTCCACCACATATGGGGTATCTGCGTACTCAGGAGAAAATGCACAATACATTTTATGGTGCATTTTTTCCTGATACCCTTGTGATAAAAAGAGCTACCTGGTTGAAGCAACAGTTTTGTGGTAAAAAAAATGTTTCTCTTTTCACGGCTCAACGTTATAAACTTCTGTGAAGCCCCCAGGGGTTCAAAGTGCACATCAAACATCTAGAAAAAATATTTGAGGGCTCTAGTTTCCAAAATGGGGTCACTTATGGGGGAGCTCTATTGTTTAGGCACCTCAGGGAGTCTTCAAACCCGACATGGCATCCGCTAATGAGTGCAGCTAATTTTGCACTCAAAAATTCAAATGGCGCTCCTTGCCTTCCGAGTCCTGCCGTGTGCCCAAACATTTGATTTCCACCACATATGAGGTATCTGCGTACTCAGGAGAAAATGTACGACACATTTTATGATGCATTTTTCCTGATACCCTTGTGAAACTACTAATTTTTATGGCTATTTTTGTGTTAAAAAAGTAAAATTTTCATTTTTTCTTCTACATTGCTTTGGTTGCTGTGAAGCTCCTAAAGGGTTAATAAACTTCTTGGATGTGGTTTTGAGCAGATTGAGGGGTGCAGATTTTAGAATGGGGTCACTTTGGGGTATTTTCTGTCGCCTAGGTTTCTCAAATCACTCCAAATGTGATGTGGTACCTTAAAATTTTTTTTTTGTAAATTTTGTTTGAAAAATGAGAAATTGCTGATGAACTTTGACCCCTTCTAACTAGAGTTGAGCGCGGTTCGTGGGTCGAGGTTCTCCAGTTCTAGGCTCGAGTGATTTTGGGGCCTGTTCTAGATCGAACTAGAACTCGAGCTTTTTGCAAAAGCTCGATAGTTCTAGAAACGTTCGAGAACGGTTCTAGCAGCAAAAAACCAGCTAAATCCTATCTTGGTTTCTGCTGTAATAGTGTAAGTCACTCTGTGAATCACACTATTATGACATTTCAGTGTATAGTGTGCGTGAACAGCGCCTTCAGATCACTGCTGTTTCTATAATGGCGATCGCCATTTTTTTTTTTCCCTTGTCTTCCTTCCCTAAGCGCGCGTGTGTAGTGGGGCGGGCCAGCATGTCAGCCAATCCCAGACACACACACAGCTAAGTGGACTTTTAGCCAGAGAAGCAACGGCATGTGTGATAGGATGTCCATGTCACATGTCCCTGCATTATAAAACCGGACATTTTCCTCCAGGACGCCATTATCTCTTCTGCGTCTTTGGTGTCAGACATCACTGTCGCAGCTCCGTCCTCCTGAGTCCTATCGCCGATACAGCTGTATGCGCTCCATACACAGCGCTGGACAGCATAGGGATAGCACTTTCTAGCAGTCCTTTTAAGGACTCAAACCGGCAGGGTCAGAGTTAAGGTGACAGGTCCTGAAAACAGCGACAGCGTCTGTGTAGCCAAGGTCAGGGATTTCCTCCCTGCATTTCCCTATTAGGAGGGAATAGAAAGGCAGGCTTCCATTCCTCTACCCAGACCCCACAATCCTGGCACTGTACCCTCCTGTCCTCTGCACACTCCAACTCATTATAACTAAGCCATTATACTAGCAAACACTCAGTGTACCTAGTGGCATCCTATCTGTGGCTATTGGACTTTGCTATAGTCCCACTAGTGCAAAGACATTTGCAGAGCGCGTCTGCCTGCATTGCACACTACAACTCATTATAACTAAGCCATTATACTACCAAACACTCAGTGTACCTAGTGGCATCCTATCTGTGGCTATTGGACTTTCCTATAGTCCCACTAGTGCAAAGACATTTGCAGAGCGCGTCTGCCTGCATTGCACACTCCAACTCATTATAACTAAGCCATTATACTAGCAAACACTCAGTGTAACTAGTGGCATCCTATCTGTGGCTATTGGACTTTGCTATAGTCCCACTAGTGCAAAGACATTTGCAGAGCGCGTCTGCCTGCATTGCACACTCCAACTCATTATAACTAAGCCATTATACTAGCAAACACTCAGTGTACCTAGTGGCATCCTATCTGTGGCTATTGGACTTTGCTATAGTCCCACTAGTGCAAAGACATTTGCAGAGCGCGTCTGCCTGCATTGCACACTCCAACTCATTATAACTAAGCCATTATACTAGCAAACACTCAGTGCACCTAGTGGCATCCTATCTGTGGCTATTGGACTTTGCTATAGTCCCACTAGTGCAAAGATATTTGCAGAGCGCGTCTGCCTGCATTGCACACTCCAACTCATTATAACTAAGCCATTATACTAGCAAACACTCAGTGTACCTAGTGGCATCCTATCTGTGGCTATTGGACTTTGCTATAGTCCCACTAGTGCAAAGACATTTGCAGAGCGCGTCTGCCTGCATTGCACACTACAACTCATTATAACTAAGCCATTATACTAGCAATTTTTGCTGCCAGTTTAAGGGCCGTAGTTCTGCTGTTAATAAAGCTAGACCACCACTGCAATCTACACCACCTCTCAATTTTTACTATCACATTTTCAGTCCACAATCTTGTCGCAATCAACATGAGTGGCAAAATGACAGATGCTGGTGGAAAGGGGAAGAGGCGTGGTGGAAAAGGCAAAAAAGGTTTTGTCCGTGGGGAAGGTGGCAAACCTCCATTATCATCTGCTGAAGATAGACCATCTACCAGCAAAAGTAAGATGTCTACTACTTACCGTGGACAATCCGATGTGCTACCTTTTTTACGGACACGAACAACAGGAACAAAGGTAGATGATGGCCAAAAAAGGAAAATGCTTGAATGGATCTCAAGTGGTCCAACAAGTGCCCTCTCAGCCACTTCAAGTACCGCATCCAAAAAACACAAGTCCTCTGAGTTGTCATCCCAATCAAACTTGCTTTCTCCCAGCTCTGAAGTCTCCATCAGCCCTGCACAGTATGGTGGAACTGAGATGGCTGAGTCTGCAGAGCTGTTCAGTCACACTATAGCCTGGGAATCAGAGGTCTGCTCCCAAGCTACAGTGAGTACAGAACAGGAAATGGTCTGCAGTGATGCCCAGAACCTTTGTGACTCTGATTCAGGCCGTGAGGACCATGTTTCTGAGCATAATGTTGACCCTTTGTCACAAACTGTAACACCTGTGGTTATAGACAATGAGGAACATTCTGATGAAGATGAGACGCAGATACCCGATTGGGATGACAACTTAAATATTCGGTCAGGGCAAGAAGAGGCTCGGTCTGAGGGGGAGGGGAGTGCAAACACAACAATTGATGATGAAGTTATAGATCCCACCTACTGTCAACCCCCAGTCAGGCACTCGAGGAGGTCAACAGAGGCGGTGGAGGAGGATGCAACCGACGACGAAGTTACCTTGCGCCTTCCTGGACAGAGTCGGAGCACTGGTAGCACGTCTACAACTGCATCCTCAGCCACCACTCTGCCTCTGAGCATTATTCGGGGTGGATCAACAGGTCGCATGGCCTCTAAGCCTTGCCTAGCCTGGTCCTTTTTTGACATAGAAAAAGATCGCCCAAATTATGTGATCTGTAAAATTTGCAATGGTTCTCTTAGTAGAGGTCAAAACCTCAGCAGTTTGACAACTTCTTCCATGAATCGTCACATGAATAAATATCATATGGCCCGGTGGGAAGCTCACCGTGCTGCAATGCGGCCTAGCGGAGCGAACCATCCACTGCCTGCCCCTTCCAGTGCATCCGCGCGCTCGTCATCTTCTAGGACTGTGGGGACAGCTGTCACACCTGTTTTTCCACCCACAACTTCCACCACTGTAACCGCAACAGGCAGTTTGCTTGGTAGGTCGTCAGTTGTTTTGGAAGGGGAAACAAGTGAGTGTGTACAGCTCTCTCAGACATCGATAGCACCAACTTTGGATGAAGGCAACATCATGTCTCCGCCTGCACTTTCCTCACAAACCTGCATTTTTCCAGGGACACCCTACTCAACACCGTCTACACACAGCAGCCAGATCTCTGTCCCTCAGATGTGGTCAAATAAAAGGCCACTTCCTGCGACCCATGACAAAGCTAAGAGGTTGACTCTATCCCTCTGTAAGCTATTGGCTACCGAAATGCTGCCTTTCCGCCTAGTGGACACACAGGATTTTAGAGACCTTATGTCTGTCGCTGTGCCCCAGTACCAGATGCCTAGTCGCCACTACTTCTCTAAGAAAGGTGTGCCCGCGCTACACCAGCATGTCGCACACAACATCACCGCTTCATTGAGAAACTCTGTGTGTGAACGGGTGCATTTCACCACCGATACTTGGACCAGTAAGCATGGACAGGGACGTTACATGTCGCTGACTGGGCACTGGGTAACTATGGTGATAGATGGTGAAGGGTCTGCTGCACAAGTTTTGCCGTCCCCACGACTTGTGTGTCAATCCTCTGTCTGTCCAAGTTCCGCCACTGCTTCTGCCTCCTCCACCTCATCTGGGTCCTCCACCTCCGCCCCAAGCCTGCCTGGTCAGGCCACCAGCGTTCTCACTGCGCAGAAGGAATCACGCACCCCTCATTACTATGCTGGCAGCAGAGCGCAACGGCATCAAGCGGTCTTTAGCTTGACATGTCTTGGGAATAAGAGTCACACAGCTGAGGAGTTGTGGTCAGCTCTGCGGTCCGAGTTTAATAAATGGTTGTCTCCACTCAACCTGCAGCCTGGTAAGGCCGTGTGCGACAATGCTGCAAACCTGGGTGCGGCCCTCCGCCTGGGCAAGGTGACACACGTACCTTGTATGGCTCACGTGTTGAACCTTGTCGTGCAGCAATTTTTAACACAGTATCCCGGCCTAGATGGCCTTCTGAACAGGGCACGAAAACTGTCTGCTCACTTCCGCCGTTTAAGCGCCGCAGCTGAGCGACTTGCATCGCTCCAGAAGTCTTTCGGCCTGCCGGTTCATCGCCTGAAATGCGATGTGGCGACACGCTGGAATTCAACTCTCCACATGTTACAGCGACTGTGGCAGCACCGCCGTGCCCTGGTGCAATACGTCATGACGTATAGCCTGGGCCAACGAGATGCAGAGGTGGGGCAGATCACCCTGATGGAGTGGTCTCAGATCAAGGACCTATGCACCCTTCTGCACAGTTTCGACATGGCGACGAATATGTTTAGCGCTGACAATGCCATTATCAGCATGACAATTCCAGTCATTTACATGCTGGAACACACGCTAAACACTATTCGGAGTCAGGGGGTGGGACAACAGGAAGGGGAGGAACTACAGGAGGATTCATATGCGCAAGACACAACAACATCACCAAGGTCCAGACGTTCATCATCACCAAGGCGCCAGGCATGGCAGCATGGGGGACAGGGATCAACAAGGGCGCATGGTAGCAGGCGAGATGTTGAGGAAGGTGCAGGAGGACATGAAGAAATGGAGGACGAACTGTCCATGGACATGGAAGACTCAGCAGATGAGGGAGACCTTGGTCAAATTTCAGTTGAAAGAGGTTGGGGGGAGATGTCAGAGGAAGAAAGAACGGTTAGCACCTCTATGCCACAAACACAGCGTGGACTTGGTCCGCATGGCTGCGCACGACACATGAGTGCCTTCTTGTTGCACTACCTCCAACATGACCCTCGTATTGTCAAAATTAGAAGTGATGATGACTACTGGCTTGCCACACTATTAGATCCCCGGTACAAGTCCAAATTTTGTGACATAATTCCAGCCATAGAAAGGGACGCACGTATGCAAGAGTATCAGCAGAAGCTGTTACTCGATCTTAGATCCGCTTTTCCACCAAACAACCGTGCAGGTGCAGGGAGTGAATCTCCCAGTTGTAACTTGACAAACATGGGACGGTCTCGTCATCTTCAACAGTCTACACGTACCAGTAGGACCGTATCTGGTGCTGGTAACAGCAATTTTATGGAATCTTTTCATAATTTTTTTAGACCCTCCTTTGCAAGGCCACCAGAGAAACAAGTCTGACACATAGTCAATGGCTGGAGAGGATGATACAGGAGTATCTCCAAATGAACATCGATGCCATGACTGTGCAACTGGAGCCTTGCTCCTTTTGGGCTTCAAACCTAGAAAAATGGCCAGAGCTCGCAACTTACGCCTTTGAGATTTTGTCGTGTCCAGCTGCCAGCGTTGTCTCTGAACGTGTCTTCAGTGCTGCTGGGTGTGTGCTGACAGATAAGCGCACGCGTCTGTCCAGTGACAATGTGGACAGACTGACGTTCATCAAAATGAACAAGTCATGGATCCAGAAGGAATTTACTACCCCTGTGTCATCCTGGGGAGAGTAAATGCTTGTGGATTTGGAATGTGCTTGATGCAAATCAAAACATCCTGTTTGCAACTAGGGCCCAAGTGCTGCCACTGATGGGGTGGGTGTCTGTGTGGCCCAATTTTTGGAAAAAAAGGGAGACTCCGCTTGGAGTAACCCTTGCTTGCTGTGTTTTTAAAAGAAGCCAAGATGAACAGAGTTGGGATCAGGAAAGACTTTGCTACCTACCCTGGTGTCATCCTGGGGACGGTTAATTATGGCGTATTTTTGAATGTGCTTGATGCAAATCAAAACATCCTGTTTGCAACTAGGGCACAAGTGCTGCCACTGAATGGGTGGGTGTGTGTGGGGCACAATTTTTGGAAAAAAAAGGGAGACTCCGCTTGGAGTAACCCTTGCTTACATTGTTTTTAAAAGAAGCCAAGATGAACAAGTCATGGTTCAGCAAAGACTTTATCTACCTACCCCGGTGTCATGCTGGGGACGGTTAATTATGGCGTATTTTTGAATGTGCTTGATGCAAATCAAAACATCCTGTTTGCAACTAGGGCCCAAGTGCTGCCACTGAAGTGGTGTGTGTGGCCCAATTTTTGGAAAAAAGGGAGACTCCGCTTGGAGTCACCTTGCGGTGTTTTACATGACTTTAGAAGGGCGTGCCATGCCTATATCTGTGTCTCCTCCTCTTTTTCTTTGTCCAGCTCTTTTGTTTTTGCATAAGTATATGTCCTTGTCACTTTCCCATGTGTTTGTGTTGTGTTGTGAGTTGTTTGTCACCTTTTGGACACCTTTGAGGGTGTTTTCTAGGTGTTTTTCTGTGTTTGTGATTGCCTGCCATAGTTTCCTATGCAGTTCGAGTTCGGTTCGTCGAACGTTCGACGAGCCGAACTCGAACGGGACCTCCGTTCGGCGAACCGACCTCGAGCCGAACCGGGACCGGTTCGCTCATCTCTACTTCTAACTTCCTAATGCAATTTTTTTTTTTCAAAAATTGCGCTGGTGTAAAGCAGACAAGTGGGAAATGTTATTTAGTAACTATTTTGTGTGACATATCTCTCAGATTTATGGGCATAAAATTTCAAATTTTGAAAATTGCGAAATTTTCAAAATGTTCGCCAAATTTCCAAAATTTTCACAAATAAACGCAAAACATATCGGCCTAAATTTACCACTGACATGAAGTACAATATGTCACGAAGAAACAATGTCAGAATCGCCAGGATCCGTTGAAGTGTTCCAGAGTTATAACCTGTCAAAGTGACACTGGTCAAAATTGCAAAAAATGGCCGGGTCTTTAAGGTGAAAACAGGCTGGGGGCTGAAGGGGTTAAGAAACGTGCATCATTAGAAACGGATATCACACGGACACCTCACGTATGTATTTTACACCAACATGGACATCAGACACGTACACACGGAATGCATACGCCATCACACGGATGTCATACGTACCGGAGAAATGCCCGTAAAAACGGAACACGGACCCGAAAAACGGAACGTGTCACACGTACGTTTTTATGCGGAAGTGTGTTTTAGGCCTAACCAGTACTTAAATAAAAAGAATAAGTTACAGTACCTTTTTCACTACCAGTAGATTTGTTGGATATTTTATTTAACCCACAAAATAAATTATATTTGGAAACTAGCAACATTTATGCCATTATTAATGAAGACCTCCAATTTGATAAAAGATCAAATATTCTGAACTTGAAGAACGATCTTGATCAGACTTTTCAATTGGAACAGTAGCAAAAATCATTGAATTTAACGTTATCAAACACTTCCTGCGCCACGTTGCAAGAAACTTGTTTTTAAGGTGCTTTCACTCTGGTATTTTACTCCTCAAAAGCTACAAAACATTTACGTATCTAAAGCCTGCTTTACACCTTACAATTAGGTATACGATCTCGTATGCGATGAGACACGCCCAGGTTGCATAAGCGATCTAATGAGATTGCACGTAGGTCGTTCATTTGCTGTCACACGTGCGTTAGTAGCCTATGTTAAATTGGTCAATTTTGTGTGCGATCCTTTAGATCATGTGTTCTGTGACGTATGCATTGGGCACCCTTTTTTTTTTATTTATTGTCTTGCCAAGCGTGTGTAATGTGTAGGGATGCGTTTTTACTATGTCATCTGCCATTCAGCTCTGCTACATGGCCGCTGACAGCAGACACAGACAGCCATGTAGCAGCGGTGAATGGCAGATGACAGCAGACAGAGCCGCACTGTCAGAATGAACTCGGGTGAACTTCACCCGACTTCATTGTCATGCTGCGGCTCTGTCTGTGTCGCGTCCTGATTAGCGGTCACCTGTGAAGACTCACCGGTGACCGCTAATCCCCTGAGTGACTGAAGTTAGCAGCCCTCTCTCATACTCACCGATCCCCGATCCCCGGCTCTGCACGGCATTCACACTGCTCCGGCGGCTTTTACTGTTTTGAAAAAGCCGGCCGCCCATTAAACAATCTCCTATTCCCTGCTTACCCCGCCCACCGGCGCCTATGATTGGTTACAGTGAGACACGCCCCCACGCTGAGTGACAGGTGTCACACTGCACCCAATCACAGCAGCCGGTGGGCGTGTCTATACTGTGTAGTGAAATAAATAATTAAATAATTAAAAAAAACGGCGTGCGGTCCCCCCTAATTTTAAAACCAGCCAGATAAAGCCATACGGCTGAAGGCTGGTATTCTCAGGATGGGGAGCTCCACGTTATGGGGAGCCCCCCACCCTAACAATATCAGCCAACAGCCGCCCAGAATTGCCGCATACATTATATGCGACAGTTCTGGGACTGTACCCGGCTCTTCCCGATTTGCCCTGGTGCGTTGGCAAATCGGGGTAATAAGGAGTTATTGGCAGCCCATAGCTGCCAATAAGTCCTAGATTAATCATGTCAGGCGTCTATGAGACACCCTCCATGATTAATCTGTAAATTACAGTAAATAAACACACACGCCCGAAAAAATCCTTTATTAGAAATAAAACACAAACACATTCCCTGGTTCACCACTTTAATCAGCCCCAAAAAGCCCTCCTTGTCCGGCGTACTCCACAGTCCTCCAGCATCGCATCCAGCGCTGCTGCATGGAGGTGACCGGAGCTGCAGCAGACACAGCCGCTCCGGTCACCTCCACGCAGCTAATGAAGACAGCCGCGCTATCGGCTGAGCTGTCACTGAGGTTACCCGCTGTCACTGTATCCAGCGGTGGATGCAGCGGTGGCCGCGGGTAACCTCAGTGACAGCTCAGCCGATAGCGCGGCTGTCTTCATTAGCTGCGTGGAGGTGACCGGAGCGGCTGTGTCTGCTGCAGCTCCGGTCACCTCCATGCAGCAGCGCTGGATGCGACGCTGGAGGACTGTGGAGTACGCCGGACAAGGAGGGCTTTTTGGGGCTGATTAAAGTGGAGAACCAGGGAATGTGTTTGTGTTTTATTTCTAATAAAGGATTTTTTCGGGCGTGTGTGTTTATTTACTGTAATTTACAGATTAATCATGGAGGGTGTCTCATAGACGCCTGACATGATTAATCTAGGACTTATTGGCAGCTATGGGCTGCCAATAACTCCTTATTACCCCTATTTGCCAACGCACCAGGGCAAATCGGGAAGAGCCGGGTACAGTCCCAGAACTGTCGCATATAATGTATGCGGCAATTCTGGGCGGCTGTTGGCTGATATTGTTAGGGTGGGGGGCTCCCCATAACGTGGAGCTCCCCATCCTGAGAATACCAGCCTTCAGCCGTATGGCTTTATCTGGCTGGTTTTAAAATTAGGGGGGACCGCACGCCGGTTTTTTTAATTATTTAATTATTTATTTCACTACACAGTATAGACACGCCCACCGGCTGCTGTGATTGGGTGCAGTGTGACACCTGTCACTCAGCGTGGGGGCATGTCTCACTGTAACCAATCAGAGGCGCCGGTGGGCAGGGAAAGCAGGGAATATGAGATTGTTTAATGGGCGGCCGGCTTTTTCAAAACAGTAAAAGCCGCCGCAGCAGTGTGAATGCCATGCAGCGCCGGGGATCGGGGAACGGTGAGTATATGAGAGAGGGGGATAGACTGACATGGACAGAGAGTGAGGGACAGAGATAGTGACGGACTGACAGAGGTTAATGAATGACAGACATTGTGAGGCGCTTCAGAACGCAGCTTTTCAGCTGCGCTCTGAAGCAGACCTTTGTTAAGCTGCGGTGCAGAGCGCACACCTGCGCACATAGCCTCAGACATCACAATCGTATGAGGGATGTCACACGTTACAATTCACTAGTTTCGTACTACTAAACGTCCAATGTATGAGGAATAAACGACGTGTATGCGATCACCGTATTTTCGTTCAATATCGATCGCATGTAGGTTTCACACGCAAATACATCACGAACGATGCCGGATGTGCGTCACTTACAACTTGACCCCGACGACGGATTGAAAGATCTATTGAAGTGTGTAAAGCAGGCTTAACTCTCCTTCGTGCTAGAGAGAGTGTGGAGAAAATGGGTCTATTTTGCATTTTTTTTTGAGTGGTCCAGCTTTAAAAACGATGTGGAAAGATGTGTACGATCATTCTCTCCTCAGTTTCATTCACTCCCCCTAACTGGCACTATTGTTAAAGAGAACCAATCATCAAGATTTTCATATATAACCTAAAGCCAGTGCAATACTGGCACTATCAGGCTGATTCTATACATACCTGTAGTGGTCAGCTTGGATGTTTAGGTTTTGAAATCCATGAAAGGGAAGTTTAAAAAATCGGTAGCTACTTGAGTGGCATCTGCAACAGAGCAGATAATATCTGGGTGGGTATTCATATGGATTCCCGCCCCTCTGCCTGTTTTTCCTCCCTCTCTCTGTTCTCTATGCTAATTTTAGTAGTCACTAAGATGGTATCGGAGTTGGCGCCTGCGCATAGCAGTTATCTCCGGCACCATCTTTGTGAAGATTGTGTTACTGCCTGCTATTCTATTCTTGCGGCTGTGAGAGTGGTGCATGCGCCCTCGCATCTTCTGCTCTTGTTGTGACCGTGGGAGCGCACGCGGTGACAACAGAAGTGGAGAACAGCTGATGGGAGGAAGCGATTAGCTGCAGAAGAGGACACCATGCCAACACAGCAGCCTGCCCGGACACCGTGCCAGCAAAGCGACACTGACGTCACAGGGTTAGGTGAGTCCATTGTGAACTTACCTCACCTGACCCCGTGCCGTGCGATCTGGTGCCGATGTCACTGGCACACTGCTGTCGGCTTGTTCCTCCGGTCTGTCACGTCCTCCGATCATCTATTTCAGGGAGCGGTCTCCAATTCTGTTGTCACCATGCGAACTCTCGCGTTCACGAGAGCAGAAGATGCAAGGGTGCATGTGCCACCCTCTCAACGGCAAGAATAGAATAGCAGGGGGTAACATGGCCTTCACAAAGATGGTGCCGGAGATAGCTGCTATGTGCAGGCGCCAACTCCGATACCATCTTAGTGACTACTAAAATTAGCATAGAGAACAGAGAGAAGGAGGAACAACTGGCAGGGGGGCGGGAATCCATATGAATACCCACCCATATATTATCTGCTCCATTGCACATGCCAATCAAGCAGTTGACGATTTTTTTAAACTTCACTCTCATAGATTTGTAAATCTAACCATCCAACCTGACCAATAAAGGTATGGAAAGAATCAGCCTGATAGTGCCAGTGTAGCACTGGCTTTAGCTTCTAAACAATAATCCTGATGATTGGTTCTCTTTATACAGTATAAAATAGTTTAAAGACCCATGCAGACACATAGTTTGCCATATTTTACTCATAGTAAAACATCTTTTTGCTTCAAAATGGAGACAGGTAGAGGCACCTTCCACTAAAACATGGAGACGGGTGAAGGCACCTTCCATGATAGAAATTATTGAACAGATATTATCACATAATTCGTATGAGTATAATTTTGCATTGAAAGAAAAAAACTTTTTGAGATACAAATTTAGATGGTCTTTATGGGTGGAAAAATGTATGCCTAGTCTACATATAACTTTGCCTCCTGACATGTAATCATTATTATTTCTCATGTAAAATTATTGTTTTTGTTTTTCCAAGTACATTGGTGACAAAACGTTTGATGTTAGTACTTTTGAAGCATTGGTCATAAAGGCGACACTTAACTAGAGATGAGCCACCCCCCTGGAGTTCGAGTTCGGTTCAGTTCATCGAACGGAGGCTCTGTTCGGCAACCATTTGTCGAACCCCTTCGAACCCCATTGAAAAGAATGTCAGGCAAACCCAAACACATAAAAACACATTATACATGTACACATACAGTTAATAAACATTGCTATTACACTTACAGGTCCCCGCGACGCGTCCTGCACTCTGTCTCCCGCCGCTTTTAATTCCGATAATCGCTGCGTCCTCCCAGTAACCAGCACTGATGATAGGACCGTCCGTGCCATCAAAATAGCATGTGACCAGTCACGTGTGTATTATCTCATTGGCTACAGACTGGTCACATGGCTAAATGTCATGCTAGGTCCTGTCAGTGCATCTCTCCGGTACGCGGTGCTCATTTGTGCATCTCCGTGTACTGGTGAGATGCTCTGGCACATGGTCGGCTTCCCCGTTCCTGCATGTGGGCGCTCTTTACAGAGTCAGCACACATGCAAGGACTGGCTGCCACAGCCGGTGAATTGAGGCATCGGGAATCACGTGATCGGAGCACCGTTGCTATAGTAACTGCCTGTCAGATTACTTTAGCAACGGTGGCAGCGGTGACGTCACCGCTTACAGCCCACAGCCTCTGCTCACTCTCACTGAGTGATTAGACTGCATGGGGAGCAGCAGTGTCTGCCTCCCATGCAATGCTGTCTGATGTAGCAGAGCTGCATGGGTTGAAGGAGAAAGAACACAGAAGACCAGATTCGTGGAGGGATGAGAGGGAGTAATAAACATGGAGTCTCTAAGTGTGTCTGTGTATTTATTTCTATTAAAGTATTTTTTCTCTGTGTTGTGTCTTTTTTTTAACCCTTTATTAGAGATTCTTAATGGCCGGGTCAAACTTGCCTGACATTAAGAATCTCTGCTTAATACTAGCTAGCAAAACAAAGCTAGTATTAACCCATTATTACCCAGCAAGCCACCCAGCTTCAGGGCTGCTGGAAGAGTTGGATACAGCACCAGATGATGGCGCTTCTATGAAAGCGCCATTTTCTGGGGCGGCTGTGGACTGCAATTCGCAGCAGAGGGGCCCAGAAAGCTTGGGCCAACCTGTATTGCGGATTCCAATCCCCAGCTGCCTAGTTGTACCTGGCTGGACACAAAAATGGGGCGAAGCGCATGTCGATTTTTTTTTTAATTATTTCATGAAATTCATGAATTAAAAAAAGGGCTTCCCTATTTTTTTAGTTCCCAGCCGGGTACAAATAGGCAGCTGGGGGTTGGGGGCAGCCGTACCTGCCTGCTGTACCTGGCTAGCATACAAAAAATGGCAAAGCCCACGTCATTTTTTGGGGGGCAAAAAACTCCTGCATACAGTCCTGGATGGAGTATGCTGAGCCTTGTAGTTCTGCAGCTGCTGTCTGCTCTCCTCCATATAGACAGACAGCAGACAGCAGCTGCAGAACTACAAGGCTCAGAATACTCCATCCAGGACTGTATGCAGGAGTTTTTTGCCCCCCCCAAAAAAATTACGTGGGCTTCGCCATGTTTTTGTATGCTAGTCAGCTACGGGCTGCCCCCAACTCCCAGCTGCCTATTTGTACCCGGCTGGGAACCAAAAATATAGGGAAGCCCTTTTTTTTTTTTAATTAGAGAGAGAGGAGAGAGAGAAGAGAGAGAGAAGAGAGAGAGGGGAGAGAGAAGAGAGAGAGGAGAGGAGAGAGAAGAGAGAGAAGAGAGAGAGGAGAGAGAGGAGAGAGAGAGGAGAGAGAAGAGAGAGAGGAGAGGAGAGAAGAGGAGAGAAGAAAGAGATAGAAAAAAGAGAGGAGAGAGCGAGAGAAGAGAGAGGGGAGAGAGAAGAGAGAGAAGAGAGAGAGGAGAGAGAGAGAGAAAGAGAGGAGAGAGAAGAGAGAGAGGAGAGAGAGGAGAGAAAGAAGAGAGAGAGAAGAGAGAGAAGAGAGATAAGAGAGAGAAGAGAGGGAGAAAGAGAGAAAAAGAGAGAGAACAAGAGAGAGAGAGAGAACTAGAGAGCGAGAGAGAGAGAACAAGAGAGAGAGAGAGAACAAGAGAGAAAAGAGAGAGAGGAGAGAGCAATGCAGCCTCATTCCGTGAACTGCTCTGATTTTAGAGGTGTGGCCCGTGGCTCACAGCTGATGTCCGGCTCCTCCCCTCAGTGCATAATTAAATTAAATTAAATTTTAATTATAAATAAATGATAATTATAATTTAAAATGAAAAATAAATTAAATTCTTTACTGGGGCGGCCGGGACTTGAATTCGTGAACTAATGCTTTTTAGGCAGTAGCTCTAACCATTGAGCCACTGCCTCTAATGAGAAGCATACGAAGATTTGGCTATCTTGACCTCTGCATTGCAGAGTGAAGTCTCACGGTGACAGCGTGGCTCACTTCAGGTGCTGCGTAGAGAGGACACAGAGCGCTCGTGTTCTACGGGGCTCCCTGTCAGCTTCATGTAGCAGAGCTGAAAGCGTCGTGTGGATTACTTCGGACCTAGATTGTTGTTTGGGGATTAATAAAGAGGTAAATGAGGTCTTTTTTTGTCTTTTATACCAAATAAAGGATTTTTTGCTGTGTGTGTTTCTTTACTTTCACTTACAGGTTAATCATGGAAGGTAACTCCTTATTACCCCGATTGCCTCCGCACCAGGGCAATTCAGGATGAGCTGGGTAGAGTTCCAGGTCTGCCGCATCTAATTGATGCAGAAATTCCGTGCGGCTGCTGGGTGATATTGTTAGGGTGGTTGCTCCCCATAACGTGGCACTCTCCATCCTGACAATACAAGCCTCCAGCCGTGTAGCTTTATCCTGGCTGGTATAAAACATTTTTAATTATCTATTTATTTATTTTACTGCACGATATAGACCCGCCCACCAGCGGCTGTGATTGGTTGCAGTGAGACAGCTGGCACTCATCATGGGGGCGTGTCTGACTGCAACCAATCATGGGCACTGGTGGGCGGGGAAGGCACGGAATACCTGATTGAATAATGAAGCGGCAGCCATTTTCAAAAGAGGAAAAGCCGCTGGAGATTTGTGACAGCCGTGCAGTGAGGCACCTGTGATCAGTGAGTAGGAAAGAGAGAGGGATTGTGCTGGGGACGCAGGACACATGCAAATACACAACGTGCGCACATAGCCTTACTGTGAAAAGCCACGCTTTTTGTGATCGAATCGTTCTCGAACGGTAACTCAAACTGCCGAACTTTAAGCAAATCATTCGAGTTCGTCGAACGACTTGAACACCCCCCAAAATCACTCGAACTTGAAATTGGCGAACCGTTCGACTCGAACATCATTCAACTCTACACTTAACTGTTGTTTTTTCCTTTTTGTCTATTCCTGTTTCCCCTTTCCCTAATTTCTCCCTTATTTCTTGTATTAAAATTTGGATATAGCACAACACCCAATAGGTATACTTGATAGTCATATAGAATATAGGAACTCAGCAAATGACTAAAATTGAACTTTTATTGGTTTCTCATAAAATTTTAAATGTCACAATGGACACACATATACCATAAAGCCCCTAGGGAGGTGATGATTAATATATTAACTATCATAACCAAAATCCGTTAATAAAGGCCACACAAAACTTGGCCAAAAACTACCTAGAATGCTACTAGTTCAAAAGTACACAACAAACAGACCATAACAAACAGTAAACAAAATTGTGTTGTTTCAGTCTCAGGGAATAGACATTGGTTCTCCCTCACCCAGAAATAAGGAGAAGAGAAAAAACACAATATACTCAAATGAAAATACTCTTTAGCAGTGACAGTGGTCAACTATAAAAGAATTTGAGTAAAAGTGGAATGGTCTCACGAGGTCCATATGAGCCAGGGTGCATGGACAATCCCATCAAGACAAGGTAGATTTTGGACAAGTTTTGTGTGGCCTTTATTAACGGATTATTGCCCCGTGGTCATTAGTATTGTCTTTGGAAGGAATAAGTCATGTGCCAGTCCTTTGTATTGACCACACATGTATTTACAGTTAGGTCCAGAAATATTTGGACAGTGACACAATTTTCGCGAGTTGGGCTCTGCATGCCACCACATTGGATTTGAAATGAAACCTCTACAACAGAATTCAAGTGCAGATTGTTTAATTTGAAGGTTTGAACAAAAATATCTGATAGAAATTGTAGGAATTGTACACATTTCTTTACAAACACTCCACATTTTAGGAGGTCAAAAGTAATTGGACAAATAAACCAAACCCAAAAAAAATATTTTTATTTTCAATATTTTGTTGCGAATCCTTTGGAGGCAATCACTGCCTTAAGTCTGGAATCCATGGACATCACCAAACGCTGGGTTTCCTCCTTCTTAATGCTTTGCCAGGCCTTTACAGCCGCAGCCTTCAGGTCTTGCTTGTTTGTGGGTCTTTCCGTCTTAAGTCTGGATTTGAGCAAGTGAAATGCATGCTCAATTGGGTTAAGATCTGGTGATTGACTTGGCCATTGCAGAATGTTCCACTTTTTTGCACCCATGAACTCCTGGGTAGCTTTGGCTGTATGCTGGCTGAATCTGGGCTGAAAGTATATCCCGGTACACTTCAGAATTCATCCGGCTACTCTTGTCTGCTGTTATGTCATCAATAAACACAAGTGACCCAGTGCCATTGAAAGCCATGCATGCCCATGCCATCACGTTGCCTCCACCATGTTTTACAGAGGATGTGGTGTGCCTTGGATCATGTGCCGTTCCCTTTCTTCTCCAAACTTTTTTCTTCCCATCATTCTGGTACAGGTTGATCTTGGTCTCATCTGTCCATAGAATACTTTTCCAGAACTGAGCTGGCTTCATGAGGTGTTTTTCAGCAAATTTAACTCTGGCCTGTCTATTTTTGGAATTGATGAATGGTTTTCATCTAGATGTGAACCCTTTGTATTTACTTTCATGGAGTCTTCTCTTTACTGTTGACTTAGAGACAGATACACCTACTTCACTGAGAGTGTTCTGGACTTCAGTTGATGTTGTGAACGGGTTCTTCTTCACCAAAGAAAGTATGCGGCGATCATCCACCACTGTTGTCATCCGTGGACGCCCAGGCCTTTTTGAGTTCCCAAGCTCACCAGTCAATTCCTTTTTTCTCAGAATGTACCTGACTGTTGATTTTGCTACTCCAAGCATGTCTGCTATCTCTCTGATGGATTTTTTCTTTTTTTTCAGCCTCAGGATGTTCTGCTTCACCTCAATTGAGAGTTCCTTAGACCGCATGTTGTCTGGTCACAGCAACAGCTTCTAAATGCAAAACCACACACCTGTAATCAACCCCAGACCTTTTAACTACTTCATTGATTACAGGTTAACGAGGGAGACGCCTTCAGAGTTAATTGCAGCCCTTAGAGTCCCTTGTCCAATTACTTTTGGTCCCTTGAAAAAGAGGAGGCTATGCATTACAGAGCTATGATTCCTAAACCCTTTCTCCGATTTGGATGTGAAAACTCTCATATTGCAGCTGGGAGTGTGCACTTTCAGCCCATATTATATATATATATAATTGTATTTCTGAACATGTTTTTGTAAACAGCTAAAATAACAAAACTTGTGTCACTGTCCAAATATTTCTGGACCTAACTGTATACATATAAATGAGATTTTTTTTCTAAGCTAACAAATCCAACTTTAGATATCTCTCATCATTAGAGATGAGCGAACCGGTCCCGGTTCGGCTCGAGGTCGGTTCGCCGAACGGAGGTCCCGTTCGAGTTCGGCTCGTCGAACGTTCGACGAACCGAACTCAAACTGCATAGGAAACAATGGCAGGCAATCACAAACACAGAAAAACACCTAGAAAACACCCTCAAAGGTGTCCAAAAGGTGACAAATGACTCACAACACAACACAAACACATGGGAAAGTGACAAGGACATATACTCATGCGAAAACAAAACAGCTGGACAAGGAAAAAGAGGAGGACACACAGATATAGGCATGGCACGCCCTTCTAAAATCATGTAAAACACCGCAAGGTGACTCCAAGCGGAGTCTCCCCTTTTTTCCAAAAATTGGGCCACACACACACCCACCCATTCAGTGGCAGCAGTTACATAGTTACATAGTTACTTAGGTTGAAAAAAGACCTAGGTCCATCTAGTTCAACCTTCCTCCACCAGTTCTACATTTAGTCACTAAGTCATTTATAACCAACAATGTTTTGTGTACTGAGGAAATCATCCAGCCCTTTTTTAAAAGCTGTTATAGTATCTGCCATTACTACCTCTTGTGGTAGGGCATTCCACAGTCTGACCGCTCTAACTGTAAAGAACCCTTTCCTATTTAGGTGTCGGAATCGCTTTTCTTCCACTCGCAGTGAGTGCCCCCTGGTCCTTAGTATTGTTTTCGGAAGAAATAAGTTATGTGCCAGTCCTTTATATTGACCACACATGTATTTATACATATAAATGAGATCTCCTCTGAGACGTCTTTTTTCTAAGCTAAACATATCTAACTTTTTCAATCTGCCATCATATGGGAGGCCTTCCATTCCTTGTAATAGTCTAGTTGCCCGCCTTTGAACTGACTCTAACTTCTGAATGTCCTTTTTAAAATGTGGAGCCCAAAACTGGATCCCGTATTCCAGATGTGGCCTTACAAGTGATTTATAGATGGGCAACAATACGTTGGGATCACGGGATCTAATCTCTCTTTTTATACACCCTAGAATCTTGTTTGCTTTAGCAGCTGCTGCCTGACATTGAGTGCTGCTGCTCAGCTTATTTGTAATGAGAATACCCAAGTCCTTCTCCTGTTCTGTAGTCCCGAGTTTACTTCCATTTAATGTATACGCAGCTATAGGATTACTCCGTCCTAGGTGCATTACTTTACATTTATCAACATTAAATCTCATTTGCCAAGTATCTGCCCATTCTGACATCTTATCCAGATCTTTTTGTAATATTGTACTATCCAGGTCAGTTTTTAATATCCTACATAGTTTGGTGTCATCGGCAAAGACTGACACTGTACTATCAATCCCATCCACAAGGTCATTAATATAGAGAGTAAAAAGAATTGGTCCTAGCACAGATCCCTGCGGCACCCCACTGCTGACTATAGCCCATTTAGAGAATGTAGCATTTATGACTACTCTTTGTTTCCTATCTTTTAGCCAATTCCTTACCCAGTTGCATATTGTGTCCCCTAGTCCTTGCTTCTGGAGCTTTAGTAGAAGGCTATTATGTGGTACAGTATCAAATGCCTTTGCAAAGTCCAAATAAATCACATCAGCTGCATTACCAATATCCAGGTTTGCACTTACCCCCTCATAGAACCCCAACAGGTTGGTTAGACACGACTTATCTTTCATGAATCCATGCTGTTTGTCAGTTATCATATTATTTTCTGCAATATATTTTTGCATGTCATCCCTTAAAATGCCCTCAAAAACTTTGCATACTACTGATGTCAGGCTTACTGGACGGTAGTTGCCTGGATCTACCCTCTTACCTTTCTTAAATATCGGTACCACATCAGCAATCCTCCAATCCTGAGGCACCAACCCTGTTACAAGTGAGTCTAAAAAGATGAGATACAGCGGTCTGTCGATTACGGAGCTCAATTCCCTCAATATTCGTGGATGAATGCCATCTGGCCCTGGGGATTTGTCAATGTTTAATTTACTCAGACGTAGGCGTACTTCATCTTGTGTTAAATTAATTATATCGGGTGGTGGACTTTGATTTTTCACTTGTTGAATGATCCCTGGTACAGTCAGTTCCTTGGTGAATACAGATGAGAAATGCCTATTTAATATCTCAGTTTTTTGTTTGTCCTCTATAACTAACTTGTTATTATATTTTAAGGGTCCGATACTATCCTTTGTTTTCCTTTTGGCATTAATGTATTTATAAAAGATTTTGGGATTTATTTTAATGTCATTGGCGATTTTTGTTTCAGTAGCTAGTTTTGCTTGTTTGATTTCTTTTTTGCATTGCCTATTGATATCTTTATACTCCTGCAATGCTATTTCTGTATTCTCAGCCTTTAAGATGTTAAACGCCCTTTGTTTTTGTTTTATTATACTTTGTACAGTCTTATTTATCCATAGTGGTTTCTTTTTATTCCTGGACATTTTATTACCAGAGGGTATAAGTTTTTTACAGGACTCTAGCAGTATATCCTTAAACTTACCCCATTTATGTTCGGTATCCCCAGTTACCATGACTCTGTCCCAATCTACACATTTAAGCTCTTCCCTTAATTTGTTGAAATCAGCTTTCCTAAAATTCCAGGTTTTAGCATTCCCCCTTTGAAATGTTCTATTGAATATTATGTTGAAGCTTACCATATTATGATCGCTGGTGCCCAAGTGCTCCCGGACCTGTAGATCTGAAATTGTATCCGGTCTGTTTGACAGGACCAAATCTAGCAAATTATCTCCCCTGGTCGGTTCATCTACCATCTGAGAGAGGAAATGGTCCTGAATGGTAGATAAGAACTTACAGCTTTTAGCAGAACCAGAAGATTCTATGTCCCACTGTATGTCTGGATAGTTGAAATCCCCCATAATAAGAACCCGATTATTATTATTAGCTGCCTTTTCAATTTGTTCCAGCATTTCACCCTCTATTTGTTCAGGTATGTTAGGAGGCTTATAGCAAACTCCAATTAGCATTTTTCCATTATTCCCCTCCCCATGTACATTTACCCATACTGACTCTACATTGTTGCTGTTCCCCTCAATGTCATCATACAACACAGGTTTTAGGTTAGATTTGATAAATATACACACCCCACCACCTTTTTGGCCTTTCCTGTCCTTCCTAAATGTACTATAACCCTGTATGTTTGTCACCCAGTCATGGCTTTCATCCAGCCAGGTTTCCGTAATGCCCACCACATCATAATCCATGGTTGACATAAGAGTCTCCAATTCATTCATTTTGTTTGCAAGGCTTCTTGCATTTGCCAGTAGACATTTAATCCTATTAACACCTTTATTACTCCTAGCCTCCCTACGTTCCTTGTATGTCCCATCCCCCCCTAATCCTTCATTGACCCCTACCGTCTCCCTGTCTCTATCTGCTCTATCTATCCCCTTATTTGCTCCACTACCCTCCCTCCCCCCCGATCCTAGTTTAAAAGCTCCTCCATCCGTCTGACCATTTTCTCCCCCAGCACAGCTGCACCTTCCCCATTGAGGTGCAGCCCGTCCCTACCGTAGAGCCTGTAGCCGACTGAGAAGTCGGCCCAGTTCTCCATGAACCCGAACCCTTCCTTCCTGCACCAATTTCTAAGCCACATATTTATCTCCCTAAGCTCCCGCTGTCTTTCTAGTGACGCTCGTGGCACCGGTAGTATTTCTGAAAACACCACCTTGGAGGTCCTGGACTTCAGCTTCTCTCCTAGTTCCCTGTAATCATTTTTAAGGACCTTCCACCTGCCTCTAACTTTGTCATTAGTACCAATGTGCACCATGACCGCTGGGTTTTCCCCAGCCCCACCCAGCAATCTGTCTATCCGATCCACAATATGCCGAACCCGAGCACCCGGCAGACAACACACTGTTCGGCATTCACGGTCTCGGCGACAGATGACCCTGTCTGTCCGCCTAATTATAGAGTCCCCTACCACCAACATCTGTCTGGGCTTTGCTGCACTCCTATTTCCCTCCTTCCTACAGCAGTTGTTTTCCTGGTTGCTAGGAGCAACGTCCTGCTGTAGTGACCCTAGTCCAGGCCCTTCATTCCTAATATCAGCCAAACAGGAATATTTACTAGGTTGTGCCAGGTCAGGACTAGGCTCCCTGACACTTTTCCCCCTACCTCTTCTTCTAACTGTTACCCAGCTACCTACCTCTGGGTCCTGATCTTCCCCACCTCCACCCTCCTCCATATCACTGGCCCCAGCCAGAGAAAGCTCAGTGAGCTCTAAACTCCTCTCCAGGTTTGCAATGCCCCTTAGTGTTGCAAGCTGCTTATTTAGATCAGTTACCTTGGCTTCCAAACACGCAACATGCTTGCATCGAGTGCAGACATATTCACCCTCGAACGGCTGCTCAAGGCATGCATACATCTGACAAGATACACACCTGGTAGCATTGTCCATGGAGCACCTATCAAATGGGGATCAACAGTAAAGTAGAAAAACAAAGAGAAAAAAACGAAAGAAACCCAATGGGAAACGTATAAGGATAAATTCAAACTATGTTCTTGTGTCAAACTATGTAATTGTGTTGAAACTATGCACTTATCTTAAATTCAGCACTTAAGTTCAGTTCAGCACCTCGCTCGCTCAGCCCCCTCGCTAGTACTGGCTGGTTTATATAGATGTACAATGAGTATCAGAAGCTGCTGGAAGCTTCTAGAAACAGGTGTGACTAATCCTACTAATTAAATCACAAGACTAACTTTTTTTTTTTTTTTTTTTTTCCCTTTTCACAGAATCACAAACAGACACACAATCCCCTAATGAAATTCAACAATTACAGTTATCACCACTATGTAATTGTGTTGAAACTATGCACTTATCTTAAATTCAGCACTTTACTTGAATTCAGCAGTTGTGCCCCAGTTGTACACTTTACAGCTAGATTTGCATCAAGCACATTCAAAAATACGCCATACTTAACCGTCCCCAGGATGACACCGGGGTAGGTAGCAAAGTCTTTCCTGATCCCAGCTCTGTTCATCTTGGCTTCTTTTAAAAACACAGCAAGCAAGGGTTACTCCAAGCGGAGTCTCCATTTTTTCCAAAAATTGTGCCCCACACACACCCACCCATTCAGTGGCAGCACTTGTGCCCTAGTTGTACACTTCACAGCTAGATTTGCATCAAGCACATTCAAAAATACGCCATAATTAACCGTCCCCAGCATGACACCGGGGTAGGTAGATAAAGTCTTTGCTGAACCATTACTTGTTCATCTTGGCTTCTTTTAAAAACAATGTAAGCAAGGGTTACTCCAAGCGGAGTCTCCCTTTTTTTCCAAAAATTGTGCCCCACACACACCCACCCATTCAGTGGCAGCACTTGTGCCCTAGTTGTACACTTCACAGCTAGATTTGCATCAAGCACATTCCAAATCCACAAGCATTTACTCTCCCCAGGATGACACAGGGGTTGTAAATTCCTTCTGGATCCATGACTTGTTCATTTTGATGAACGTCAGTCTGTCCACATTGTCACTGGACAGACGAGTGCGCTTATCTGTCAGCACACACCCAGCAGCACTGAAGACACGTTCAGAGACAACGCTGGCAGCTGGACACGACAAAATCTCCAAGGCGTAAGTTGCGAGCTCTGGCCATTTTTCTAGGTTTGAAGCCCAAAAGGAGCAAGGCTCCAGTTGCACAGTCATGGCATCGATGTTCATTTGGAGATACTCCTGTATCATCCTCTCCAGCCGTTGACTATGTGTCAGACTTGTTGTCTCTGGTGGCCTTGCAAAGGAGGGTCTAAAAAAATTATGAAAAGATTCCATAAAATTGCTGTTACCAGCACCAGATACGGTCCTACTGGTACGTGTAGACTGTTGAAGATGACGAGACCGTCCCATGTTTGTCAAGTTACAACTGGGAGATTCACTCCCTGCACCTGCACGGTTGTTTGGTGGAAAAGCGGATCTAAGATCGAGTAACAGCTTCTGCTGATACTCCTGCATACGTGCGTCCCTTTCTATGGCTGGAATTATGTCACAAAATTTGGACTTGTACCGGGGATCTAATAGTGTGGCAAGCCAGTAGTCATCATCACTTCTAATTTTGACAATACGAGGGTCATGTTGGAGGTAGTGCAACAAGAAGGCACTCATGTGTCTTGCGCAGCCATGCGGACCAAGTCCACGCTGTGTTTGTGGCATAGAGGTGCTAACCGTTCTTTCTTCCTCTGACATCTCCCCCAACCTCTTTCAACTGAAATTTGACCAAGGTCTCCCTCATCTGCTGAGTCTTCCATGTCCATGGACAGTTCGTCCTCCATTTCTTCATGTCCTCCTGCACCTTCCTCAACATCTCGCCTGCTACCATGCGCCCTTGTTGATCCCTGTCCCCCATGCTCCCATGCCTGGCGCCTTGGTGATGATGAACGTCTGGACCTTGGTGATGTTGTTGTGTCTTGCGCATATGAATCCTCCTGTAGTTCCTCCCCTTCCTGTTGTCCCACCCCCTGACTCCGAATAGTGTTTAGCGTGTGTTCCAGCATGTAAATGACTGGAATCGTCATGCTGATAATGGCATTGTCAGCGCTAAACATATTCGTCGCCATGTCAAAACTGTGCAGAAGGGTGCATAGGTCCTTGATCTGAGACCACTCCATCAGGGTGATCTGCCCCACCTCTGCATCTCGTTGGCCCAGGCTATACGTCATGACGTATTGCACCAGGGCACGGCGGTGCTGCCACAGTCGCTGTAACATGTGGAGAGTTGAATTCCAGCGTGTCGCCACATCGCATTTCAGGCGATAAACTGGCAGGCCGAAAGACTACTGAAGTGATGCAAGTCGCTCAGCTGCGGCGCTTGAACGGCGGAAGTGAGCAGACAGTTTTCGTGCCCTGTTCAGAAGTCCATCTAGGCCGGGATACTGTGTTAAAAATTGCTGCACGACAAGGTTCAACACGTGAGCCATACAAGGTACGTGTGTCACCTTGCCCAGGCGAAGGGCCGCACCCAGGTTTGCAGCATTGTCGCACACGGCCTTACCAGGCTGCAGGTTGAGTGGAGACAACCATTTATTAAACTCGGACCGCAGAGCTGACCACAACTCCTCAGCTGTGTGACTCTTATTCCCAAGACATGTCAAGCTAAAGACCGCCTGATGACGTTGCGCTCTGCTGCCAGCATAGTAATGAGGGGTGCGTGATTCCTTCTGCGCAGTGAGAACGCTGGTGGCCTGACCAGGCAGGCTTGGGGCGGAGGTGGAGGACCCAGATGAGGTGGAGGATGCAGAAGCAGTGGCGGAACTTGGACAGACAGAGGATTGACACACAAGTCGTGGGGATGGCAAGACTTGTGCAGCAGACCCTTCACCATCTATCACCATAGTTACCCAGTACCCAGTCAGCGACATGTAACGTCCCTGTCCATGCTTACTGGTCCAAGTATCGGTGGTGAAATGCACCCGTTGACACACAGAGTTTCTCAAGGAAGCGGTGATGTTGTGTGCGACATGCTGGTGTAGCGCGGGCACACCTTTCTTAGAGAAGTAGTGTCGACTAGGCATCTGGTACTGGGGCACAGCGACAGACATAAGGTCTCTAAAATCCTCTGTGTCCACTAGGCGGAAAGGCAGCATATCTGTAGCCAACAGCTTACAGAGGGATAGAGTCAACCTCTTAGCTTTGTCATGGGTCGCAGGAAATGGCCTTTTATTTGTCCACATCTGAGGGACAGAGATCTGGCTGCTGTGTGTAGACGGTGTTGAGTAGGGTGTCTCTGGAAAAATGCAGGTTTGTGAGGAAAGTGCAGGCGGAGACATGATGTTGCCTTCATCCAAAGTTGGTGCTATCGATGTCTGAGAGAGCTGTACACACGTACTTGTTTCCCCTTCCAAACCAACTGACGACCTACCAAGCAAACTGCCTGTTGCGGTTACAGTGGTGGAAGTTGTGGGTGGCAAAACAGGTGTGACAGCTGTCCCCACAGTCCTAGAAGATGACGAGCGCGCGGATGCACTGGAAGGGGCAGGCGGTGGATGGTTCATTCCGCTAGGCCGCATTGCAGCACGGTGAGCTTCCCACCGGGCCATATGATATTTATTCATGTGACGATTCATGGAAGAAGTTGTCAAACTGCTGAGGTTTTGACCTCTACTAAGAGAACCATGACAAATTTTACAGATCACATAATTTGGGCGATCTTTTTCTATGTCAAAAAAGGACCAGGCTAGGCAAGGCTTAGAGGCCATGCGACCTGATGATCCACCCCGAATAATGCTCAGAGGCAGAGTGGTGGCTGAGGATGCAGTTGTAGACGTGCTACCAGTACTCCGACTCTGTCCAGGAAGGCGCAAGGTAACTTCGTCATCAGTTGCATCCTCCTCCACCACCTCTGTTGACCTCCTCGAGTGCCTGACTGTGGGTTGACAGTAGGTGGGATCTAGAACTTCATCATCAATTGTTGTGTTTGCATTCCCCTCCCCCTCTGACCGAGCCTCTTCTTGCCCTGACCGAATATTTAAGTTGTCATCCCAATCGGGTATCTGAGTCTCATCTTCATCAGAATGTTCCTCATTGTCTATAACCACAGGTGTTACAGTTTGTGACAAAGGGTCAACATTATGCTCCGAAACTTGGTCCTCACAGCCTGAATCAGAGTCACAAAGGTTCTGGGCATCACTGCAGACCATTTCCTGTTCTGTACTCACTGTAGCTTGGGAGCAGACCTCTGATTCCCAGGCTATAGTGTGACTGAACAGCTCTGCAGACTCAGCCATCTCAGTTCCACCATACTGTGCAGGGCGGATGGAGACTTCAGAGCTGGGAGAAAGCAAGTTTGATTGGGATGACAACTCAGAGGACTGGTGTTTTTTGGATGCGGTACTTGAAGTGGCTGAGAGGGCACTTGTTGGACCACTTGAGATCCATTCAAGCATTTTCCTTTTTTGGCCATCATCTACCTTTGTTCCTGTTGTTCGTGTCCGTAAAAAAGGGAGCACATCGGATTTTCCACGGTAAGTAGTAGACATCTTACTTTTGCTGGTAGATGGTCTATCTTCAGCAGATGATAATGGAGCTTTGCCACCTTCCCCACGGACAAAACCTTTTTTGCCTTTTCCACCACGCCTCTTCCCCTTTCCACCAGCATCTGTCATTTTGCCACTCATGTTGATTGCGACAAGATTGTGGACTGAAAATGTGGTAGTAAAAATTGAGAGGTGGTGTAGATTGCAGTGGTGGTCTAGCTTTATTAACAGCAGAATAATAAAGAATAAATATCCCTGAAAATGCAACTACGGCCCTTAAACTGGCAGCAAAAATTGCTAGTATAATGGCTTAGTTATAATGAGTTGGAGTGTGCAATGCAGGCAGAGGTGCTCTGCAAATGTCTTTGCACTAGTGTGACTATAGCAAAGTCCAATAGCCACGTTTAGGATGCCACTAGGTACACTGAGTGTTTGCTAGTATAATGGCTTAGTTATAATGAGTTGGAGTGTGTAATGCAGGCAGACGTGCTCTGCAAATGTCTTTGCACTAGTGTGACTAGACAACAGTCCAATAGCCACGTTTAGGATGCCACTAGGTACACTGAGTGTTTGCTAGTATAATGGCTTAGTTATAATGAGTTGGAGTGTGCAATGCCGGCAGACGTGCTCTGCAAATGTCTTTGCACTAGTGTGACTATAGCAAAGTCCAATAGCCACGTTTAGGATGCCACTAGGTACACTGAGTGTTTGCTAGTATAATGGCTTAGTTATAATGAGTTGGAGTGTGCAATGCAGGCAGACGTGCTCTGCAAATGTCTTTGCACTAGTGTGACTATAGCAAAGTCCAATAGCCACGTTTAGGATGCCACTAGGTACACTGAGTGTTTGCTAGTATAATGGCTTAGTTATAATGAGTTGGAGTGTGTAATGCAGGCAGACGTGCTCTGCAAATGTCTTTGCACTAGTGTGACTAGACAACAGTCCAATAGCCATGTTTAGGATGCCACTAGGTACACTGAGTGTTTGCTAGTATAATGGCTTAGTTATAATAATGAGTTGGAGTGTGCAATGCAGGCAGACGTGCTCTGCAAATGTCTTTGCACTAGTGTGACTATAGCAAAGTCCAATAGCCACGTTTAGGAGGCCACTAGGTACACTGAGTGTTTGCTAGTATATTGGCTTAGTTATAATGAGTTGGAGTGTGCAATGCAGGCAGACGTGCTCTGCAAATGTCTTTGCACTAGTGTGACTAGACAACAGTCCAATAGCCACGTTTAGGATGCCACTAGGTACACTGAGTGTTTGCTAGTATAATGGCTTAGTTATAATAATGAGTTGGAGTGTGCAATGCAGGCAGACGTGCTCTGCAAATGTCTTTGCACTAGTGTGACTATAGCAAAGTCCAATAGCCACGTTTAGGATGCCACTAGGTACACTAAGTGTTTGCTAGTATAATGGCTTAGTTATAATGAGTTGGAGTGTGCAATGCAGGCAGACGTGCTCTGCAAATGTCTTTGCACTAGTGTGACTAGACAACAGTCCAATAGCCACGTTTAGGATGCCACTAGGTACACTGAGTGTTTGCTAGTATAATGGCTTAGTTTTAATGAGTTGGAGTGTGCAATGCAGGCAGAGGTGCTCTGCAAATGTCTTTGCACTAGTGTGACTAGACAACAGTCCAATAGCCACGTTTAGGATGCCACTAGGTACACTGAGTGTTTGCTAGTATAATGGCTTAGTTATAATGAGTTGGAGTGTGCAATGCAGGCAGACGCGCTCTGCAAATGTCTTTGCACTAGTGTGACTATAGCAAAGTCCAATAGCCACGTTTAGGATGCCACTAGGTACACTGAGTGTTTGCTAGTATAATGGCTTAGTTATAATGAGTTGGAGTGTGCAATGCAGGCAGACGTGCTCTGAAAATGTCTTTGCACTAGTGTGACTATAGCAAAGTCCAATAGCCACGTTTAGGATGCCACTAGGTACACTGAGTGTTTGCTAGTATAATAGCTTAGTTATAATGAGTTGGAGTGTGCAATGCAGGCAGACGTGCTCTGCAAATGTCTTTGCACTAGTGTGACTAGACAACAGTTCAATAGCCACGTTTAGGATGCCACTAGGTACACTGAGTGTTTGCTAGTATAATGGCTTAGTTATAATGAGTTGGAGTGTGCAATGCAGGCAGACGCGCTCTGCAAATGTCTTTGCACTAGTGGGACAATAGCAAAGTCCAATAGCCACGTATAGGATGCCACTAGGTACACTGAGTGTTTGCTAGTATAATGGCTTAAGCCTGCTTTACACGGTACGATCGATTGTGCGATTTCACAATCGATCGTACCCGCCCCCGTCCTTTTTGCGTCACGGGCAAATCGCTGCCCGTGTCGCACAAAGTTACTAAACCCCGTCACACATACTTACCTCTCGTGCGACCTCGCTGTGGGCGGCGAACGTCCACTTCCTGGAGTGGGAGGGACGTTCGGCGTCACAGTGACGTCACACGGCCGCCGGCCAATCAGAGCGGAGGGGCGGAGATGAGCAGTATGTAAACATCCCGCCCACCTCCTTCCTTCCACATAGAGCCGGCGGCGGACGCGGGAGGCAGGTGAGCTGCTCATCGTTCCCGTGGTGTCACACGGAGCGACGTGTGCTACCACGGAAACGATGGGCGACTAAAGTAACCGATATTATGGAACCTAACGAGCAGTACCCGACTCACGATTTGTGAGCGATACTGCGTCGCTAGGAGGTGTCACACAGGCCGGCATCGCCAGCGATGCCGGATGTGCGTCACAAAAACCGTGACCCCGACGATCTATCGCCCGATAGATTGCCTGGTGTAAAGCAGGCTTAAGTTATAATGAGTTGGAGTGTGCAATGCAGGCAGAGGTGCTCTGCAAATGTCTTTGCACTAGTGTGACTTTAGCAAAGTCCAATAGCCACGTTTAGGATGCCACTAGGTACACTGAGTGTTTGCTAGTATAATGGCTTAGTTATAATGAGTTGGAGTGTGCAATGCAGGCAGACGTGCTCTGCAAATGTCTTTGCACTAGTGTGACTATAGCAAAGTCCAATAGCCACGTTTAGGATGCCACTAGGTACACTGAGTGTTTGCTAGTATAATGGCTTAGTTATAATGAGTTGGAGTGTGCAATGCAGGCAGACGTGCTCTGCAAATGTCTTTGCACTAGTGTGACTATAGCAAAGTCCAATAGCCACGTTTAGGATGCCACTAGGTACACTGAGTGTTTGCTAGTATAATAGCTTAGTTATAATGAGTTGGAGTGTGTAATGCAGGCAGACGTGCTCTGCAAATGTCTTTGCACTAGTGTGACTAGACAACAGTCCAATAGCCACGTTTAGGATGCCACTAGGTACACTGAGTGTTAGCTAGTATAATGGCTTAGTTATAATAATGAGTTGTAGTGTGCAATGCAGGCAGACGTGCTCTGCAAATGTCTTTGCACTAGTGTGACTATAGCAAAGTCCAATAGCCACGTTTAGGATGCCACTAGGTACACTGAGTGTTTGCTAGTATAATGGCTTAGTTATAATGAGTTGGAGTGTGCAATGCAGGCAGAGGTGCTCTGCAAATGTCTTTGCACTAGTGTGACTAGACAACAGTCCAATAGCCACGTTTAGGATGCCACTAGGTACACTGAGTGTTTGCTAGTATAATGGCTTAGTTATAATAATGAGTTGGAGTGTGCAATGCAGGCAGAGGTGCTCTGCAAATGTCTTTGCACTAGTTGGACTATAGCAAAGTCCAATAGCCACGTTTAGGATGCCACTAGGTACACTGAGTGTTTGCTAGTATAATGGCTTAGTTATAATGAGTTGGAGTGTGCAGAGGACAGGAGGGTACAGTGGCAGGATTGTGGGGCTCTGGGTAGAGGAATGGAAGCCTGCCTTTCTATTCCCTCCTAATAGGGAAATGCAGGGAGGAAATCCCTGACCTTGGCTACACAGACGCTGTCGCTGTTTTCAGGACCTGTCACCTATGGCTCTGACCCTAACGGTTTGAGCCCTTAAAAGGACTGCTAGAAAGTGCTATCCCTAAGCTGTCCAGCGCTGTGTATGGAGCGCATACAGCTGTATCAGCGATAGGACTCAGGAGGACGGAGCTGCGACAGTGATGTCTGACACCAAAGACGCAGAAGAGATAATGGCGTCCTGGAGGAAAATGTCCGTTTTTATAATGCAGGGACATGTGACATGGACATCCTCTCACACATGCCGTTGCTTCTCTGGCTAAAAGTCCACTTAGCTGTGTGCGTGTCTGGGATTGGCTGACATGCTGGCCCGCCCCACTACACGCGCGCGCTTAGGGAAGGAAGACAAGGAAAAAAAAAAAATGGCGATCGCCATTATAGAAACAGCAGTGATCTGAACGCGCTGTTCCCGCACACTATACACTGAAATGTCATAATAGTGTGATTCACAGAGTGACTTACACTATTACAGCGGAAACCAAGCTAGGAATTAGCTGTTTTTTTGCTGCTAGAACCGTTCTTGAACGTTTCTAGAACTATCGAGCTTTTGCAAAAAGCTCGAGTTCTAGTTCGATCTAGAACAGGCCCCAAAATCACTCGAGCCTAGAACTGGAGAACCTCGAACCACGAACCGCGCTCAACTCTACTCATCATATGGGAGGCCTTCCATTCTTTGTAATAATCTAGTTGCCCAACTTTGAACTGACTCCAAATTTTGAATGTCCTTTTGAAAATGTGGAGCCCAAAACTGGATCGCATATTCTAGATGTAGCCTTACAAGTGACTTAGAGGGGTAACAATACGTTGGGATCACGGGATCTAGTCTCTGTTTTTATACACCCTAAAATCTTGTTTGCTTTTTGCTTGCTGCTTGACATTGAGTTCTGCTGCTCAGCTTATTTGTAGCCAGAATCCTCAAGTCTATATCCTGTTCTGTAGTCCCGAGTTTACTTCCATTTAATGTATACGCATCTATAGGATTACTCTGTCTTAGGTTCATTACTTTACATTTTTCAACACTAAAGCGGGCTTTACACGCTGTGATCTCGCTAGCGAGATCGCAAGCAATCGTACCCGCCCCCGTCGGTTGTGCGACACGGGCATTTTGCTGAACGTGTCGCACAACCTCGCATACCCCCATCACACGGACTTACCTGCTCTGCGACGTCGCTCTAGCCGGCGAACCGCCTCCTTCCTAAGGGGAGCGGGTCGTGCGACGTCACATGGCAGGCGGCCAATAGAAGCGGAGGGGCGGAGATGAGTGGGACGTAAACATCCCGCCCACCTCCTTCCTTCCACATAGCCGCTGGAGGCAGGTAAGAAGATGTTCATCACTCCTGCGGTGTCACACACAGCGATGTGTGCTGCCGCAGGAACGAGAAACAACATCGCTAACATCCTGACAACGATTTTTTGTTTCAGGACGACCTCTCCACGGCAAACGATTTTGCCCTCTTTTGTAATCGTTTAAGATCGCTCTTAAGTGTTACATGCTGCGATCTCGTTAATGACGCCGGATGCGCGTCACAAACAACGTGACCCCGACGATAATTCATTAACGATATCGTAGCGTGTAAAGCCTGCTTAAATCTCATTTGCCAAGTATCTGCCCATTCTGACATCTTATCCTGATTGTTTTGTAATATTGTACTATCAAGGTCCGTTTTTAATAGCCTACATAGTTTGGTGTCATCACCAAAGACTGATACTTTACTATCAATCCCATCCACAAGGTCATTAATAAAGTAATTAAGAAAAATTGGTGTTAGCACAGATCCCGGCGGTACCCACTGCTGACTATAGCCCAATTGGAGAATGTACCATTTATGACTACTCTTTGTTTCCTATCTTTTAGACAATTTCTTAACCATCTGCATGTAGTTTCCCCTAGTCCTTGCTTCTGGAGCAAGTATCAAATGGCACAGTATCAAATGCCTTTGCAAAGTCCAGATAAATCACATCAGCTGCATTACCAATATCCAAATTTGCACTTACCTTCTCATAGAAACCCAACATGTTGGTTAGACATGACTTATTTTTTGAGAATCCATGCTGGTTGATCCTTAGCACACAAAAATGGCCAGTTTTATGTAAACCCAACAGCCAATGGCAAGGCGACCTATTTTCCATAGCTTGATTTTTTTTTTTACATTTCCTATTATGATGTTTAGACATACCTGCTGGTGTTTCTAGAGGCATTGGGGACCTGTCAAGTTTCCTTTAAGTAGTGAACCGAAAAGATTTTGGCTAGTGGTCAACAATTAGCACTATTGAGACCAAAAGAATCCAGGAGCTAAAAAATGTTGTCAACCCCTGGGCAATCTTCTTCCTTCATTTTTAAGAAACATCGGTATGCTGCTACCTGGAAAAGAGCAGTCCAAAATTGCTACTTTACCAAGCCATAGCTAAAAGTTACCTTTCATTTCAGATCTCCAGGAAGATCTCTAGCTTAGAAAAAAGGCATAACATGAAAACCTGTGCCCCAGGTGCAAATTCTGTAATAAAAATGGTTGTTTTTAGATAGCAAAGGGATCTTGGCACTTCATGGTAGAGCATTCTCTGTTTGAACCCATTTTCATTTTACTTTTTATCATGACTACAAACTAAATGAAGTAGAATCCATGCTGCTTTTAAACAGTTAGAACAATAACTGAGCTGTGAGAGGTTCCTTGATTTACTTTACCTTTAAAGTTGCTGTGAACCATAGTTCTGCATGAATCTGACTAAGTTGCTCCATATTTTGCACTAATGAGTGCCAATAAGCTGTGAACAGCTGCAAGTAATTGGAATACGCAGACATAGTTACAGCTGTGCTATAAAACAGTAGTTTTGGATGAATCGATGCCTTTCTGGGACACATAAAAATGATTTGCATATCTCCTCCCACAATCCTTAAATGAACTATTAAACTTTAATTTTAAAGTTTTCAGTCTTGTCTGGAGAATTAGCAGTGTACAGATAACTTGTGCCTTATGAAGTCTACGGCAACGTTCATCCTGACCCATCCGTGTCGTCTCCTTCCTACCTGCCTGATAAAACCTTCAGGCTCTAAATCTGCCAAGTCTTAAATTAATTTCTTAATTAATTTGGCCGTCTGCCCCTTGCTATTACAGACACTAATGCTGCTTATCAGCAGAGATAAAAGTAATTGCAGTTTGTAATGGGCATTAGAACTTCTGTGCTTTGTGATAAATATATTGTAAGGAATGTGGTGCCCTCAAGATTCCAGACTAATTTGGAAAGAGTGCGTCCACACTTCTCAGCATCTTGGGATCTGTTCTAAACAGAATTATTATTGAATGTGATTTAAAAGGGTTATCTCACCTTGACCCATATAAGCCACCCAGGCAATCAGCTAATTGCAGGGGTCCGCCTTTTAACCCCAAAAAAGTATGAATTAAAGCGCACCAATCACTAGGATTTTCATATATAACCTAAAGCCAGTGCTATACTGGCACTATCAGGCTGGTTCTCTACATACCTCTAGTGGTCAACTTGGATGTTTAGGTTTTAAAATCCAAGAAAGTAAAGTTTATAAAATCGGCAGCTGCTTGAGTGACAGCAGTTGAGGTGCAGATAATATCTGGGGGGTTATTCATAGTTATCTCCTCCCCCTGTTAGAATTAGCATAAGAATTGTATAATCAATGTAACATTTCACTTCCAGGACCTGTGTTGAGGTCCTACCCACGTGACCAGAAGGGGTGGGGCTTCAGCCAACAAAGCTGATATCAGAAAGCAACATTTTTCTGTTGGCTGAGGCCCCGCCCCTTCTGGTCACATGGGTATGACCTCAGCACAGGTCCTGGAAGTGAAACATTATATCAATTATATAAAACCTATGCTAACAGGGGGAGGGGATACCTATGAATACCCCCCCAGCTATTATCTGATCGTCAGCTGCTGTCAATCAAGAAGCTGCCGATTTTATAAACTTTACTTTCTTGGCTTTCAAAAACTAAACATCCGAGCTGACCACTACAGGTATGTAGAGAATCAGCCTGATAGTGCCAGTATAGCACTGGCTTTGGGTTATATATGAAAATCCTGGTGATTGGTTCCCTTTAACCCTTTCGCGACTCCGCCAATTTTCATTTTTCCGCTCTTTCCCTGAGCCATAACTTTTTTATTTTTCTGCCCAAAAACAAATGAGGTCTTGTTTTTGTGGGATGAGAAGTACATTTGAATGACAACATTCATTTTACAACAAAGCGTACTGTTAAACGGGGAAAAAATTCCAAATTTGGTGAAATTGTGGAAAATTCCCCCCAGAATTCTGACTTGGTTTTATGGGAATTGTTTTTATGATATACATTTTTACTCATCAATACGATTACTGTGGTGAAACCCCCCCCCAATCACAAATACTCACCTAATCGTTGATCATTGACATGTTGTTCAAATCCCAAATATCGTTGATGGTGCTGGACGCAGGTTGTTCGTCATTCCTGAGGCAGCACACATCGCTACGTGTGACACCCCAGGAACGACGAACAACACCGTACCTGTGTCCTCTGGCAACGAGGTGGGCGTCACTTTCCTGCGGCTGCTCTCTGCCCCTCCGCTTCAATTGGATGGCTGCCGTGTGACGCCGCTGTGACGCCACACGAACCGCCCCCTTAGAAAAGAGGCAGTTTGCCGGCCACAGCGACGTCGTTAGGCAGGTAAGTATGTGTGACAGGGACTAGCAATATTCTGCGCCACGGGCAGCGATTTGCCCGTGACGCACAAACGACAAGGGTGGGTGCTTTCACGAGCAACATCGCTAGCGATGTCGCTGCGTGTAAAGCCCCCTTTAAATTTTTTTGTTTACAATGTTTACCGATCATGCTAATTACTTTTATATTTTTATAAATTGGACTTTTCTGAATGTGGCGATACCAAAGATATATATTTTTTATTTTTCTACTATCTCTATTTTTAATGGGGCATTTTTATTATTCTATTTTCTTTAATGGGAAAAAAGATTGGGTGATTAGAACTTTTTTTCCCATATTTTTAAAACATTGTTTTTTTTACTTTTCACTATTTTTAATAGTCCCGTTAGGAGACTATAACCTGCGATCATCTGATTGATAGCATTGTTGTATATAGCAGAAATCATAGTCTCCTTTGAAGCCTGACCACAGGCAGGTTTCAACGGAGCACTGCTATGACAAGCACGAGGTCTTCAGCAGATGTCATACATCATCTGTCATATGTCTGCTCCCTGCCTCCTATGTGGGCTCAGTAACTGAGTCTGCATCTTTCCCAGCAGATGGCAGTTGCCATGATGGTACTCCTATGAACACGACCTGCTGTTTGGTGTTAATAGGAGACTGTGATCTTTGATATATACAGCAATATTGTGGTATTTCTGCATATTGTACAAGAGATCGGCTGATCGCAGGTTGAAGTTCACTAAGTGGACAACAAGGAACATTGAAAAGTAAAAAAAAGTTTTTAAAAATAAAAAAAATTGGGTCACATTCCTTTTCCCCCTTTAAAAATAAATAATAAAAATAAAATACACATGTGGGGTCTCTATGTCCGTTAAAGTTCGATTTCTAAAAATATATTATTAATTTACCGGATTAATAAAAGCTAAAATGAGAAAAAAATTGAAACGCCCGACTTGCGTTTTTATGGCTGCCGCAACACTGCATTAAGAAGTGAATAAAACATTGTATCTACCTAGCAATTATATCAATAAAATGTCAACTCGTCACCAAAAATAAGCCCTCACAAAGCTCCATCGATTGCAAATTTTATACATTACAGCTCTCGGAAATTGGCGAAACAAGCAAAAAACGTTTTTAAGAATTTCCAAATTTTTCAAGTGTATTTGGAGCCATGATATGCCATCTGTTCTTAAAGAAGTGACAGATATCTTGTATTCTAGAGCAACACCTTCTTACCCTGGTAAGAAACATAAAAGGTACTCTTAATCATTGGCCAACAGCTATCTCTCTCTACTTACCCATAAATATGAACGTTCAGTTCGGCTGGGAGTTTCTGTGTTCTTTATGAGAGAGAGCCATTGCCAGATTCATTTGGCAGCAGCTTATTTCCAGGAAAAACAAAAGGATCCGCCATGGAAACTCAACAGTGTACAGTCAGGAAGCCCCATGCATATTAAGCTGTCGATAGCTGGTTTGGCTGACTTTAATCTAAGGTGTATTGGAGCTTTAAGAATCGTAAAAAAATTATTAAATTGCCTTTATGAAATGGAAAGCTTCCATTGGCCTTCACACCAAGTATTTTCTCCTTCTAGAGGTCTCATATGTTACAAATTTACTATGGATTTTGGTCCAGATTTTACAGACGGAAAATCTGCAGGAGATTACAGTGGTAGAAAAGTGAATGTGTATAATTTCCATGTGAATAATTTCCCTGGTGAAAGAATGGCTGGAAGGTTGGGGAATTGTATGTAAAGTATGGACTAGAGGGAGGACAATTACTGTACTGGATGGAGAAAAATAGTGTAGATAGAGACCCAGGCCTAAGAAATGAAATGTGGTGTTGAATTGTAACATCCATGTCAGAAATCTCCCTGGCTCCCGGGCTAGGTGGCACGGCATTGGCATTACTGTTGCTGCTGGGCAATGCAAGCGTTTATGATTTAAGCATTAGTAGTGCTGGTGCTTGTATTCCATCAGTCACTTTTTCCTGTGTTTATTCTAGGTCCTTAATATTTAATGATAATTAGGTGGACTCAGGGGTGGAACTGCTCATCATAAGTTTGCCTTTCCTAAGCTTTCTGTGCATTGGGGCAAGACTATGGGGCGGGAATGTGGGCAGAGTCTTCGGGTCTGCCCCGACTCCTCTGCTACTTATTGTGTCTATTTTTTCTTGTTTTAGAGTTTGCCTGCATTCTAGTAAAATAGAGACAGGCAGAGGGGCTGGGGTAGAGCTAAAGACCCTACCAACAGTTCTGCTTAATGTGCTAAAAATGTAGGAAAGGCAAACTTATAATGCTGAATAAACAACATCCAGGATGCAGATTTCTTCACTGAAGGTATCTATTGAATCTGTATTACAGCACCATTATGGTTTTAACTTTATTTTAACATGCATAATCCTGATGACAGGTTCTCTTTAAACCCCCATCAGTCAGTCACTGGCTGCCAGTTAAAGCTTTTGCTCTCCTGGTTTAGTTGCATTCCACCTCTGAGCTTATATTGTATCTCTATTTTCTGACCTTGGCCTGTTTCCCATCTATTCATTTGCCTGACAACTCTGCCTTTTATTTGGACATCCCAGTTTGACTTAGCTCCTCGACCATCCGTTGTCAGCAAGTATCTCTGGCTAGCTATCTATGGGTGCTGAGATATTTCCTTATATTAAAGTGAAGGGAAGGTTTGAAGAAACAATTTATATAAATAAACCCGTAAAACATCATTTTATTGGTAAGCTTAAAACATCAAAAATACACACAATGTAGAACCTAAAGTGCACAGGTGGAGAAGGGAGGAGGGTAAAGAATAAAAACCCTAAAGGTAAACCTCCCTCCTGTCCACTACCTCACGCGGGGGTTGGCACCCTAAAAACACGATATGGCGCCCCCACTCACCGACGGCTATCCTTGACCTGCCCTAAGTCACCCTACCGGCAGGTATGAAAAGGTGCTCAAAAACTGATAAAGTGCAAGAGTCCGGATAGCCAGTGAAGTATAAAAAGAGGATCATGTATGTCAAATTGCCTCGTGCCCAAATTACCTCACATTGATGGATAGGTGAGGTGGGTATGGCTTTTGACAGAGATTAGGCGAGAGTATGTCAAAAAGAGGAGGGGACCCTAATAACTGTCTCCTGACCACTCCCTACCTCAAGCGGGGTCGGCACCCTAGACAAACGATACAATATGGCACCCCCACACCACGATGACTACCCCTAAATGAGTCCCTATTGCACACTGTCAGATAATACATATACATATATAAGGTGCCTGTGCTGTGAACCTAAAGTGCATAGTGATAAATGTATAGCAATAAGAAGGCACCTATACTGGGATGCAATAATAATTTACAGCAGCATCTAGATCAGAAAGTGCCTGTGCTTAATCAAAATGCAGGGTACTGAAAATAGGGTGTACTCATCACTGATACATGATCCAATTGTCGCCTCTGGTTGCCTCAACGCGTTTCTCCCTCCAGGGTCATCAGGAGGCCTGATAATCAGCGTGACAGACAGATGTCAAGATGAGCAGATAAGGAAAGGGGCCTGATGCCAGCAGCTCCCTTTTAAACTGAACCAGGCACCTCTGAACCCACCCCCTCCAGTCCCACCCCTCGACCCACACCCCTCCCCCAGAGAAGGATAATACACTAAAATAATAAAGATTTGCCCATCAGCATGTTTGTCAGTACCTGGCGCCACATAGGCGTTACTTACATGCCTCATAACAATTAGTATATCTCTCCCACCGGCCGATTCAGGCATGTGGAGGCCGTTTGCGTTCCAGGGTGAACCGCATCACATGACCGGATGTGACGCTACGATACCCAGCCTCAAAACCGGAAGTGACGCGGTAACATCCACAATCATGTGACTGGTGTTTGTCTTCCAGCCTGGAACGCACCACCTTTTGCTGCCAGGTATAATAAGGGCAAATCACCCCCCTTCTTTTAAACCATTGCCGAATATAATAAACCAGGGCATAAATCCCACATCTATTCAGCCAACCATAGATAAACAATAGATAAACAGATATATACATATATATATATATAGATATTTCCATCCACAGTATCTATCCCCATCAATCATTATATTGTATTGTTGTTTAGTTATTTAATGATAATAAAGCTTTTAAACAGGAGACACTTATGTTAGCAAATATGCCATTTCTCATGCAAACATATAGATAGACCAGCCACATAGTGTAATCTATGGGCCACATTAAGTGGGCCAAAAGATACTCTTAATGAAATGCAAGGGGATTGGGGAGAAGAGGGGGGGGGTGTTGATCGGGGGGGGAGGGGGGTAGGGGGCCCGCTGTGCCATCTGTACATATATATGTCAATAACGCACAAAGGTGTCATTAAATGCAAAAATTACCTCCCAGTTGCGGGATACAGACCAGTATAGCCACCACAGACCAAAAAACAGCACCCTCGGGCTCAAAGGAAAGAAACATAAGATAATTGCTCATTAAGTCCCCATTAAGTCTCATTAGTGATGCACATCCGGCGCCGGTAGCGACATCGCAATGTGTAAAGCCTAGGTGCGATGATGAACGAGCGCAAAAGTGACAAATATCGCTGATTTGTGTCACGTCGCTCATTTTCATAATGTCGCTCCTGCTGCAGGTACGATGTTGTTTGCCGTTCAAGCGGCAGCACACATCGCTGTGTGTGAAGCCGCAGGAACGACAAACATCTCCTTACCTGCATCCACCAGCTATGCGGAAGGAAGGAGGTGAGCGGGATGTTATGTCCCGCTCATCTCCGCCGCTCCGCTGCTATTGGCTGGCCGTTTGGTGACGTCGCGGTGACATCACTGTGATGCCGGACGCACCTCCTCCTTGAAGGAGGGATTGTTCGGCAGTCACAGTGACGTCGCCGACCAGGTATGTGCATGTGAAGCAGCCGCAGCGATAATGTTCGCTACGGCAGCAAACACCATATATCGCATGTACGATGGGGGCTGCTAGCGATGTCGCAGCTTGTAAAGCCCGCCTAACAGTTGCCTTGCCCAATTCATACTTGGCCATTTTTTCAACAAGAATGGTATGAGATAGTTTGTCAAATACTTTGCTGAAGTTAAGATATACTATATCTAATGCATTTCCCTGGTCTACCCAAGCAGTGATTATATCATAGAATCAAATTAAGTAAGTCTGACATGACTTTTTAGTTACAAACCCATGATGGCTCTTGTTAATCACTAAATTCTCATTACTAATATTAATACAGAAGTCACTTGTAATGTCCAGACACAGATACCATGATGTGTTTTCTCCTTGTCTTTAGCAGTGGATGCCACTTGCATGTCACTGCACTGTTCCTCTGGATAAAACGTTTTTTTCTTGGGCAATCCATATACTAATGAAGGTCTATTATACAAACTGAAATATCAACAGTTTTGGATTGCTGTCATTCAATCAATATCTACTTCTTCACTGCATCTCATTGTCAAGTTTCATATCTACTACAGATGCCATGATAACTTTTCTCATCCACAAATCATCTCTGCAGACTGACATATTCTGCAGCACATCCCAACACGGTGCCCATAAAAATACTATTGTCATTATAAAAAAACCCTTGTATAAAAAATATCTGACCATAAAGTGAGCATGAATAATCTCCTCTCACTTTGTGCCCTGCACGAAATATAACCCCCACACTATCTCTGTCATGGTGCAATGCCTCTGCACTGTCCTTTTCTAAAAAAAAATATGGTTGCTACACTTTCTGCCTTTATTAACTATAGAATTGCCAAGCTATCCACTGTTGCAAACTACAACTGTCACCTTGTCTACTCTTATGAGCTAAAATTGATATACTGTCCTTCCTTATGAATAAGTTCCATACTGTCCACTATTTCGAACTATAACTGCCAGACTGTCCAGCTTTATAATCTATAACGGCCACACTGTCTACTCTAATAAGCTATAACCATCACACTGTCGGCTCTTATTAACTAGAACTACCACAGTACTCATCCTTATGAACTGTAACTACCACACTGTTTGCCCTTATGGACTATAACCACCATACTATCTGCCATTATGAACTATAACTGTCACAATCACCTCTCTTATGAACTAAAATGACCACATATCTGATCTTCTAGCCGGCTGCTTGCTTAACATCCAGTTCAGAGAACAGTCGAAACTCACTCTTAGGCTATGTGTCCACGCTGCGGATTTACCGCGGATTTTGCCGCGGATTTTCCGAAAATCTGCAGAAGCGGCACTTCCAAGCCATTTCAATGGCATTTTGGAAATGCTGTGTCCATGCTGCGGATTTTTCCGCGGCGGATTTGCCGCGGATTTTGATCCGGAAAAATCTGCAGCATGCCAATTATTGTTGCAGATTTTGGTGCGGATTTTGGGTAAAAAATGGGGAAAAAAAAAAAAAATCCGCATCAAAATCCGCGGCAATTTCGCGGTAATCCGCGGCAAATCCGCGGCAAAAATAAGGTGCGGATTTGCCACGAAAGTCGCGGATTTTCATGCAGAAAAATCCGCAGGTACATTCTACCGTGGACACATAGCCTTAGGGTATGTGCGCACGTGTGCGCTCTGCACCGCATCGAAAATGTGCGCTTCAGAGCGCAGCTGAAAAGCTGCGTTCTGAAGCGCCTGGTGCCGGCAGATTCGTGCGCTCTGCATGCTTCCTCTCCCTATAGACAGCATGCAGAACGCACGAAAGAAGTGACATGTCACTTCTTAGCACGCAGCGATTCGGCAAGTAGCCGAATCGCTGCGTTCTAACATGCCACGTGCGCACGGCTCCTGCACAATCTCCATGGATTGTGCAGGAGACGCAGGACGCATGCAGTTACGCTGCGCTACAAAGCGCAGCGTAACTGCATGAATTACGCACACGTGCGCACATAGCCTAAAGGGGTGCAAAAAAGCTGCCCATTGGGAGACCTCTCAGACTGTCGCCTGAGGTGAGATACTCATCTTGCCTCATGACAGAAATGGCCCTGGTGGAAATAATAAGAGAGAGCGAGCAAAATATTAAAATACTGGTAGGGATTTGTTATAAGTCTCCAGGTACAATAGAAGTATACAGATGAGATACAAAAACAAGGCATAGTAACTATGGGGGACCTCAACTACTCTGATATCAATTGGGGAGCAGAAACCTGCAGGTCCAACAAATGAGGTTTTTGACAATTACCTCTCACAACTACTGTTGTACCCAACAAGAAAGAGGGACTTCTAAAGCTAATAATAATCAGTAGACCAGACATAGTGTGTTTTCACTTATCCTTAAATTGGATGTTTAGCAGAGAGGGCTACAAAACTATAGTCTTCAGAAAGGCGAATTTCCATCTGATCTTAATGTCATTAACAGGGACAATGTCCTTACAAAAAAAATATACAAACAAATGGATGACTTTCTAGGCATCCCTAATAGGTTATGTGTATAATTTATTCCATAGGGGACTACACAATTAAGACATAAGAGAAAACCGCTCTGGCTAAACAGAGCTGAAATGAGCGCAATAAATGCCAAAAAAGTGTTTAGCATTAAAGCAAACAATAAATAATTATAGAGTGAAAAGTAAATTTTGTTAACTTTGTTAAATTTTTAAAAAATCAAAGATTGAGACAGAAGTTTTAATTACCAAAGAAAATAAGAACATTTTCTTGAACTACATAAAGAATGAGAGTCAAAAATAAAAGTCTTACACTCCGCAAAATTAATCTAAGAGAAATGATAAAATAAAATTAGTGAAAGGGAAATCTCCTTCTCTACAGTAAAAATGATCCATCATTTTGAAACTCAAAGTCACCAGCTATTGCGAATATCTCCCAAAAATTCAATTTAATTCAATCATACGAGTACCGAATATATTCGGTGTAAATTGCAGCTACTCCAATTGTTTTGAATAGATGTGTATATCATCTTTTGTAATGAGGAGGGTGCGACCTAAGGATACAACAACTTTTATCAGGTGTGCAGAAATATTAGGCAGCTTGTTTTCCTCAGGCAAAATGGGCCACATGAGAAATAAAGGGGTTTTCCTGTGAATAAAGTTCATTTTAATCAATAAATGTTGGAATAACAATAATTTCCACAATTTTATGTGTTTAAAAAAATTGTTCCTGTGCTGAGAAAATCTATATCTGCCCCTGCTATGTACTGTGTAATGACTGTGTCTGACCGTACAGGGATCATACCACATTTCCTGGACCGAGGAGGACACAAAAGAGAGCATATAGACATTACAGCACGGGATCACAAATAATTCCTTCTTTGAAGTAAAACATTTAAAAAAAAAACAGGCAGTGAAATTTTTTACCTCACAAAACAAATCAGCTATAATTCTGTGATGTAATGTCTTTCTATACTTTTAAGTCCTCCCCGGCCCAGGAGATGTGTATGATCAGACCATCACCCTGTACGATCAGACACGACCATTACACAGTATACACAGTACATAGCAGGGGCACATATATAAGATTATATCAGAAGAGGGACCTTTTATATAACACATCAAATTGTGGAAATTATTATTATTCCAAGATCTATTGATTATAATAAACTTTAAAATGAACTTTGTGGGAAATCCCCTTCAACTGCCTCTGAAAAGTCAAATTGATAAACATCTTACACGGGGTCTCAGCACTCTTGAAAATGCTAAGATATTGCGGCGCAATCACAGACTTATGAATGTTTTTGTTGCAAATAGTCAACAGGGTGACACAAATGTGTTAAAAAAGAGACGCGCATTAACTGCAAAACATTTTGAGAAGAATTAAATGTGAAATGACCAGAAACCCATCATCCTCCAGGACTGTTGACGCGCCCACGGGGTCGGTGGTTACTCGTCACTGGGCCGCGGTGTGTCTCCTGGGACGCTGCGACGGCCTTGCCAGGTTCTGTGACCCCAAGTGTCAATAAAAGGCTGGGGATGATGGGGGTAGTTGTTCATGACGCCACCTGTCGTATGCGGCCAGTACTAGCCACTGCTGTGGGACTTCTGTGCTGGGGCACATGACAACGCGGCCCAGATGGTCCAGCTCTCCATAGGCAGAGTTATGGCCCCAGGGAGGATGATGGTGAGAGTAGTCTATGGTGTTGTAATGTTGGAGTGCAGGACAGAGGACACCGGTAATAACTGGACAACACAGGGCTGTAGTTTCATGTACCATTACTGGTTAGCTGTTGTTGCAGGTCCAGGAGTCTGGTCCAGAAGGTGACGGTAGTCCGGTCAGCCTGGGAGCAGTGAGTAGATTCACCTTGCCGGGTGGTTGGAGGCCTTCCTTGCAGCGCTTTAGTGGACGGGTCTCTGTGGCTTGGAGCCCTACAGTGACCCCTTTCCAAGTTATCGTCATCTGTTCTTCCCTTATGGTGCGCAGCGCGAGCCTGTCAGGGGCACCGTCTGCTTAGCTGCGGTCACGGGCTCTATTGAGCTGCTGCACCTTTGGGCTTTCTTTGGAACAGGGAACGTGAAATTGCCTTGCTTAAGCACCCACACAGCCTAAGGCCCTAGTGCCCTATTCCTGCGCTAGGTCCTGAGGGGGCTATATCACACAGCTCTCCTCAGCAACCGCATGCACTGCTCTCCTAAACTGTTCTGTTAGTTTCACCTTTGATGTGTGCTTGTGAGTGTATTCTAACCCCTCCCCAGATCAGAATGCACAGGGAAGCTCTTTCTAAACTAGGTCTTGAGCTCCCCCTTCTGGCCTGAGTTAGGAAGTGTTGTATGTGGACTTACCTAGCATGGAGACCTCCTCACTGCTTCCAAGCATAGCATCGCCCCTAGAAGGAGAACAATACTACTGTGGCTCCCATGACCACTGGGGTGCTACACTGTCATATTCCAGAACTCCAACCTGCCTAGAGTGCCCAGAAGTACAAGGTGTTCAGTGCTCAAAGACATGGCTGAGAGAGGATGGCTGAAATCCAACAACCATTGAACAAGACACAGAAGGAGAAACGTGAGACTGGGCCAAGAAATAGCTGAAGATGGATTTTTTAAAGCATTTATGAACTGATGAGAGGAGAGTGACTCTTGATGAACCAGATGGATGGTCCTGTGGCTGGATTAATAACTGGCAAAGACCTCCACTACATATCAAACACCAGAAAGGTGAAGGTGGGACACTGCTATGGCCTGGGTTTATTAAAAATGAGGTAATTGGACTTAAAATCAACTCCCAAACCTACTGCCAGTTTTAGAAGACACTTTCTTCAAGCAGTAGTACTGGAAAAAGTCTGCATCTTTTAAGAAAACCATGATTTTTACCTAGGACAAGGTTCTATTGCCTGTGACGCGCCCACGGGGTCGGGGGTGACTCGTTGCCGGGCTGCGGTACTTCTCCTGGGACGTTGCGGTGGTCTTAGCTGGTTCTGTGACCCCGGGTATCAATGAAAGGCTGGAGATGGGGATGATGGGGGTAGTTGTTAGTGACACCACCTGTGATGTGTGGCCAATATCAGCTGCCGCTGCGAGACTTCTCTGCTGAGATGGATGACTATACAGCTCAGATGGTTCAGATCTCCACAGGCAGATCTGTGCCCCAGGGAGGATGATGGTGGTGGTAGTCTCTCAGACGCTGATAGCGCTGGGGGCGCAATGGCATGGGCGCCGTCAGTAAGGGGTCGACACAAGCGGTGCTGTTCAAGGTCTCTTTACTCACTGCTCACACATTGGAAAGTGCCGATCCCCGCTGTGATGGGCTCCAGCCGATCCCGGATACTTCGGAGTTTGTGACCGGCGGTCCCTTCTGTTAGTTTCCTTTCAATGGACTCCCTCCACCCCAGTTCCTGGGCCATGGAACGGGACATGGGTACTTGCTGCACTCCCTGCAAACCCTGGGATTCCCTTTCTTTTCCTAATAACCCGGGTCAAGCTTCCCACTCCAGACCACGGGCCCCGAACTATTCGTTGTCTGCTGCTTCTCCCAAGTGTGACCTCACGTGGACTCTGTCCGGTGCAGACTGCCTATGGTGTGTCGGATGGCTCCTAACTTCCCCCTGTGGGTGCCCCGCCTCCCGGGTTCCTGACTAGTGGGCATGAGGTCCCATACCTCGTGATGGCTACCCCAGCACCTACCCTAGCTCGGTCCCAGTGACAGAACCCCCGTGTTATGAGTTGGTTGTGGTTGTGGTTGTTACTGGGGATGACCTCCTCCGCATCCAAGAGGAATACTGAACCTTAAGTGAGTTGCAGTAGCCAGTGGCACCTAAAGCTGCAGGGGCGCCACACCTACAACAAAGTCTCCACTGCTTGGATGCCAGTAAAGGCTTTGTAGATGAAAGATCCTGGCTGGGTGTGTAGGCTCATGTTAAGGAGGCAGTACACCTTTGCAGGCCGTCAGATGCCGATGGCTTTGGCTGACCAGGACCAGATATTAACCAAGTCATTGAAGGAGACCACCAGTTTGGATAGCGGGTACCTAACTTCTCGTATGTTTCTTCATGAAAAAAGATAAAATAAACTGTGGGAAAAAGGCGCAAAATAGGGTCTTATCCGGTATAACAGATGGAAAAGTGAATGTGCAATAGAAGCACTCACCTGATGGGGTTGTGTCAGTCACAACTCCTTTAGTAGCATGAAACAAACGTGGAAGGCAGCAGTCCCGCAACAGCAGAGTAGTTTCGGATGATGGGAGAAAAGCAGGTTAAATACCGCGCCAAACCACAGGAATCAGGATGAAAAAGTAATTCTCTTTTCTTTATTTTCACAGGTCTACGCGTTTCAAGGACATATCCGTCCTCTTCCTCAGGACAAATGCAGAGAACACTATAGCGAGCAGGAAGCTGCAAGCTCCCATATATGCATTGAAAAAAAGGGGCCACGTATGCAGTGATTACGTCATCAACCTCCTCGTGACTCACAGGCACGTGGAGGAGTGAATAAAGTTCGGATTGTAATCAAGGAAAGGAAAAAAAGAAGAAAAAAAGGAAAAAAAAGGGAGGAAAAAAGAGAAAAAAAAAGAGGAAGAAAAGAACAGAGAGAAAAAGAAGAAAAAAAAGGGGAAGAAGAAGAAAAAGAAGAGGGGGTAAAAAAGAAAAAAGAAAAAGGAAGAGAAGGAAGAAGGAGGAAAAAAAAGGGAAAAAGGGAAGAAGGAAACTGATGATGTGAATATCCATTGGTGTGGATATGTAAACTGAGTTAAATAAAATGAATCAGAACGCAAAAAAATGTGCAGATGTTTGCTACTATCCATATGATTAGTGAATATGTGGCTGGATGTGCATGAAAAAATATATATAAAAGTATATGAGGAAAAAATTATATACATGAAAAAGTTTATGAAAATGGGGAACAGCGTGAGAGCTCAGACAGTGGTAAAAAAAGGGGGGGGGGGGCAGTGAGGGGTACTAGCTGTGCAACAAAAAGGGGGTAAGCTGTTCTACGGAGGGAGCATTAAAAAACCGGGGCGGGAGCGGTGGCACCCGCTACGAAGACATAAAGGATTTGACAGCGTGGGAAAATATGATGTGCGCCTGCGCGAGGGGTGAAGTGAGGTGAAAGCGTGTAAGAGGATTTGACAGCGTGGGAAAATATGATATGCGCCTGCGCGAAGGGTGAAGTGGGGTGAAAGCGTGTAAGCCAGAAAAGAACATTGAGCGCTTGCGCAAAGGGGTGACTACAGGTTAATACCGTGGGAAAAAGGGAATGCGTTTGCGCGAAAAGGAAAAAAAGGGGCCATGTAGATAATAATCCGCAGGATTATATGTTCACAAGGGGAAAAAAAAAATAAAAAATATATATTTCTTAAATGGGAACAAGACTATCGATCGGGGAAAAAAATGTATATATTAACCTGACGGTGTCTCTTTCAACAATATATGCATATATGAAAAAATATTGATTTGAGGTGGCAACTAAGAGGCCAGAAACACGTAGAAGATTAGGGTGTGAAGATATATATATATATAAATGCACATACATATATGCGCACAAATATATCTACACAAACACATAATGCTATATTTATTACAAAAACTTATTAAATTAATTACTATAAAGTGAAAAAGGGGGTTTGCTGAGAAAAAGATAATAAAAAAGTGTAAAAATTGATAATAAAAAATGTGAAGTTGTGCATGAGTGCATGGAATGCGGTTGCAAAAGTGCTCAGCATAATCGCATATGGATCATGGGGGATTCCCGAGCAAGGGTAAAATTGTGGGCAAGAAGAATAACACAGAAAAAAAGAAAAAAAGCACCGGATAGATAAAAAGCGGGGACATAAATATGTAAATATATATGAAAATACCTGTGTGGGTGTAAAGAACCACGCAAAAAAATGTGTATATATATATAAATAAGTTGATGCAGGGGTGAACAGAAATAGAAAAAGAAAAATAAAAAAAGAAAAATAAGTGCATAAAATAGTGTAGAATACTTGGACCAAAAATACATACATAAAAGATATTAAATATATATATACTTGGACCAAAAATACATACATAAAAGATATTAAATATATAAAAAAAATATAATAAAATTTCGTTAAAAATAGAGAATGTATAGAAAAAATTTTTTTTGTATAAAAATAACATGATAAAAACATAGGGTGTTAAAAATTAATAGAGATGTGTATGGTTATATAAATATATAATAAAATACACAAAATATAATGAAAACTAAAACGACAAGTCAGTAATCAGGTTCAAGCCCATTGGCTTCAAAGTGTCCAGTTTATGTATCCAGAAGGATTCTTTTTTGCTCAGAACATCCATTCTGTTGGGGTTATTAGAGGGAATTTGTTCAATGGGCGTAATGGTAAAAGCAAGGGTCTTGTTATGGGACAAAGTGCAGTGCCTGGAAAGTCCATGAAGCATATAGCCGATCCTGATGTTGTATCTGTGTGAATTTAGGCGATTGTGGAGAGCTTGACAAGTCCTACCTATGTATTGTTTGCCACAATTACAATCAATAAGATATATCACGAAATTGGATTGGCAGGTAAGATGAGCTTTGATGGGGAACTCTTCTGTGCCATTTGAAGATCTGAAGCTCATGCGCTTATGGCAAATTGTTTTACAACATAGGCAATTTTTTAAACCGCATCGGTAAGACCCTGAAGGGACAATGGGGTTGACCACTCTCGGGAAGGTAGTTCTGAGGCGGCTGGGGGCTAAAACATTCTTTATGCTAGGAGCTCTTCTAAATGTAATACCTGGAATGGGGGGAAGAATGGTTTTTAAGAAAGGATCATTCAATAAAATATTCCAGTGTTTGGAGAAAATATTCCTGATTTTTAAGTTGTCACTACTGTAAGTGGTCAAAAAATTGAGATGGAAAGAACTCTCATTGTTTCCAGAAAAAGGGGTGATGGAGGTTTTAGGGGTGATCAAGTCCTTTTGCTCCAAAGAGACAGCATTGTGATATGCTCTTTGGATAAGAGTTTTGGGGTATTCTTTTTCCAAAAAACGATCCCTAAGTATTTTTACCTGATGGTTAAAGTCATCCAGACGGGAACAGTTTTTTCTAATGCGTTTATATTGGTTCCCTGGAATGTTATCAAGCCATTTAGCGTAGTGCTCACTGTTATAGTGGATGTATCCGTTGGTGTCCACTTGTTTGAAAAATGTTTTCGTCAATATTTTGTTATCAGAATGAAATATGGTGAGATCCAAAAAGTTAATTTCAGATTTGTGATAGGTGGAAGTGAAAGTAAGACCCCAATTATTCCGATCCAAATGTTGTAAAAAAAATTCAATATTGCAATGCTTATTGTCCCAAATGAAGATCAAATCGTCTAAATAGCGTTTATACAGAATTATCTCACCCATAAACGTGTCATTCTGGATATATAATTGTTCGAAAATCCCCATGAAAAGATTAGCATAAGCACATGCTGCTCTAGAGCCCATTGCTGTGCCGAGCTTCTGATGATAGAGCTTATCCTCAAATGTGAAGAAATTGTTATCCAGCACAAATTCCATTGCTTCCAAAATAAAATTTTTTTGGGCAGACGGGATGTTGCTGTCATTCTCAAGAAACATAGATAAACACAGTAGACCAAGATGATGTGCTATGTTAGAATATAATGCAGACACATCTATGGTGAGGAATAAAAAGGATTCTTCCCACTCGATGTTACACAGGGAATTGATGAGGTGGGTGGAATCTCTCAGATAGCTGTCCAAATTGAGTACATATGGTTGCATGAGTTGATCCAAATAAGCGGCCAGATTGGCACTAAGGGAATTAATGCCAGATATTATCGGTCTCCCGGGAGGATTGGACAGACTCTTATGGATTTTTGGTAAATGATAAAAGAAGGCCATGTTGGGATTTTTTATTGAAAGGAATTTTTCTTCTTGGGGATTAAAAATTTTTTGTGATATTCCTTTTTGGATCAAGGCGTGATAGGCTTGAACCGCGGCATCATACTTGGTGCTAGTGACCACCTCATAATAAATGGGATCTGATAAAATTCTATGTGCTTCTGCCAAATAATCAACTCTATCTTGAATGACAATACCCCCTCCCTTGTCAGCTGCTCGAATGATGATATCTCGGTTGTCTCTGAGATTGGCTAGAGCTGATTTCTCATCACTGGTGAGATTATTTTGTGAATTTCTTTTGGCGCTCATAGCTGTTTTAAGGTCCGTTAGAACCAGATCGCTGAAAGTTTTGATGTGGTGGCCTTTATTCTCAAAGGGATAGAATTTGGATTTGGCTTTACAGGTAGTATGGAGAAAAGGACTCGGTTCGGCAATGGGCTGAAAATCTTTACCCTTTATTAGGAAATGCCTCTTAAGTGTCAGCTTGCGAATATAGCTCTGGACATCTAGAAAAACGTCAAACTCATTGGATCTTTTCGAGGGGCAGAAGGAAAGACCTTTGTTTAATAAACTTATTTCACTTTTTTGGAGCGGGTAGCTAGAAAGGTTAAATATATTATTAGTGAGGGTTGGGCCCGAAGGGGTTAAATTAACACTTTTTCTTTTTTGCTTGTGCTTGATTCCTGCTCTGGTCCCTCTGTGAGATTTTTTCTTTTTCTTACTGAAGAGTTTGGTGTCAGAAAATTTGTAATGAGGTTGCGGTTTTTGGCTGGGGGCAAAAAAGGAACCAAGGGAGTGACAATATTGGAATTGTCCAAAGTGATAATCTCCCCAGCAGAAGGAAGGACGGAAGGAATGACTGAGTTGGAGCAACTTGGTTGGGGGTCATCATGGATAGAGAGATCCATCAAATCTAAGATATCGTTATTATGAATAACCAAATCATCAGTGTGGAGGGTAGCTTCAGGAGCTGCATCTAACAGTGCTCTTTTCTTTTTGATCTCCTCAATCTGGGATCTGATGGAAGCTAGTTGCTGGCGGGTACTTTCAGCACTGGTTAAACAGGAGGTGGTGTTGGAATTCGTGTTCAGAGAGACAGCTGGGTTGAGTGGTTGATGTGAAATAATTTCTTTAGTTTTAGAACATGTTTCTGTCTGGGCCTGAGAAAAAACTTCATCAGCCAGAAGATCGATTTTATCGGGTATATGATCAGGTGGACCTGAAGCCCCTGCGTTAGGGGGCCTGGCAGGAAGTATGGGGGGTGGATAATTTTCCTTGCTATTGGTGGGTACTAGGGTTTTGTCAAGATTGTTTCTATTAGTCCGATATTTACTATTAGAGAAATATCTATAGGAAGTGGAGCTAGAATGTCTATTGCCCCTGGTTGGAACAATTGACAGGTTACTGGTAGGAACGACATTTGGTTTATGGAGTTTGTCAAGTCTATCTCTTTGTAACTTCTTGGATTTCCTGATGATAGTGTCGTGTTCAAGTTGAGCAAGACGTGTGCTGATGCTAGAGTTCAGATTCCTATATTCTGGGTGCAATTTGAAACGAGAGAGATCCTCATAAAGATCATTAGTGTCTGAGCTCTCACGCTGTTCCCCATTTTCATAAACTTTTTCATGTATATAATTTTTTCCTCATATACTTTTATATATATTTTTTCATGCACATCCAGCCACATATTCACTAATCATATGGATAGTAGCAAACATCTGCACATTTTTTTGCGTTCTGATTCATTTTATTTAACTCAGTTTACATATCCACACCAATGGATATTCACATCATCAGTTTCCTTCTTCCCTTTTTCCCTTTTTTTTCCTCCTTCTTCCTTCTCTTCCTTTTTCTTTTTTCTTTTTTACCCCCTCTTCTTTTTCTTCTTCTTCCCCTTTTTTTTCTTCTTTTTCTCTCTGTTCTTTTCTTCCTCTTTTTTTTTTCTCTTTTTTCCTCCCTTTTTTTTCCTTTTTTTCTTCTTTTTTTCCTTTCCTTGATTACAATCCGAACTTTATTCACTCCTCCACGTGCCTGTGAGTCACGAGGAGGTTGATGACGTAATCACTGCATACGTGGCCCCTTTTTTTCAATGCATATATGGGAGCTTGCAGGTTCCTGCTCGCTATAGTGTTCTCTGCATTTGTCCTGAGGAAGAGGACGGATATGTCCTTGAAACGCGTAGACCTGTGAAAATAAAGAAAAGAGAATTACTTTTTCATCCTGATTCCTGTGGTTTGGCGCGGTATTTAACCTGCTTTTCTCCCATCATCCGAAACTATTCATGAAAAAAGAGACTTCCCACATAAAGTATCTTTACATCTTGAACCTCCTTTTTCTTGCCTCTAATAACTTTGCTTCTTTTTCTTCTACCCAGCTAAGTATAACAGTACAGTCCGTGAAAGATATCTTTTCCTCTTCCTCTGGTTCCGCTTCTTATTCTTCTTTTAAAAGAATGGTTTTACTAATATGGCTGGACTCAGCTTCAAGCTTTGTGACACTTGGGAGCTGCCACCTCGGCCACTTCGTCTCATGTTCTATTTCGTCCTGGAGCTTTACCAGTGAGAGTTGAAAACTCTGGACCATTTTGCTAGGCGTCTTCTCTCTGGACCCATCTCCTCTCGGCCACTTTGTCCTTCTCTCAGGTCTTTGTCTCTGCTGAGGAACTTGCTTCCCTCTATCTCGGTTTTTCCCCTCAGGATCTAGCTATTACCATCTTGGTCTCTTCTCACTGCAAGTACACCCACATCATACAGCACTGCTACTAGTCGGACCTTAGGTCTATTTTTGTCTCAGGTTCAGATCTAACTGATCTTTCTACAGGAAACTGTCATTATCCCTTTGCAATAGCCCCTCCCACTATGAGCTAGTGAAACATTAACTGCTTCTTGCACTATTTTCGGCATAACACAATGCAACATAACTAGCACATCACGATTCACATTACACATTAACAGCACATCACATTTCACATCACAATAATAACATTGGTGTCTTCAAGGGGGAACATGGGAAGTATGTCCATCTCATTACATGTGGACTATTCTTTAATGGGGTAAACTAGAATTTGGAAGCTATCCCATTTTCATATGATTGCTATCCGATCGCTGGGGTATGACTGCTGGGATTGTTAACAATCCTGTAATCCGAGGCTCTGAGAAGCCCCATGGGAATTAAGTGGTGATTAGAGTTGATCGAACCCGCCAAAATCCGGGACCAGCGAATCACTGCCGGACTGAAAAAAAAGTCCGGATCCACTCAGGATTCCAGTGCTCATATAAGTCTATGGGGACCAGAATCCGGAGATTAAAAACATTTGTGGAGGATATAGGGGGGTAGGAGCTTGTGCGGTATACTCACCCGAGGCTGTGTCATGGCAGCAAACTCCTTCCGGGTGACGCTTTTCCCTTCTGGAGCCGACAATTCAATATTCATTGTTTTTCCCACCCACCGGCGTGTGTAATTGGTTGCAGTTAGATGCGCACCCACCCTGAGTGTCAGCGTATCAGCTGATTGCAACCAATCACAGGTGGCAGGATGGCCGGTGGGCGGGGAAAGCAGTCCAAGTGTCTGCGGGTCAGTATGGTGAACATGCATGTGTTTCAGAAACACATGTACGTTCCTGACAGAAGTTTTTATTTAAATAAATAATATTAAAAAAAACGACACGCGGTATCCCCTAATTTTGTTACCCTGCCAAGATAAAGCCGGCTGGGGGCTGGTATTCTCAGCCCGCAGCCGCACAGATCCGGCCTTTTACAGTCTGGATCCGCTCAGCCCTAGTGGTGTTCAATTATGTACATTGCATCTCTATGGGAGTGCCAAAGATGAGCTAAGTGTTGCGCTCTATCTCTGGAGGCCAAATTAGAGGGAATCTGTCAGTAGGTTTTTGCTACCTCATTTGCAAGCAGCATGATGTAGGTAAAGAGACTCTGAATCCAATAACGTATCACTTAGAATACTGGGTGCAGCAGTTCTGATAAAATCAAAGCTTTTAAATTTAACAATGCATCAGAGCTGAAAGAGTTGCCCCCTACCCACACCAGGCTCTCTATGGCATTGTACATTGACAGTGAGGTACCAATCAGAGGAGGGGGGTGTCACACAACATGGTAGAAGCCAACTATTCACAGCAATGATAAGGTCCTGCTTCTAAAACAAACAGTGCAAATATATAACACCATAGACCTTGACAAGAGAGACATCGCTGAATACAGTGTTAACCCTTACAGCATACTGTCTTCAGATTACATAGCAAAAACCTGCTGACAGATTGCCTTTAATGCTGGGGTCACACTAGCATATTGCATCCAATACAAGAGCATCAGATGCGATCTGCTGATCAATCTGTGCTGTGAGTGTGAGTGTTATAGGGGGCTGTCTGATAATAAAACCTAAAGGAGTATCAGACAGTCAGGGTCCACCGTGCAAAGACTCTGCTGCAGACTATGGCAGAGTGCAATACCTCTGTTAAACTCACAGAGGAATATAATTAGTAAATAAGGCAATTCCTCCCTTACTTGGAGGGTGTGTGGAATGGTCTCTGTTAATAATCACAGAGACAAAGGCAGTGAGTGTGAAATGGCACCTACCTAGGTCCGTTCCTCTAGTGGTGCCAGGAGACGGACAGCAGCGTAAGCCGCACAAAGCTCCTACCTGCGTTCGCTCCACTAGTGTGCGAGGACACGAACCATTAGATATGGCACCTGCCTAGGTCCGCTCTTCTAGTGGTGCAAAAGAGACAGACAGCAGCATAAGCCGCACAAAGCTCCTACCTCTGTTCGCTCCCCTAGTGTGCAAGGATACAAACAACTGCCAGACACAGTATAAGGAACGTTACCCTAGCGTCAACGTCCACCTACGAGTAGAATCACAAGGCCCAGCCGGACCATGTGCCTCAGGCACCTGCCTATGTCCGCTCCCCTAAGAGGTAAGAATACGGACTGCAGCCGAAGCTGTAAGGTATAAGAACGCTACCCTGCTGGTAGCGCTCACCGAGCATAGACAGAGAGATGCCTAGAGGAACGTGCACAGAGCGTCTACTCTCATGCATGAACAAAGAGGACTGAGCGCCGTGCGGCGTGCGTCAGGGTCTTATATAGACTCTGTGCCTCATCCAAAATGGAGGACACCAGAGCCAATCCGCTGCCAGTGACTCGCCCACCCCAGGGCTATGGGACACCCGGTGCCGGGCCGGACTAGTCCGGTGGTAGTCAGTGGTGGCTGGGCCCGGCTCCGTGGCCCTGGTGGGTGTCAGTAGTTTATGTGGCTTGGTTGTTAAAGTATGTGTTCGTGACGCCACCTGTGGTATGCGGCTAATAAGCCGCCGCTGCTGTGTGAGGCCTCCGGGATGATGTTGTGGCAGCAATGGTAGTACTGCTCCCCACAGGTGGAGCAATGCCCGGGGCACAGTTGGTGCTTGTAAATGTCTATGCAGATGAAATAACTGAGGCAACTTCAGAGGTGCAGTTCAAGTTCTTTTACTCACAGTTCTTGTCAGGGCAGGCAGAACCCTTGGACTGCTGGGACCGCTGTCAGGGACCTCCGTCTTCTGGGTGATTCAGAGTGTGAAATCCGGTACCCTCTCTCTTAGTGTCTCTTTCTCTGCTGTCTTCACTAGCCTTGCCTTTGTTAAGATGGACTTGGCTTGGCCTCCATTACAGCCTCCAGGCTGGGGGGTCACCTGTCGGCTGATTACCCCTTTTCTGAAGGTCTGCTCTGGGTTCTGGCCCTGGGAGCTTGCAATTCCCTGGGCCTCGGTTTTTACTGTCTGGAGACTGTCTTTTCACTCCTCCAGTTTCTAGGGACCGTCCCCTGTCGCAGCTAATCACTCCACCGATGTCACCGTGGAACGGGCCACCGCAGCCTGCAGCTACCCGTAGCGCCTCTGGGCCCTCGGCTTCGGTACCCAACAAGGACAGCTCGTGGTACCTACAGGACTACCCGCGGCCCTGCGACCCTTTCTTTCCTTCTCTTCTTTCTCCTCCTTGCCTGCCTCAGCAGGCCTCCTCCTCCCTCCTTTCTCTCGTTCTTCTCCTCCAACTACATGCTGCTTCTCTCACTCCCTGAGGTAAACTGAAACTAACTTGACCTTCCTTTCTCTATCTGCTCTCTGGTCTCCTCCCACCTCCCCAGTTGCTAAGCTACCACCCTATGGGAGCAGGGATGGGTCTTACAGCCCCTCTCAGCATGCAGCATGGGAGGGTTGCCTGCCACTTTCCCTGGTCCTGTGTGTCCCTAGCAATGGGTGTAGTGTGGATTTACCAGGGGACCGGAGTTCACTCTCTTCCTCTCCCAGAATGGGGCATCACACCGCTGATGGGGTGCAATGACCTGTGGCGGCGGAAGCCTCAGGGGCGCCACACTCCCCCACAGCAAATCCCAGCACGTCCTCGGGCTGAAAAACAACAAAAACATGTGGAGAAACTGCAAAAACATTTTTGTATGCAATAACATAAAACAGTAAAACATTTCTTCCCTTTATGGGAGGCACATATCATGAACGTTGCAAACTTCTTATAAAGAAACTATGTGTGCACTTCCAGTCCATTGCACGGTTTGGCAAATCCCCCATAATTCTGGTAGGGGGCACAACAGGTGCAACTAATTACATTTTTGGCTACAACAAGTCCAGTAGCCCGGCAGTTCGTTTCTTTCAATCAAACAAAATGACACAATCAACCAGCCATTAAGTCCAATGGCCTGGTTACATAGGACACATAAACAACATACCAGCCACTAAGTCCAGTGGCCTGGTATGACATGCCACATACACTTCCACCGGGGCCCACATTCCAGTTCAGTGGCCCGGTAGCACATAACATGGGGGGTGACGTCTTCAAAAAGAATAAGGGGCAAAACACAGCAGGAAAGGGTGTCGTCTTCGAAAAGAATGAGGGGCAGACAGGGGCTATCTACAGTTCAGCATCTCTTCATCTTTACTTGTAGGGATTCTTCTCCGGCTCCCCACCTGGCAGCAGGTAGACAGCGGTCAGCACAGTCTGCGTCTGCTGGTCTTGGCGGGCCGCGCCTGGCATGGCGGCGGCCTGTATTGGAGTCGCTGCTGCGGTGTGGATGGGCGCCGCTCCGGCGGCAAAATCTTGGCGGGCCGCACCTGGCGTGGCTGCGGCCCGGATCGGCGTCGCCGCGCCGGGCGTCCCTCCAGGGACCGCGGGCATGGCAGCGGGGGTTGGGGCACCCGCGCCGGCAGGGGCATTAAATGACTCACCCCTCAGTAGCATCTCCGGTGTTCTGGCGGTCGCTGCTCCGCGCGTCGCTTGCCGGATCTGCTGCATCACCTTCGCTGCGATAAGGTACATTTTCTTTATCTGCTGGTCTGGCATTTAGACTCTCTCTGCCAGCCTGCCAGCTTATCTAGTCGCCATTTCTTTTTCTTCCGCTTTCTATGGCGGGCACCGCTTCGCGCGCTTTTCTTGGACAAGGGGGCGGGGCTTCTCTTCGCGCCCTTTCTTCTTGCACGCCCCCCTTCTTCCCGCTCTCAGCAGCGCTAATGGCGGCGGTTTCTCAATAAAGTACACAGTCTGTCACACGGTTCTTCAGGCGCACAGTACCCGGTGTGACCGGGCACGAAATCCTGTTCGTGACGCCAAAGTTGACTCGCCCACCCCAGGGCTATGGGACACCCGGTGCCGGGCCGGACTAGTCCGGTGGTAGTCAGTGGTGGCTGGGCCCGGCTCCGTGGCCCTGGTGGGTGTCAGTAGTTTATGTGGCTTGGTTGTTAAAGTATGTGTTCGTGACGCCACCTGTGGTATGCGGCTAATAAGCCGCCGCTGCTGTGTGAGGCCTCCGGGATGATGTTGTGGCAGCAATGGTAGTACTGCTCCCCACAGGTGGAGCAATGCCCGGGGCACAGTTGGTGCTTGTAAATGTCTATGCAGATGAAATAACTGAGGCAACTTCAGAGGTGCAGTTCAAGTTCTTTTACTCACAGTTCTTGTCAGGGCAGGCAGAACCCTTGGACTGCTGGGACCGCTGTCAGGGACCTCCGTCTTCTGGGTGATTCAGAGTGTGAAATCCGGTACCCTCTCTCTTAGTGTCTCTTTCTCTGCTGTCTTCACTAGCCTTGCCTTTGTTAAGATGGACTTGGCTTGGCCTCCATTACAGCCTCCAGGCTGGGGGGTCACCTGTCGGCTGATTACCCCTTTTCTGAAGGTCTGCTCTGGGTTCTGGCCCTGGGAGCTTGCAATTCCCTGGGCCTCGGTTTTTACTGTCTGGAGACTGTCTTTTCACTCCTCCAGTTTCTAGGGACCGTCCCCTGTCGCAGCTAATCACTCCACCGATGTCACCGTGGAACGGGCCACCGCAGCCTGCAGCTACCCGTAGCGCCTCTGGGCCCTCGGCTTCGGTACCCAACAAGGACAGCTCGTGGTACCTACAGGACTACCCGCGGCCCTGCGACCCTTTCTTTCCTTCTCTTCTTTCTCCTCCTTGCCTGCCTCAGCAGGCCTCCTCCTCCCTCCTTTCTCTCGTTCTTCTCCTCCAACTACATGCTGCTTCTCTCACTCCCTGAGGTAAACTGAAACTAACTTGACCTTCCTTTCTCTATCTGCTCTCTGGTCTCCTCCCACCTCCCCAGTTGCTAAGCTACCACCCTATGGGAGCAGGGATGGGTCTTACAGCCCCTCTCAGCATGCAGCATGGGAGGGTTGCCTGCCACTTTCCCTGGTCCTGTGTGTCCCTAGCAATGGGTGTAGTGTGGATTTACCAGGGGACCGGAGTTCACTCTCTTCCTCTCCCAGAATGGGGCATCACACCGCTGATGGGGTGCAATGACCTGTGGCGGCGGAAGCCTCAGGGGCGCCACACCAGAACGACAGGAATGACGTCACGCTGGCCTATCACCGAGCAAAGCGTCACAAGCACATGACCAGCGACCAATCGGCATAGAAGGTGTCAGAGACTTGTGACCACGTGTCACAAGCACATGACCAGCGGCCAATCGGCATAGAAGGTGTCAGAGACATGTGACCACGTGTCAGCGATGATGTCACCCGCACATGTGCAATGGCTCCAAGATAGGCCTTAGTCTCCAGTGCTTGCACATGTGCAGTAGCAAGAAATCTGGACATAGACTCCAGTGCCACAGCAACTGTAACAGTGAGCCGAGTGTCATGCTAATGCGATCCGTTTCTCTCGTATACGAGAATTGGCTCACAGGTGAGAAGTAGAGATTAATCTCTCTATCCCCTACATTGACTGTATCTGTATGTATCGGACTGTACTGATGTAATCCGAGTGCAGTATGATGCTTCACATACACCCATAGACTTGTATGGTTGCGAGTGAGCCGGGATGCACTGCAAATCACAGCATGCTGCGATTTTTTTGCTCATGCCAAATTGAATAACGTTGATCCACGTGCAATACGAGGGTTTTATGTGCCGGTGGTGCATCTATTTATGGCACTAAAAATGGACATTGTATCGTGATTTTTTTCAGATTACTCAGTACAAAAAAGAAATGGACTTGTGACCAGCTCCATAGACAATAATGGGTACATATTCTACTCGTACGGGACTTTCAGATGTCTGAACAAGGTCTTACTAATTTTAAATTGATTTTTCAGTTTCTAAGGTCGTTCTTTGTGGAATGAATTGTACTTTTCATTGGTACTATTTTTGGGCTATGTAGAGCACATTCATTACAATATATCTGAAATTTAACAAAGTTCCTGGAGAAAAGCATGATCTTACTGCCTTCATGCCCCCTAATCAGTTGACTCTGCATTTGGTACTCATACCAGTCTAATATGTACAGGAAACAATTCTCAGATTTTGTAACTTATCACCCACGTATTTGTAGTGGGCTGTTACCATTCTTCAGAATTCTGTCAGCTCTATAGAAACTGGAAGTTCCATTTTCTTACTTTCCGAATACATTGGTCTTACCATTGCAATTTGAGCACTAGCCTAAACCTACCACCAACTTCTCAGATACTCGTTCAAGCCCTTAAGGTACCGACACACTAAGCGACGCTCCAGCAATCCCACCAGCAACCTGACCTGGCAGGGATCGCTGGAGCGTCGCTACACGGGTTGCTGGTGAGCTGTCAAACAGGCAGATCTCACCAGCAACCAGTGACCAGTCCCCAGCCAGCAGCGACGCGTGGAAGCGATGCTGCACTTGGTAACTAAGGTAAATATCGGGTAACTAACCCGATATTTACCTTGGTTACCAGCGCACACCGCTTAGCGCTGGCTCCCTGCACTCCTAGCCAGAGTACACATCGGGTTAATTACCCGATGTGTAGTCTGGCTATGTGTGCAGGGCGCAGGGAGCCGGCACTGACAGCGTGAGAGCGGAGGACGCTGGTAACGAAGGTAAATATCGGGTAATCAAGGAAATGGCTTCTTGGTTACCCGATATTTACCTTGGTTACCAGCGTCCGCAGAAGCCGGCTCCCTGCTCACTGCACATTCAGTTGTTGCTCTCTCGCTATCATACACAGCGATGTGTGCTTCACAGCGGGAGAGCAACAACTAAAAAATGGTCCAGGACATTCAGCAACAACCGGCGACCTCACAGCAGGGGCCAGGTTGTTGCTGGATGTCACACACAGCAACATCGCTAGCAACATCGCTGTTGCGTCACAAAAGTCGTGCCTCAGCAGCGATGTTGCTAGCGATGTTGCTTAGTGAGACGTGGCCTTTAGGGTGGATTGTACAGTATATAATTGTGTTATCAAATATACCTCCTGCTGCAACAATCAATTAAATCTACCACCTCCAACACCTGCAAGAAGAATTCTGTCACATTATGCCGGCATTCATAAAAATGCCGCGCTACAGTAATTTTAGTTTGTTTATCTAATTACTTTTCAGTATGCTGAGCTACCGTAATACTGAGGTATTGCCGGACATATCGTAGTACAAGCAATCAAACGATTGCAGGTTCATGTTAATTAAGGGAGCTAAACAATAAATTAATAGGCATAACTTTATTAGTAATTACAGTGGTATAATAAAAAAATTAAAAAACAAGATAAAATGTATATAAAAATAAAAATGTAATGACCATGCTATCAATACATATGCCAGGATTGAGGTCCTGTATAATATTATTTCATGAGGCAGCCATATTGATGCTCTAAATAGCTAAAAATAAGACAAGGTGAAGTAAATCGTCCATAGCAAATATTGTGCATGTTCAATCATTCAATAAAGTACAAGTGCACGTGTCATTATACACAACCCAATCATCAAGAAAGTTGGTTGAACAAACAGGAAGTTGCCCAAAGGAAAGACTTCAACGTCCCAATAAACACACACATACATGCATAAAAATAAATCAATAAAGATATGGCTAGATAAATGATAGAAATATATTAGATAGATAAATATCCCGCAGTAATATAATGTCACAAACCCCTACTTATTATACACTTGCACCCTTTAGTACCTTTCTTGTGGCAGTAAAGGGTGTTTCGTCTGGTTTAATCTAATAAACAAATAAATACTTAGAAAAAAACAACATGGGTCCACCTTATTTTTAATAACCAGTAAAGGTAAAGCAAACAGCTGGGGGCTAGTATTATCAGTCAGGGAAGGTCCATGGTTATTAGGCCCTTCCCAATCAAAAAATAACAGCCTGCAACCACCCCAAAAGTGCAGAATCACAAAATACTCAATTTATGGCATTTCGGCTCGGCTCTTCCCATTTGCCCTGGTGCGATGACAAGCAGGGTAATGGTAGTTGGGATTTATGTCAGCTGTGTAGTGTCAGCTGGCATCAAGCCCTTGTGTAAGTAATGGAGAAATGTTAATCAGATACACCCCATTACTAACATAGCAGGTAAAAGGAAAAACACACATACAAAAATAGTTTATTTGAATATACACTCCCCAACTGTTTCTTTGGTTTACCAATATATAAAAACAAAAATAAAATTAAATAAAAACAAGAGACTTTCCATCATTCATCAATTTATTAGAAAGCAAAGTTCCTAGGTCCAACATAGTCAGTGGTTTCCACAACATTCCTTGATTTCCTAGATCAAAGGCTATGGAGCCTCAGAACAAGACCCCATAGACTTGAGCAGCAGCCAGTGCTGGCACATGCTATGCTCTGCAAGACCAAGAGACTGTGAAAAGTGGTAACATCAGCATCATCTCCGCTTGTCACTCTGACGTCACCGCTCATCCGTGTCCTTTGTTCTAGGAAATCAAGGAATGTCTTGAGAACCATTGGACTATGTCGGACCTGGGAACTTTGCTTTCTAATAAATAGGCAAATGAGGGAGAGTATCTTATTTTTATTTCTCTCTTTTTATGTCTTTCCATTTGTGGACTATGTCAGATTCAATTGAGTACATCGGGATCCCTGGACTACGACAAACCTGCACAGATTTTATTTAATAAAATGGTGAACCAGTGAAAGTGATAGTGTTTATTCAAATAAAGCATTTTTGGTGTATGTGTTTTTTTTTATTTTTTGGGTTAGTAATGAGTGTGTCTGATAGACACCTCTCGATTACTAATATCAAGGCTTGATGCCAGCTGACATTACCCAGCAAACACCAACCCCATAAACCATTTACCCGGTTGCCACTGCACCACTGCAATAGGGAAAAACTGGGCCAAAGTATCAGAATTGGAGCATCTAATGTGCTACTTCTGGGGCAGCTGCGGGATGGTATTTTTAGGCTAGAATGGTCCCAATAACCATGGACCTTCCGAGCCTGATAATATCAGCTCCCAACTGTCTCCTTTACCTTTGCTAATTGAAAAATAGGGGAGACCTCACGTCGTTTTATGTAATTATTTTCTTATTAATGTATTAGGTTAAACCAGGTTAAAAACACTCCTTTGTGCCACATAACAGGCACTAAAGTGTGCAAGTGTACATTAAGTAGGCAGGTTGGAAAATTAGATAATGTTAGGATATCTATCTATCTCAATCTATTCTATCTAACATATTTCCATCATCTATCAAGCTATTACTTTTTTTGTGTTTGTACACTCCCTGACAGAAGTTCTGTCGCTTATCCATGTTATCTAAATAAAAGCATATAACCTGACTTTAAATTCATCCATTGGTTTTATAAATTACTCTTTTGAAAGCTAAAACCCACCCAAATTTGGTTTAGGTTATGAAAATAAAGTTGCTGCAAAGCTGAAATATTGATCATTTAATGAACACAGAAAGGTCAGATTTTGGCAAGACAAAAGTTTTGTCGTCTTGTCATATAATGCACCTAATCCTAGTTTACATCCTCAAATGTGCTCACTAAATGATCGCTTAATTAATGAGTGTGTATAAAAACAAACTCAGCACCCCAGACCTTCACTTGAACTGCAACTTGACCTCTGACAACATGCCAAAAATCCACCCTGTGACCAAAGCCTTGATTATCAAGAGGCTGAAGACCAGATCCACTGCAGAGGTGGCTGGCACCTTTAATGTGTCTCAGCGTCAAGTACAAAGAATTAAAGAAAGATTTGAAGAGACTGGAGATGTTTTTGAAAAGCCCAGGTCTGTCAGACCCCACAAGGCAACTGCTCAGGAGGAACGTTTGTTGGTTAGAAAATCCAAAGCCAGCCCCTCTTCCACTGCAGCAGAGCTCCAACAGACCTGGTCACCTCAAGTTTCTGTGTCAACTAGAACAGTTTGTAGGATCCTGTCTCGAAATGGCCTCCATGGTCGAATCAGTACCCAGAAGCCAGCACTAAACAAAAGGCAATTAAAAAACCGTATGACATTTGCCAAGTCCCACAGCCTGCTAAACAGATGGACGCTGGAAAAGTAGCAGAAGGTGGATTTCTCTGATGAATATTCAGTTGAATTCCACCAGAGCTGCCAGAAATACTGCAGGAGACATACTGGAGCCCATATGAATCCAAAATACACCCAGAAAACAGTTAAGTTTGGTGGTAGAAAGATCATGGTTTGGGGTTACATTCAGTATAGGGGTGTGCGAAACATTTGCCAGGTGGAAAGCAATATCAATAGCCTAAAATATCAAGAAGTATTAGCAACCTCTTACATTCCCAATCATAAAAGGGGTCAAATTCTGTAGCAGGATGGTGCTCCATCTTATACATACATCTCTACAACAAAGTTCCTCCTGGCAAAGAAGATCAAGGTGCTCAAGGACTGGCCAACCCAGTCCCCGGATATGAACATCATTGGGCATGTTTGGGGTAGGATGAAAGAGGAAGCTTGGAAGATAAAACCAAAGAATCTAGATGAATTCTGGGAAGCATGTAAGACTGCATTCTTTGCTATTCCTGATGACTTCATAAATAAATTGTGTGAATCATTGTTGAACCGCATGGATGCAGTCCTTCAAGCTCATGGAAATCACACAAAATATTAAATATGGCTTTAATAGCACCACAACTTCATTCACCAATGTTATGCAATATATCTTTCATGACCCCACAAGAGTCCGCTCCTGCAACTTCTGCTCCGATTGCCAGGCAACGCCGTGTTCCCACCATGGATAGTGCTTGTGATGGGAGAGGAGTCGGTGCCCGTGGCTCTGCTGAGCACAGGCTCCGCTCATCCACTAGGCTGGGTTTCCCTGGAACCTGCAGTACCACTGGCTGACTGTAGGTGGCGTGTGTCTTCCAGCTGAAGTTGCTATCATTCACCTGCAGCCAATGGGAAGACACCACACCCTTCTTATTCCCCCTCCTGTCATGTGACCACTGCCAGAGATAGTTTGTATTTCTAGTTCCTGTGCTTTTTGTATTTTGATTCCTGTGCGCTGACCTTGCTTGTGTTCTGACTACCCTTCTGTCTGTCGTTTATGTACCTCGCTGCCCGATCAGGATTTGACCTCTGCTTCATTTGCTGATTATGTCCTTGCCTGCCGATTCTGTCTCTGTTCTGCAATTCCTGGTTTGACCGTGCCTGACGACTACTCTCCGGGCTTGAGCCCTCCACAGATAGTGATCACCTTGGCCCTGTGTAATACCAAATCCCTGTATATGGGTTAAAGGGTTTCATGGTTCTAGGGGTCCTGCTTGTTGAGTTGCTTCCCTCTAGCCTGTCCATTACAGCCCGTCTGAGTCTGTAGATCCAGGCAGGCGTTACAATATCTTTGTATTAGAAGTTAATTATTTGTTTGAATTTCACATTTATTTCTGTGGACGACAAAAGTTTTGTCTTGCCAAAATCTGACTTTTCTGTGTTCAGTAAATGATCAATATTTCAGCAACTTTATTTTCATCACCTAAACCAAATTTAGGAGGGTTTCAGCTTTCAAAAGAGTAATTTATAAAACCAATGGATGAATTTACAGTCAGGTTATAAGCTTTTATTTACATAGCGTGGATAAGCGACAGAACTTCTGTCAGGGAGTGTATATTTATTTAGTTAATAGCTGTAATATCTATTATCTATCTATTTATCCATCTATGTTTTCACATCTTTAACACATAAAAAACATTCATATTGGTGTCATGCTTTTTTTCTCCAGTATTTTTCACACAGATGTCGCATGAATGTCACACAGACAGCACACGAATAGAACATGGAAGACACGTGTACATACAGATGATCAAAACGCAACAGGCCACATGTGTGTTTTTTTTAAATGGATATGTGAAGGGGGGTAAGGAGAATAAGTAAAGGGCCAGCTGCCATAAAACCAGAGCTGGTGAGCCACTATTTGTATTAGCGCTACAGCCCAGGTGGGGCAGATTACTGTTCCGGGGCTGCCTGAGCCCATTGCTAATTGCCCCATATTAGGGGAAAAATGTCTTCAAGGCTCCAAATATCCCTGTCTTCTTGTTCCCTTGCATTGATTATTTACTTTCAATTCAGTAGTAAAATCTGTGTTGCGAGAGGCAGAGATGAAGAGTAGAGATGAGCAAACCTCTGAAGGCACGAGTTCGGTTCGTCGAATGGAGACCCCGTTCGACGAACGTTCGGTGAACCGTTCGATGAACCTCTCGAACCCTATTGAAAACAAAGGGAGGCAAACTCGAACACATAAAAACACATAGAAAATGTACCGCCCCGTGCTCGGCTGCAGCCAAGCCGCTCGGATCTGGGCTCGCTGGTGGGTGGCTCGAGCGTCTCCGGACTCGGGGGCTCTGTGGTCACTCCGATCTGAAAGGGGCTGTCGGTTTAGGGGACGTAAGTGTACGGCCGGAGCCGTGTTAACTTCGTGATGCCACCCACGGGATGTGGTGAGGTGGACACCACCACTGCGGTTTACGGGGCACCTGGGGGAGATGTTGCGCAGCAAGTTGTGAACCCCTCCGTGGGTAGGGACCCATTGGTTGAGTAGTTGGGCGGTGCAGGGAGATGGGCGGCCAGAGGGAACTGATGTACTCACGATTAGTAACACACTCAAGTCTCTGGTAAACCAAGTTGATGGTGGTCGGTGCTCAACTCAGAATAACAACTGAACTGAACACAGACTAAACTGTTTTTCTTGCCTCAGGCTCTCTGAACTCCTTGGTGGGCGTGCCAACCACCTGGCTCCGCCCCCTGGCGTGTCCATCAAGCTCTGAGGGAGGTGACTAGGTTTTAATGGTTGGCTGATGACACCTTTTTAGGGGACCGGTGTTGTGAGGGGCTCTAACTGTGACTACCTGGCTAGTCTAGAGCGTCACACTCCCCCTTGGTTAACTACAGACCATCCGCGGGCTGTCTAACCACCACCGTTTATTTTGTTCTGAAAAAGATAATAAAAACATGTATACAAGTATACTAACATATTTACAGTTCCGAAAGCTTGTGTTTCATCCCTTGTGGGAGGCAGTTTCCTTAAATGTTACCAACATCAAACATTTTTATTAACCGGGAACGGGATGGGACCGGGTCCTTTCATTTGTTCACCAGAGCAAACCTAGCCCTGATGCTGCCTCTAAGAACAGGTCAGCACCAGCCCCAGTCCAGGAAACGGGTTCAGGTCCGGGTATTGCCCACACGGACCGGGTAATAAGTTCCTTACCCAGCAGTCTCTCAGAGGCCCCACGTCCAGGGGATCCCTGACCCGGAGGGTTGTCACTGGTTTGCATGGTGACGGGACCACGGCCTACAACATCCCGCAGGCCCTTCCTCCAACCAGCCTCTCCGGAGGCTGTAGGACCTGAAAGGGTGGCCCGGGATTATTTACAAGCACAATAGTTTTCGGGTGGCCTGCAAGTGCTCGGCCGTGTCTATTTAAAACGAGCTAAACTTTAAAACGGGAACATCAACTCAAACTTGCGGCGGGTTCCAGCTCCTTTAAGGCCGGCCATTTTCAGGGCACATGCCTGCAAAGTGCCCCAGCTGCCGACAATACCTGCAGAGCGCCATCATCGTGTTTCTGAAGACGACGATGACGAGCGGGGCCTCATCCTCTAAGGCGGACTCCGTATCATCCCCTGAGCTGTTGCCATCAGTCGCTTCCGACTTGGAGCTGGTGACTACGGGGTCTTCTGAGCCAGGCGCCGTTCCCGTCGTGGCCTGGCGGACTGCCGGGGCCGTCATCCTTCTTGCGGCAGGTGGGTCACCGCCAGCTGCTACACGGGGAGTCACCACCGGAACCTTGGGGTCCACCGCTCCTGCAACCGGAGTGGGAGCTGCAGCTTCCTCGCCGGCCGCCTCCCCCGCAGGCGCCGCTGCTCCAGCGGTCGGCGTGGGGCCGGCATCGGGTTCAGGAGCAGACATCTCCCATCTGCTCCCCCTTGGTCTTTTGCCGGCACTTCTTTTTTTTCTTTTTGCTGGAAGTTTCGTTTTGCGACTTCCGGCTCCCTTTCCGGCTGTGTTCCCAGGGGGCGGGGCTTCAGCTTTCATGCCTTTTCTGTGGGGAAGAAGACTTTTGCGGGAATCTTCGCACCAAAAGATGGTGGCAAGATGGCGGACTCCGAAAACTTTACAACGGATCACCGCTGGCTTCACTTCAAGGCGCACTTCACTAGTGAATGGGTAAGTATCCTGTTTGTGACGCCAGAAAAGTCGATGTGTACCGCCTCGTGCTCGGCTGCAGCCGAGCCGCTCGGATTCGGGCTCGCTGGTGGGTGGCTCGAGCGTCTCCGGACCCAGGGACCCTGTGGTCACTCCGATCTCAAAGGGGCTGGCGGTTTAGGGGACGTACGTGTACGGCCGGAGCTGTGTTAAGTTCGTGACGCCACCCACGGGATGTGGTGAAGGTGGACACCACCGCTGCGGTTTACGAGGCACCCGGGGGAGATGTTGCGCAGCAAGTAGTTAACCCCTCTGTGGGTAGGGATGGTGGCCCCGGGACCCGTTGGGGGAGTAGTTGGGCGGTGCAGGGAGATGGGCGGCCGGAGGGCACTGATGTACTCACGATTAGTAACACACTCAAGTCTCTGGTAAACCAAGTTGATGGTGGTCAGTGCCCGCAGCTGGCTGCGTCTGGTCCCCCACCCGGTTGGTGGTCTCTGCCTTTCTCCTGCACCGTGTTGTGTATTTGTGGGCTACCTGCGCTTCAGCATTGGAAGTCCGTTCCCCGGCTTTGTGGATGTCGGGAGAGCCCTTTTTCCTGCAGACGCTGACCCGTGGGATCTCTCTGCCTGTGCGGTGGCTTTATATCCCCCTCGTTGGGCTGTTGTCTTCAGTCGGGACTTTGGGTGGGAAAGGACCTATAGTCCAGACCGCAATCAGTTAATTAACTCAGTCCAGTGGCTTCTGGACCTCGTTTCAGGGTCTGAGTACCCCCCTTTGTGCTCAGGTTTCCGAGTCGGTTCCCCGGGTCAGTACCGGCGGGCCACTACCCTGTCCCGATCCACCACGGTTCCACCGAGCCATCTTCCTGGCTCCTGCAGGCTGAGGCTACCGTATGCCTCCTAGCCAAAGGTGCCCGGGCTCCAACCCTGGCACCTGTCAGTCTGTTACAGGCCTGTCACACAAGCCTTTCCTCCTCCACTGCACTCTCAAACTCAACTCAGACTAACAACTGAACTGAACTCAGACTAAACTGTTTTTCCTGCCTCAGGCTCTCTTAACTCCTCGGTGGGCGTGCCATTCGCCTGGCTCTGCCCCCTGGTGTGTCCATCAAGCTCTGAGGGAGGTGACTAGGTTTTAATGGTTGGCTGATGACACCTTTTTAGGGGATAGGTGTTGTGCGGGGCTCTAACTGTGACTACATGGCTAGTCCAGGGCGTCACAAAAACACCTTCAAAGGTGCCCAAAAGGTGACTGACAACTCCCAAAACACCACAAATACATGGGAAAGTGACAATGACATATACTCATGCGAAAACAAAACAGCTGGACAAGGAAAAAGAGGAGGAGACACAGATATAGGCATGACATGCCCTTCTAAAATTATGTAAAACACATCAAGGGTACTCCAAGCAGAGTCTCCCTTTTTTCCAATAATTGGGCCCCACAGACACTACTTCAGTGGCATCACTTGTGCCCCAGTTGCAAACTTGACAGATAGATTTGCATCAAGCACAGTCAAAAATACACCAGCCTTAACTGGCCCCAGGATGACACCGGGATAGGTAGCAAAGTTTTTGCTGAACCATGACTTGTTCATCTTGGCTCATTTTTAAAAACACCACAAGGGGACTTCAAGCAGAGTCTCCCTTTTTTTCCCAAAAAACTGGGCCCCACAGACACCACTTCAGTGGCATCACTTGTGCCCCAGTTGCAAATTTGACAGGTAGATTTACAGGGCTGGCTCCAGGTTTTTGTGGGCCTCGGGCGGAAGAGTTCCAGTGGGCCCCATCCACACGCAGACACAAATACGTACACGTACAGTCATGGCCAAAAGTTTTGATAATGACACCAAAATTATATTTTCACATGATCTGTTTCCCTTTGGTTTTTAATTGTGTTTGTCTGATATTTACATCACATACAGAAATATAATTGTAAAAATATTATGAGTACCAAAAGGTTATATTGACAGTTAGCATGAGTTAATGCAGCAAGTCAATATTTGCAGTGTTGACCCCTCTTCTTCAGGACCTCTGCAATTCTCCCTGGCATGCTCTCAATCAACTTCTGGACCAAATCCTGACTGATAGCTGTCCATTCTTGCATAAGCAATGCTTGCATTTTGCCAGAATTTGTTGGTTTTTGTTTGTCTACCCGTCTCTTGATGATTGCCCACAAGTTCTCAATGGGATTAAGATCTGGGGAGTTTCCAGGCCATGGACCCAAAATCTCTATGTTTTGTTCCATGAGCCATTTAGTGATCACCTTTGCTTTATGGCAAGGTGCTCCAACATGCTGGAAAAGGTATTGTTGGGCGCCAAACTGCTCTTGGACAGTTGGGAGAAGTTGCTCTTGGAGGACATTCTGGTACCATTCTTTATTCATGGCTGTGTTTTTAGGCAAGACTGTGAGTGAGCCGATTCCCTTGGCTGACAAGCAACCCCACACATGAATCGTTTCAGGATGCTTAACAGTTGGCATGAGACAAGACTGGTGGTAGCGCTCACCTCTTCTTCCCCTAATAAGCTGTTTTCCAGGTGCCCCAAACAATCGAAAAGGGGATTCATCTGAGAAAATGACTTTACCCCAGTCCTCAGCAGTCCACTCCCTGTACCTTTTGCAGAATATCAGTCGGTCCCTGATGTTTTTTCTGGAGAGAAGTGGCTTCTTTGCTGCCCTTCTTAAAACCAGGCCTTGCTTAAAGAGTCTCCGCCTCACAGTGCGTGCAGAAGCACTCACATCAGCCTGCTGCCATTGCTGAGCTAGCTCAGCACTGCTGGTTGTCCGATCCCGCGGCTGAAACAGCTTTAAGATATGGTCCAGGCGTTTGCTGGTCCTTCTTGGGCGCCCTGGAGCCTTTTTGGCAACAATGGAAGCTCTCTCCTTGAAGTTCTTGATGATGCGATAGATTGTTGACTGAGGTGCAATCTTTGTAGCTGCGATACTCTTCCCTGTTAGGCCATTTTTGTGCAGAGCAATGATGGCTGCACATGTTTCTTTAGAGATAACCATGGTTAACTGAAGAGAAACAATGATACCAAGCACCAGCCTCCTTTTAAAGTGTCCAGTGGTGTCATTCTTACTTAATCATGACTGATTGATCGCCAGCCCTGTCCCCATCAACACCCATACCTGTGTTATGGAACAATCACTAAAACAATGTTAGCTGCTCCTTTTAAGGCAGGAATGCAATGATGTTGAAATGTGTTTTGGGGGTTAAAGTTCATTTTCTTAGCCAATATTGACTTAGCAAGTAATTGCTGTTAAGCTGATCACTCTTTATGACATTCTGGAGTATATGCAAATTGCCATTAGAAAAACGTAAGCAGTAGACTTTGTAAAAATTAATATTTGTAGCATTCTCAAAACTTTTGGCCATGACTGTACATATACATATTTAAAGACAAACTCACAAAAATACATATAAACAGACAAATATATACAGTCATATACACTGACATACAAAGATACACATCATACATGCATACAGACACACACAGCTCTGCTGGATACATATAGACAGACACACACAGCTCTGCTGGATACATATAGACAGACACACAGCTCAGCTGGATACATATAGACAGACACACACAGCTCTGTTGCCTACATACAGACACACACAGCTCTGCTGCATACATACAGACAGACACACACAGCTCTGCTGCATACATACAAACAGACAGACACACATAGCTCTCCTGCATACATACATACAGACACACATAGCTCTGCTGCATACATACAGACACACACTGCTCTGCTGCATACATACAGACAGACACACATAGCTCTGCTGCATACATACAGACACACATAGCTCTACTGCATACATAGACACACATAGCTCTGCTGCATACATACAGACCCACATAACTCTGCTGCATATATACAGACACACATAGCTCTGCAGCATACATACAGACACACATAGCTCTGCAGCATACATACAGACACACATAGCTCTGCATACATACAGACACACATAGCTCTGCATACATACAGACACACATAGCTCTGCATACATACATACAGACACACACTTCTCTGCTGCATACATACAGACACACATAGTTCTGTATACATACATACAGACATACATAGCTCTGCTGCATACATACAGACATACACGTGGCTCTCAGGGGCCCACACACGTGGCTCTTGGGGTCCCACACACGTGGCTCTGGGGGTCCTACACACGCGGCTCTGCGGGGCCCACAAACGCGGCTCTGCGAGGCCCACACACGCAGCTCTGTGGGGCCCACACACGCAGCTCCGGGGGCCAGCACATACAGCACCGGGGAGGGGGGCAGGGCATACATCTCGGGGGGGAGAAGCCCATACAGCTCACCGGGGCCCATAAATCAGGGGGCGGGGAGGCTACATAGCGCTCAGGACACGGTGGAGAGGGGGCCCACACAGCGCCAGAGGGAAGCACACTGCTGGGGGTTGCTGGCTGGCACTGCATCTCCTTCATCTGAGGGACTGAGCAGGAGGCAACGTGGTAGCTCCGCCCACCGATGAAGTTCAAACCAGGAGGTCTGCGCGCCTTAAAGGGACAGCACCGCAGATTTCTGCTGAGAAAGAAGAACTGACTAAGGCGAGTGGACCCCAGCCAAGGGGCAGCAGAACTGACGGGGCAGCCTAACTGACGAGGCCGAGTGGCCCCCCCTGGCTCTCCAGGGCCCCGGCATTTTCCCGGGTGTGCCGTATGCTGACGCTGGCCCTGTAAATTTGCATCAAGCACAGTCAAAAATACGCCAGCCTTAACTGGCCCCAGGTAGGTAGCAAAGTCTTTGCTGAACCATGACTTGTTCATCTTGGCTCAGTTTTAAAAACACCGCAAGGGGACTCCAAGCAGAGCCTCCCTTTTTTCAAAAAATTGGGCCACACACACCACTTCAGTGGCCTCAGTTGTCCCCCAGTTGCAAACTTGACAGGTTGATTTGCATCAAGCACATTCCAAAATACATCAACCTTTACTCTCCCCAGGATGACACCGGGGTAGTAAAGTCCTTGCGGATCCATGACTTGTTCATCTTGATGAACGTTAGTCTGTCCACATTGTCACTGGACAGACGCATGCGCTTATCTGTCAGCACACACCTAGCAGCACTGAAGACACGTTCAGAGACAACGCTGGTTGTGGGACACGACAAGATCTCCAAGGCGTAAGTGGGGAGCTCAGGACATTTTTCAAGATTTGAATCCCAAAACGAGCAAGGCTCCAGTTGCAAAGTCATGGCATCAATGTTCATTTGGAGATACTCCTGTATCATCCTCTCCAGCCGTTGACTATGTGTCAGACTTCTTGTCTATTGTGGCCTTGCATTGGATGGTCTAAAAAAATTATGAAATTATTCCATAAAATTGCTGTTACCAGCACCAGATACGGTGTTGCTGGTACGGTTTAACTGATAATGACGAGACAGTCCCATTTTTCGCAAGTTACAACTGGGAGATTCACTCCGTGCACCACTGGTGTTTGGTGGAAAAGCTGAGCTAAGATTGAGTAACAGCTTCTGCTGATACTCCTGCATACGTGCGTCCCTTTCTATGGCTGGAATTATTTCACAAAATTTGGACTTGTACCGGGGATCTAATAGTGTGGCAACCCAGTAGTCATCATTACTTCTAATTCAGACAATCCGAGGGTCATGTTGTAAGTAGTGCAGCAAGAAGGCTCTCATGTGTCTTGTGCATCCAGGAGGACCAAGTCCTTGGTGTGTTTGTGGCGGCGAGGTGATAACTGTGCTTTCTTCCTCTGACATCTCCCCCCAACCTTGTTCAACCGAAATTTGACCAAGGTCTCCATCTGCTGAGTCTTCCATGCCCATCGAGAGTTTGTCCTCCATTTCTTCCTGGTCACCTGCACCTTCCTCGACATTTTGGCTTTTACCATGCGCCCTTGTTAATCCCTCTCCCCCACCATCCCATGCCTGCCGCCTTGGTGTTGTTGAACATCTGGACCTTGTAGATGTTGGTATCCCTTGCACATATGAATCCTCCTGTACTTCCTCCCCTTCCTCTTGTCCCACCCCCTGACTCCGAATAGTGTTTAGCGTGTACTCAAGCATGTAAATAACTGGAATTGTCATGCTGATAATGGCATTGTCAGTGCTAAACATATTCGTCGCCATGTCGAAACTGTGCATTTCAGGCGATGAACCGGCAGACCGAAAGACTTCTGGAGCGATGGAAGTCGGTCAGCTGCCGCGGTTGAACGGCAGAAGTGAGCAGAGAGTGACCGTGGCCTGTGCAGAAGCCCATCTAGGCCAGGATAGTGGGTTAAAAATTACTGGACAACAAGGTTCAACACGTGAGCCATACAAGGCACGTGTGTCACCTTGCCCCGGCGTAGGGCCGCACTCAGGTTTGCAGCATTGTCGCACACGGCCTTCCCTGGCTGCAGGTTGAGTGGAGACAAACATTTAGTAAACTCGCTCGCAAGAGCTGACCACAACTCCTCAGCTGTGTGACTCTTATTTCCAAAATTGTTTAAAAAGGACTCTGGATTACAAACCCAATTGATCCCCAAAGGACTCTGGATTACAAACCCAATGATCCCCAAAGGACTCTGGATTACAAACCCAATATGCAAAAAGGAGAATCTGATCCCCAAAGGACTCTGGATTACAAACCCAATGTTCTTTTAAACAATTTTTTTATCTCTACTGGCTAACACGGTACAAAGATATATTTTACTTGTATCTTATTTCCAAGACATTTCAAGGTAAAGACCGCCTGATGTCGTTAAGCTCTGCTGCCAGCATAGTAAGGAGGTGTGTGGGATTCTTTGTGCACAGTTACAATGCGGGTGGCCTGACAGGCTTGGGGCGGAGGTGGAGGACCCAGACGAGGTTGAGGAGGCAGAAGCAGTGGAGGAACTTTGACATACAGAGGATTGACGCACAAGTCGTGGGGACGGCAACACTTGTTCAGCAGACCCTTCTCCATCTCTCACCATAGTTACCCAGTGCCCAGTCAACGACATGTAACGCCCCTGTCCATGCTTACTGGTCCAAGTATCGGTGGTGAAATGAACCCTGTCACACACAGAATTTCTCAAGGAAGCGGTGATGTTGTGTGTGACATGCTGGTGTAGCGCAGGCACACCTTTCTTGGAGAAGTAGTGGCGACTGAGCATCTGGTACTGGAGCACTGCGACTGACATAAGGTCTCGAAAATCCTCTGTGTCCACCAGGCAGAAAGGCAGCATTTCGGTAGCTAAGAGCTTACAGAGGGATAAAGTCAACCTCTTAGCTTTGTCATGGCTCGGAGGAAATGGCCTTTTATTTGTCCACATCTGAGGGACCGAGATCTGGCTGCTGTGTGGAGACAGTGTTGAGTAGGGTGTCCCTGGAAAACTGCAGGTGTGTGGGGAAAGTGCAGGCGGAGACATGATGTTGCTTTCATCCAAAGTTGGTGCTCTTGATTAGAGTTGAGCGCGGTTCGTGGTTCGTGGTTCTCCAGTTCGCGGCTCGAGTGATTTTGGGGCATGTTCTAGATCGAACTAGAACTCGAGCTTTTTGCAAAAGCTCGGTAGTTCTAGAAACGTTCGAGAACGGTTCTAGCAGCCAAAAAACAGCTAAATCATAGCTTGGTTTCTGCTGTAATAGTGTAAGTCACTCTGTGAATCAAACTATTATCACATTTCAGTGTATAGTGTGCGTGAACAGCGCCTTCAGATCACTGCTGTTTCTATAATGGCGATCGCCATTTTTTTTTTTTTTTTTTCTTGTCTTCCTTCCCTAAGTGCGCGCGTCTTGTGGGGCGGGCCAGCATGTCAGCCAATCCCAGACACACACACAGCTAAGTGGACTTTGAGCCAGAGAAGCAACGGCATGTGTGATAGGATCTGCATGTCACATGTCCCTGCATTATAAAACCGGACATTTTCTTCACGGACGCCATTATCTGCCTTCTGCGTCTTTGGTGTCAGACATCACTGTCGCAGCTCCGTCTTCCTGAGTCCTATAGCCGATACAGCTGTATGCGCTGCATACACAGCGTTAGACAGCTTAGGGAGAGCACTTTATAGCAGTCCTTTTAAGGGCTCCAACCGGCAGGGTCAGAGAGCCATAGGTGACAGGTCCTGCAAACAGCAACAGCGTCTGTGTAGCCCAGGTCAGGGATTTCCTACCTGCATTTCACCATTAGGAGGGAATAGAAAGGCAGTCTTCCATTCCTCTACCCAGAGCACCACAATCCTGCCACTGTACCCTCTTGTCCTCTGCACACTCCAACTGATAACTAAGCCATTATACTAGCAAACACTCAGTGTACCTAGTGGCATCCTATACGTGGCTATTGGACTTTGCTATAGTCCCACTAGTGCAAAGACATTTGCAGAGCGCGTCTGCCTGCATTGCACACTACAACTCATTCTAACCAAGCCATTATACTAGCAAACACTCAGTGTACCTAGTGGCATCCTATACGTGGCTATTGGACTTTGCTATAGTCCCACTAGTGCAAAGACATTTGCAGAGCGCGTCTGCCTGCGTTGCACACTACAACTCATTCTAACCAAGCCATTATACTAGCAAACACTCAGTGTACCTAGTGGCATCCTATACGTGGCTATTGGACTTTGCTATAGTCCCACTAGTGCAAAGACATTTGCAGAGCGCGTCTGCCTGCGTTGCACACTACAACTCATTCTAACCAAGCCATTATACTAGCAAACACTCAGTGTACCTAGTGGCATCCTATACGTGGCTATTGGACTTTGCTATAGTCCCACTAGTGCAAAGACATTTGCAGAGCGCGTCTGCCTGCGTTGCACACTACAACTCATTCTAACCAAGCCATTATACTAGCAAACACTCAGTGTACCTAGTGGCATCCTATACGTGGCTATTGGACTTTGCTATAGTCCCACTAGTGCAAAGACATTTGCAGAGCGCGTCTGCCTGCGTTGCACACTACAACTCATTCTAACCAAGCCATTATACTAGCAAACACTCAGTGTACCTAGTGGCATCCTATACGTGGCTATTGGACTTTGCTATAGTCCCACTAGTGCAAAGACATTTGCAGAGCGCGTCTGCCTGCGTTGCACACTACAACTCATTCTAACCAAGCCATTATACTAGCAAACACTCAGTGTACCTAGTGGCATCCTATACGTGGCTATTGGACTTTGCTATAGTCCCACTAGTGCAAAGACATTTGCAGAGCGCGTCTGCCTGCGTTGCACACTACAACTCATTCTAACCAAGCCATTATACTAGCAAACACTCAGTGTACCTAGTGGCATCCTATACGTGGCTATTGGACTTTGCTATAGTCCCACTAGTGCAAAGACATTTGCAGAGCGCGTCTGCCTGCGTTGCACACTACAACTCATTCTAACCAAGCCATTATACTAGCAAACACTCAGTGTACCTAGTGGCATCCTATACGTGGCTATTGGACTTTGCTATAGTCCCACTAGTGCAAAGACATTTGCAGAGCGCGTCTGCCTGCGTTGCACACTACAACTCATTCTAACCAAGCCATTATACTAGCAAACACTCAGTGTACCTAGTGGCATCCTATACGTGGCTATTGGACTTTGCTATAGTCCCACTAGTGCAAAGACATTTGCAGAGCGCGTCTGCCTGCGTTGCACACTACAACTCATTCTAACCAAGCCATTATACTAGCAAACACTCAGTGTACCTAGTGGCATCCTATACGTGGCTATTGGACTTTGCTATAGTCCCACTAGTGCAAAGACATTTGCAGAGCGCGTCTGCCTGCGTTGCACACTACAACTCATTCTAACCAAGCCATTATACTAGCAAACACTCAGTGTACCTAGTGGCATCCTATACGTGGCTATTGGACTTTGCTATAGTCCCACTAGTGCAAAGACATTTGCAGAGCGCGTCTGCCTGCGTTGCACACTACAACTCATTCTAACCAAGCCATTATACTAGCAAACACTCAGTGTACCTAGTGGCATCCTATACGTGGCTATTGGACTTTGCTATAGTCCCACTAGTGCAAAGACATTTGCAGAGCGCGTCTGCCTGCGTTGCACACTACAACTCATTCTAACCAAGCCATTATACTAGCAAACACTCAGTGTACCTAGTGGCATCCTATACGTGGCTATTGGACTTTGCTATAGTCCCACTAGTGCAAAGACATTTGCAGAGCGCGTCTGCCTGCGTTGCACACTACAACTCATTCTAACCAAGCCATTATACTAGCAAACACTCAGTGTACCTAGTGGCATCCTATACGTGGCTATTGGACTTTGCTATAGTCCCACTAGTGCAAAGACATTTGCAGAGCGCGTCTGCCTGCGTTGCACACTACAACTCATTCTAACCAAGCCATTATACTAGCAAACACTCAGTGTACCTAGTGGCATCCTATACGTGGCTATTGGACTTTGCTATAGTCCCACTAGTGCAAAGACATTTGCAGAGCGCGTCTGCCTGCGTTGCACACTACAACTCATTCTAACCAAGCCATTATACTAGCAAACACTCAGTGTACCTAGTGGCATCCTATACGTGGCTATTGGACTTTGCTATAGTCCCACTAGTGCAAAGACATTTGCAGCACGTCTGCCTGCGTTGCACACTCCAACTAATTATAACTAAGTTGCATTGTCAGGGATATTTATTCTTTATTATTCTGCTGTTAATAAAGCTAGACCACCACTGCAATCTTCACCACCTCTCAATTTTTACTACCACATTTTCAGTCCACAATCTTGTCGCAATCAACATGAGTGGCAAAATGACAGATGCTGGTGGAAAGGGGAAGAGGCGTGGTGGAAAAGGCAAAAAAGGTTTTGTCCGTGGGGAAGGTGGCAAAGCTCCATTATCATCTGCTGAAGATAGACCATCTACCAGCAAAAGTAAGATGTCTACTACTTACCGTGGACAATCCGATGTGCTCCCTTTGTTACGGACACGAACAACAGGAACAAAGGTAGATGATGGGCAAAAAAGGAAAATGCTTGAATGGATCTCAAGTGGTCCAACAAGTGCCCTCTCTGCCACTTCAAGTACCGCATCCAAAAAACACCAGTCCTCTGAGTTGTCATCCCAATCAAACTTGCTTTCTCCCAGCTCTGAAGTCTCCATCAGCCCTGCACAGTATGGTGGAACTGAGATGGCTGAGTCTGCAGAGCTGTTCAGTCACACTATAGCCTGGGAATCAGAGGTCTGCTCCCAAGCTACAGTGAGTACAGAACAGGAAATGGTCTGCAGTGATGCCCAGAACCTTTGTGACTCAGATTCAGGCCGTGAGGACCAAGTTTCTGAGCATAATGTTGACCCTTTGTCACAAACTGTAACACCTGTGGTTATAGACAATGAGGAACATACTGATGAAGATGAGACGCAGATACCCGATTGGGATGACAACTTAAATATTCGGTCAGGGCAAGAAGAGGCTCGGTCTGAGGGGGAGGGGAGTGCAAACACAACAATTGATGATGACGTTCTAGATCCCACCTACTGTCAACCCCCAGTCAGGCACTCGAGGAGGTCAACAGAGGCGGTGGAGGAGGATGCAACCGACGACGAAGTTACCTTGCGCCTTCCTGGACAGAGTCGGAGCACTGGTAGCACGTCTACAACTGCATCCTCAGCCACCACTCTGCCTATGAGCATTATTCGGGGTGGATCAACAGGTCGCATGGCCTCTAAGCCTTGCCTAGCCTGGTCCTTTTTTCACATCGAAAAAGATCGCCCAACTCATGTGATATGTAACATTTGTCATGATTCTGTTAGTAGAGGTCAAAACCTCAGCAGTTTGACAACTTCTTCCATGAATCGTCACATGACTAAATATCATAAGTCCCGGTGGGAAGCTCACCGTGCTGCAATGCGGCCTAGTGGAGCGAACCATCCACCGCCCGCCCCTTCCACTGCATCCGCGCGCTCTTCATCTTCTAGGACTGTGGGGACAGCTGCCACACCTGTTTTTCCACGCAAAACTTCCACCACTGTAACCGCAACAGGCAGTTTGCTTGTAAGGTCGTCAGTTGGTTTGGAAGGGGAAACAAGTGAGTGTGTACAGCTCTCTCAGACATCGATAGCACCAACGTTGGATGAAGGCAACATCATGTCTCCGCCTGCACTTTCCTCACAAACCTGCATTTTTCAAGGGACACCCTACTCAACACCGTCTACACACAGCAGCCAGATCTCTGTCCCTCAGATGTGGTCAAATAAAAGGCCACTTCCTCCGACCCATGACAAAGCTAAGAGGTTGACTCTATCCCTCTGTAAGCTGTTGGCTACCGAAATGCTGCCTTTCCGCCTAGTGGACACACAGGATTTTAGAGACCTTATGTCTGTCGCTGTGCCCCAGTACCAGATGCCTAGTCGCCACTACTTCTCTAAGAAAGGTGTGCCCGCGCTACACCAGCATGTCGCACACAACATCACCGCTTCCTTGAGAAACTCTGTGTGTGAACGGGTGCATTTCACCACCGATACTTGGACCAGTAAGCATGGACAGGGACGTTACATGTCGCTGACTGGGCACTGGGTAACTATGGTGATAGATGGTGAAGGGTCTGCTGCACAAGTCTTGCCGTCCCCACGACTTGTGTGTCAATCCTCTGTCTGTCCAAGTTCCGCCACTGCTTCTGCATCCTCCACCTCATCTGGGTCCTCCACCTCCGCCCCAAGCCTGCCTGGTCAGGCCACCAGCGTTCTCACTGCGCAGAAGGAATCACGCACCCCTCATTACTATGCTGGCAGCAGAGCGCAACGGCATCAGGCGGTCTTTAGCTTGACATGTCTTGGTAATAAGAGTCACACAGCTGAGGAGTTGTGGTCAGCTTTGCGGTCCGAGTTTAATAAATGGTTGTCTCCACTCAAACTGCAGCCTGGTAAGGCCGTGTGCGACAATGCTGCAAACCTGGGTGCGGCACTTCGCCTGGGCAAGGTGACACACGTACCTTGTATGGCTCACGTGTTGAACCTTGTCGTGCAGCAATTTTTAACACACTATCCCGGCCTAGATGGCCTTCTGAACAGGGCACGAAAACTGTCAGCTCACTTCCGCCGTTCAAGCGCCGCAGCAGAGCGACTTGCATCGCTCCAGAAGTCTTTCGGCCTGCCGGTTCATCGCCTGAAATGCGATGTGGCGACACGCTGGAATTCAACTCTCCACATGTTACAGCGACTGTGGCAGCACCGCAGAGCCCTGGTGCAATACGTCATGACGTATAGCCTGGGCCAACGAGATGCAGAGGTGGGGCAGATCACCCTGATGGAGTGGTCTCAGATCAAGGACCTATGCACCCTTCTGCACAGTTTCGACATGGCGACGAATATGTTTAGCTCTGACAATGCCATTATCAGCATGACGATTCCAGTCATTTACATGCTGGAGCACACGCTAAACACTATTCGGAGTCAGGGGGTGGGACAACATGAAGGGGAGGAACTACAGGAGGATTCATATGCGCAAGGGACAACAACATCACGAAGGTCCAGACGTTCATCATCACCAACGCAGCAGGCATGGGACCATGGGGGACAGGGATCGACAAGGGCGCATAGTAGCAGGCGAAATGTTGAGCAAGGTGCAGGAGAACATGAAGAAATGGAGGACGAACTGTCCATGGACATGGAAGACTCAGCGGATGAGGGAGACCTTGGTCAAATTTCAGTTGAAAGAGGTTGGGGTCAGATGTCAGAGGAAGAAAGAACGGGTAGCACCTCTATGCCACAAACACAGCATGGACTTGGTCCGCATGGCTGCGCAAGACACATGAGTGCCTTTTTGTTGCACTACCTCCAACATGACAGTCGTATTGTCAAAATTAGAAGTGATGATGACTACTGGATTGCCACACTATTAGATCCCCGGTACAAGTCCAAATTTTGTGACATAATTCCAGCCATAGAAAGGGACGCACGTATGCAGGAGTATCAGCAGAAGCTGTTACTAGATCTTAGCTCGGCTTTTCCACCAAACAACCGTGCAGGTGCAGGGAGTGAATCTCCCAGTTGTAACTTGACAAACATGGGACGGTCTCGTCATCTTCAACAGTCTACCCGTACCAGTAGGACCTTTTCTGGTGCCGGTAACAGCAATTTTATGGAATCTTTTCATAATTTTTTTAGACCCTCTTTTGCAAGGCCACCAGAGACAACAAGTCTGACACATACTCAACGGCTGGAGAGGATGATACAGGAGTATCTCCAAATGAACATCGATGCCATGACTGTGCAACTGGAGCCTTGCTCCTTTTGGGCTTCAAACATAGAAAAATGGCCAGAGCTCTCCAGTTACGCCTTGGAGATTTTGTCGTGTCCAGCTGCCAGCGTTGTCTCTGAACGTGTATTCAGTGCTGCTGGGTGTGTGCTGACAGATAAGCGCACGCGTCTGTCCAGTGACAATGTGGACAGACTGACGTTCATCAAAATGAACAAGTCATGGATCCAGAAGGAATTTACTACCCCTGTGTCATCCTGGGGAGAGTAAATGCTTGTGGATTTGGAATGTGCTTGATGCAAATCAAAACATCCTGTTTGCAACTAGGGCCCAAGTGCTGCCACTGATGGGGTGGGTGTCTGTGTGGCCCAATTTTTGGAAAAAAGGGAGACTCCGCTTGGAGTAACCCTTGCTTGCTGTGTTTTTAAAAGAAGCCAAGATGAACAGAGCTGGGATCAGGAAAGACTTTGCTACCTACCCCGGTGTCATCCTGGGGACGGCTAAGAATAGCGTATTTTTGAATGTGCTTGATGCAAATCAAAACATCCTGTTTGCAACTAGGGCCCAAGTGCTGCCACTGATGGGGTGGGTGTCTGTGTGGCCCAATTTTTGGAAAAAAGGGAGACTCCGCTTGGAGTAACCCTTGCTTGCTGTGTTTTTAAAAGAAGCCAAGATGAACAGAGCTGGGATCAGGAAAGACTTTGCTACCTACCCCGGTGTCATCCTGGGGACGGCTAAGAATAGCGTATTTTTGAATGTGCTTGATGCAAATCAAAACATCCTGTTTGCAACTAGGGCCCAAGTGCTGCCACTGATGTGGTGGGTGTCTGTGTGGCCCAATTTTTGGAAAAAAGGGAGACTCCGCTTGGAGTAACCCTTGCTTGCTGTGTTTTTAAAAGAAGCCAAGATGAACAGAGCTGGGATCAGGAAAGACTTTGCTACCTACCCCGGTGTCATCCTGGGGACGGATAAGAATGGCGTATTTTTGAATGTGCTTGATGCAAATCTAGCTGTGAAGTGTACAACTGGGGCACAACTGCTGCCACTGAATGGGTGGGTGTGTGTGGGGCCCAATTTTTGGAAAAAAGGGGAGACTCCGCTTGGAGTAACCCTTGCTTACATTGTTTTTAAAAGAAGCCAAGATGAACAAGTCATGGGTCAGCAAAGACTTTGCTACCTACCCCAGTGTCATCCTGGGGACGGCTAAGAATAGCGTATTTTTGAATGTGCTTGATGCAAATCAAAACATCCTGTTTGCAACTAGGGCCCAAGTGCTGCCACTGATGGGGTGGGTGTCTGTGTGGCCCAATTTTTGGAAAAAAGGGAGACTCCGCTTGGAGTAACCCTTGCTTGCTGTGTTTTTAAAAGAAGCCAAGATGAACAGAGCTGGGATCAGGAAAGACTTTGCTACCTACCCCGGTGTCATCCTGGGGACGGATAAGAATGGCGTATTTTTGAATGTGCTTGATGCAAATCTAGCTGTGAAGTGTACAACTGGGGCACAACTGCTGCCACTGAATGGGTGGGTGTGTGTGGGGCCCAATTTTTGGAAAAAAGGGGAGACTCCGCTTGGAGTAACCCTTGCTTACATTGTTTTTAAAAGAAGCCAAGATGAACAAGTCATGGGTCAGCAAAGACTTTGCTACCTACCCCAGTGTCATCCTGGGGACGGCTAAGAATAGCGTATTTTTGAATGTGCTTGATGCAAATCAAAACATCCTGTTTGCAACTAGGGCCCAAGTGCTGCCACTGATGGGGTGGGTGTCTGTGTGGCCCAATTTTTGGAAAAAAGGGAGACTCCGCTTGGAGTAACCCTTGCTTGCTGTGTTTTTAAAAGAAGCCAAGATGAACAGAGCTGGGATCAGGAAAGACTTTGCTACCTACCCCGGTGTCATCCTGGGGACGGATAAGAATGGCGTATTTTTGAATGTGCTTGATGCAAATCTAGCTGTGAAGTGTACAACTGGGGCACAACTGCTGCCACTGAATGGGTGGGTGTGTGTGGGGCCCAATTTTTGGAAAAAAGGGGAGACTCCGCTTGGAGTAACCCTTGCTTACATTGTTTTTAAAAGAAGCCAAGATGAACAAGTCATGGGTCAGCAAAGACTTTGCTACCTACCCCAGTGTCATCCTGGGGACGGCTAAGAATAGCGTATTTTTGAATGTGCTTGATGCAAATCAAAACATCCTGTTTGCAACTAGGGCCCAAGTGCTGCCACTGATGGGGTGGGTGTCTGTGTGGCCCAATTTTTGGAAAAAAGGGAGACTCCGCTTGGAGTAACCCTTGCTTGCTGTGTTTTTAAAAGAAGCCAAGATGAACAGAGCTGGGATCAGGAAAGACTTTGCTACCTACCCCGGTGTCATCCTGGGGACGGATAAGAATGGCGTATTTTTGAATGTGCTTGATGCAAATCTAGCTGTGAAGTGTACAACTGGGGCACAACTGCTGCCACTGAATGGGTGGGTGTGTGTGGGGCCCAATTTTTGGAAAAAAGGGGAGACTCCGCTTGGAGTAACCCTTGCTTACATTGTTTTTAAAAGAAGCCAAGATGAACAAGTCATGGGTCAGCAAAGACTTTGCTACCTACCCCAGTGTCATCCTGGGGACGGCTAAGAATAGCGTATTTTTGAATGTGCTTGATGCAAATCAAAACATCCTGTTTGCAACTAGGGCCCAAGTGCTGCCACTGATGGGGTGGGTGTCTGTGTGGCCCAATTTTTGGAAAAAAGGGAGACTCCGCTTGGAGTAACCCTTGCTTGCTGTGTTTTTAAAAGAAGCCAAGATGAACAGAGCTGGGATCAGGAAAGACTTTGCTACCTACCCCGGTGTCATCCTGGGGACGGATAAGAATGGCGTATTTTTGAATGTGCTTGATGCAAATCTAGCTGTGAAGTGTACAACTGGGGCACAACTGCTGCCACTGAAGGGGTGGGTGTGTGGGGCCCAATTTTTGGAAAAAAGGGAGACTCCGCTTGGAGTCACCTTGCGGTGTTTTACATGACTTTAGAAGGGCGTGCCATGCCTATATCTGTGTGTCCTCCTCTTTTTCCTTGTCCAGCTGTTTTGTTTTCGCATGAGTACATGTCCTTGTCACTTTCCCATGTGTTTGTGTTGTGTTGTGAGTTGTTTGTCACCTTTTGGACACCTTTGAGGGTGTTTTCTAGGTGTTTTACTGTGTTTGTGATTGCCTGCCATTGTTTCCTATGGGCTCGAGTTCGGTTCGTCGAACGTTCGACGAGCCGAACTCGAGCCAGACCCCCCGTTCGGCGAACCGCCTCGAGCCGAACCGGGACCGGTTCGCTCATCTCTACTCTTGATGTCTGAGAGAGCTCTACATCAGCATTTGTTTCACCTTCCAAAACAATTGACGACCTGCCAAGCAAACTGCCTGTTGTGGTTAAAGAGGTGGAAGGTCTGCGTGGAAAAACATGTGTGTCAGCTGTCCCCACAGTCACAGAGGATGAAGAGCGTGCGGATGCACTTGAAGGGGCAGGCGGTGGTTGGCCCGCTCCGCTAGGCCGCCTTGTAGCACTGTGAGCTTCCCACTGGGACTTATGCTTGTTATTCATGTGACGATTCATGGAAGAAGTTGTCAAATTACTGAGGTTTTGGCCTCTACTTATAGACTGGCGACAAATCTTACAGATCCCATGATTTGGGAGATCCTTTGCGATGTCAAAAAAGGACCAGGCTAGGCAAGGCTTAGAGCCCATACGACCTGCAGAGCCACCCCGACTTGTGCTCAGAGGCAGAGTTGTGGCTGAGGATGCAGTTGTTGACGTGCTTCCAGTACTCCGACTCTGTCCAGGAAGGCGCAAGGTAACTTCGTCGTCAGTCGCATCCTCCTCCACCGCCTCTGTTGACCTCCTCGAGTGCCTGACTGTGGGTTGACAGTAAGTGGGATCTAGAACTTCATCATCAAGCGTTGTGTTTGCACTCCCCTCGCCCTCAGACCTAACCTCTTCCTGCCCTGACTGAAAAGTTAAGTTGTCATCCCAATCAGGTATCTGCATCTCATCATCATCAGTATGTTCCTCATTGTCTCCACCAACAGGTGTTACAGTTAGGGAATGAGTCTACATTATGCTCAGAAACTTGGTCATCAGGGCCTGAATCTGACTCACAAAGCTTCTGTGCATCACTGCACACCATTTCCTGTTCTGTACTCACTGTAGCTTGACAGCAGACCTCTGATTCCTAGGCTATAGTGTGACTGAACAGCTCTGCAGACTCAGCCATCTCTGTTACACCATATTCTGCAGGGCTGGTGGAGACTTGAGAGCTCGGAGAAAGCAAGTGTGATTGGGGTGACAACTCAGAGGACTGTTGTTTTTTGGATGTTGATGCTGAGGTGGAGGAGAGGCCACTTGTTGGAGCACTTGAGATCCATTCAAGCATGTTCTTTTTTTGTGCATCATCTACCTTTGTTACAGTTGTTCGGTTCCGTAAAAAAGGTAGCACATCCGATTGTCCACAGAAAGTAGTAGACATCTTACTTTTGCTGGAAGATGGCCTTTCTTCAGCAGATGTTAATGTAGCTTTCCCACCTACCCCACGGACACAAACTTTTTTTCCTTTTCCAAGACGCCTGTTCCCCTTTCCACCAGAATCTGTCCTTTTGCCACTCATTTTGTTAGCAACAAGATTGGACACTTAAAATGTGGTAGCAAAAATGGAGAGGTGGTGTAGATTACAGAGGGGGTCTAGCTTTATTGACAGCTGAAGAACCAACACTGACTATCCCAGTCAATTTTAGTATGCCCCTAACAGTGGCAGCACAGTTTGCAATTAGAATTGCGTAGCAAAAATGGACAAGTGAGTAGCATGCACAGGTGCTGTACCGTGATTGGCAGCAAAGGAACACTAAAGGCCGCTTTAGACGCTGCGATATCATGACCTATATCGCTAGCGTGCGTACCCGCCCCAATCGGTTGTGCGACACGGGCAAATCGCTGCCCGTGGCGCACAACATCGCGCAGGGACCCGTCACAATACTTACCTACCTAGCGACGTCGCTGTGACCGGCAAACTGCCTCCTTTCTAAGGGGGCGGTTTGTTCAGCGTCACAGCGACGTCACAGCAGCGTCACCGAACCGCCACCCAATAGAAGCGGAGGGGCGGAGATGAGCGGGATGTAACATCCCGCCCACCTCCTTCCTTACTCATTGCGGGCGGCCGCAGGTAAGGTGAGGTTCCTCGTTCCTGTGGTGTCACATATAGCGATGTGTGCTGCCTCAGAAACGACAAACAACTTTGTACACCGAGCAGCAGCGATATTCGAGAATAGGGGGCATGTCACCGATGAGCGATTTTGACCGTTTTTGCGACGATTCAAAATCGCTCATAGGTGTCACACGCAAAGACATCGCTAAAGCGACCGGTTGTGCACCACAAATTCTGTGACCCCCAACGAGATCGCTTGAGCGATGTCGCAGCGTGTAAAGCGGCCTTTAGGTAGTATCCTAGACAATTTTAGTATGCCCCTAACAGTGGCATCACAGTTTGCAATTAGAATTACGTAGCTAAAAATGGACAGGTGTGTACAATGCAGAGGTGGTCTAGCTTTATTGACAGCTGAAGAACCAACACTAACTATCCCAGTAAATTTTAGTATGCCCCTAACAGTGGCAGCACAGTTTGCAATTAGAATTGCGTAGCAAAAATGGGCAGTTGGGTAGAATGCACGGGTGCTGTGGGTCAGTGGACAGCAAAGGAACACTAACTTAGTATTCCAGACACTTTTAGGATGCCACAAAAAGTGTCAGCTCTTTGGGGAAATAAAATAGCATGGCAAAACTGGGCAGGTGGGTACAGTGCCCGAGTGCTGTGGGTCAGTGGACAGCAAAGGAACACTAACTTAGTATTCCAGACACTTTTAGGATGCCCCAAAAAGTGTCAGCTCTTTGGGGAAATAAAATAGCGTGGCAAAAATGGGCAGGTGGGTAGAATGCACGGGTGCTGTGGGTCAGTGGACAGCAAAGGAACACTAACTTAGTATTCCAGACACTTTTAGGATGACCCAAAAAGTGTCAGTTCTTTGTTTGGGGAAATAAAATAGCGTGGCAAAAATGGACAGGTGGGTAGAATGCACGGGTGCTGTGAGTCAGTGGACAGCAAAGGAAGCCTCACTTTCTATCCCTGCTAATGAAAAATTACAGCAAGGAATTACCTGAGCTGAGGTAGCCAGATGCTGCTAAAGCCTACACAGTGTTTGCATATACCTGCCTAGCAGCTATGGCTATGAACGCCTGTAAATCAGCCATGAAAAGGGCTGAAATAACCAGTAGTCCCTAATCCCTAAAGAGCTGTGTAGATTTCACTGTATCTCTATAGCGCACACAGCAGCAGCAGCGGGAGCGGTGACTGTCACCCACACGCAGCACAGAGATAATGGCGGCGACGGGGAAAATGGCCATGTCTTATAAGGCAAGGACATGTGACATGCACAGCCTATGACACATGCCCTTGCTTGTCTGGCAAAAATCCACTTTGCAGTGTGTCTCTATGATTTGCTGACAGCCTAGCCCGCCCCACTGTACGCGCGGTTAGGGGGGGAAAAAAAATTGCGATCGGCATTCTCTCAGCACTCAGCAGCAGCACTGATCTAAACCCTGTCCCCCCCCCCCCCCGCACACTATACGCTGAATTTTGATAATAGCGTGATTCACAGTGACTCACACTATTACAGTGGAAAGCCAGCTAGTAACTAGCTAGGCTTTTTGTTGATCGAACTGTTCTCGAACGTAACTCGAACTGTCGAGCTTTTAGCAAAAGGCTTGAGTTCGTCGAACATCTCGAACACTCCCCAATATCACTCGAACATGAAATCGGCGAACCTCGAACATCGCTCATCTCTAATGAAGAGATCAGAGTACAGCTTCTGTCCATAGAAATCAATAGAGACAGTGAGAAGAAGGGAAGAGCTGCAGAGAGGAAAAGTCACAGACACACAAGGACATCTCACCCCAAAGATGACTTTACAGCTACACTGCTCAGTACTGCTGTACAATTTTTTATATGCTGCTTTTACTGTTTTCTGCTTGTGAACGAGAAAATAAGGAAACAGTAAAAAACATACGGAAAACACAGAAATATATATTTTAAAAGAAGCGCAGAAGCAATGATGAATCAGCCCCTTTAGCGTTTTCTGAAGTATCAGTTGAAATAATAGTTCTACCTTAAGGTGGGTGTCCTCTACTGCCCTGTTCTTATTTTCTTTACCTAGATTATAAGTAATGGAGGACTTGCCTCCAGCAGGTAGGATAAGATAACATTTCTCCACCTTTGCAGTACCCAAATTGTTTCTACTAAGCCACAAGAAATAATGTAATTATATGTTATTTGAGTTCGACTATTTTTGTCAATCGGTTAGAACATCCCATTGCACTTCCCCTTTTATTAGAGTTCATGCAGTTCACAATAAAAGCACATAAAGCATCGCCCCTGGCAGCATCTTCTGCCTGGATATGATCCAGCTTGCCATTCCCCAGCAATCTTTTAGCCCTGTAGAATGTTGTGAATCTTTCCCGTCTGTGAAGATACATGTGTCTTGGAACAGTTATTAACCTTAAGGCCCCTGCCCTGGCAAGGTTTAAGGTTTAGGTTTAAGATGTTCCCAGGCATGTGCTTATCATTACTATTCTTTCCTACACTTCAGTTCATGCTATACAGAGGTCTATTACTTTTGTAGACTGTCACAACAAGAAGTCATAAGGATTTAGATGTTGGCGTACATTGTAGGACCTCAGTGCCCTGTATTGACTAATTCATTCTTCACTGCTCTTCACTATGAGCACCAGAAAAACTTGCAATAGATCTATTCCCAGGGGCATGAACCATTAAAGTATACAATAAGTCAAGGCTATCCACTTTAATCTAGTATTGCAAAATCCAATCCACCTCAAAGAGTTTTACAGGTTTAGAAAGGAATTCTATTATTTTTGCCGGAAATTGTATCACCGTTGGCTTTGGGCTCTGGCTTGTTTTGGAGCTCAACACCATTCTCTTCATCTGTATACAGGATATATGAACAGAAGATGTCAAAAACTCTTTATTTTCACATAAAGAGAACTTGGATGTCCTTCTGTCATTCCAACTGGGTGAGATAGTCCCCTTGTCAACAAGATGTGCCACTGTACAGTCAATAAGGTGTGTCACTAAAATAGTCAATAAGGTGTATCACTACACAGTTAATAAGGTGTGTCACTACATAATGACAAAAGGTGTGATACCACAATGTCAATATTGTCAGGGCCAGGTGGACGGGCAGACCCAGGAGGTGGATCCACTGGGCCGAACTCCTAGATGGTGGTAAGGGGTCCGGTAGCTGGAGCACTATAGACAGCAGAACAGTCCGTGCACACGAGGATAACGGAGAGGTCCCTGGGACCACGGAGTCACTGGTGGTAGTCCGGGTGACGCAGCTCAGGTTCGGAAGCCGAGATGATGTCAAGCGGGGTCCGGAACCTTTGGAGCGAGATGACGGGTCACCGCAGGGATCCGAGATGGTACGGACTGTCAGGATGGTAGATGGACAGCGTTCGGGGTTCGGGATTCGGTCAGGACCGGATGGCGAGGCAGGCACGGCTCTACAAGAGAGATAGGTGAGTATATCACAAAAACACCAGGAGACCTGACTCCTAGCTTAGGAAACACGAAGATCAGGCCCCGCCCCCTTGGACAATAAACCCCTTTATACCCTGTACCTGTTTTGCATCATTTCCTGTTAATGGACGCTGGCCCTTTAAGAAAGGGTCAGTGACCGCGCACGCGCCCTAATGCGCATGCGCGCGGCCCGGGTGCCAGAAGCCAGGGAAGGAAGCTGAGAGGAGGATGCAGGGGAGCCGGCCAGGACCTGGGAAGCCGTCGGGCGCCGGGAGCGGAGACCAGGGGGCCTGGGAAGGACGGGCACCGGAGGCTGGAGAGCGGGGAGCGTCGCAGGTGAGCCGGGGAGCGGAGCTGAGGACCCGGGGAGCGGAGCAAAGGACCCGGGGAGGGGAGCCGAGGACCCGGGGAGCGTGACAGTACCCCCCCCACGCCACCCTCCCCGCAACCGGGACATGAAGGCACGGATCAGAGGAGTGCCCACGTTCTCCCTGGGCTCCCAGGACCTATCCTCAGGACCATACCCCTCCCAGTCCACCAGGAAGAACTGTCGACCCCGAACGGTCTTCATGGCCACGATATCCCTTACCGCATAGATGTCGTCATCGGCAATAGGTGGAGGAGCCGGACTGGCAGCAGCGGAGAAGGGACCAAGGACAACCGGCTTGAGCAGGGAGACGTGGAATGAGTTGGGTATCCTCATCGTGGCCGGGAGCTGTAGCTTGTAGGAGACCTCATTGATCTTGTTGAGGACTTTAAACGGCCCGATGTAGCGAGGACCCAGCTTGTATGATGGTATCTTCAATCGGACGTACTTGGAAGCAAGCCAGACGAGATCTCCAGGAGAGAAACACGGAGGGTCCAGACGTCTCTTGTCTGCGTGTCGTTTCATCCGTAGGGAAGCACGCCCAAGGGACGCCTTGACAGAGTCCCAAATGGTTGCAAAGTCACGGGCTACAGTATCAGCAGCAGGGACATCCGAAGAAGGGGATACCGGCAATGGGACGGAGGGCTGGAGTCCGTAAACGACATGGAAGGGAGAGCTGGAGGACGACTCACTGATGTGGTGGTTATGGGAGAATTCAGCCCAAGGAAGAAGCGTGGACCAGTCGTCGTGATGGGCGTTGACATAGTGACGTAATAAAGAGGTCAAGATTTGATTGACCCTCTCCACTTGGCCATTAGACTGAGGATGGTATGCAGATGAAAAGTCCAGAGTCACTCCCAGATGTTTGCAGAGAGCCCTCCAGAAGCGGGAGGTGAACTGAGTTCCTCTGTCGGATACGATGTGTAATGGAAAGCCATGCAAGCGGAAGATGTGATGTATATAGGCATCCGCGAGTTCTTGAGCAGAGGGCAGTCCAGCCATAGGGACGAAATGAGCCATTTTAGAGAACCGATCCACCACGACCCATATGACTGTGTGCCCGGAGGACAATGGCAAGTCCGTAATAAAGTCCATCGCTATGTGTTGCCACGGAACTGAGGGTATCGGCAGAGGCAGAAGACGGCCATATGGCAGATGTTTGGGCGTCTTGTTCCTGGCACAAGAGGAGCAGGCAGAGACAAAAGCAGCGACGTCCGTGCGAAGGGATGGCCACCAGTAGTGACGTACAATCGCACTCCAAGTTCTCTTCTGACCAGCATGACCGGCTGTTTTCGAGGCATGACCCCAGTGTAACACTTTTTGCCTGTCTGTCTCAGAGACATAGGTCTTCCCGGGCGGTATCTGGGCCAGGGTGACAGGAGCCACCGGAATGATTTTGCTAGGACAGATGATGGGTTGGGTAGTCTCTTCCTCCTGCTCCATGGGCATGAAAGACCTGGACAAGGCATCAGCGCGTACATTCTTGTCCGGGGGTCGGAAATGGAGCTGGAAATCAAACCTGGCAAAGAATAAGGACCACCTGGCTTGCCGTGGGTTCAGTCGCTGAGCGGACCGTAGGTATTCCAGGTTCTTGTGGTCCGTGTAAATAATCACGGGGTATACTGCTCCTTCCAGAAGGTAGCGCCATTCCTCCAGAGCCAGTTTGACTGCCAAGAGCTCTCGGTCACCGATGGTGTAGTTGCGTTCAGGCGCTGAGAAGCTCTTGGAGAAGAATCCGCAAGTCACCATCTTCCCGGAGGAGGACTTCTGCATGAGCACTGCTCCGGCTCCTGAGGAGGAGGCATCCACCTCCAAGGTGAACTGGCGGTTTAACTCCGGACGGTGGAGTACAGGAGAGGAGGCAAATGCCCGCTTCAGAGAGCCAAACGCAGCGTCGGCCGCCGGGGACCAGTCCTTGGGATTAGCCTCTTTCCTGGTCAAAGCGGAGAGAGGAGCAGTCAGAGCAGAGAAGTGAGGGATGAACTGGCGGTAGTAGTTGGCGAATCCCAGGAAGCGTTGGATTGCCTTCAGTCCAGAAGGAGGAGGCCAGTTGAGAATGGAGGAGACCTTCTTTGGATCCATCTGCAGTCCAGTATCAGAGATGATGTACCCCAGGAAGGGGAGAGAAGACTGCTCAAAGACACACTTCTCGTACTTGGCGTACAGGCGATTCTCTCTCAGTCTTTGTAGAACCAGTTGTACGTTCTCTCTGTGGGTCTGGAGGTCCGGTGAGAAGACAAGGATGTCATCCAGATACACTACTACACAGACGTAAAGAAGGTCCCGGAAAACGTCGTTCACCAGTTCTTGAAAGACGGCTGGGGCGTTACACAGGCCGAAGGGCATCACGCAGTATTCATAGTGCCCATTGCGCGTATTGAACGCGGTCTTCCATTCGTCCCCAGAGCGGATGCGTACCAGATTGTAAGCACCCCGAAGATCCAGCTTGGTGAACACACGAGCTCCTCTAAGCTGGTCAAACAATTCGGGGATGAGCGGCAGAGGGTACTTGTTTTTTACGGTGATTTGATTCAAACCCCGGTAGTCTATGCATGGGCGTAAGTCACCCTCTTTCTTCTTGACGAAGAAGAAACCTGCTCCAGCAGGAGAGGAGGATCTCCGAATGAATCCCCTTGCCAGGCTCTCTGTGATGTAAGTAGACATGGCCCTTGTTTCGGCTGGAGACAATGGATATATCCGTCCTCGAGGTGGTGTTGTTCCAGGGAGCAGGTCGATGGCACAATCGTAAGGACGATGTGGTGGAAGTACCTCGGATTCCTTTTTATCAAAGACGTCTGCAAAGGACCAATAGGCCGAGGGCAGCCCCGGTAGGTTCTCTGGAACCGGAGGTCGTCGGATGGGTTGTATAGTCTTCAGGCACTTCTCATGGCACGAAGAGCCCCATCGGGTGATTTCGCCAGTGCCCCAGCTGACTGACGGTTCGTGTGTCCGTAACCAGGGAAGTCCATGCAGGATTTGATGGGACATGTGTGGGAGGACGTAGAAAGCGATGTTCTCGGTGTGCAGGGCACCGATACGCAGTTCCACCGGCTTGGTGATCCAGGAGATGGTGTCAGAGAGGGGTCTCCCATCCACAGAGGCAATCACGAGGGGCTTGTCGAGTGGAGTAACAGGCACCTGGTACTTGTCCACCGTGGCCTGCTGGATGAAATTGCCTGCTGCCCCGGAATCGAGGTATGCCTCAGCCGTGAACCGCGTCTCTCCCGTTGTCACTTGCACAGTCCACGTAACCGGGTCTGAGAGAGTCCCAGCACCTAGGGTGGCCTCTTCTACCAACCCTAGGCTTTGGAGTTTCCCGGCCTCTCTGGACAGGAGCGTAGCAGGTGTGTGTCCTCTCCGCAGTAAAAGCAGAGGCCCTTGGCGAGCCGCTCAGCTCGACGTTGTTCAGACTGCCGCACTCTGTCGATCTGCATGGGCTCGTGAATGGGAACCCCAGCTGTCGATGACTGAAGTACGGTGGGCTTCTGCGGAGGAGAGGAATGCCGTACCGGACGTCTCTCACGGGACACTTCCTTGGATCGCTCCTGAAAACGAATATCCACTCGAGTCGCTAGGGCGATCAGGGCATCCAGGGTGGTCGGTACGTCACGACCCGCCAGCTCGTCTTTAATTCGCCCCAAGAGTCCTTCCCAGAAGGCGGCGGTTAGGGCCTCGTTGTTCCACCCGAGTTCCGAAGCCAAGGTGCGAAACCGGATGGCGTATTGGCCCACCGTCAGAGTCCCCTGACGTAACCGGAGAAGAGACGAAGCGGACGCGGAGGCGCGTCCGGGCTCATCAAAGGTGCCACGGAATGCCTGCAGGAACTCCTGGATGTTCGTGGTCACAGGATCCCCCTTCTCCCACAAGGGGTTCATCCACGCCAGTGCCTCACCCTCTAGATGGGACATGATGAAGGCAACCTTGGCTTGATCGGAGGCAAACAAATGCGGCAGCTGCGTGAAATGAAGGGAGCATTGGTTTAAGAATCCCCTGCAGGTCTTGGGGTCTCCGGCGTACCGGGGTGGTGAGGCCAAACGAAGTCTGGAAGTATCTGAAGATGTCGCCACGGGAGCTGGAGCCGTGGACTGACTAGTGGAAGCCCGGGATGCTGAAGACGTAACTGCCGCTTGTAGCGTGTTCAGGCGGGCGTCCACAGAAGACATGAATTGCAGCATGCGGGTCTGAGTCTCACGCTGGCGTTGGAGTTCCTCCTGTACGGCTGCTAGTGCTGCAGCGGGATCCATGGCCTGATCTTACTGTCAGGGCCAGGTGGACGGGCAGACCCAGGAGGTGGATCCACTGGGCCGAACTCCTAGATGGTGGTAAGGGGTCCGGTAGCTGGAGCACTATAGACAGCAGAACAGTCCGTGCACACGAGGATAACGGAGAGGTCCCTGGGACCACGGAGTCACTGGTGGTAGTCCGGGTGACGCAGCTCAGGTTCGGAAGCCGAGATGATGTCAAGCGGGGTCCGGAACCTTTGGAGCGAGATGACGGGTCACCGCAGGGATCCGAGATGGTACGGACTGTCAGGATGGCAGATGGACAGCGTTCGGGGTTCGGGATTCGGTCAGGACCGGATGGCGAGGCAGGCACGGCTCTACAAGAGAGATAGGTGAGTATATCACAAAAACACCAGGAGACCTGACTCCTAGCTTAGGAAACACGAAGATCAGGCCCCGCCCCCTTGGACAATAAACCCCTTTATACCCTGTACCTGTTTTGCATCATTTCCTGTTAATGGACGCTGGCCCTTTAAGAAAGGGTCAGTGACCGCGCGCGCGCCCTAATGCGCATGCGCGCGGCCCGGGTGCCAGAAGCCAGGGAAGGAAGCTGAGAGGAGGACGCAGGGGAGCCGGCCAGGACCTGGGAAGCCGTCGGGCGCCGGGAGCGGAGACCAGGGGGCCTGGGAAGGACGGGCACCGGAGGCTGGAGAGCGGGGAGCGTGGCAGGTGAGCCGGGGAGCGGAGCTGAGGACCCGGGGAGCGGAGCAGAGGACCCAAGGAGGGGAGCCGAGGACCCGGGGAGCGTGACAAATATGGTGTGTCACTACACACTTAAGGTCTGTCACTACTAGAGATGAGCGATGTTCGATTTGAACCGTTCGCCAATTTCAAATTCGAGTAATTTTGGGCGGTGTTCGAGTCGTTCGACGATCTCAAACGATTTGCTTCAAGTTCGGCTGTTCGAGTTACCGTTCAATAACGGTTCGATCACCAAAAGCGTGGCTTTTCACAGGCTATGTGCGCACGTTGTGTATTTGCATGAGTCCTGCGTCCCCAGCACAATCCCTCTCTCTTTCCTACTTACCGATCACGGGCACGGCTGTCACAAAGCTCCGGCGGCTTTTCCTCTTTTGAAAATGGCTGCCGCTCATTATTCAATATGGTATTTCCTGCTTTCCCCGCCCACTGGCGCCCATAATTGGTTGCAGTCAGACACGCCCCCACGCTGAGTGACAGCTGCCTCACTGAAACCAATCACAGCCGCCAGCGGGCGGGTCTATATCGTGCAGTAAAATAAATAAATAAATCATTAAAAAAAAAACAAACCTGCGGTCCCCCCCAATTTTGATACCAGTCAAGATAAAGCCACACGGCTGAAGGCTGGTATTGTCAGGATGGGGAGCGCCACGTTATGGGGGGCCCAAAACCCTAAAAATATCAGCCAGCAGCCGCCCGGAATTTGCCGCAACCATTAGATGCGACAGTCCCGGGACTCTACCCGGCTCATCCCGAATTGCCCTGGTGTGGTGGCAATCAGGGTAATAAGGTTAGGTTAATCATGACAGGCGTCTCCCCGAGATACCATCCATGATTAATGTGTAAGTGAAAGTAAATAAACACACACAACGAAAAATCCTTTATTTGGAATAAAAGACAAAAAAACACACTCATTTACCTCCCTATTAATCCCCAAACACCTCCAGGTCCGAAGTAATCCACATGACGCTTTCAGCTCTGCTACATGAAGCTGACAGGGAGCACTGAAGAACACAAGCGCTCTGTGTAAGCTCCACGCAGCAACTGACATCTCTCTCTCCTCTTTGTAGCTGAATAATCCCCTTCTGGATTCTCTACTGCAATACAGAGGTCAAGATTACCAAATCTTCCTATGCTTTTCATTAGAAGTAGTGGCTCAATGGGTAGAGATACTGCCTAAGGAGGATTAGTTCATGAGTTTGAGGCCCGGCCTTCCCGGTAAAGATTTTAATTTAATTTTAAATTATAATAATTATTTATTTATAATTTAATTTAATTATGCACTGAGGGGAGGAGCCGGACATTAGCTGTGAACCACGGGACACACTTCTAAAATCGGAGCAGTTCACGGAATGAGGCTGCATTGCTCTCTCCTCTCTCTCCTCTCTCTCTCTCCTCTCTCCTCTCTCTTCTCTCTCTCTCGTCTTTCTCTTCTCTCTCTCTCTCCTCTCCTCTTCTCTCTCTCTCCTCTCCTGTCCTCTTCTCTCTCCTCCATTCTCTCTCTTCTCTCTCTCTCTTCTCTATCTTTTCTCTCTCTTTTCTCTCTTTTCTCTCTCTCTTTTTCCTCTCTTTTTTTCCTCTTTTTTTTCCTCTCTTATTTTTCCTGTCTTTTTTTCCTCTCCTTTTTTTTCCTCTCTTTTTTTCCCTCTCTTTTTTTCCTCTCTTTTTTTACTCTTTTTCCTCTCTTTTTTTCCTCTCTTTTTTTCCCCTCTCTTTTTTCTTTTTTTCCTCTCTTTTTTTCCTCTCTTTTTTTCCCTCTCTTTTTTCTCTCCTCTCTTTTTATTGCTCTCTCTTTTCTCTCCTCTCTTTTTCTCTCCTCTCTTTTTTCTCTCTTCTCTTTTTTCCTCTATCTCAGACAGGAGTCTGCACAGGAGAGTGTATTTTTTTTTTTTTGCACTGATGCATCAGCTGATTGTATAAACGACTTTTATACAATCAGCTGCTGTGTCATTTGATTCAAGCCCTTGAACCTGACACATCATCTGATCGTTTTGCCTTCCAGCAAACCGATCAGATGATATTGTATCCAGATTGGACGGCGCGGGACCCTTGACCCAGGATTATTGCTGAGGGGGTTGTTTATTTGAATAAAGATGGAGTCACTAATTGTGTTGTGTTTTATTTCTAATATTCTAATAAAAATATTTTCCTGTGTGTTGTGTTTTTTTTATCTTTACTAGAAATTCATGGTGGCCATTTCTAATATTGGTGTGACACTGTGAATTTCGGGCTTAGGGCCAGTTGATAATATACAGATAGCCTAACCCCATTATTACCCAGCGAACCACCCGTCACCAGGGCAGTTGGAAGAGTTGGATACAGCACCAGAAGATGGCGCTTCTATGAAAGCGTCATTTTCTGGGGCGGCTGCGGACTGCAATTCGCAGCAGGGGTGCCCAGAAAGCTCGGGCACTCTGCGCTGCGGATTCCAATCCCCAGCTGCCTAGTTGTACCTGGCTGGACACAAAAATTAGGCAAAGCCCACGACATTTTTTTTTTAATTATTTCATGACATTCATGAAATAATTAAAAAAAAAGGGCTTCCCTATATTTTTGGTTTGAAGTCGGGTACAAATAGGCAGCTGGGAGTCAGGGGCAGCCCGTAGCTGCCTGCTGTACCTGGCTAGCACACAAAAACATGGCGAAGCCCACGTAATTTTTTGGGGGGGCAAAAAACTCCTGCATAAAGTCCTGGATGGAGTATGCTGAACCTTGTAGTTCTGCAACTGCTGTCTGCTGTCTGTCTGTATGGAGGAGAGCAGACAGCAGCTGCAGAACTACAATGCTCAGCATCCTCCATCCAGGACTGTATGCTGGAGGGAGAGGCAGGAGGAGCAGAACTGCAAGTCTCAGCATACTTCATCCACTAGTGTATGCAGGAGAGCAGACAGCAGCTGCAGAACTACAAGGCTCAGCATGCTGTATCCAGTACTGTATGCTGGAGGGAGAGACAGGGGGAGCAGAACTACAAGGCTCAGCATGCTCCATTCACTAGTGTATGCAGGAGAGCAGATAGAAGCTGCAGAACTACAAGGCTCAGCATACTTTATCCAGGACTGTATGCAGGAGTTTTTTGCCCACCAAAAAAATGACGTGGGCTTCGCCATATTTTTGTATGCTAGCCAGGTACAGCAGGCAGGTACGGCTGCCCCCAACCCCCAGCTGCCTAGTTCTACCCGGCTGGGAACTAAAAATATAGGGAAGACCTTTATATAACTATTTCATGAATTTCATGAAATAATTAAAAAAAAAACGACATGGGCTACGCCCCATTTTTGTGTCTGGCCAGGTACAACTAGGCAGCTGGGGATTGGAATCTGCAGCACAGGTTGTCCCGAGCTTTCTGGGCCCCTCTACTGCGAATTGCAGTCCACAGCCGCCCCAGGAAATGACGCTTTCATAGAAGCGCCATCATCTGGCGCTGTATCTAACTCTTCCAGCTGCCCTGGTGACGGGTGGTTCGCTGGGTAATAATGGGTTAATACCAGCTTTGTTTTACTGGCTAGTATTAAGCCAGAGATTCTTTACACTAGAAGTCCCAGAGAGGGGTCATTTAACATTTCTATCTTTGGAACCCAGAGACGGGTCGAATGACCTGAAGGATTTTAACTAACATCCTTTGTTGAGGTGGATCAACACAATTGCCCCCTGCAGATTCCTCAGGCAATGGCCACATTTACAAATGAAAGGATGCTAATTGGAGCCATCAGAGTTGTCAGTTTGGACTAATGGTCATTTGACCCTCTTTCGAGACTTCCGGGGGGAGCTTGAAATTTCTGGGACTTCTAGTGTTAATGTCAGGCAAGTTTGACCCGGCCATTAAGAATCTCCAATAAAGGGTTAAAAAAAAGACACCACACAGAGAAAAAATACTTTAATAGAAATAAATACACAGACACACTTAGAGACTCCATGTTTATTACTCCATCTCACCCCTCCATGATCCTGGTTGTCAGACTTCCGGGATTTCCAGTTCTCTTTTGAAAGAGCTTGCCCTCGGTTAACATGGAGTTTGCTGTTCTGTTGCCCTACTTCCTGTCCAGCTGTTTAAAAGGCCGCCTCTAAGCTTAGTCCAGTGCCTGAGTATACTGCTTGCTGTGTACTCCTGCTTTGCTGCTCTTGGTTCCTGATTGACATTTTGGATCCTCCCGAAAAACAACCGACACCGACTTTGGACTTCACTCGGACTCATCAAGCAGTGCCCGGACTCCGTCTGCCGTCTTTGGTCAGCACTTCTGCCCTGTTCCTTCTGGTTCGTAACCACTCTGGACTCTCATCTCGTGCGGACATTTTTGGACTTACCTCTGGCCCTTTGTGTCCCGGCTGCTGCGCATTTAGGCCTTCTGGGGTGATTGCCAGACAGTCCCTGTATAGGGGTTCGCTCTTGGTGGTCTCCCTGGGGGAGTCCGGTGCGTGGCCCCGGGAATTCCCTTCGCTCCGATCCTGGAAGGTATTTCCGGTGTTTATTGTTCTATTGTGTTTTGTTCCGTTTATGTACATATCGTTGGTTACATATTATAAACATTTCTGCACCAAGAACTCGTCTCTGATTGTCATTGCCCTAACGCAATCGAAATCCTCAGTACATACAATAGTATTACATTATACTCAGGCCATAAAAGGATTTCGCTGGGGCAATGACTGAGACACGAGTAGATCAGCTTGTTTCCATGATTAACTCCTTGCAGCAGGAGATGGAGGCGGTGCAGACTAAACTTAGAGATGTGGAGGCACAGCTGGGCCATGATCACCAGGTACTGGGTCCGGCTATTCAGGATTTGCAAGTCAGAGTGGAGGCTCAGGAAGCCGTCCCCACTACGTCCGTATCATCTGCCGGTATGCCTAGGTTACCCCCATTTCGTTTCAGTGGTGATCGTAGTCAGTTTCGTGGATTTGTTAACCAGTGTAAACTGTTTTTTGATGTACATGCTGATTATTACCGTTCTGACCGGGCAAAAGTGTTATGTATAATCATGTTATTAACCTCACGAGCACTGGCTTGGGCTAATCCTATGATAGAGAATCGGGATATCCGTTTAAATCACCTGGATGACTTTCTGACCGCAATGGCGCAACTGTTTGATGATCCGAATCGCCGTGCTACCGCTGAATCGGCTCTCCTTTCCTTACGTCAGGGAAAACGGTCTGTCGTTGAATACGCCACTGAGTTCAAGAGGTTAGTGGTAGACACCGACTGGGGAAACAATGCGTTATTGTCAGTTTTCAGAAAAGGTTTGTCCGGTACCATCAAGGACGAGTTAGCTCGTTCCGAATCTCCAGGGGATTTTGAACTGTTTCTCCAACACTGTGTGCGTATTGATACCCGCTTGACGGAACGTAGACAGGAAAAATGGGCAGCTGTAAACCGGGTAACCAACTTTGCGTTTCCTTCCAGAGAACCCGCTCTCAGGACGCCACGGGAGGCCGAGGACGTTCCTATGCAAGTGGACTCTCTGCAAAAGCGAGAGACCAACGAACGTCGTGAACACCGGCTCCGTGAGCGTTTGTGTTTCTATTGCGGTCAATCGGACCATTTCTTGATTGACTGCCCGAGACGTCCAAATCGCCCAAATAAGGTATTGGCAGCCATGGCAGAGTGTGACAACACGGACGCAGAGTCCGATATCTCTGAGGCAAGTGGACACCTGGATGCGGTATTTCCCTTGACTGTAATGTCAACATCACCTAAGGACTCAGAAGGGAAATACACCCATTGCTCGCTTCCCATTCAGATCCGGTGGGAGGGACAGTTAATACCTACATCTGCTATGATAGACTCTGGGGCAGGGGGTAATTTCATGGACTCTTCTTTCGCCAGGAAACACGGTATCCGGACTCAACAGACTCAACAAAGATCCTCACCGGTTACCATGGAGACGGTAGACGGATCTCCGTTAGTTTCTGGACCAGTTGATCGGGAAACAGTACCCCTAGAATGTGTGATGAAGCCAGGTCAGCAGGAGACCCTTGTTTTCATGTTGATTTCTTCTCCCCATTTTCCGATTATTTTAGGAATTCCGTGGCTACGGTCTACAAATCCAGTCATCGATTGGGAGACTAAGGAAATATCCTTCCCACCGCAGAGTGGTCCGACCATTAGTCCAACTATACCGGTTCCAGTAACACCGAATGCGGAGGGCACTGTACAGGTACCTGTTCTACCCCCGGTTTATCATGACTTCGCTGATATATGCGACAAAAGAAAAGCAGATCGGCTTCCCCCGCATAGACCGTATGATTGTCCCATAGACTTACTCCTAGGGGCGGAGATCCCGTTTGGTCATGTCTACCCGTTGGCGGCACCTGAGCTAGAAGCACTAAAGGATTACATCGATGAAAGTCTAGCCAAGGGTTTTATTCGCCCTTCTACCTCACCAGCAGGGGCACCCATCTTTTTCGTGAAAAAGAAAGAGGGGACTCTGAGACCTTGTATTGACTACCGGGAACTAAATAAGATAACCATCCGGAACCGGTATCCGTTACCGTTGATTCCTGAGCTATTGGAGAGAGTCCAACAGGCAAAGATATTCACTAAATTGGATCTCCGTGGGGCATATAATCTACTCCGCATACGTCCCGGAGATGAGTGGAAGACAGCGTTCAGATGTCGGTATGGACACTATGAGTATCTAGTGATGCCTTTTGGACTTTGTAACGCTCCTGCGGCTTTCCAACACCTAGTCAATGATATTTTTAGGGATATAATGGACCAATTCATGGTGATTTACCTGGATGATATCTTGATCTTTTCTGATTCCCTACAGGAACACCAGGAGCACGTTAAGACAGTACTTACCCGTCTGAGGGACAATCACCTGTATATCAAACTGGAGAAGTGCGAATTCCATTGCTCACAAATACAATTTTTAGGATATGTCATCTCTCCTCAGGGACTGAACATGGAGTCTGGCAAGATACAAGCAATTCTAGACTGGCCGGAACCGGGAAACATCAAGGAGGTACAACGCTTTGTCGGTTTTGCCAACTTTTACCGACGCTTTATCCGTAACTTTTCAGAGATCGTCCGTTCCATCACTCTGTTAACCAAGAAAGGACAGAAGTTTGTGTGGTCCGCCCAGGAAGCTTTCAATCGTCTCAAGGTTTGTTTTATCTCAGCGCCAATACTAGTACACCCGAATCCCGCACTCCCCTTTATTGTGGAAGTCGACGCTTCCGATTATGCATTAGGGGCTATCCTTTCCCAAAGGACTGGGGACAAGAGTCTCTTGCATCCGTGTGCTTTCTTTTCTCGCCGGTTGTCCCCTGCAGAAAGGAACTATGACATTGCGGACAAGGAATTGTTGGCGATTATTTCAGCTTTTAAGGAATGGAGACACCACTTACAGGGAGCTGCGCAGCAAGTGATAGTACTCACAGATCATCGTAACCTGGAATTTCTTAAGTCTGCCAGGTGCCTGTCTCCACGGCAAGCCCGTTGGAGCTTATTCCTTAACCAGTTCAATTTTATCGTTACATACCGTCCAGGTTCACGTAATGGGAAAGCCGATGCCTTGTCCCGAATCCATGCCATGGACTCCGTGCCTGGAACCCCGTCTCAGACCGTGTTATCAGATGCCAATTTCGTTGGAGTAATCCAGGACCAGGACTTGTGGAAGGACATCAAGCTGGCTTATGATGGTGACGTATTTCTCGCTGCCCCCCCGAATGATGTGACTCTTGTTCTTCGGAATGGTGTGTGGTTGAGAGAGCGACGTATTTATGTCCCGGAGGCCGTAAGACTTCGGGTTCTCAAGTTGGTCCATGACTCCGTGTTGGCTGGTCATAGGGGGGTACAGAAGACGCAGGAATTTCTGAGTCGTTTTTTCTGGTGGCCTACCTGTTTAAAGGATGTAAAAGACTATGTCCACTCATGTGTGGTTTGTGCCCGGTGCAAGGTCCCTCGTGTGGCTCCTACGGGACTCCTCCAACCGTTACCCGTTCCATCTCGCCCTTGGGGATCCATCTCAATGGATTTTATTGTGGAGTTGCCAGTCTCAGGCGGTCACAATACCATTTTAGTGGTGGTGGATAGGTTGACAAAAGCTGCTCACTTTATTCCGTGTACCGGTCTTCCCTCAGCCGCAGAGACAGTGGATTTGGTTATCCAGAACATATTCCGATTGCATGGGGTACCAGATGAGATCATCTCTGACCGGGGCGTGCAGTTCACGTCTAAGTTCTGGAAGGGGTTTTGTTCGGCACTCCAGATTGATGTCTGTTTATCTTCTGCATACCATCCTCAGACAAATGGGCAAACCGAACGGACTAATCAAACCCTGGAACAGTACCTCCGATGTTATGTCAGCCATCTGCAGGACGATTGGTTGAAGATGCTTCCTTTGGTGGAGTTCTCATATAACAACACTCAAAGCAGCTCCACTAAGGTAACGCCCTTTTTCGCTAACTTGGGTTACCATCCGAATGTTTTGCCTAGGTCACCGGTTGCGGTTTCGGTGCCAGCGGTGGAGGACAGATTGACGGAGCTACGACAGAATCTGGAGGTTCTAAAGGACACTGTGGCTTCGGCTCAGGAGCGTTACAAGAGGTCGGCAGACACTCACCGGAAACAGGCACCCATGTATAAGGTAGGGGACTCGGTGTGGTTATCCACCAAAAACCTGAGATTGGGTGTTCCTTCGCAGAAGCTGGGACAGAAATTCATCGGTCCGTTTAAGATCACCGGGATCGTGAGCCCTGTGGCCTGTCGGCTGCGGTTGCCGCACCATTTAAAGGTACACCCGGTCTTTCATGTTTCTCTCCTCAAACCCGTTTCCCCTAATACGTTTCATGGTCGTGTCGTGCCTCCTCCTCCGCCTGTGATGGTTGACGGCGAGGAGCAGTTCGTGGTTGAGGACATTATTGACTCCCGGCTCCATCGTCATCGGCTTCAGTATCTGGTACGTTGGCAGGGGTACTCCCCCGAGGACGATTCCTGGGAACCCGTGGGTAACATTCGTGCGCCCCGGAAGGTTGCTCAGTTTCATCGGCGGTACCCGGACAAGCCAGGCCCTGATCCGTCCTGAGGCCGTTTCTGGGGGGGGGGAGTACTGTCAGACTTCCGGGATTTCCAGTTCTCTTTTGAAAGAGCTTGCCCTCGGTTAACATGGAGTTTGCTGTTCTGTTGCCCTACTTCCTGTCCAGCTGTTTAAAAGGCCGCCTCTAAGCTTAGTCCAGTGCCTGAGTATACTGCTTGCTGTGTACGCCTGCTTTGCTGCTCTTGGTTCCTGATTGACATTTTGGATCCTCCCGAAAAACAACCGACACCGACTTTGGACTTCACTCGGACTCATCAAGCTGTGCCCGGACTCCGTCTGCCGTCTTTGGTCAGCACTTCTGCCCTGTTCCTTCTGGTTCGTAACCACTCTGGACTCTCATCTCGTGCGGACATTTTTGGACTTACCTCTGGCCCTTTGTGTCCCGGCTGCTGCGCATTTAGGCCTTCTGGGGTGATTGCCAGACAGTCCCTGTATAGGGGTTCGCTCTTGGTGGTCTCCCTGGGGGAGTCCGGTGCGTGGCCCCGGGAATTCCCTTCGCTCCGATCCTGGAAGGTATTTCCGGTGTTTATTGTTCTATTGTGTTTTGTTCCGTTTATGTACATATCGTTGGTTACATATTATAAACATTTCTGCACCAAGAACTCGTCTCTGATTGTCATTGCCCTAACGCAATCGAAATCCTCAGTACATACAATAGTATTACACTGGTCTTCTGTCTTCTTTCTCCTTCAACCCATGCAGCTCTGCTACATCAGACAGCACTACATGGGAGAAAGACGCTGCTGCTCCTGTGCAGTCTAATCACTCAGTGAGTTAGCAGAGGCTGCGGGTTGTAAGCGGTGATGTCACCGCTGCCACCGTTGCTATAGTGATCTGACAGGCAGGTTACTATAGCAACGGTGATCTCCGATCACAAGATTCCCGGTGCCGCTGTTCACTGGCTGTGGCATCCAGTCCCTGCATGTGGGCTGACTCTGTAAAGAGCGCTGACATGCAGGAACGAGGAGCCAAGCATGTGCCCAAGTATCTCGCCGGTACACGGAGATGCTCAAACGAGCACCGCGTACCGGAGAGATGTACTGACAGGACCTAGCATGACGTCTACCAAAGTGACCAGTCTGTAGTCAATGAGATAATATATAGAATATAGAAATGTGGCACTCCTTCTATAGTCGCTGGTGCTTGGATAGGGTCCCACCCCAGATCAAAAAATTGAAAGAAATCCAGCACTCAAAGCATTCAACTGAAATTGTTTTATATTTTATTCATTGATCTGTGTAATTATTAAAGACGTTTCGGTCATCCGACCTTCATCAGTTTACACTACAATAAAAAGATACATGAAAATTTTTTAGTGTACAGAAATAATGGCATTATACAATCATGGTAACAAAACAGGGCAGAAATATTCACCACATTATAATGCATGAACCATAAACTATGATATACAAAAAATGTCAACAAAAAGACGAAAATGAAGAATCTGTCAGTTGAGCCGCTTCACTAGCAGATATACTGTCCACCTAAAGATATAATTGAAATACAGATAAAATGTAGCATAATAGAACCATTATACAACAAAAAAAAGGGGAACCAAACAGGAAACCCAAAAATTTATCCAAAAAATGTATATCTTGCTAATATGGAAGGACAAAGAGCCTAAGCACCAGCACTGAGACACTATTCTAATCTAATAAAACAGACAGTCTGTTTTATTAGATTAGAATAGTGTCTCAGTGCTGGTGCTTAGGCTCTTTGTCCTTCCATATTAGCAAGATATACATTTTTTGATGTTGGGCAAATACCCCGAAAAAGCTGTCTGTGGATGGATACCATGTTTGGAGACTGGAGACTGCCCTTCCCATGGTTCTTCCTTCCCGGTGAAAGACCTGGCTAGTTTCCTGCCAGCGTTGAGAAACATGTGATGGTGTCTCCTCAGGCTTTCTTGTTTTGAATATTTCTCAGGGGGCATTGCTCTAGAAAAGACTGCGTTGAGAAACACGTGATGGTGTCTCCGTGGTGTTGGATGTTGATCTCCCTAAGGTCAACCATCCTTGCTTATGTAGTCTTCTACTAGGCATTGCTCCCACTAGCCAGTTTAGTACTCCACACTGATGAGTAGAGTTGAGCGATGTTTGAGGTTCGCCAGATCGAACGCAAGCTTTATGCTAAAAGCTTGGTAGCTCGAGTTAAGTTTTTTTTTCCCCCTAAGCGCGCGTGCAGTGGGGCGGGCCAGCATGTCAGCCAATCCCAGACACACACACAGCTAAGTGGTCTATTTTGCCAGACAAGCAAGGGCATATGTCATAGGCTGTCCATGTCACATGTCCTTGGATTAAAAATACTGGCATTTTCCCTCACGGCACCATTATCTGCTTTCTGCGTGTAGGTGACAGTCACCGCTCACGCAGCTCCGGCTGTGTACACTATACACACAGCGCTCTACAGATTAGGGACAGAAGTTTATTTCAGCCCTTTTCAGGGCTCTTTTTCTCAGGCTCAGAGCCACAGGTGACAGTCAGGTCCGTGGAAACGCTGTATACAGCTTCAGATAACAGCGTCTGTGTACCTAAGCTCAGGGAATTCCTTGCTGCATTTCACCATTAGGAGGGATACAAAGTGAGGCTTCCTTTCATGTCCACTGACGCAGAGAACCCGGCCACTGTAACTACCTGCCCACTTTTGCCACGCTATTTTTATAGCAAACAGTGGTGAAACTTAGTGGCATCCAAAAAGTGGCTGCTATACTCCACTGTTGTCCTACTGGTGCCAAGCATTTTCCAGCACCTCTGCATTAAACCCTCATGCACATTTTGCTATGCTATTTTTTATAGCAAACAGTGCTGAACATAAGTGGCATCCAAAAAGTGGCTGCTATACTAATTTTGTGTCCCACTGGTGCCAAGCATTTTCCAGCACCTCTGCATTAAACCCTCATGCACATTTTGCTATGCTATTTTTTATAGAAAACAGTGTTGAACATAAGTAGCATCCAAAAAGTGGCTGCTATACTAATTTTTGTCCCACTGGTGCCAAGCATTTTCCAGCACCTCTGCATTAAACCCTCATGCACATTTTGCTACGCTATTTTTTATAGCAAACAGTGCTGAACATAAGTGGCATCCAAAAAGTGGCTGCTATACTAATTTTGGATCCCACTGGTGCCAAGCATTTTCCAGCACCTCTGCATTAAACCCTGATGCACATTTTGCTACGCTATTTTTATAGAAAACAGTGCTGAACATAAGTGGCATCCAAAAAGTGGCTGCTATACTAATTTTGGGTCCCACTGGTGCCAAGCATTTTCCAGCACCTCTGCATTGAACCCTCATGCACATTTTGCTACGCTATTTTTATAGCAAACAGTGCTGAACATAAGTAGCATCCAAAAAGTGGCAGCTATACTAATTTTGTGTCCCACTGGTGCCAATCATTTTCCAGCACCTCTGCATTAAACCCTCATGCACATTTTGCTATGCTATTTTTTATAGCAAACAGTGCTGAACATAAGTGGCATCCAAAAAGTGTCTGCTATACTAATTTTGTGTCCCACTGGTGCCAAGCATTTTCCAGCACCTCTGCATTAAACCCTCATGCACATTTTGCTATGCTATTTTTTATAGCAAACAGTGCTGAACATAAGTTGCATCCAAAAAGTGGCTGCTATACTAATTTTGTGTCCCACTGGTGCCAAGCATTTTCCAGGACCTCTGCATTAAACCCTCATGCACATTTTGCTACGCTATTTTTATAGCAAACTGTGCTGAACATAAGTGGCATCCAAAAAGTGGCTGCTATACTAATTTTTGTCCCACTGGTGCCAAGCATTTTCCAGCACCTATGCATTAAACCCTCATGCACATTTTGCTACGCTTTTTTTTATAACAAACAGTGCTGCCAGTTTTAGGGCCATAGTTGCATTGTCAGGGATAGTCAGTGTTGGTTCTTTAGCTGTCAATAAAGTTAAACCACCTCTGCAATCTACACCACCTCTCAATTTTTGCTACCACATTTTAAGTGACTAATCTTGTCGCTAACAAAATGAGTGGCGAAGGGATAGATACTGGTGGAAAGGGGAACAGGTGTGTTGGAAAAGGAAAAAATGTTTGTGTCCGTGGGGAAGGTGGCAAAGCTACATTAACATCTGCTTAAGATAAGCCATCTTACAGCAAAAGTAAGATGTCTACTACTTTCCATGGACAATCCGATGTGCTCCCTTTTTTACGGACTACAACTGTAAGAAAGGTAGATGATTCACAAAAAAAGGCATGCTTGAATGGATCTCAAGTGCTCCAACAAGTGCCCTCTCCTCCACCTCAACTACCACATAAAAAAACAGTCCTCTGAGATGTCATCCCAATCACAATTGCTTTCTTTCAGCTATCAAGTCTCCACCCGCCCTGCACAGTATGGTGTACCAGAGATGGCTGAGTCTGCAGAGCTGTTCAGTCACACTATAGCCTGTGAATCAGAGGTCTGCTCCCAAGCTACAGTGAGTACAGACCAGGAAATGGTCTGCAGTGATGCCCAGAATCTTTGTGACTCAGACTCAGGCCCTGATGACCAAGTTTCTGAGCATAATGTAGACCCACATTCCCAAACTGTAACACCTGTTGATGGAGACAATGAGGAACATACTGATGACGATGAGACGCAGATACCAGAATGGGATGACAACTTAAATATTCGGTCAGGGCAAGAAGAGGCTAGGTCTGAGGGTGAGGGAAGTGCAAACACAACGCTTGATGATGAAGTTCTAGATCCCACTTACTGTCAACCCACAGTCAGGCACTTGAGGAGGTCAACATAGGCGGTGGAGGAGGATGCAACTGACGACGAAGTTACCTTGCGCCTTCCTGGAAAAAGTCAAAGTACTGGTAGCACATCTACAACTGCATCCTCAGCCACCACTCTGCCTCTGAGCACAAGTCGGGGTGGCTCTGCAGGTCGCATGTCCTCTAAGCCTTGCCTAGCCTGGTCCTTTTTTGACCTTGCAAAGGATCTCCCAAATCATGTGATCTGTAAAATTTGTCGGGAATCTATAAGTAGAGGCAAAAAGCTCACCAGTTTGACAATTTCTTCCATGAATCGTCACTTGAATACCAAGCATAATTCCCAGTGGGAAGCTCACTGTGCTGCAATGCAGCCTAGCGTAACGGGACAACCACCGCCTGCCCCTTCCAGTGCATCCGCGCGATCTTCATCTTCTATTACTGTGAGAACAGCTGTCACACCTGGTTTTCCATGCACACCTTCCACCACTGTAACCGCAACAGGCAGTTTGCTTGGTAGGTCGTCAGTTGGTTTGGAAGGGGAAACAAGTGCGTGTGTACAGCTCTCTCAGACATCGATAGCACCAACGTTGGATGAAGGCAAAATCATGTCTACACCTGCACTTTCCCCACACACCTGCATTTTTCCAGGGACACCCTACTCACCACCATCTACACACAGCAGCCAGATCTCTGTCCCTCAGATGTGGACAAATAAACGGCCATTTCCTCTGACCCATGACAAAGCTAAGAGGTTGAGAAGAAGAGCTGTGGAAAATAAAGCGCAATAGGGTCTTACCCTTATAGGCACAGGGCAACAGAAAAGGGGAGCACTAATACTCACCAACTGTAGTTGTGAAAGTCACAACTACTGTAATCGCATTTAGAAATGGATCCAGGCAGCGGCAACCCAGGGTGGCTGATAACAGAGACAATTGTAGAAAAGGGTTTCTATACCGCGCCAATGATCACAAGTCTGGATGTCGGATTGATGTGGCTTTATTGTAGCATAGGTCTACGCGTTTCAGGAGCTCTGCTCCCTTCCTCAGGACCATAGAAACAACATCAATTCTACCGTAGTAGACACACATATACATTAAATAGATCCAGTGACGTCAGAGTACCGCCCCGTATAGAAAAAACAAGCGGGAACTGATGCAACGTGGACAATGCATGACGCAATACAAAAAAGACATAAGCAAAAGAAAAAACATACAGCTCTTGTTCAATGCAATTGACCCAAGTAATGACAAACCATAATAACCATTTTATTATGGTTTGTCAGTGCTTGGGTCAATTGCATTGAACAAGAGCTGTATGTTTTTTCTTTTGATTATGTCTTTTTTGTATTGCGTCATGCATTGTCCACGTTGCACCAGTTCCCGCCTGTTTTTTCTATACGGGGCGGTACTCTGACGTCACTGGATCTATTTAATGTATATGTGTGTCTACTACGGTAGATTTGATGTTGTTTCTATGGTCCTGAGGAAGGGAGCAGAGCTCCTGAAACGCGTAGACCTATGCTACAATAAAGCCACATCAATCCGACATCCAGACTTGTGATCATTGGCGCGGTATAGAAAAGCTAAGAGGTTGACTTTACCCCTCTGTAAGCTCTTGGCTACCGAAATGCTGCCTTTCCGCCTGGTGGACACAGAGGATTTTCGAGACCTTATGTCCATCGCAGTGCCCCAGTACCAGATGCCCAGTCGCCACTACTTCTCCAAGAAAGGTGTGCCTGCGCTACACCAGCATGTCGCACACAACATCACCGCTTCCTTGAGAAACTGTGTGTGTGAACGGGTGCATTTCACCACCGATACTTGGACTAGTAAGCATGGACAGGGGCGTTACATGTCGCTGACTGGGCACTGGGTAACTATGGTGATAGATGGAGAAGGGTCTGCTGAACAAGTCTTGCCGTCCCCACAACTTGTGCGTCAATCCTCTGTATGTATAAGTTCCTCCAATGCTTCTGCCTCCTCAACCTCATCTGGGTCCTCCACCTCCACCCGAAGCCTGCCTGGTCAGGCCAACAGCGTTGTAACTGCGCACAAGGAATCACGCACAGCTCCTTACTATGCTGGCAGCAGAGCGCAACGGCATCAGGCGGTCTTTAGCTTGAAATGTCTTGGAAATAAGAGTCACACAGCGGCTGAATTGTGGTCAGCTCTGCTGTCCGAGTTTCATAAATGGCTGTCTCCTCTCAACCTGCAGCCAGGTAAGGCTGTGTGCGACAATGCTGCAAACCTGGGTGCGGCCCTTCGCCTGGGCAAGGTGACACACGTGCCTTGTATGGCTCATGTGTTGAACCTTGTTGTCCAGCAATTTTTAGCACACTATACTGGCCTAGATGGCCTTCTGCACAGGGCACGAAAACTGTCTGATCACTTTCGCCATTCAACTGCCACAGCTGAGCAACTTGCATCACTCCAGAAGTCTTTTGGCCTGCCGGTTCATCACCTTAAATGCGATGTGCCAACACGCTGGAATTCGACTCTCTACATGTTACAGCGACTGTGGCAGCACCGCCGAGCAATGGTGCAATATGTCATGACGTATAGCCTGGGCCAACAAGATGCAGAGGTGGGGCAGATCACCTTGATGGAGTGATCTCAGATCAAGGACCTATGCACCCTTCTGCACAGTTTCGACATGGCGACGAATATATTTAGCGCTGACAATGCCATTATCAGCATGACAATTCCAGTCATTTTCATGCTGGAGCACATGCTAAACACTATTCGGAGTCAGGGGGTGATTCAACAGGAAGGGGAGGAAGTACATGAGGATTCATATGCGCAAGGGATAACAACATCACCAAGGTCCAGACGTTCATCATCACCCAGGCGGCAGGCATGGGACGGTGGGGGAGAGGAATTAACAGGGGCGCATGGTAGCAGACAAAATGTTGAGGAAGGTGCAGGAGAACATGAAGAAATGGAGGATGAACTGTCCATGGACATGGAAGACTCAGCCGTTGAGGGAGACCTTGGTCACATTTCAGTTGAAAGAGGTTGGGGGGAGATGTCAGGGGAAGAAAGAACGGTTAGCACCTCTATGCCACAAACACAGCAAGGACTTGGTCCGCATGGATGTGCAAGACACATGAGCGCCTTCTTGCTGCACTACCTCCAACATGACCCTCGGTTTGTCAAAATTAGAAGTGATGATGACTACTGGGTTGCCACACTATTAGATCTCCGGTACAAGTCCAAATTTTGTGAAATAATTCCAGCCATAGAAAGGGACGCACGTATGCAGGAGTATCAGCAGAAGTTGTTACTCAATCTTAGCTTGGCTTTTCACCAAACCCCAGTGGTGCACGGAGTGAATCTCCCAGTTGTAACTTGACAAACATGGGACAGTCTCATCATCAACAGTCTAACCGTACAAGCAGCACCGTATCTGGTGCTGTTAACTGCAATTTTATTGAATCGTTTCATAATTTTTTAGACCATCCTTTGCAAGGCCAACAGAGACAAGAAGTCTGAGACATAGCCAACGGCTGCAGAGGAGATACAGCAGTAGTAATGTTTGGCATAGGTGGTCTCCTTGACTGGAGACTGCCCTTCCCGTGGTTGTTCCTTCCCGGTGAAAGACCTGGCTAGTTTTCTGCCAGCGTTGAGAAACATGTGATGGTGTCTCCGCAGGCTTTCTTGTTTTGAATATTTCCCAGGGGGCATTGCTCTAGAATCACTTCATTGAGAAACACGTGATGGTGTCTCCATGGTGTTGGATGTTGATCTCCCTAAAGTCAACCATCCTTGCTCAATGTGACTAAGGGCTGAGAGTGACCGGGTGCCAACAGGATACACAGTCAGGGTCAGCTCACTGAGAAGGGGGACACACCCTATTTGTACTGAATACAAAAAAACTACATAAAAACAAAAAAGTGAGCCGGAGTATGAGATGGTATACATGGAGCTTGTGAGCTCATGTTCACACTGGCCATAAGACAAAGAGAAACCAAGGGAAAAATTTTGAAAACATACTCTACTGTAACTAAATAAAAGCATAGTGCATATAAACATAGGGTACTTAGTAAACACTATTTTTGATTAAAAAAAGCATAAAGCTATCCCACCAACGACAAGGTGTACCCAGTTGGGATAGTACCTACACTCTCTAATATTAAAGCCTTACCATGGGTCTAAAATAGGCCTCAATGTGACTAAGGGCTGAGAGTGACTGGGTCCCAACAGGACACACAGTGTTTGTATGTGTTTGTCTGCCATTGTTTTCAATGGGGTTCGAAGGTGTTCGTCGAACGTTCGTCGAACGTTCACCGAACTAACCCGCCGTTCGATGAACCGAACCGAACTCGAACACAAGGGGGGTGGCTCAACACTAGTCACTACATAGTCAATAAAGTATGTCACTATACAGTCAAAAGGTGTGTCACTAAATTGTCAATAAGGTGTGGTACTACAATGTCAATATGGTGTGTCACTACAGAGTCAATAAGGCATGTCACTATACAGTCAAAAGGTATGTCATTACACAGTCAATAAGGTGTGTCACTACACACAATAATGTGTGTTACTGGACACTCAGTAAGCTATGTCACTACACACTCAATAAGGCATGTATATCGCTACACAGTTAAGAAGGTGTGTCACTGCACACTCAATAAGGTGTATCCCTATACAATCAAAAGGTGTGCCACTATACCGTCAGAAGATGTTTCACTACAATGTCAATAAAGGGTGCTTTACACAAGACGATCTATCGTGCGATAGATCGTCGGGGTCACGGTTTTTGTGACGCACATCCGGCATCGCTTGCGACGTCGGGCTGTGTAACACCTCCGAGCGACACAGTATCGCTCACAAATCGTGAGTCGTGTACTCGTCGCTCGTTTTCATAATCTCGTTTAATTAAAATGGCGCCGGTTGCTCATCATTCCCGGGGTAGGACACGCCGCTCCGTGTCACACCCCGGGAACGATGAACAGCAGCTTACCTCCGTCCCGCGGCACCCACCGGCTATGCGGAAGGAAGGAGGTGGTCGGGATGTTTACGTTATTGGCCGGCCGCTGTGTAGCGTGCGGGGAAGACGGCGCCGCTGCTGCGCTCTCGCTAACGCTCAGGTCCGGCGAGCCGGATCCGGGGACTCGAGCGGCGCTCCTCGCCCGTGAGTGAAAGGGGTGGTTGGTTTGGGGGAGTTAGTCCGTGATGCCACCCACGGGTCGTGGTGAAGATGGGCACCACCGCTCCTGATGACGGGGATCCCGGGAGCAATAGTAGGGAGCAGCTGGGATGTTGTTTTCCCCCTCCGTGGGTAGGGGTCAGTGGTCCCGGGGCCCGATGATGTGACGGGGAGGCAGGGTTGGTGAGGTGCAGGGTTGCAGGGACAGCACGGCGCGGTGCCGAATGGCACGGGCGTACTCACTCAGTAAGAAATGTACAAAGTCCTCGGTAAACCAAATGGCTGGATGGACGGACGGGTCCCGCAGCCGGCTGCTGTGCCTGTCCCCGGACAGGTGATGGTGGCTGTCTTTCCCTGCACCTTGATGTTCTCGTTTGACTACTATGGATCCCCAATGGTAGTCCGCTCCCCGGTGTATGGGTACCGGAGGAGCCCGTTTGCCCGCAGGCGCTGGCCCTTGAGTCTCTAGCCTTAGGCGGTAGCTGTATACCCTCATGGTGTGGGCGGTTGCCTTCAATCGGGACTTTTGCTGTTAGGAAACCCCAGGGGTTCCAGTCACATTCGGATCTGACTATTGTCGGCGGCTCCAAGCCTTGTCGGGGTCCAATGGCCCTGCCTGTGTGTGCTGGCTTCACTTCGCTCGCCGGTCGGTACCGGCGGGCCGTCGCCCGACCCCGGTCCTACGGTTCCGCGTTGCTCCACCACTCCTGCAGACGGCCACCACCGTCTGCCAACCTTGCTGTCAGTGCCTGGGCCACAAACCCAGACACCCAAGTGTTTACTCCTCTCACTTCCATCTCCTGGACTAAACTGTCACTTTTCCCGCCTCTAGGCCTGTGAAGTCCTCGGTGTGTGGGGCCAACCGCTTGGCTCCGCCCCACCTGGTGTGGATATCAGACCCTGGAGGGAGGCCACAAGGGTTTTGTGTTTGTCTGGTGTCCCTGTCTAATGGGGATGGAGTGTTTGTGTGTTATCTGTGACGACCTGGCTAGGCCAGGGCGCCACAGCTGTGTGACATCGCTGTGATGCCGAACGTCCCCCCCCCCTTCAGGAAGAGGATGTTCGCCGCCCACAGAGATGTCGCACAGCAGGTAAATGCGTGTGACGGGGGTTAACGACTTTGTGCGCCACGGGCAACTAATTGCCCGTGACGCACAAACAACGGGGGCGGGTACGATTGATTGTGAAATTGCACGATAGATCGTACCATGTAAAGCAGGCTTAAGGCATGTCTACATACAGTCAATAAGGTGTGTTACTGCACACTCAGTAAGTTGTGTCACTACACAGTCAATAAGCCATATCACTACACAGTCAGTAAGGTGTCTCACTGTTTGGTTGCTATAGGCAACGAAGGACAATTTTAGTATAAGACAGGTTATGTGTCAATTAATATGATTTCTGTGGTGACACTTAGCCAATGTTGTTGTAGACCAGGGGTTGAGAACCTTTTTGGCTGAGAGAGCCATGAACGCCACATATTTTAAAATGTAATTCCTTGAGAGCCATACTCACCAGGGGAGGAGCAGTGGTGGTAGAGCGGCTCAGAAGGTCCCGCCAGGCTGGGTAGATGATGATGTGAGATCGGAGGAGGGGGTGTCGCAGCTCAAGAGGGTCAGTGTGCAGAGGATCGGCGATACTATTGCAGGCTCGTGGGATGTCACGGCGTCGAGCGCCATTGATCTGCCGATGGGCAGTTGACAAGATCGACTTCAAGAAAATGGCCGCAGCACGTGCACAGATCGACACAATGGACTTAAAGAAAATGGCTGCGACTATTTTCTTGAAGTCAATCTCATCAACTGCAGGAGATTCAAAGCCGCAAGCAGTCCACCAGCTACTGTGGGCTTGCTGCCACGACACCCCACGAGCCCGCAGTATCGCCGACCCTGCGTCACTACTATCACCCCAGTAAGCCATATGCAGTTTGTAAGACCCAGTTTTTGGGGGGAAAAGTGTGTTTTACAAACCAGAAAATACTGTATTTTTTCACTTAAAGATTTGTCTGCGAGCCAGATGCAGCCATCAAAAAAGCCACATCTGGCTCATGAGCCATAGGTTTCCGGCCCCTGTTGTAGAGGCTGATGTAAGCCACATGACCTTACCTGTATACTAATTGTGTGGGGTTTTAGATACTGTCAATTACAGACAATAATGCCCCGAAAGTAAAGGAATTTGATTTGACAATTGTTGTCAAATGCTAAGAGAAAAGCTATATTATGGCTCAATGACCAATTTGAAGAAAGGGAAGCAAGGCTGACAGACATGAGAACAAGAGCAGCTTTCTCAAAGGCTTGTGAAACCTCTCATCAGAGAGAAGCAGGACTTACAGATAAGAAAACAAGAGTTGCTTCCTCAGCGGCTTTTGAAACATCTCAGGAGAGAAGCAAGACGTGCAGATAAGAGAACAAGAGCCGCTTCCTCAAGGGCCACTAAAACATCTCAGCAGAGAGAAGCGAGACTAATGCGGGCTTTACACGTTACGATCTATCGTGCGATTGCACGAGCGATCGTACCTGCCCCCGTCGTTTGTGCGTCACGGGCAAATTGCTGCCCGTGTCGCACAAAGTCGTGAAACCGCCGTCACACGTACTTACCTGCTGAGCGACCTCGCTGTGGGCGGCGAACATCCTCTTCCTGACGGAGGTGGGACGTTCGGTGTCACAGCGACGTCACAGAGCAGTCGGACAATAGAAGCAGAGGGGCGGAGATGAGCGGGACGTAAACATCCCACCAACCTCCGCGGGACGCAGGTAAGCTGTGTTCATCGTTCCCGAGTGTCACACGGAGCAATGTGTGCTACCCCGGGTACGATGAACAACCGGCGTCATGTTAAATAAACAATTTTTTAAAACTTAGCGACGAGTACACGACTCACAATTTGTGAGCAATTCTGCGTCACTCGGAGGTGTCACACGAGACGACGTCGTGAACGATGCTGGATATGTGTCACGAAAACCAGGACCCCGACGATGCATCGCACAATAGCTCGTCTCATGTAAAGCCCGCATTACAGAGAAGAGAACAAGAGCTGCTTCTTCAAGAGCCACTGAAAAATCTCAGCAGAGAGAAGCAAGACTTATGTAGCACCCAGGGGGCAGGGGTTGTCAGGCATGGGGAATCTCGTACCTGAGTTACTCATCATCGGGCTGATGTGATGATCTGGAATGTCATGGTGGCCTGCCCAGCTTCGTGCCCCGAGATGTACACCAATAAGGAGGGAAGATAGTGGGCATAGTAGTAGGATGAATGTCGTGACATCACCTGTAGTATGCGGCCAGGGATTCAGCCGCCGCTGCTGTCGCTATCCTCCGGGGCGGATGGTAGTAGCAGCCAGAGATGATATCGCTCCCCACAGGTGGAGCGGACCCGGGGAGGATGATGAGGGGAGTAGTGATGGCGTTTGGCGCTGAAGCATGGAGCGGCGGTGCCGGTAATCTAAAGTCAGAGTTAGTGGCTGTGGTTCTAGGTATCTTTACTCAATCTTTGTGCGGTGCCGCTTGTCCAGATACTACTGATCACCCACTGTGATGGGCTCCGTCTAGGGGTGGGATTCAGCCGGTTCTGTCCGGTTCGGGTGAAACCGGTTGTTAAAATAGCAGCCGGTTCCCCGAACCAGCAAGAAACGGCTCTGGCAATCCGGTTCCCTGTATTCACTTGTGTTAGTGTCTTTAAGACACTAACACAAATGAATCCCCGTACCTCTGAGCCGCACTTCCGGGTTCAGTGGAGCCTGTCTGTTCCCTGACCTGGTGTGCAGCGATGCGCTGACACTGCAAAGAGGTCACGGCAGCATGGTGAGGCAGCTCCTCCTACTGCTGTCTGTCAGCGTCAGTGTGCAGAGTGCCGCGGAGGAAAGAAGACAGAGGAGCAGCCGCCGGTGCTTGGAGTAGGTAAGCACTCATAGAGCCTTAGATGAAGGGAGCAGGGAGAGGAGCTGCATAAAGATGAGAACTATATGGGGAGAGGAGCCGCATAAAGATGGGAACTCTATGGGGAGAAGAGACCGCATAGATGGGAACTATATGGGGAGAGGAGCCACATAAAGATAGGAACAATATGGGGAGAGGAGCCACATAAAGATGGGAACTATATGGGGAAAGGAGGCCGCATAGATGGGAACCATATGGGGAGAGGAGGCCGCATAAGATGGTAACTAAATGGGAAAAGGAGCCATATGGGACAGGATCTGCACGGGAAAAGGAGCACATGGGATGAGATCTGCTGGGGAAAGAGGCCATGATGGGATCTGCAGGGGAAAGAAGCCATAATGGGATGGGATCTTCTGGGGAAAGAGGCCATAATGGGATGGGATCTGCTGGGGAAAGAGGCCATAATGGGATGGGATCTGCTGGGGAAAGAGACCATGATGGGATCTGTTGGGAAAAGAAGCCAAGATGGGATCTGCAGGGGAAAGAAGCCATGATGGGATCTACAGGGGAAAGAGGACATAATGGGATGGGATCTGCTGGGGAAAGAGGCCATGATGGGATCTACAGGGGAAAGAAGCCATAATGGGATGGGATCTGCTGGGGAAAGAGGCCATAATGGGATGGGATCTGCAGGGGAAAGAGGCCATAATGGGATGGGATCTGCATAGGAAAGAGGCCATAATGGAATAGAATCTGCAGGGGAAATAGACCACATGGGATGGGATCTGTAGGGGGAAAGGAGTCACATGGGATGTGATCTGCAGGGGAAAGAGACCACATGGGATGGCATCTGTAGGGGGAAAGCAGCCACATGGGATGAGGTCTGTGTGGGGAAGGTCGACCTTTCCAATTTTAGCAGGGCTCCTTTAGTAATGATTTTTAAAAATTGTAGAAAAACTGTTTAATACAATATGACTGACAGTGACTGGAATAACTGGTAATGGACAGGAGAGCAAAGGTATAGGAGGGCAAGAAGGGGAAAGAGATTTTACTTTTAATTTCTTGAAATTTTTTGGTTGAGGAAAGTGCGTGAAAATGGGTGTGGCTAACAAAATGGGTGGGGTTACAGAATAGGTGTGTTTTTCAAATGGGCGTGGTTTACAGAGAACCTGTTAAAAATTTGAATCCCACCCCTGGCTCCGTCGACCCCGGCTAAGTTAGATGTCACCGGTGTTTGAAAGAAGTAGAAAGTCCTTTTTCAGAGTTACCCTTATAGTTGTGAGGCACCTGGGCTGAGCGTTCTGCTCCCAGCGCCAGGCCCCATGAAGAGAAGAAAAGAAAGAGGTCATGGTGTCATGTCCCAGAACTGGTGTCCCGGGTAGACTGACTAGTGATTGTGTGAGTGTGCTCCTACTTCTACCCCCAGTGGAACCCGCCTCCCAGTCAGATTGCCGGCTTCAGTTACCGGGGAAGTCCCATGACTAATGATGGCCACCCACCCCCTGCCTACTCTGAGCCATTCCCCCTTGGGAGAAGGCTCCTGAGCTTTATGGAAAGTGTGAATATGGAACACTGGTGATTAACCCCCTCCTTCCCCGATGCGAATATTGCACCTAAAATAAGGTGTAATACTTTTTGGCGACTGAAACCTCAGGTGTGCCACACTGACAGAGAAGAGAACAAGTGCTGCTTCCTCAAGGGCCACTGAAACATCGCAGAAGAGAGAAGCAAGACTTCCAGACAAGAGAACAAGAGCTGCTTTCCCAAGGGTATATATATATATATATATATATATATATATATATAGATATATACAGTGCCTACAAGTAGTATTCAACCCCCTGCAGATTTAGCAGGTTTGATAAGATGCAAATAAGTTAGAGCCTGCAAACGTCAAACAAGAGCAGGATTTATTAACAGATGCATAAATCTTACAAACCAACAAGTTATGTTGCTCAGTTAAATTTTACTACATTTTCAACATAAAAGTGTGGGTCAATTATTATTCAACCCCTAGGTTTAATATTTTGTGGAATAACCCTTGTTTGCAATTACAGCTAATAATCGTCTTTTATAAGACCTGATCAGGCTGGCACAGGTCTCTGGAGTTATCTTGGCCCACTCCTCCATGCAGATCTTCTCCAAGTTATCTAGGTTCTTTGGGTGTCTCATGTGGACTTTAATCTTGAGCTCCTTCCACAAGTTTTCAATTGGGTTAAGGTCAGGAGACTGACTAGGCCACTGCAACACCTTGATTTTTTCCCTCTTGAACCAGGCCTTGGTTTTCTTGGCTGTGTGCTTTGGGTCGTTGTCTTGTTGGAAGATGAAATGACGACCCATCTTAAGATCCTTGATGGAGGAGTGGAGGTTCTTGGCCAAAATCTCCAGGTAGGCCGTGCTATCCATCTTCCCATGGATGCGGACCAGATGGCCAGGCCCCTTGGCTGAGAAACAGCCCCACAGCATGATGCTGCCACCACCATGCTTGACTGTAGGGATGGTATTTTTGGGGTCATATGCAGTGCCATCCAGTCTCCAAATGTCACGTGTGTGGTTGGCACCAAAGATCTCGATCTTGGTCTCATCAGACCAGAGAACCTTGAACCAGTCTGTCTCAGAGTCCTCCAAGTGATCATGAGCAAACTGTAGACGAGCCTTGACATGACGCTTTGAAAGTAAAGGTACCTTACGGGATCATCTGGAACGGAGACCATTGCGGTGGAGTACGTTACTTATGGTATTGACTGACACCAATGTCCCCACTGCCATGAGATCTTCATGGAGCTCATTCCTTGTTATCCTTGGGTTAGCCTTGACTCTTCGGACAAGCCTGGCCTCGGCACGGGTGGAAACTTTCAAAGGCTGTCCAGGCCGTGGAAGGCTAACAGAAGTTCCATAAGCCTTCCACTTCTGGATGATGCTCCCAACAGTGGAGACAGGTAGGCCCAACTCCTTGGAAAGGGTTTTGTACCCCTTGCCAGCCTCGTGACCCTCCACGATCTTGTCTCTGATGGCCTTGGAATGCTCCTTTGTCTTTCCCATGTTGACCAAGTATGAATGCTGTTCACAAGTTTGGGGAGGGTCTTAATTAGTCAGAAAAGGCTGGAAAAAGAGATAATTAATCCAAACATGTGAAGCTCATTGTTCTTTGTGCCTGAAATACTTCTTAATACTTTAGGGGAACCAAACAGAATTCTGGTGGTTTGAGGGGTTGAATAATAAATGACCCTCTGAATAAACTTTTCACAATTTAAAAAAAAAAATAAAAAAAGAAATAACATTCTTTTTTACTGCAGTGCATTTCACACTTCCAGGCTGATCTACAGTTCAAATGTCACAATGCCAAGTTAGTTCCGAATGTGTAAACCTGCTAAATCTGCAGGGGGTTGAATACTACTTGTAGGCACTGTATATATATACAGCAACAAGTTATATCTATATATATAATTGCCTTATTCTGTCTGTCTGTCTGTCTGTCTGTCTATCTGTCTGTCTGTCATGCTCCGAAATTGTGTCCTTACGGTGACACAAAGCTGATTGGCCGCTGGGCTCGCCATGGCCCCGCCCCCCCCCCACGGATTGGCCTCTAACCCCGGCTCTCTGCAGGCCCCCCCGCCCCCCTCACGCAATCCACGCTCGCTCTGGCCCAACTGACACGGAGCCCCGATTCCCAGGTGAGTACACACACACACACATATCAGATCACACTCACTCTCACACACACCTCACACATCACAACATGCTGGGATATCTCTTGCTTCTACACCAGCTCCGTCAGGATCCCAGCAGCGCCACACATAACCTTGCGATGCTGGGATCTTCACGGAGGCCGTGAAAGCTGGTAACCATTATACACATCGGGTAACTAAGGTCCCTTAGTTACCCGATGTGTATCATAGTTACCAGTGTACACCGGCTCACACTCACTCTCACACACACCTCACACACACATCACATCGCATCCACACATCAAGGTCCTGCAGCTGCGGAAAATACAGACACATAACAGCACACACATAACAGCACACACATAACAGCACACACATAACAGCACACACATACACACACAAAAATCAGATCACACTCACTCACACACACACATCACATCGCATCCACATACTCACAACATCCTGGGATATCGCTTGCTTCTCGGCCTCGATACTGTGCTGTTGTGATCTTCCAGGACCTGCCGGAGGATCACATGGCCAGAAGCATGTGATATCCCCGGATGTTGTGAGTATAAGCGCGTATGTGCGATATCGTCAGTGTCTGTGTGTGTGAGTGTATGCGATCGGGTGTGTGTGAGTGGATGCGATCGGGTGTGTGTGAGTGGATGCGATCGGGTGTGTGTGAGTGGATGCGATCGGGTGTGTGTGAGTGGATGCGATCGGGTGTGTGAGTGTCGGCAGAGGAGCACGGCGTGCTGGAGGAGGCTGGGAGCAGAGAGGCTGATCATGGGGAAGGCTGGGAGGAGAGAGGCTGATGCTGGGGGAGGCTGGGAGGGGAGGCTGGGACGAGGGAGGCTGATGCTGGTGGAGGCTGATGCTTTGGGAGGCTGATGCTGGGGGAGGCTGGAAGGAGAGAGGCTAATGCTGGTGGAGGCTGATGCTTGGGGAGGCTGATGCTGGGGGACACTGGGAGGGGAAGGCTGATGCTGAGGGAGGCTGGGAGGAAGGAGGCTGGGAGGAGAGAGGCTGATCCTGGGGAAGGCTGGGAACGGGAGGCTGATGCTGAGGGAGGCTGGAAGGAGAGAGGCTGATGCTGGGGGAGGCTGGAAGGAGAGAGGCTGATGCTGGTGGAGGCTGATGCTTGGGGAGGCTGATGCTGGGGGAGACTGGGAGCGGAAGGCTGATGCTGAGGGAGGCTGGGAGAGGGAGGCTGGGAGGAAGGAGGCTGGGAGGAGAGAGGCTGATCCTGGGGAAGGCTGGGAAGGGGAGGCTGATGCTGGGGGAGGCTGGAAGGAGAGAGGCTGGAAGGAGAGAGGCTGATGCTGGTGGAGGCTGATGCATGGGGAGGCTGATGCTGGGGGAGACTGGGAGCAGAAGGCTGATGCTGAGGGAGGCTGGGAGGAAGGAGGCTGGGAGGAAGGAGGCTGGGAGGAGAGAGGCTGATCCTGGGGAAGGCTGGGAAGGGGAGGCTGATGCTGAGGGAAGCTGGAAGGAGAGAGGCTGATGCTGGGGGAGGCTGGAAGGAGAGAGGCTTAGGCTGGGAGGAGAGAGGCTGATGCTGGGGAAGGCTGATGCTGAGGGAGGCTGGGAGGGGAAAGCTGATGCTGGGGAAGGCTGGGAGGACGGAGGCTGGGAGGAGAGAGGCTGATCCTGGGGAAGGCTGGGAGAGGGAGGCTGATGCTGGAGGAGGCTGGAAGGAGAGAGGCTGATGCTGGCGGAGGCTGATGCTGGGGAGGCTGGGAGAGGGAGGCTGATGCTGAGGGAGGCTGGGAGGAGGGAGGCTGGGAGAGGTAGGCTGAGAGAAGAGAGGCTGATGCACACACACACACACACACACACACACACACACGCGCGCGCACTGCACAACACACCACACACACACACACTGGGAACCACAAACAACTGCCCTACACAGACACCCACACACACAGACAACGCTGCACACACACAACACCCAACACACAAACACCGCGGCACACACAAATATACGCACATACTGCACAACACACACATTGCACAAAACATACCTCCCCCCAAAACACACCACACACACACAAACCGCGCAACACACACACAACGCTACAGACACACAGCGCTCCACAAACAACGCAACACACATACAACACCGCTCTCACCCCCCGTCACACCCAGACAACACCCAGAACATGTACAGCGCCCTACACAAACACTTGGTAACTACACACAACAACATCTCTCTATATATATATATATAACAAAAATCATACATGAACTACACAATACGTAAATTCTAGAATACCCGATGCGTAGAATCGGGCCACCTTCTAGTATATATATAATCAGCTGTAGTACCCGGCGTTGCCCGGAACTGTGTCTCTGTCTCTCTCCCAGTCTCTGTCTGTGTGTCACTGTCTGTCTGTCTATTTCCTTGTTTGTCTGTGTCTCTCTATCTCTGTGTCTGTCTCTATGTGTGTGTCTGTCTGTTTCTCTTTCCCTGTCTGTCCCTTTGCCCGTCTGTCTCTTTGCCCCTCTGTCTCTTTGCCCGGCTGTCTCTTTCCAGGGCTGTCTCTCTCCAGGGCTGTCTCTTTCCAGGGCTGTCTTTTTCCAGGGCTGTCTCTTTCCCCGGCTGTCTCTTTGCCCGGCCTGTCTCTTTCTAGGTCTGTCTCTTTGCCCGGTCGGTCTCTTTCCTGGTCGGTCTCTTTCCTGGTCGGTCTCTTTCCCGGTCGGTCTCTTTCCCGGTCGGTCTCTTTCCTGGTCGGTCTCTTTCCCGGTTGGTCTCTTTCCCGGTCGGTCTCTTTGCTCGGTCGGTCTCTTTGCTCGGTCTGTCTCTTTGCTCGGTCTGTCTCTTTGCTCGGTCTGTCTCTTTGCTCGGTCTGTCTCTTTGCTCGGTCTGTCTCTTTGCTCGGTCTGTCTCTTTGCCCGGTCTGTTTCTTTGCCCGGTCTGTTTCTTTGCCCGGTCTGTTTCTTTGCCCGGTCTGTCTCTTTCCAGGGCTGTCTCTTTCCAGGTTTCTCTTTGGCCATCTCTCTCTCTGTCTCTTTCCCCGTCTGTCTCTGTCTGTGTCTGTCTCTTTCTGTCTCTCACTATTCGTCTCCCCACCAACATCTTATTACCTTACACATAAGCTTCTTATACTAACAGTTTATTTTGTTCCTATAGCAACCACTGACAGTTGCTATTTATAGCCTGTAGCTCCCACCTCCATTGAGTTTAATAGAGGTAGGATTTTTGGAGAGTAAGTGTAAAGCGCGGGGTTAAATTTTCCCGCCCAAACATAGTCTAAGACGTTTCCTGAGTCACATGGAGCGTCTGTGCAAAATTTCGTGATTGTAAATGCGACGGTGCGGATTCCTTTAGCGGACATACATACACATACACGCGCACACACACACACACACACACACACACACACACATACACTCAGCTTTATATATTAGATATATATAAACACACTTAATATATACGAGGGGCGATCCAAAAGTAAAGATAATCGGTTATTTCTATTGCACAGAGAAATTAAAATAAAATGTTTTCTTCTCTCTTAGGTACCCACTAGTCTAGGAAAAAAAAAATCACTTAAATAGGCCACGATTCATTTGAATATGAACTGCCGAGGAGTGAACATCAAAATGGAAAAAATCGAGCTCAGAGCTGTCATCAAATACCTCTGCTTGAAAAAAATAACTACCAAAGACATACACAGCGACTTGGTGGCAACATTGGGGGACTCTTCTCCTCCATATTCCACAGTTGCATGCTGGGCCAAGGAATTTAAGCTGGGAAGAACATCGACAGAAGATGAACATCGTGAAGGACACCATCCACGTCCCTCAATGAAGAAAACGTGAAAAAAGTTGAAGAAGTTGTATTGGCAGATCGAAGAGTGACTATCAGGCATGTAGCTGAGGTCACAGGGATCTCATATGGCAGTATTCAAAGAATCCTTGCAAAAGAATTGCATATGAGAAAGGTCTCTGCGCGATGGGTGCCCAAAATGTTAACCGACAAGCAAAAGAAGAAACGAGTTGACATTTCAATAGCAAATCTCAAAAAGTTCCAAGCAGACAAGGAGAATTTTTTGTCATGTTTTTTGACCATGGACAAGACCTGGATCCACCACTTTGATCCCGAAACTAAACAACAATCGATGACATGGAAACGAGCCGACGAACCGACGCCAAAGAAATTCAAAGTGTCAAGCTCAGGAGGGAAGGTTATGGCGTCCGTTTTTTGGGATGCTGAAGGAATTATTATGGTGGACTATTTGGAGAAGGGAGCCACTATTACGGACTCCTACTACGCAGAACAAATAAGAAGATTGCGGGAGGCTATCAAGGAGAAAAGGCGCGGCAAACTGCGGGCTGGAGTGCTGTTTCACCAAGATAATGCGCCGGCTCACAAAGCTGCAGTTGCCATGGCAACCATTCAAGAAGCGGCCTTTGAACTGGTGGAACACCCCCCCCCCATTCGCCAGATCTAGCCCCCAGTGACCTCTTTCTCTTTCCTCGCCTCAAGGAACACCTCCGGGGCAAGACATTTGACGACAATAGCGACGTGATAACCGCTGTTGGGGATTTTTTTGAGGGTCAAGATCAAGAATTTTTTTTGAAGGGAATTCTAAGTTTAGAAAAGAGATGGACTAAATGTATAGACTTATTAGGAGACTATGTAGAAAAATATTTTTTTTTTTTAATATATTCATTGTGTTTATTATTGATTATCATTACTTTTGGATCGCCCCTCGTATATTATATATATTATTTTGTCAATAAAAAACTTGCAATTTTTTTTCGGTTATACAGAATTTTGGTATCATCATAGCTGTACTGATCTTTAAACAATGCTAATAGGTAATTTCTACAGTAAAATGAACATAATAAAAATAAAACCCAAAAACGAACAACAAAATTGCTTTATTATTTTCAGGTCCACCCCAGTTGCAACGCTTTTCCTGTTTTTCAGTGCGCTATATGGTAAAATGTATGGTGTCTCAAACTGACAACTTAGCACGCAGAAAACAAGCCATCATATGGCTGTATTTACAGAAAAATTGGAAAAATGTCCACGTTTCTTAGGGGTTAAAGCTGTTAATAAACCTAAGTTTTGTCAGCAGACCTCACTACTTTCTCTATGTAATAATTTGCACTATACTTTGTGGATTTGCTTCCTTTTGTGCAGCATATATTGCTTTTCCAGGTGTAATGGTCTTTCTTTATGATGTCTATTCCTCCATTCTGACAGATAATAACATTTTCTTGGCCATAAATAGGAATTCTCAAGAAAGCAAACATATAAGAGCGTTATTCCTCAATCCTAAATTGTGGGTTTTCATGTTTTCGAGCTGTGTCATGTCTTGTTTCCTTGTAAATTTAGTATGTTCGCTTTTTTTACATTTATACTGCAGGTTTGTGGGACCATTGCAATTACCTATCACAATAGAATTTTTTTTTGTGCCACTATAATAGACTCTTCTCTCCAATGGCTAGTATTTGCCAAGCAATGTTTACACGTGAAATCTCCTGCTGTTCACTGAGAAAGCTAATCCTGGATTATCATTCCCTGCCTGTGCTGTGAGCTGGAATGCTGCTTTTTTTCTTCTTTCAATGAATTAATAATATATATCTTGTATGATAAGACATTTGCAATTAGTTTTCAACATGTAGTGGATAAAACTGTGATCCCTAGAGATTGTTTGCTCAAACCCACACACATTGTCAGAAGAACATATTGTGAACATCAATATTGTCAGTCAGGTCTGCCTGCAGATGACATTACAGGTAGGACAATTAAGATATTGCACCACATCAATAGAATTTTTACACACTATAGAAAGAATTTTTTCAGGACCGGCTGACTAGCTAATGTGTATGGGGACCACCTGAGTTTTCCACAAAATCAAATGTCAGTGGAGAGTAGGATTGGTGTCATGCGGTGTTCTGCCCTACGAAACCTGGTGCTTTGAGTTTCTCAGTCAGAGCCAAATTGTCTCTCCAGTAAAGGAGACAAACTCTAGCACAGCGCCACCTATTGGAAGTAGCGATCCTAAAAGTCACAAGTGGATTTTCAACAATCCTTTGCAATATGACTCAGGATATATAAGCCAGATCAGAATCCCAATTTGCAGACACGGTGTTTCGGGGTGCTTGCCCCTCGTCAGTGCAAAGTATGGGGGGTGTCTGATCTGGCTCATGAGAAAGCTATGTGGGGACCACGGGGGAACACTATTCTCCTTAAGGAGACTTTGCAAGCCAGTCTGGCTGCCAAGTAAGGGGACTTATATCTGCCACGCCCCTCTAGGAAATATTCAAATTGTCTCTCCAGTAAAGGAGACAAACTCTAGCACAGCGCCACCTATTGGAAGTAGCGATCCTAAAAGTCACAAGTGGATTTTCAACAATCCTTTGCAATATGACTCAGGATATATAAGCCAGATCAGAATCCCAATTTGCAGACACGGTGTTTCGGGGTGCTTGCCCCTCGTCAGTGCAAAGTATGGGGGTGTCTGATCTGACTCATGAGAAAGCTATGTGGGGACCACGGGGGAACACTATTCTCCTTAAGGAGACTTTGCAAGCCAGTCTGGCTGCCAGGTAAGGGGACTTATAGCTGCCACGCCCCTCTAGGAAATATTCAAATTGTCTCTCCAGTCAGAGCCAGGCATCCTCCTGTTTTGTGCTCACTGGTGATCAGTCTAGCAGGAGTTAATTCCTGCAGTCCAATGAACTGCTAGGATTACAGGTTGCTGAAGACCAGGGGCGTACATAGAAATCATGCGGGCCCCATAGCAAAAGTCTGAATGGGGCCCCCCTACTAAAAAAATACAATAAAATATTAACATAATAAACAGCATATACATTGCTGGGGGAAACATACAAGTTATTGGGGGCATATATCCACATTATAAATTAATCTTTATTCTAGCCAGGCTATACATCTACCAGTCCAGTAAGGAGACTATTAACAGGCGCGGCTACGTCTGCAGAGCACCAGTCTAGGCAGTGCTGTGAGCCTGTGCCCCTATTTTGTGACTGTGTGTGATGCCTGACGCTCGCAGAGCACCGCACCGCCTGACGCTCGCAGAGCACCGCACCGCCTGATGCTCGCACAGCACCGCACCGCCTGACGCTCGCACAGCACCGCACCGCCTGACGCTCGCTGAGCATCACAGCGCCTGATGCTCACTGAGCACCGCAGCGCCTGAAGCTCGCTGAGCACCGCAGGGCCTGAAGCTCGCTGAGCACCGCAGGGCCTGACGCTCGCTGAGCACCGCAGCGCCTGACGCTCGCTGAGCACCGCAGCGCCTGACGCTCGCTGAGCACCGCAGGGCCTGACGCTCGCTGAGCACCGCAGGGCCTGACGCTCGCTGAGCACCGCAGGGCCTGACTCTCACTGAGCACCGCAGGGCCTGACTCTCGCTGAGCACCGCAGGGCCTGACGCGTACAGGGATAATGCACACAGTGATGTCACAGTACAGGGATAATACACATAGTGATGTCACAGTACAGGGATAATACACACAGTGATGTCACAGTACAGGGATAATACACACAGTGATGTCACAGTACAGGGATAATACACACAGTGATGTCACAGAACAGGGATAATACACACAGTGGTGTCACAGAACAGGGATAATACACACAGTGATGTCACAGTACAGGGATAATACACACAGTGATGTCACAATACAGGGATAATACATACAGTGATGTCACAGTACAGGGATAATAAATACAGTGATGTCACAGAACAGGGATAATACACACAGTGATGTCACAGTACAGGAATAATACACACAGTGATGTCACAGTACAGGGATAATACACACAGTGATGTCACAGTACAGGGATAATACACACAGTGATGTCACAGAACAGGGATAATACACACAGTGATGTCACAGTACAGGAATAATACACACAGTGATGTCACAGAACAGGGATAATACACACAGTGATGTCACAGTACAGGGATAATACACACAGTGGTGTCACAGAACAGGGATAATACACACAGTGATGTCACAGTACAGGGATAATACACACAGTGATGTCACAATACAGGGATTATACATACAGTGATGTCACAGTACAGGGAAAATAAACACAGTGATGTCACAGAACAGGGATAATACACACAGTGATGTCACAGTACAGGGATAATACACACAGTGATGTCACAGTACAGGGATAATACACACAGTGATGTCACAATACAGGGCTAATACATACAGTGATGTCACAGTACAGGGATAATAAACACAGTGATGTCACAGAACAGGGATAATACACACAGTGATGTCACAGTACCGGGGTAATACACACAGTGATGGCACAGTACAGGGATAATACACACAGTGATGTCACAGTACAGGGATAATACACACAGTGATGTCACAGTACAGGGATAATACACGCAGTGATGTCACAGTACAGGGATAATACACACAGTGATGTCACAGTACAGGGATAATACACACAGTGATGTCACAGTACAGGGATAATACACACAGTGATGTCACAGTACAGGGATAATACACGCAGTGATGTCACAGTACAGGGATAATACACGCAGTGATGTCACAGTATAGAAATAATATATATACAAAAAAGGGGTGCACACCCGGACTAAATCAATTAAACCGAGTGCAGCATCCTGCATGATCACAATACGACCAAAACAGAAGAAGAGAAAATGGAAATTCTAAATACAAATATAACAATCTTCATTAAATCCAAAAGGACAGTAAACACACATAATAAAATCATTTAAAGGGAACCTGTCACCAGATTTGGGGCCTATAAGCTGCGGCCACCACCAGTGGGCTCTTATATACAGCATTCTAACATACTGTATATAAGAGCCCAGGCTGCTGTGTAGAACGTAAAAATTACTTTAAAATACTCACCTAAGGGGTGGTGCGGTGCAGACTGGTCGGACAGGTGTCTCCGGTCTCCGGTACCGGCACCTCCTCTTTCGCCCATCTTTGTCCTCCTTCTGAAGCCTGGGTGCATGACACATCCTATGTCATCCACACTCGCCAGCATTGAGGTCCAGCGCAGGCACAGTTTCATCTGCCCTGAGCAGGGCAGAACAAAGTATTGTAGTGCGCATGCACAGGACCTCAATGCCGGCGAGTGTGGATGACATAGGATGTGTCATGCACCCAGGCTTCAGAAGGAGGACAAAGATGGCTGAAAGAGGAGGTGCAGCTACCGGAGACACCTGTCCGACCAGTCTGCATCGTACCACCCCTTAAGTGAGTAATATAAAGTGATTTTTACGTTCTACACAGGCGCCTGGGCTCTTATATACAGCATGTTAGAATGCTGTATATAAGAGCCCACTGGTGGTGGCCGCAACTTATAGGCCCCAAATCTGGTGACAGGTTCCCTTTAAAAGCATGAACAAATCCCAAATGACAATCTCCGCAAAAATGTGATAACCAACTGTAATACAATACCCATATACAGTTAATGCACATAAAATTCAATACATGGAATACATATGTGCAGTGCCACACAGCTGGAACAGAGACATGCGTATGGCTAAATTCAACTCCTTCTGTAATAAAATGGATATGGGCACTGCAGAAGGATTAGTATAGAAGAGAAGACTATCAGGGAGCCCTGAATAATGCTCTGTGCAGCCGAGCCTGAAGCAGACCCAGTATATCAGATAAGGCACTTATGATAACCCACTATTATAATATGCCCATAAATAATAATCCACAATAACAATATGACTCGCCCACCCCAGGGCTATGGGACACCCGGTGCCGGGCCAGACTAGTCCGGGGGTCATCAGTGGTGGCTGGGCCCGACTCCGTGGCCCTGGTGGGGTCAATTAAGATGGCTTCAGTGGGGGTGATTGTTAAAGTTTATAATTTTCGTGACGCCACCTGTGGTTTGCGGGTATTAAGCCGCCACTGCTGTATGAGGCCTCCGGGGTGATGGAACAGCAGCAATGGTGGTACTGCTCCCCACAGGTGGAGTGGTGCCCCAGGGCAACAGTTGGTGCTTGTAAGTGTCTATGGTGATGTTGGTGTGAATGATACGGTGCACGGCCGACAGGCAGTGAAAGAAACAGTCACAAACAGTAGCCTCTTTACCTTCTCCTCTTTTACTTTGAGAACAGTCCAGTCCTGGGAGACCGTTACAGGTGGTAGAGGGCTCCGGCCGGCCTGGAAGTAACTGGGGTATCTTTTTGGCCAGATGAGTATGAGGCCTACTCCTGTTCTTTCTTTGCTGTTATAGGACCCTGCACTCTGGATTAACAATGGCCCTCTTGCTGCTGGGACTGATGATATGTCCCTCTCCCTGTGTGGTAGGCTGCACAGACCCTCTCTGGTGCTTCTCTGCTGGAGTCCACACCGGGCCCTGGTGATGCAGCTGTACCTTCAGGCTGTTTATGGGCCAGGTGCTTGCAGCTCTCCTGCTCTTCGTATTCAGCTACCAGGGAATATTTTAGGCTCTGGTGGCCACAGACTCCGATGTCCAAGTCTACTTCTTTGCCTCTCTGCAGTTCTGGCCTCCCTGGACTGAGCTAACCAGCTCCAGCCCCAGTTCACCAGACTGCACACTCTGCATCTGCTCTCTCTGCTCTCTCCTCACAGACTGAACCCTAATTCCTCCCTCAGGTCAGACTTGAGGACTGCTCCCTGGAACTCCAGGTTCAGAGCTCCCCCTGCTGGCCTGAGGGAGAAACTGCGTTGGATGTTGCACTTACTGGCCAATGATTCCCCCAATTACCTCCAGGCTCAGCATTAACCCTTTGGAGGGGCAATGCTGTTGTGGCGACCAGGTCCTGGGGCGCCACAAATACATACATTAAATACGTGTAGTGTTACACAGCCAGCACAAAGTCATACGTATAGCTTCATGACAGGTTATTATAGCTCACTGCTAACATGTCAATTCATCCATGTGATCCAAACTAATAACGAAAAAAGTAATACATAGGATCCTATACCCAGTATGATGATCCACTGACTCAGGAACTATCAATCCCTGTACAGATATAGATATGGGATAATGAGTGTAAAAATATGCCAAAAAAAACAGAACATGTGCCGGGCTAAGAGAAGGGGGTGGAGGACTGGGGTAAACGCTCTGTGCGGCAAAGCATAAAGCAGGCCTGATGAGCCTGATATAGGTGCTGCAAAAGAATATTAGAGTAAAAGGGAAACTGTCAGCAAGCCATAAGTAAACGCTCTGTGCAGCGCTCTGCAACAGAGAATGAAGCAGAGCCAATATACCAGATGTGGCACTGCAGAGGGGTATCAGAGTAGGAGGTGATATAGAAGGGTTAATAGTTTCTCTATTTCTTTATTAAAGATATTTTATTGTTCCATTAGTAAGTATATCTGGTGGTTGTTCATAGTCATTATGGAGCCTTCGGAATAAGAGACAGGCTCAAGGATTATTGTCTGCTAAATGTTCTTCTTATCTTCTTCTTATCTCATATGCATGACTCTACATTTTTGTTTTGCTAAAACTTAAAGGTCATATGAGCAACTTGTAAAGTCCAGCTAGAAGCCTTTTTTGCAATATCACATTGATCTGTAAATGGTATAAATAAACTGTACCTTGGCTGAATAAACAGAAAACTGATCATGCTCACATGAATGCAGGTCTTTTCTCCGAGCGCTCGATATTGACGTAGGCAAAGAGGCCTATGTCAACAGGACCTCACTGGTGAACCCATAAGCTGACTTGTGACAAAACAGAACAGCTACAACAGAGGGAAGCTGCACGCTTATGGCATACATGGGGCTTCCCTCCTACTCTGAAACCCCTCTACAGTGCCACATCTGGTATATTGGCTCTGCTTCATGCTCTGCTGCACAGCGCAGCACAGAGCATTTACATACGGCTTGCTGATGGTTTCCCTTTTAGTACAGAGATATTACACACAGGGATGGCACAACACAGGGCAGTTTCTGTAGTGTTACAGGCATACATTTGTACATTATTATACTCACCTGCTCCTGTGCTGTGAGAGATGATGTCAGTGGCTTCTGCCTCCACTTCCTGTGGGTCCTACTGGCTATGTTCAGTTCCTCTCCTCTGCTTTTCCTCTTTGGTCCTTCTGCTCTCCCTTCTTCTTGTTTGCTTAGCTCTCTCTTTCCTCTGCTTCTTCTGCTCTGTTGTCTCTGCTTGTCAGGGCTCTGCTTCTTCTGCTCTGTTGTCTTCTAGTCAGGTCTTTGCTTATTCTGCTCTGTTATCTTCTTGTCAGGTCTGGGCTCTTTCTCCTGCACTGTTTAGCTTTAATTTTCCCCACGGCTGTGCTGAACAAGCTCCCCCTCTCCTGATTGGCTGTTCTCCTCCTGGCAGCTCGCTCAGCTTTCTGACTGGAAGAAGACACTGCCCGGCCACTCCCCCCTCTACAGCAGAGGCTGCGCTGTGTGCAGTGTCTGCATCTCCATGCTGCGGCCGCCTGGAGATATTCAAACAGTGCGGGCTCCGAGCTGCTTGGTGACCGTCGAGGGGAAGCCCGCCCGTGCTGCGATGAGGAAAGTGAAAGTTTACACACACAGTGGGCAGCTGCTGCGGGCCCTATCAGGTCATGGGCCCCGTAGCAGCCGCGTGGCCTGCCTCTATGGACGGTACGCCATTGGTGAAGACCTATCCCAGCCGCCTCTGCCCTTTAAAAGATAGTGGAACCTGTTCTTCCATGCCGATTATAGCTTAGCTTTGCTCCAGCAATACCAGTTATTGCGCAGTGATCCAGCTGTTGGTGAATGGTTGTATGCTATTTGGTGTGCGGTGCAAATATCCTTGTTGTTTGTTTATTTCCTCCCTGTACTTTATTTCTCCCTGACCATGTATTGTCTTGTCCCCTGTATGTTCTTGCAGTGAGTTTGAGCTTTGGTTCACCCCTGTCTGTCTGTTTTCATGGGAATCATCACTCCTGTCCCGGCCTTCCCCAGGGTTATTAGACCAGAGCTGTTCAGGAGTTAGGGCTATGCTGGAGGTTCAGACCTTTTAGCCATCTGAAGTACCTTTGGAATAAGGGACAGCTTAGGGTCCCTAGCCTGAGGGCCAATTTAGGAGCCCCCATTCCAAGTTACCATGTTACACCCAGTGATAATTGGGCAGGTGAATTTCTTGAGGAGCCTATTGATTCCCCCCTTTACCTACTAAAAATATGTGCAAGCTCGACCAACTAAATGTGCATGTATTGGAGGTGCATGGGGCAGAAGCGAAGGCTGACAGCCATCCTTAGTCACTAGAGATAAAGATAGCGCTATGAGAAGCACCCGTGGCACAATTTAATTATAGTGTAATGAAAACTTCTCACCTGATTAGGTTGTGCGCCCTCGCACAACCTCGGTGATGATCATGTAAATCCTCTGGAGGATAAGGGGTTGTCTCGGCTGGTGTTATCCGATGTTAGGCTGAGTATCCTGGGGAGATGATTGCTCCTGGTTCCTAGGTTCACCAACTCATGAGATCCTGGAACTGATTGCGGCCGTTTGTCTTCCCTCAAGGTATTTGGAATGATTAGATCTTTTACTATCAGCAGCTTTAGAACCGGAATCCCATAAGGGAGTGAAAGTATATGGAGAATAGATGAAGCCGGTCTTTTTTAGCGCTAGTAATAGATCTATTAACTCAGGTTATCTTTGTGAATAAATTATGCTTTATTTGTGACAGTCTAAGTCAGATAAAATAAAATAAAATAAAGCTCTTGTTAACACTACGCGTTTCACCTGAGGAAAGCAGTATATTCCTGCTGAAACGCGTAGTGTTAAAAAGAGCTTTATTTTATCTGACTTAGACTGTCACAAATAAAGCATAATTTATTCACAAAGATAACCTGAGTTAATAGATCTATTACTAGCGCTAAAAAAGACCGGCTTCATCTATTCTCCATAGACAGCCATCCTTAGGCACAACAGAAGAAAATATTCAGAAAGCCTATTATTCTTCCGCACAGAACGCATCTGATTTAAAATACATTGTAAACTATGTTATTTTTGTACATACAGAAGATTTCATCAATACAGTTTAATAGGTCATATATGAATTCATTCATAAGAAATAATCTCAGAGGCAATTGGCTCCTATGTCAGTTCCACATGAGGTTGTCTTCTGATAAATCTTTGGAGCCCATGAATGTGTCAGAGCTGAGCTTACTGGTGGATCATCTGGCAAGCAGGTGCAATGGGTGTCCTCTCACTTACGAATGGTGGATGAAGGTATAAATTTGTCTTGGGCTACAGTGCCGCCCCAGCAACAGCCGACGGGCTGCTCGGATCTGGATCCGCAGTGGCTCGAGGGGTCTCTGTACCCGAGGCGGGGTCGCGCGGCCACTCGAAATGAAAGGGGGGTAGAAGAAAGGTATTTACAAAAGGATGGATGGATTGGATAGTGTTCGTGACGCCACACACGGGTCGTGGTAAAGCGGAATACCACCGCTGCTGCGTTTGGGAGAGAGAGGGAGCGCCGGGGAGCGATGGAATAGCAGCTGGTGATGTTAACCCCTTTGTGGGTAGGGGAAGGTGTCCCGGGGCTCGGTGATGGCAGAGTGGGGACCCGTTGGAAACAAAGGAGCACAACGTACTCACACAGTCCAGAGATACTGACACTGACACCGGGTAAACCAAAGTCTTGAATGCCCTGTAGCTTTAGTTCGAACACACTGGGTCCGTGACCTTTGGCGTTGCTGGTTGGTTTCTTGGTCCCTTGGCACTGTGTTTACACTTGGTGGATCCCTTTCGCCTAAAACTACTCGGGTCCCGCTCACCTGCGTGGCTAGCAGAGTGAGCTTGCTCTCAGGGTTCACGCTTGGGATTTTCTGGACGGTTTTGGGAAGTCCTATCCCTCTCGTTATGCTAGTACCTCGATTTTGGAGCAGGTGGAGAGTGGTTCATGAAGATTCCGTCCTCGTCGGGTGAAATACTGGGCTACATAAAGCTACTTCTCAGCCTAGAGTCCGCGTACCCCGTCATGTCCTGACACCTGCCTGGTTGTAGCACAAGGCCGCCGCACTGCCCTCCGTGGCAGTACCGTGCCCCTTGCCACTATCCACTGCGACCGGGGTTCCAGCTCCTTCCAGGCCAGGCCAACGTCCGGCACCTGGGACTGGTACATGAGCCCAGCTCCACAGCGTGATCTCTTCCTGTCACTGCTCACCGACACTCTCTGACTACAACTGACACTTCTGGCCCTCCTTCTACCATCCCTCTATCTGGGCGACCCTATTCCCCTCAGGCTGCCCAATGGGTCTTTGGTGGGTGTGGTGCAGAGTGTTCCTCAGGATTTGTGTATACCTGTTCTTAGCAACACTAAAGGGACAGGAACCGTAACCAAGGAGGAGCGGGTACCATGCAGAAGGGCAGATTGCACGGCACCCTTGTGATGACCTGATAGGCCAGGGCATCACACTACCTCCTCTATTGGGAGAAAAAATGACCACATAAACATTTTCTAAAAAAAATGGCAGCAGATTGCTAGACTATCTGTGCAGACGCCGCTTCCAAGGCCATTTTCTTGAAATCAATCTCATCAACCATGGGCGACTCAATGGAGCCCGCAATCCATCGAAAGATCAATGGTGTGTGGCACCCCTGAGGCTTCCGTCGCCACAGAGATATTGCACCTCAGCCAGAGGTGTGATGTCCCATCCTGGGTAAGAATGGGGTCACATACCGGTCCACAGACTAAAACTTGCACACACCAATTGGTAGGCATACACTGGGTCAGGGATAGCGGCAGCCACCCCCATAAATGTATTCATGGGGCTGTAAGTCCCATTTCTGGTTCCCAATAGTGTGGGTGGGGCCTAGCCAGTGGGTGTGTGGGAGGAGTCCGAAAGTGTGAGTAGATAAGGGAACCAGGAAGTTCAAGTTCAGTCGGAGTCAGTCTACGTCTCTAGGAGAAGTGAAGTGGAGTCAAGCTCTAGTCAGTTAAGAGCAGAGAGTGAAGAAGAGAAAGTGACAGAACGAAGTTCCTGGTGGAGATCCTGGGGTCTGGTTAGGCCCAAGTGACACCTAGAAAGAGAGAAAGGATTCCAGGGCCACGGAAGGGCATATTAGCTCGTGGCCTGTTCCACTGGAAGATCGGGTGGAGGGATCTGGCTGCATTCGGGGACAGTCCCCAGACAGAGGGAAGAAAGACATTTCCTCATAAAGTAACACCGAAGGCCTGGGGTGGCTGCAAGTGCCCAGGGCCACAACCTGCCACAGTTCCCCTGGGAAGAGGGCAAGAAACCAGTGAGGCAAGCCCCCTTGTTCAGGTCCTGTGGTGGAGGCCAAGACCAGTTCATCTAATAGAGTCAATGCTGAGAAGACAGTCAGGGAAAGAGACACAAGAGGGGTGCACCGGTATCGACCTCTGAACTATGCGGGATCGGCGGAGGCACCTGGCAGTGGACCCTGGCACGCCGTGGGCAACCAGTCCGCGGCCGAATTGAACGGAACAGTGAGTAAAACATCTGAATTGCAAGCCCTATGTCGTCTGACTCATTTTGCACCACACATCAACCTCATAGACTCTAACAAGCACCAACGGTTGCCCCGGGGTACCACTCCACCTGTGGGGAGCAGAACCACAATAGCTGCCATTACACCAGCCCCGGAGACCCCATCCAGCAGCGGCGGCTCCATAGCCGCAATCCACAGGTGGCGTCACGAATATATTTCCACAAACTTTATTATTGATCATCACCCTCACTGCCGCCACTTTAATTGACTCCACCAGGGTCACGGAGTCGGGCCTCGCCACCGCTGACTACCCTGGACTAGTCCGGCCCGACGCGGGTCACCCAAAGCCCTGGGGTGGGCGAGTCAGGTGCCTGCTGCTGCAACACCCCCAAGACCGCAGTATCGCCGACCCTCCATAGACTGACCCTCCTGAGCTGTGACACCCTGTCCTCTGAGTTCACAGTATCGCCTGCCCTGCCTCATGTGACCTTCCTGAGCCGCTTCACCACCGCCGCGCCCCCCTGGTGAGATGCTATAAAATGCATTAGGATTGTAAGATGGACCCTCATTTTACCATTAAAAACTATTTTTTCCTATTTTCCTCCTCCAAATTTGGGGTGCGTCTTATAAGCTGGCACGCCTTATAAAGCGAAAAACACGGTATATGCATTTCTTGTCCATTAATAAAACTTTCCCTTGTTTCTGTACATTTGTCTCCCATACCGTAATTGAGATCTCCACTCACACCAAGTGATGCTGCCAGCAAGGTACGGTTACAAAGATGGAGGCAGCAGACAGCAACAGCGGTAATGTTAATGTCAATGTTGATGCTAATGTTAATAGGGGCGCCGGAGGCACTGGTCCTGCAAGGACTCTCCTGATGGCCACAATAGTTAATGTGCTACCCAAATTTGATGGTCACAACTAGTGATGAGCGAGTACCAAAAAGCTCGGGTGCTCGAGGCTCGGGCCGAGCATCCCAAGATACTCGTGTACTCGGCCCGAGCACCGAGCCCAATGTTATCCTATGGGAGACCCGAGTATTTTTGTGAAATGACCCCCGGCAGCATGTAGAAACCCTAAATATGTCACAAAAGTCTCAGAAGAGTGCTCAAATGACATGGCAACAGCATGGGGAAGACCCCTTGAAGCATTTATCACTCAAAAGTCACAGCTGTGAACAATTTTGTCCGAGTTTTACGCCATTTTTACGAACTCACCAGAAAACCTTCCAAAATGACACCAAAATGAATTTTCATGGCGGAAATGTTAAGGGCACATACCCAATAGTGAGATAGAGCTGGTGTATGTTACTTTTTGAGATTATTACATGAAAGATTTTACGTAAAAACATTGTGTGGCACTCTGATGTCCAAAACGCACGTTTTGTGCTTTTTACTAGCGATGTCGGTTATTTTTTTTTTCATTCTATCTCCCGTTGGTCGGTCTCGCTCTGTCGGTCTCTCTCTGTCTTGTCTGTCCCCCTCTCACAGTCTGTCGGTCATTCTCCCCCCTCTCTCTTACTTACCGTTCCCCGATCACTGCCGCGGCACTGCACAGCTGTTCACTAAACTCCGGCGGCTTTTCCTCTTTTGAAAAAGCCGGCCGCTCATTAAACAATCTCGTATTCCCTGCTTTCCTGCTTTTCGGCGCCTATGATTGGTTGCAGTGAGACACGCCCCCACGCTGAGTGACAGGTGTCTCACTGCACCCAATCACAGCAGCCGGTGGGCGCGTCTATACTGTGCAGTGAAATAAATAATTAAATAATTAAAAAAAACGGCGTGCGGTCCCCCCAATTTTAATACAAGCCAGATAAAGCCATACGGCTGAAGGCTGGTATTCTCAGGATGGGGAGCGCCACGTTATGGGGAGCCCCCAGCCTTACAATATCAGCCAACAGCCGCCCAGAATTGCTGCATACATTAGATGCGACAGTTCTGGGACTGTACCCGTCTCTTCCCGATTTACCCTAGTGCGTTGGCAAATCGGGGTAACAAGGAGTTAATGGCAGCCCATAGCTGCCAATAAGTCCTAGATTAATCATGTCAGGCGTCTCCCCGAGTTTCCTTCCATGATTAATCTGTAAATTACAGTTAAAAAACACACACACCCGAAAAATCCTTTATTAGAAATAAAAAACACTAACAGAGTCCCTCATCACCAATTTATTAACCCCGACAAACCCTCCATGTCCGGCGTAATCCACAGTCCTCCAGCGTCGCATCCAGCTGTGCTGCATGAAGGTGACAGGAGCTGCAGAATACACCGCCGCTCCTGTCAGCTTCACACAGCAACTGAAGACAGACGCGCGATCAGCTGAGCTGTCACAGAGGTTACCTGGATCCAGCGGTGGATGCAGCGGTGGCCGCGGGTAACCTCACTGACAACTCAGCTGATCGCGCTACTCACCGCCGCTCCGTTCAGCTCCACGCAGCAACTGAGGTGAGTATAGCGATCAGCTGAACTGTCACTGAGGTTAATCGCGGCCACCGCTGGATCCAGCGGTGGCCGTGAGTTACCTGACTGACAGCAGCTGATCGCGCTACTCACCTCAGTTGCTGTGTGAAGCTGACCGGAGCGGCGGTGTATTCTGCAGCTCCTGTCACCTGCATGCAGCAGAGCTGGACGCGACGCTGGAGGTCCGTGGATTACGCCGGACATGGAGGGCTTTGTCGGGGTTAATAAATTGGTGATGAGGGACTTTGTTATTGTTTTTTATTTCTAATAAAGGATTTTTCGGGTGTGTGTGTTTTTTAACTGTAATTTACAGATTAATCATGGAAGGTTTCTCGGGGAGACGCCTGACATGATTAATCTAGGACTTATTGGCAGCTATGGGCTGCCATTAACTCCTTATTACCCCGATTTGCCAATGCACTAGGGTAAATCGGGAAGAGCCGGGTACAGTCCCAGAACTGTCGCATATAATGTATGCGGCAATTCTGGGCGGCTGCTGACTGATATTGTTAGGCTGGGGGGCTCCCCATAACGTGGGGCTCCCCATCCTGAGAATACCAGCCTTCAGCTGTATGGCTTTATCTGGCTGGTATTAAAATTGGGGGGACCGCACGTCGGTTTTTTAAAATTATTTATTTATTTATTTTACTGCACAGTATAGACACGCCCACCGGCTGCTGTGATTGGGTGCAGTGAGACACCTGTCACTCAGCGTGGGGGCGTGTCTCACTGCAACCAATCATAGGTGCCTGTGGGCGGGGAAAACAGGGAATATGAGATGGCTGTGTGCAGAGCACAGCGCGCCCGCCGGTATAAAGGCTCGGTCACGCTGTGCGGGCCGGCCAATCACTGCAATTCCACAACTAACAGGGCTGTGGCATTGCAGTGGTCTGCCAGCCAATCCCTGCATGAGGGCTGGCTCTCAAAAGAGCGCCAACATGCAGGGATGAAGACCACGAGTACAGCACGAGTATCGCGAAATTACTCGGTACCCGCCGAGTAGCCCGAGTACAGTGATACTCGTGCGAGTACCGAGTAGTGACAAGCATACTCGCTCATCACTAGTCACAACATGTCGCTGTCCAACTGGGTGCCCAGACTACAGGGTGCAATAACATCAGCCCTGACCTGCCAGTGGACATCACTTTGACTGCCCTGGAGGGTGAGGTCAGCAGAAACGTCTGCCTGCAGCCGGAGTCAACGCACAGTACTCTGAAGGAGTTAAGCTGGTGTCACACATAACGACAACGACCATATTCTGTGACGTTGCAGCGACCTCAACAGCGACGTCGCTGTGTGTGACACATAACAACGATCAGACCCCTGCTGCGAAATCGTTGCTCGCTCCTGAATGCTCCAGGTCATTTTTTGATCGCTGCTATCCCGCTGCGCCATGCTGATAAGCAGATAATCCTTGTGTTTGACACAGCAGAAGCGACGCTACGCTACGTCTGAAACCACACAACGACCGTCGACGTCGCTATGATCGCTGCTCCGTCGCTGCTTTTTATAACATGTTTGACAGCTTACTAACGATCATCTATGGTCGCTGCTACGTCACAGAATATGGTGACGTTGCAGCGACGTCGTTGTCGTTATGTGTGACACCAGCTTTAGTGAAGTTCCTAGAGGAAATATATAGCGAGATAGCCAGTGCGGGGCACCTTCAGGCTAAATTCTTCTATAGATTGCAGTGAGTGGAAGAAAGGGTTCCACCTGTCAGTTATGTTGATCAGTTTGCCTTATCTATGCTGCTGATGCCGTTCTCCCCTTTTCAGGTGCTGTGTGTACACTGAGCACTCTTGTGCTACAATGGGGGACTGAGAAAAGGGAGAGAGCCAGAAACTCTTCACTGTGCACCCACATTTAAAAATTAAAAAGCTGTAAGAATGGACTTTTATTCACTGTTCGTGGTTCTGACACTATTATGGTCAAGGATGGCCATCATTAAGTGGTAAAGAATAGAGGGGTATCACCTCAATGAACGGTTGAGCACTTCGGTTTTAAGAGACGGTGCTCCTTGGTGTTCTGTGTTTTGTGGACCATAGCTTGTGAATCGTATTTTTGTCATACTATACCTTGGCTAATATATATACACTGTGTGCAGAATTATTAGGCAAAAGAGTATTTTGATCACATGATAATTTTTATACATGTTGACCTACTCCAAGCTGTATAGCCTTGAGAGCCAATTACCAATTAAGTAAATCAGGTGATGTGCATCACTGTAATGAGGAGGGGTGTGGTGTAATGACATCAACACCCTATATAAGGTGTGCTTAATTATTAGGCAACTTCCTTTCCTTTGGCAAAATGGGTCAGAAGAGAGATTTGAGGGGCTCTGGAAAGTCCAAAATTATGAGATGTCTTGCAGAGGGATGCAGCAGTCTTGAAATTGCCAAACTTTTGAAGCATTTGTAGAGCACTGCCACACCCTAGGCCCTTGGGATACTCGGTTCCGGGTGGTGGATAATGGGGATCACCGTCACAGGTGGCCGTGCCCGGTTCCATTACCTGGGGGGGCGCTCGGTATCAGGGTTACTTGGTATGTCACTTGTGACGACACTGGCGGGTTGCGGTAATAAGATGGCCCGCCGCTGCTGTGGTTTTAGGGACAGATGGTATAGCAGCAAGTGTGTTCGCACCCTCCGCCAGTAGGGGCTTAAGTCCAGGTGCAGGTGTGCTGCACCTTGTGGTTCGCCAGTAATAAACACGACACAGTTCTTGCAGATTAACTGGTATTTACTCACTGATGTTGCAAGTGTAGTTTGGTACGGCTGGTCAACCGACTTTCCTTTGTCCCGGTGCTGACATGAGTCCCAGTTAAGCCCTCCGTGCACATGCAGAGCTGATGGTCCCCTTGCCTGAAGCTGTTGGTGACCTGCGACGCTCCGCTCCTTTGTCTTTCCGGGCCCAGTATGACAGGCCTCGCGGTCACTTGTGGGGTAGGCTACTTCTCTGTGCCCTCTCCCGGGTCCTATATATGAGGCTGTGTCCCTGAGCCTATGGGTGGTGTGGTACTCTGGAAGTCACCACACACGGCTGGATCAGCAGACCGCCTGCAGCTGTCGTCTACTCTGGGGTCCAGTACACCCTCGTGCGTAGTGCCTGTGACCTGTCTACCCTCAGGCTACTACCTCCTAGTCGCCTTTTGGGGGTCTCCTCACAATCCTCACACTCCTCTCACTTTGTGGCTCCTTTCAACTGTCACTCCTTCAACTGTCGTTTTTCCTCTCTGCCAACTCTGCCTAGCAACACCTGTTGCTTCCCACAAGCCACACCCCTTTCCTAGGCTAACAGCTAAGGGATTGGTTCTCACATCTGATCACTGTTAACCCTCTACATGCTGTGCCCAGGTCTCAGGGAATGTGCCCCTACCTGTGTGTCAGGTGTGGGTTGTCAGCAGAGGGTGTTCCAGAAAGACTTAGGATCCTGCAGATCATTGGGGTAGCATATCCCAGGGTGCTGCATTCCCCCTTGGTTAAGACCAGCACGTCCGCGGGCTGCAAAACAAGAAAATCTGCAAAATATATATTATTTTTAAAATGCAATAAATAACAAATATAAATTTGTAACAGGTTAGTACTCCGTACAATTTTCTTCCCACCACCCACAGTCTCTGAGGCCACTATCCGGTGGACCTCTCCGAACGTCTTGGTGACTGTTCCCTGTGGGGACTGTCCTAGGGAGCACATCACCGGTTATGATGGTGATGGGGGTCTCAGCCTGCTCCGCTGCAGACCCTCCCTGCGACTTCCGGCTCTCCTTTTAGATTGTTGGGAACAAACGTTAAGTTCCTGGGTAATACTAATGAAAAGCACCACGTGTGCAACTATATACAAATGCTTTTATGCCACGCCAGTCCTGTGGCTTAGGTCCATAAAAACAAAGAATGGGGAAAAACCTGGATTCTTCCCAAAGGGAGGAACAGTTCTTAAACAAACATTACGAACAGTTGTTAGTGACCCAAAAGTCCATACAGGTCAGTCTCTATAGGGCCAACATGCTTAATATACATTATTTACATTTTACATACAATTAATATGTATTTAATGACCATCTTTAGTAGTATTCCCACTCTCCTAGTCTGGATGGGGGATGACCAATGTTGCTTCTGTTTGACCTACGCAACTCTGGTGTGTCAATGTTGTCTGTGTTTTGTACTACACTTGGTATGGTAGGTTGACTTGGTAAGTATCTACGTGTTCTTACCCTTACTGTAGGATTGAAAAGGTCAATGTTTGCAGAACGTTCTGGTTCAACTTCCCCTGAGATTTCTTCTGGTTCTTGTACTGGTACAAGTTCTTCTTGTCTTGGTACAGGTTCTTCTGGTACTTGTGGAAAGGTGATATAAGGTATGACTATGGCTCCATTGTATTGCGGCCAATCTTCTGGGAAATCTCCTAATACAGTATGGATCATTTTCTTCTTTGGCTCAGGTTGAGGTAGATTTACAATTCTTTCTGTACTTTCTTTTGGTGCTAACTGTTCTGAGCATTTCTTTAAATGGTCTCTAGAAACAGCTGTTTATGTTTTTCCTTCATCTTTGCTAATAATGCAGACTTTTTTGTTGTCAAAGTTAGATGTTTGGACAATGTAAGGTTCTTCTTACCATTGATTATCAAGTTTGTGAAGTCTTCTTTTTCTTTTTAGGACCCTTTCTCCAGGTATCAATAGTACAGCTTTTGCGTTTTTGTTGTAATCTCTTTCTTGTTTTTCCCTACTTTGGTCTAAATTCCTTTCAACACATTCTTGAACCTTCTTGTATTGAGCTTGACGAGCTGTATTCCAATCACATTGTGGATGGTCTTCAGGGTTTAGGACTCCCATGTCTAAGTCGACGGGTAATTTTCCTGGTCCAGATAAGCTGGGGTGAAGTTTGTAGACCCTACGGGGATGTTGTTATACATATCCACTAGGTCAAGCAATTTTTCTGGCCATTTGTTCCTATCTTCCAGTGGTAGGGTCTTTAGCATATCAATGACGATCTGATTCATTTTCTCACACATTCCATTTCCTTGAGGGTGATAGGATGTTGTACGAATCTTTTTACAACCATACATATTACAGAACTCTTGAAAAACTTCTGCTTCAAACGCTGGTCCTTGATCTGCAATTACTTGCTCTGGATAGCCATGAGGTCTGCAAAAGTAGGCTTGAAACGCTTTTGCTGCTGTTTGTGCTGTTAGGTCCTTGACTGGTACTACTACAAGGAATCTTGAATAGTGGTCTACAATGGTAAGGGCATAAGTATAACCTTTGGTACTCGGTGTTAACTTCACATGGTCTAAGGCGACTAGTTCTAGAGGTTGTTTGGTAACAATAGGCTGCAGTGGTGCTCTTTGACTATCTCTGTCTTTTCTTCTTAAAGCACATGGACCACAATTTCTACACCAGTTTTCGATAGAAGATCTCATTCCAACCCAGTAGAATCTTTCACGGAGTAATATCTCAAGTTTCTTCCAACCGAAGTGTCCGGCGTCGTTGTGGTACGCTTCTAACACTATTGGGACGTCTCTTTTTGGTATTATCACTTGCCACCTCATCTCATGAGTTTTTGGATTGATGAATCGTCTACAAAGTGTTCCCCGGTGGATAAACAACTTATTTCTTTTCTTCCACAGATGTTGGGCTTCTTGTGGAGCCTCTGGTGCAAGACGAGAATCGGTTTGACTTACCAGTCTCTTGATTAAGGCTAAGTTCACACATCCTGTGTTTTGCATCAGTCACAATCCGTCGCCTTGGGGAATTACGGTATCCTTCAAAATATTTTGCAGGAATCCTGTATTTCCCCATAGACTTCTATTAGCGACGGATTGCGACTGATGACCCTGCGTTGCATCCGCTGCGTCGCGGTCCGTCGTTTTTGACTGACCGCCGAGCGGGGAGCAACGCAGAATGTAACGTTTTTCGGGCCGTCAAAATTAACGCGCCGCGCAGGAATCCGTCGCCATCCGTCAAGCTTGTAATGCATGTCTATGGTGCTGGATTCCGTCGTAATCCGTCTTACAACGGAATCCAGCGCAGGATTCCGTCATGCTCTACTGAGCATGCCCAGCATGCTTGGCACACCCACTGGGCTGTCCCAAACACAGACGGATCATGACTGATCCGTCAAAAAACGGACGCACAGCGGATGTAACGGACGCAACTGATCCGTTTTTTCACAGGATTCCTGTGAAAGGAATCCTGTGAAAAACACATCAGTTGCATCAGTTGACATCTTGAAAATGACTGATCCGTTGCTGACGGACCTGACGGATTGAAAACACAGGATGTGTGAACTTAGCCTAAGCTGACAGCGGGATCACTGTCCTGTGACTCTTTCCAACTAAAATGTGATAAGGGTTTCAAGTTTGCCTCTTTTGCCCTAGAACCAGTTTGTTGACATTGGCATGTTGTCTTGCGATGGAAGGCAGGTAACTCTATTTCTTCTAGCTCATCTATGTCTTCTCCCTCTTCTTGCAAATGGGGCATTCTTCAAAACCAGATTCTTACTACTTTTATATAAAACCGTATAATTTTATTATTATCAAAATTACGTACATAACACAATTAAAAGGCAGGATGAAATAGAGGAAGGATGATCTTACCCTATCCTATTCCTTCCTCACTACGGGGGTCGGCGTCCTAATGTGAAGACGCCCCCGTTCTATGACGGCTATCCCTAGGTATTGCCCTCCCTATTGGTAAAAGGTGATCCCTCTCAGATAGAAACAACCCCTACAGTAGTAACACCACAGTGAGGAAGAGGTGCTCAGTCCGCAGTTGCTAATTTGTCTGTATCACCACTCAGATGAGTACGGATACGGGGCATAGGGAAGTCGTCAGATGTTTCATAAGTCTATGTGCTCAGCTAAGGTAGACAGATGAGTCACACTTCTTCATAAGTCTATGTGCTCAGTTAAAGGTAGACAGATGAGTCACACTTCATATGAAAACAAAGAAATGCCCAATAGAAGGTAAGTAACATTTCTTATAGAACTCAATTCAAGAAATGCCCGACGCGTTTCGCCCTTGTCAATATCAGGGGCTCATCAGGGGCTTTTCAACAATTTCTTGAGAGAATTTTCCGTCTTTGGACAGATCTGTGACAAATACAATAAAATAAAACCCACATTAATTACAAGTCCAAGGATACAATTAGATAGCAAATATAGGTGTGCATCAAAGACACCGATACTAACCAACAATCGCTGATTGCCACTTCAAAGAGATAAGGGGGGACAACCATGCTGTCTGTTCGGCTGGTTTATCATAAAGTATGTCAGGATGACTTTTTCACCTATATGGGTAGACACACTGTAAATAAATTCATCTTCAGATAACAACTCCATATCCTGTGTTAGGGGCCATTGTTAGACGACCAGTACCTTTCTGACTGATGATTCTATGTTACTCATACCACAATGGAGTTCAGGGTCCTAATGGATACTGTCAATAAAGGAACAGACAACAATTTGCTCCATAGTTATGGTATTAGGGGACAATTATGCAACCAGGTTTGAATACATAATTTTATACTCCATCCCTGTGTAATGTTACCTAGACTGGTTATAGATGTCCACACTGGACCATACAATATATCACTAGAATCTATGGCTGGGAAATATACCCATATGTATAACCTCCAAGAGAGTCAAATTACTCCCATCGGGGGGACCTATTGGGAGAAAAGTGAAAAGGAACAATATTCAGCCCCAAAGAAAATCAGAGCAGCATGATTATAATTATCAAAAGACCATAGGAAAGATACCTCAGGTACATCCAAAGGACTGAGTGCGTTTTGGACAATCACTCACGTATTCTTGGCAATATACCCACATATGCAGCCTCTAATAATAAAAGAGGGGGTACATATACTCCAAGTCCTATATAAACCGAGAAAATGCATTTATAGTTCCATATGGTACGGAGCTTGCCCTTCTCACTCATCCCATTTACAGTTGTAGTAGAAAAACCACATACCTGGTTGCTATCCCACAGTAGGGCAAGGGGTAACCACAAGGATCCACAGCAACCGGTATCTACAGTGCAAAGATATACAATACTAATAAAGCCACCTGAGTCTGATATTGCTCACCGGGGGGTTGTAAAAGTCCTACCTTAGGGAGGTCCGTGTGGGGGATTCCAGGTATGGCGTCCAGCGGTCGCTCACCCAACAATACATACTGGGCTATTTAAAGCCAGTTTTGGCGCCAGCATGAGAGAACCCGGAAGTGGCGTAGCGCTACTCGCATCCTCGTCCCAACGTGCTTTCCAGCCGTTCTCGTCATTTCCGGTCACATGATTGAGGGATGCGCATCTCTGAATGAGATCCCCGGAACCAGCAGACTAGGTTCCTAGTTGTTAGTTTGTGCACGAAGTATTCGCGCATGCGCAGTGAAGTTATTATCCTGTTTACATAGATAAATGCTGGCGTTTAATGGTGTATAACTATAAAACCGCCAATTCCGCACCATACGGTACATGACTTAAATGGTAAGGATATACGTGTTGGAAACCAGCAAAGTCACCACAGAAACGGAGTTAAGCATTTATGTCTTCCATGACAGTGCAGGGTTATCAAGTCCCATTATTTGTCATATTTTTAGGGCACTTTAGCTCTGACCAGGGGGAGCGAAGTATATAGTTTTTCATCAAAAAGGATGTGGACGGTACACTGCAGACAACTCTATATAGGAAACCTAGTGCCACTAACAACTTTCTCCAATGGGACAGTCATCACCCTGTTAGTTTAAAAAGGAGTATACCCAAGGGCCAATTCCTACGTATTCGTAGGAATTGTTCTGACGATCAGGAGTTTGGGAGACAGGCTGGTCAACTGACAAAAAGGTTCCTTGATAGGGGATATCCTAAAAAGGTCGTTCACAGGGCCTTTAATTCTGCAGTGGTGAAAGACAGACACGAACTACCAAACTGTAAGACTAGGGAAGACAGCAAAGGGACAACGAGGTTAGTAGGCACTTTTGACGACCAAAATAATCAAGTAATGAAAATCCTCAGGAAATACTGGGGTATTCTTAAACAGGATCCAGACATAAAAGACAATATTCTCCCTTATCCATCGGTGACTTTCCGCAGAGGCCGTAACTTGAGGGATCATGTGGTGAAAAGCCACTATGTGGCCCCCGGGACATCCGGGAGTGCGTGGCTTAGGACACGTGAGAATGGCACCTTTCGGTGCGGAGCTTGCAAGTTTTGCAAATACATCTCCCCATAAAACACGTTTCAGAGTGTCACAACAGGAAGAACGTACCAAAATAGAAATTTCGCCAACTGTCGGACCCAAGGAGTCATCTATCTATTTAGTTGTGGTTGTCCAAAAAATTATATTGGCAAAACCAAAAGACAGCTCAGGGTACGTATTGGTGAACACCTTGGTGATGTTCGCAACTTACGTGACACACCAATAGCACGCCATATGAATCACCAACATGCAGGCAAAATGGAGGGTGCATGTTTCAAATCCATCGAAACAGTACCAGAGCCTGAGAGGAAAGGAGACTGGGATGTCCTCCTATTACAAAGAGAGGCAAGGTGGATCTTTTGGATGGCCTCTGTGCATCCTGATGGCCTAAATGAAACAATTAGTTTTACGCCCTTTATCCAATAGCAATTGGATCCAGCCATCATGTCTGGGAAAATTGTGTCTGTAGTGGACCTTCCCTCTAAATTAATAGACCCGCAATATTGGAGATGGGTCCTTAGTTACAGTAACATATATTACTGTTTCTTTATATCGTATCGTAATTTGCATACATAATTTATCTATGTGTTCCCCCAAGATAATTTCTCCCCCCCCTTCCACCTTATATTGGCTATGTCCAATGATCCAATTATTGATATACCGAGGTTATACTAGTATACTTCGCTCCCCCTGGTCAGAGCTAAAGTGCCCTAACAATATGACAAATAATGGGACTTGATAACCCTGCACTGTCATGGAAGACATGAATGCTTAACTCCGTTTCTGTGGTGACTTTGCTGGTTTCCAGCACGTATATCCTTACCATCTAAGTCAGACCTGGGCAAGGGGCGGCCCGCGGGCCACATCCGGCCCGCCTGCTCTCTGTGACCGGCCCGCCCGTCTTCAGCCGGTGCAGTGGAGCCGGGCTGCAGCGTGCCGAGCAGGGAGAGATCCTGTGCAGGTCCGCACAGTCAGTGCAGGCAGCGGAACGCAGGAGTCTTTCCTCTGTTCCCTGCCGGCACTAATTGTCAGTGACACACGCGCGCGCTCTGACGTTGTCAGTACTGCGCTGCGTGTGTCATTTCAAAAGTTCCCGGACCCGCCGGGCAGGAGAAGAAGCAGCAGCACAGCAGACGGAATAATTCATCCTGCACTGCAGGACCTGCGATGATGTCACGCCCATGTGACTGTGTGGGAGGAGACACAGGATGCCGGGCAGAAAGCAAGACATGCTGAATCCTGAAGGAGATGTGGACACATGATAACTGGTAATGAGAAAAGAGGGGACATGAGGGGGAGGGGGGCTGCAGGGTGAGTGCATATGAGGGAAGATGGAGTTGCAGGGTGAGTGGCATATGAGGGAAGATGGAACTGCAGGGTGAGTGCATATGAGGGAAGATGGAGCTGCAGGGTGAGTGGCATATGAGGGAAGATGGAGCTGCAGGGTGAGTAGCATATGGGGGAAGATGGAGCTGCAGGGTGAGTGGCATTTGGGGAAAGATGGAGCTGCAGGGTGAGTGCATATGAGGGAAGATGGAGTTGCAGGGTGAGTGGCATATGAGGGAAGATGGAGTTGCAGGGTGAGTGGCATATGTGGGAAGATGGAGTTGCAGGGTGAGTGGCATATGTGGGAAGATGGAGTTGCAGGGTGAGTGGCGTATGAGGGAAGATGGAGTTGCAGGGTGAGTGGCATATGAGAGAAGATGGAGCTGCAGGGTGAGTGGCATATGTGGGAAGATGGAGTTGCAGGGTGAGTGCATATGAGGGAAGATGGAGCTGCAGGGTGAGTGGCATATGTGGGAAGATGGAGTTGCAGGGTGAGTGGCATATGTGGGAAGATGGAGTTGCAGGGTGAGTGGCATATGAGGGAAGATGGAGTTGCAGGGTGAGTGGCATATGTGGGAAGATGGAGTTGCAGGGTGAGTGGCATATGAGGGAAAATGGAGTTGCAGGGTGAGTGGCATATGAGGGAAGATGGAGTTGCAGGGTGAGTGGCATATGTAGGAAGATGGAGCTGCAGGGTGAGTGGCATATGAGGGAAGATGGAGTTGCAGGGTGAGTGGCATATGTGGGAAGATGGAGTTGCAGGGTGAGTGGCATATGAGGGAAGATGGAGTTGCAGGGTGAGTGGCATATGAGGGAAGATGGAGCTGCAGGGTGAGTGGCATATGTGGGAAGATGGAGCTGCAGGGTGAGTGGCATATGTGGGAAGATGGAGTTGCAGGGTGAGTGGCATATGTGGGAAGATGGAGTTGCAGGGTGAGTGGCATATGAGGGAAGATGGAGTTGCAGGGTGAGTGGCATATGAGGGAAGATGGAGTTGCAGGGTGAGTGGCATATGAGGGAAGATGGAATTGCAGGGTGAGTGGCATATGAGGGAAGATGGAGTTGCAGGGTGAGTGGCATATGAGGGAAGATGGAGTTGCAGGGTGAGTGGCATATGTGGGAAGATGGAGTTGCAGGGTGAGTGGCATATGAGGGAAGATGGAGTTGCAGGGTGAGTGGCATATGAGAGAAGATGGAGCTGCAGGGTGAGTGGCATATGTGGGAAGATGGAGTTGCAGGGTGAGTGCATATGAGGGAAGATGGAGCTGCAGGGTGAGTGGCATATGAGGGAAGATGGAGTTGCAGGGTGAGTGGCATATGTGGGAAGATGGAGTTGCAGGGTGAGTGGCATATGAGGGAAGATGGAGTTGCAGGGTGAGTGGCATATGTGGGAAGATGGAGTTGCAGGGTGAGTGGCATATGAGGGAAGATGGAGTTGCAGGGTGAGTGGCATATGTGGGAAGATGGAGCTGCAGGGTGAGTGGCATATGTGGGAAGATGGAGTTGCAGGGTGAGTGGCATATGTGGGAAGATGGAGTTGCAGGGTGAGTGGCATATGAGGGAAGATGGAGTTGCAGGGTGAGTGGCATATGAGGGAAGATGGAGTTGCAGGGTGAGTGGCATATGAGGGAAGATGGAATTGCAGGGTGAGTGGCATATGAGGGAAGATGGAGTTGCAGGGTGAGTGGCATATGAGGGAAGATGGAGTTGCAGGGTGAGTGGCATATGTGGGAAGATGGAGTTGCAGGATGAGTGGCATATCAGGGAAGATGGAGTTGCAGGGTGAGTGGCATATGAGGGAAGATGGAGTTGCAGGGTGAGTGGCATATGAGGGAAGATGGAGTTGCAGGGTGAGTGGCATATGAGGGAAGATGGAGTTGCAGGGTGAGTGGCATATGAGGGAAGATGGAGTTGCAGGGTGAGTGGCATATGTGGGAAGATGGAGCTGCAGGGTGAGTGGCATATGAGGGCTGCAGACTGACAGAAGGATGTGAAGGGGTGCAGAGTGTTTGAGAGGGGTAAGTTGGGGTACAGGCAGGGTGAGATATGTGGGCAGGGTGTGTGACATATGGGGGTGTAGTGTGTGTGATATGGGGGTGCAGGCTGTATGGGGAGCAGGGTGTGTGACATATGGGGGTGTAGTATATTACAGGTGTGCTATATGGAGGTGTATATAGTGGTGTAGTATATGGGGGTATAGTGATGTAGTATATTACAGGTGTGCTATATGGAGGTGTAGTATATTACAAGTGTACTATATGGAGGTGTAGTATATTACAGGTGTATTATATGGTGGCGTAGTATATTACAGGTGTGCTCTATGGAGGTGTAGTATATTACAGGTGTGCTATATAGGGGTGTAGTGATGTAGTATATTACAGGTGTGCTATATGGAGGTGTAGTATATTACAGGTGTGCTATATGCAGGTGTATATAGTGGTGTAGTATATGGGGGTATAGTGATGTAGTATATTACAGGTGTGCTATATGGAGGTGTAGTATATTACAAGTGTACTATATGGAGGTGTAGTATATTACAGGTGTATTATATGGTGGCGTAGTATATTACAGGTGTGCTCTATGGAGGTGTAGTATATTACAGGTGTGCTATATAGGGGTGTAGTGATGTAGTATATTACAGGTGTGCTATATGGAGGTGTAGTATATTACAGGTGTGCTATATGGAGGTGTAGTATATTACAGGTGTAGTATATAGGGTGTAGTGATGTAGTATATTACAGGTGTATATAGGGGTGTAGTGATGTAGTATATTACAGGTGTATATAGGGGTGTAGTGATGTAGTATATTACAGGTGTACTATATGGAGTTGTAGTATATTACAGGTGTGCTATATGGGGGTGTACTATATTACAGGTGTAGTATATGGGGTGTAGTGATGTAGTATATTACAGGTGTACTATATGGAGGTGTAGTATATTACAGGTGTACTATATGGAGGCGTAGTATATTACAGGTGTACTATATAGAGGCGTAGTATATTACAGGTGTACTATATGGAGGTGTAGTATATTACAGGTGTACTATATGGAGGCGTAGTATATTACAGGTGTGCTATATGGAGGTGTATATTACAGGTGTATATAGGGATGTAGTGATGTAGTATATTACAGGTGTATATAGGGGTGTAGTGATGTAGTATATTACAGGTGTACTATATGGAGTTGTAGTATATTACAGGTGTACTATATGGAGTTGTAGTATATTACAGGTGTGCTATATGGGGGTGTACTATATTACAGGTGTAGTATATGGGGTGTAGTGCTGTAGTATATTACAGGTGTAGTATATGGGGTGTAGTGATGTAGTATATTACAGGTGTGCTATATGGAGGTGTAGTATATTACAGGTGTAGTATATGGGGTGTAGTGATGTAGTATATTACAGGTGTATATAGGGGTGTAGTGATGTAGTATATTACAGGTGTACTATATGGAGTTGTAGTATATTACAGGTGTGCTATATGGAGGTGTACTATATTACAGGTGTAGTATATGGGGTGTAGTGATGTAGTATATTACAGGTGTAGTATATAGGGGTGTAATGATGTAGTATATCGGAGGTGTATTATATAGTGGTGTAGTATAATACAGGTGTAGTATATGGAGGGGGTGTAGTGATGTAGTATATTGGGTAGAACTGAGGTAATTATATTAGTCCGGCCCTCTAAACCAATCCCAATTTCTCATGCGGCCCCATGGGAAAATTAATTGCCCACCCCTGATCTAAGTCATGTACCGTATGGTGCGGAATTGGCGGTTTTATAGTTATCCACCATTAAACGCCAGCATTTATCTATGTAAACAGGATAATAACTTCACTGCGCATGCGCGAATACTTCGTGCACAAACTAACAACTAGGAACCTAGTCTGCTGGTTCCGGGGATCTCATTCAGAGATGCGCATCCCTCAATCATGTGACCGGAAATGACGAGAACGACTGGAAAGCACGTTGGGACGAGGATGCGAGTAGCGCTACGTCACTTCCGGGTTCTCTCATGCTAGCGCCAAAACTGGCTTTAAATAGCCCAGTATGTATTGTTGGGTGAGCGACCGCTGGACGCCATACCTGGAATCCCCCACACGGACCTCCCTAAGGTAGGGAGTGATTGTCCAAAACGCACTCAGTCCTTTGGATGTACCTGAGGTATCTTTCCTATGGTCTTTTGATAATTATAATCATGCTGCTCTGATTTTCTTTGGGGCTGAATATTGTTCCTTTTCACTTTTCTCCAAATAGGTCCCCCCGATGGGAGTAATTTGACTCTCTTGGAGGTTATACATATGGGTATATTTCCCAGCCATAGATTCGAGTGATATATTGTATGGTCCAGTGTGGACATCTATAACCAGTCTAGGTAACATTACACAGGGATGGAGTATAAAATTATGTATTCAAACCTGGTTGCATAATTGTCCCCTAATACCATAACTATGGAGCAAATTGTTGTCTGTTCCTTTATTGACAGTATCCATTAGGACCCTGAACTCCATTGTGGTATGAGTAACATAGGAATCATCAGTCAGAAAGGTACTGGTCGTCTAACAATGGCCCCTAACCCAGGATATGGAGTTGTTATCTGAAGATGAATTTATTTACAGTGTGTCTACCCATATAGGTGAAAAAGTCATCCTGACATACTTTATGATAAACCAGCCGAACAGACAGCACGGTTGTCCCCCCTTATCTCTTTGAAGTGGCAATCAGCGATTGTTGGTTAGTATCGGTGTCTTTGATGCACACCTATATTTGCTATCTAATTGGATCCTTGGACTTGTAATTAATGTGGGTTTTATTTTATTGTATTTGTCACAGATCTGTCCAAAGACGGAAAATTCTCTCAAGAAATTGTTGAAAAGCCCCTGATGAGCCCCTGATATTGACAAGGGTGAAACGCGTCGGGGATTTCTTGAATTGAGTTCTATAAGAAATGTTACTTACCTTCTATTGGGCATTTCTTTGTTTTCATATGAAGTGTGACTCATCTGTCTACCTTTAACTGAGCACATAGACTTATGAAGAAGTGTGACTCATCTGTCTACCTTAGCTGAGCACATAGACTTATGAAACATCTGACGACTTCCCTATGCCCCGTATCCCTACTCATCTGAGTGGTGATACAGACAAATTAGCCACTGCGGACTGAGCACCTCTTCCTCACTGTGGTGTTACTACTGTAGGGGTTGTTTCTATCTGAGAGGGATCACCTTTTACCAATAGGGAGGGCAATACCTAGGGATAGCCGTCGTAGAACGGGGGCGTCTTCACATTAGGACGCCGACCCCCGTAGTGAGGAAGGAATAGGATAGGGTAAGATCATCCTTCCTCTATTTCATCCTGCCTTTTAATTGTGTGTTATGTACGTAATTTTGATAATAATAAAATTATACGGTTTTATATAAAAGTAGTAAGAATCTGGTTTTGGCAAATATCTACTTCTAGTATCCAGAATTGGTTTAGTATAAATGGGGCATTCTTGACAGCGCATCTGCATTTGCGTTCTTACGTCCAGCTCTGTATTTGATGGTAAAGTCATAGTTGGATAACCGAGCTGCCCAGCGTTGTTCTAATGCACCCAACTTTGCTGTGTCTAGATGGGTAAGAGGATTGTTGTCAGTGAAGACTGTGAACTTAGTGGCTGCTAGATAGTGCTTGAACCTCTCAGTAATAGCCCAGACCATGGCCAGGAACTCCAACTTGAAAGAGCTGTAATTTTCTGGATTTCTCTCAGTAGGCCGAAGCTTCCTGCTAGCGTAGGAAATTACTCGCTCTCTCCCATTCTGGACCTGTGACAACACTGCTCCTAATCCCACGTTGCTGGCGTCTGTGTACAGCACAAAGGGTAAGTTGTAGTCTGGGTAAGCAAGAATTTCTTCGCCCGTCAGATCCCACTTCATTTGTTTGAAGGAACTTTCTTCTTTTTCTCCCCATTCGAATGGAGGATCAGACTTCTTGCCTTTCTTGGGTTGACCAACCTGGAGGTCTTGCAAGGGGGCAGCCATCTTGGTGTAACCTTTGATAACTCTTCGGTAGTATCCTACCAGGCCCAGGAACTGACGTACCTCTTTGATAGTAGTTGGTCTTGGCCAGCTCTTGATGACTGTTATCTCATCTGGATCTGGCGCGACTCCCTCAGCACTGACTACTTGTCCCAGATACTGAACCTTGGGTTTAAGTAGATGGCACTTGGATGGTTTCAGCTTCATGCCTTACTTGGATAGTGCTTCAAACACCGCTGCCAGATGTTCCAGATGGTCTTCGTAGGACTTGGAGAACACAATGACGTCATCTAAATAAAGTAGTACAGTTTCAAAGTTCAGATGCCCCAGACAACAGTCAATCAGGCGCTGGAAGGTTCCAGATGCGTTACAGAGTCCAAACGGCATACTGTTGAACTCGCACAGGCCCATCGGGGTGGCAAACTCAGTCTTCTCCCGGTCTTCCTCTGCTACATAGACCTGCCAATACTCACTAGTAAGGTCTAAGGTGGAAAAGTAGTTAGCAGTCTTGAGTGCAGCTAGTGACTCTTCTATGTGGGGTAATGGGTAAGCATCCTTATGTGTAATGCGATTTATCTGCCTGTAATCTACACACATCCGCATGGTGCCATTTTTTTTTCTCACTAAGACTAGTGGAACTGCCCAAGGGCTACAACTATCTCGGATAACCCCAGCCTCCTTCATGTTATGTAGCATTTCTTTGGCCCTCTGATAGTGTTTTGGTGGTACAGGTCTGTATCGCTCTCTGATGGGAGGATGGTTCCCAGTGGGGATATGGTGTTGTACCACTTTAATTCTCCCGAAATCCAATGGATGCTTACTGAAGACTGGTTCATATTCCTGCACAACCCGGTATACTCCTTGCTTCTGGTAAGAAGGCGTGGAGTCGGCACCAACATGGAGTTCCTGGCACCAATTTGCTAATTGCTCATCTTCCAGGTCTGTTGGGGCAAGTGGTTCTGCTGCTTGAATGGCATTTTTCAGTGACGGTAAACAATTTACCAATGGTAGCGTACCTGGGCAATTTGGCTTCCTCGTCCCCACAATTTAACATACGTACAGGAACTCTCCCTTGGTGTACATTGACTACCCCCCTGGCTGTCAGGATTGTGGACCAGTCCCCTGAGTACACGGGCTCTACCACTGCCTGGTAATCTCGCCCTCTAGGACCTATGGATGCCCGACACCACACCATCATTTCACTTCTTGGAGGTAACACAATGGGGTTAGAATCCATTACCCACACACTACCCAGTTCTCCACCAGACTGGTTTACCTGTTGTTTTATCAAGAGGGCTTTAATCTCCTTCTGCAGGACCCTTTGCTGCCTGGCATCGGCAGTCTTGGCGATCTGTTGAAGCAAGAACAATATATCTCCCAAACAATTTTCGATGACATTGGTACCTAGAACCCATGGGGATTTCTATCATTCGCATCAGTTTTAACAACAATCAATCCCTGACCCCTAAGCTCCACCCTCCCCACCTTTATGGTTACTTCTTTAAATCCTATCTGCTCTACCGGTAACCCGTTTACAGCATATATGGTGAGGCTTGGATCAGGTCAAGTGAGTTCTTCATCACACCAGAATCGGCAGTACAGCTCATAGGAAATGGTGGTTACCTGTGAACCGGTGTCCAACAATGCAGAAGTGGAGATCCCGTCCAAGGAAATGGACAGAGTTGGACGTCCTCCCACATACCGGTCACGCCATTCCATTGGGCCTTGTCGACTTACACCTGGGGATTGGCTCTTAGCCCCAGGGGTTGGATATTTAAAGGACACCTTCTTGCAAGATGGCCTGTTTTACCGCAATGCCGGGAGATGGGTTGTCCTGAAGAACAATAGCGATCGGTGGGTCTTCCTCGCAGTGGGGGACTCCTCTGGTTCCTCATCCACGGGATGCCAATTTGTAGAGCGCTGCCACACCCCAGGCCATTGGGATACTCGTTTTCGGGTGGTGGATAATGGGGATCACCATCACAGGTGGCCGTGCCCGGTTCCGTTACCTGGGGGGGCGCTCGGTATCAGGGTTATTTGGTATGTCACTTGTGACGCCACTGGCGGGTTGCGGTAATAAGATGTCCCGCCGCTGCTGTGGTTTTAGGGACAGATGGTAGAGCAGCAAGTGTGTTCACACCCTCCGCCAGTAGGGGCTTAAGTCCAATGTAGGTGTGCTGCGCCTTGTGGTGCGCCAGTACTAAACACGACACAGTTCTTGCAGATTAACTGTTATTTCCTCACTGGATATTGCAAGTGTAGTTTGGTACGGCTGGTCAACCGACTTTCCTTTGTCCCGGTGCTGACATGAGTCCCAGTTAAGCCCTCCGTGCACATGCAGAGCTGATGGTCCCCTTGCCTGAAGCGGTTGGTGACCTGCAACGCGCCGCTCCTTTGTCTTTCCGGGCCCAGTATGACAGGCCTCGCGGTCCCTTGTGGGGTAGGCTACTTCTCTGTGCCCTCTCCCGGGTCCTATAGATGAGGCTGTGTCCCTGAGCCTATGGGTGGTGTGATACCCTGGAAGTCACCACACACTGATGGATCAGCAGACCGCCTGCAGCTGTCGTCTACTCTGGGGTCCAGTACACCCTCATGCATAGTGCCTGTGATCTATCTATTCTCAGGCTACTACCTCCTAGTCGCCTTTTGGGGGTCTTCTCACAATCCTCACACCCCTCTCACTCTCTGGCTCCTTTCAACTGTCACTCCTTCAACTGTCGTTTTTCCTCTCTGCAAACTCTGCCTAGCAACACCTGTTGCTTCCCACAAGCCACACCCCTTTCCCAGGCTAACAGCTAAGGGATTGGTTCTCACATCTGATCACTGTTAACCCTCCACATGCTGCGCCCAGGTCTCAGGGAATGTGCCCCTACCTGTGTGTGAGGTGTGGGTTGTCAGCAGAGGGTGTTCCAGAAAGACTTAGGATCCTGCAGATCACTGGGGTAGCATATCCCAGGGTGCTGCATTCCCCCTTGGTTAAGACCAGCACGTCCGCGGGCTGCAAAACAAGAAAATCTGCAAAATATATATTATTTTTAAAACGCAATAAATAACAAATATACATTTGTAACAGGTTAGTAATCCGTACAATTTTCTTCCCACCACCCACAGTCTCTGAGGCCACTATCCGGTGGACCTCTCCGAACGTCCTGGTGACTGTTCCCTGTGGGGACTGTCCTAGGGAGAACATCACCCGTTATGATGGTGATGGGGGTCTCAGCCTGCTCCGCTGCAGACCCTCCCTGCGACTTCCGGCTCTCCTTTTAGGGTGTTGGGAACAAAAGTTAAGTTCCTGGGTAATACCAATGAAAAGCACCATGTGTGCAACTATATACAAATGCTTTTATGCCACGCCAGTCCTGTGGCTTAGGTCCATAAAAACAAAGAATGGGGAAAAACCTGGATTCTTCCCAAAGGGAGGCACAGTTCTTAAACAAACATTACGAACAGTTGTTAGTGACCCAAAAGTCCATACAGGTCAGTCTCTACAGGGTCAACATGCTTAATATACATTATTTACATTTTACATACAGTTAATATGTATTTAATGACCATCTTTAGTAGTATTCCCACTCTCCTAGTCTGGATGGGGGATGACCAATGTTGCTTCTGTTTGACCTACGCAACTCTGGTGTGTCAATGTTGTCTGTGTTTTGTACTACACTTGGTATGGTAGGTTGACTTGGTAAGTATCTATGTGTTCTTACCCTTACTGTAGGATTGACAAGGTCAATGTTTGCAGAACGTTCTGGTTCAACTTCCCCTGAGATTTCTTCTGGTTCTTGTACTGGTACAAGTTCTTCTTGTCTTGGTACAGGTCCTTCTGGTACTTGTGGAAAGGTGATACAAGGTATGACTATGGCTCCATTGTATTGCGGCCAATCTTCTGGGAAATCTCCTAATACAGTATGGATCATTTTCTTCTTTGGCTCAGGTTGAGGTAGATTTACAATTCTTTCTGTACTTTCTTTTGGTGCTAACTGTTCTGAGTATTTCTTTAAATGGTCTCTAGAAACAGCTGTTGATGTTTTTCCTTCATCTTTGCTAATAATGCAGACTTTTTTGTTGTCAAAGTTAGATGTTTGGACAATGTAAGGTTCTTCTTCCCATTGATCATCAAGTTTGTAAAGTCTTCTTTTTCTTTTTAGTACCCTTTCTCCAGGTATCAATAGTACAGCTTTTGCGTTTTTGTTGTAATCTCTTTCTTGTTTTCCCTACTTTGGTCTAAATTCCTTTCAACACATTCTTGAACCTTCTTGTATTGAGCTTGACGAGCTGTATTCCAATCACATTGTGGATGGTCTTCAGGGTTTAGGACTCCCATGTCTAAGTCGACGGGTAATTTTCCTGGTCTTGCTCGCATAAGATAAGCTGGGGTGAAGTTTGTAGACCCTACGGGGATGTTGTTATACATATCCACTAGGTCAGGCAATTTTTCTGGCCATTTGTTCCTATATTCCAGTGGTAGGGTCTTTAGCATATCAATGACGATCTGATTCATTTTCTCACACATTCCATTTCCTTGAGGGTGATAGGATGTTGTACGAATCTTTTTACAACCATACATATTACAGAACTCTTGAAAAACTTCTGCTTCAAACGCTGGTCCTTGATCTGCAATTACTTGCTCTGGATAGAAATGAGGTCTGCAAAAGTAGGCTTGAAACACTTTTGCTGCTGTTTGTGCTGTTAGGTCCTTGACTGGTACTACTACAAGGAATCTTGAATAGTGGTCTACAATGGTAAGGGCATAACTATAACCTTTGGTACTCGATGTTAACTTCAAATGGTCTAAGGCGACTAGTTCTAGAGGTTGTTTGGTAACAATAGGCTGCAGTTGTGCTCTTTGACTATCTCTGTCTTTTCTTCTTAAAGCACATGGACCACAATTTCTACACCAGTTTTCGATAGAAGATCTCATTCCAACCCAGTAGAATCTTTCACGGAGTAATATCTCAAGTTTCTTCCAACCGAAGTGTACAGCGTCGTTGTGGTACGCTTCTAACACTATTGAGACGTCTCTTTTTGGTATTATCACTTGCCACCTCATCTCATGAGTTTTTGGATTGATGAATCATCTACAGAGTGTTTCCCGGTGGATAAACAACTTATTTCTGTTCTTCCACAGATGTTGGGCTTCTTCTGGAGCCTCTGGTGCAAGACGAGAATCGGTTTGGCTTACCAGTCTCTTGATTACGCTGACAGCGGGATCACTGTCCTGTGTCTCTTTCCAACTAAAATGTGATAAGGGTTTCAAGTTTGCCTCTTTTGCCCTAGAACCAGTTTGTTGACATTGGCATGTTCTCTTGTGATGGAAGGCAGGTAACTCTATTTCTTCTAGCTCATCTATGTCTTCTCCCTCTTCTTGCAAATGCGGCATTCTTGACAGCGCATCTGCATTTGAGTTCTTACGTCCAGCTCTGTATTTGATGGTAAAGTCATAGTTGGATAACCGAGCTGCCCAGCGTTGTTCTAATGCACCCAACTTTGCTGTGTCTAGATGGGTAAGAGGATTGTTGTCAGTGAAGACTGTGAACTTAGTGGCTGTTAGATAGTGCTTGAACCTCTCAGTAATAGCCCAGACCATGGCCAGGAACTCCAACTTGAAAGAGCTGTAATTTTCTGGATTTCTCTCAGTAGGCCGAAGCTTCCTGCTAGCGTAGGAATATACTCGCTCTCTCCCATTCTGGACCTGTGACAACACTGCTCCTAACCCCACGATGCTGGCGTCTGTGTACAGCACAAAGGGTAAGTTGTAGTCTGAATAAGCAAGAATTTTTCCCGCGTCAGTGTTACGGTTGCTGCGAGCACTGGAGACTATGTCCAGATTTCTTGCTACTGCACATGTGCGAGCGCTGGAGACTAAGTCCAGATTTCTTGCTACTGCACATGTGCGAGCGCTGGAGACTAAGTCCAGATTTCTTGCTACTGCACATGTGCGAGCGCCGGAGACTAAGTCCAATCTTGGAGCCATTGCACATGTGCGGGTGACATCATCGCTGACACGAGGTCACATGTCTCTGACACCTTCTATGCCGATTGGTCGCTGGTCATGTGCTTGTGACGTCTTGCTCGGTGATAGGCCAGCATGACGTCACTCCTGTCGTTCTGGAAGCGGATTGGCTCTGGTGTCCTCCATCTTGGATGAGGCACAGAGTCTATATAAGACCCTGACACACGCCGCATGGTGCTCAGTCCTCTTGGTTCATGCATATGAGTAGACGCTCTGTGCGCGTTCCTCTAGGCATTCCTCTGTCTATGCTAGGTGAGCGCTACCGGCAGGGTAGCGTTCTTATACCTTACAGCTTCGGCTGCTGTCCGTATCCTTACCTCTTAGGGGAGCGGACATAGGCAGGTGCCTGAGGCACATGGTCTGGCTGGGCCTTGTGATTGTACTCGTAGGTGGACGTTGCCGCTAGGGTAACGTTCCTTATACTGCGTCTGGCAGTTGTTCGTATCCTCGCACACTAGGGGAGCGAACAGAGGTAGGAGCTTTGTGCGGCTTACGCTGCTGTTCGTCTCTTTTGCACCACTAGAAGAGCGGACCTAGGCAGGTGCCATATCTAGTGGTTCGTGTCCTCGCACACTAGTGGAGCGAACGCAGGTAGGAGCTTTGTGCGGCTTACGCTGCTGTTCGTCTCTTTTGCACCACTAGAAGAGCGGACCTAGGTAGGTGCCATTTCGCACACATTGCCTTTGTCTCTGTGATTATTAACAGAGATCATTCCACACACCCTCCAAGTAAGGGAGGAATTGCTTTACTTTCTTATTATATCCTTCTGTGAGTTAACAGAGGTATTGTACTCTGCCATAGTCTGCAGCAAAGTCTTTGCACGGTGGACCCTGACTGTCTGATACTCCTTTCGGTTATTATCAGACAGCCCCCCGTAACATTAGGACTGAGCCAAGGGTCTGGCAGTTATGGCAGAATATCAGCAGTTACACCGTTACATACAAGTACTTGAGTCACGGCTCAAGAGTATAGAGGATAAACCTCAGACCATGGTGACATCTGCACATGATCCTCGACTTGCTCTACCAAACAGATATTCTGGCGATGCCAGATCATGTCGTGGTTTCATTAGTCAGTGTCAGATACACCTAGAGGTTAACTCTTCTCGCTTCTCTACGGAGAGGTCCAGAGTAGGCTTTATCATCTCCTTACTTCAGGACAAAGCCTTAGAATGGGCGACTCCCCTATGGGAGCGCTCTGATGTGGTTACTCTGAGACATCAAGACTTTCTTGATGCTCTTAAGGCGGTATTCATGGGTCCGCAGGTTACCCATGATGCGGCCCTGAGACTGTTAGATCTATCTCAGGGTTCGTTATCCACTAGTTCTTATGCCATTGCTTTTAGAACTCTGGTGGCAGAACTAGATTGGCCAGAGAAGGTGTTGATTCCTATCTTCTGGAGAGGGTTGGCTGGCTATGTCAAGGATGCCCTTGCTACTCGTGAAGTCCCTGCTTCTCTGGAGGACTTGATCACAGTAGCAACGAGGATCGATGTACGCCATAAGGAACGTAGACTCGAGGTCTCTTCCTCACGCCCTAAGCATCGGGCTATTCCAGTTGTTGAGGGTCCACTACCATCTTCCTCAGCATCTGAAACATCTCCCACTCCTATGGAGTTAGGTCATACGTTCTCCAGACTACGCAAGTCTGGTCCTCCTATATGTTACGTATGTCGTCAGGCTGGGCACTATGCCAACAAGTGTCCTAGTCGTCAGGGAAACTCCCTGGCCTAGTAACCATTAGAGGGGGGTTACTAGAGACGTCTTCTGCACCCTCTAAGTGTTGTATCCCAGGTCAGCTCTCGTTATCTGAGAATACATGGCCTATTATGGCTTTTGTGGATTCCGGAGCTGACGGGATTTTTGTGTCCTCAGGATTTGTAAAGGGACACAATATTCCCTCTATCATGTTAGAGGCGCCTATTCCTGTCCGTGTTGTTAATGGAACTATGTTGTCTGACTCCATTACATTGAGGACAGTTCCCTTGCGCCTTTCCCTGTCTCAGGGTCACATAGAGGAGATTTCTTTTCTTGTTTTGCCTGAGGGTATAGACGACGTCCTTCTGGGTCTTCCATGGCTTCGGACTCATGCTCCTCACATTGACTGGGAGTCTGACAGCATTATTAGTTGGGGTTCGAAATGTCAGTCCCGATGTCTTCCCTTACCACCTAAGGTCGTTGCAGTTGCATCAACTGATCTCTCTCCCATACCTACACCCTATTTGGCTTTCGCTGACGTGTTCTCCAAACAGGGTGCTGAGGTTCTTCCACCCCATAGGCCGTATGACTGTGCCATAGACCTTATCCCAGGTTCGGTTCCACCTAAAGGCAGGGTTTACCCCCTGTCGATACCTGAGTCGGAGGCCATGTCGACCTATATAAGAGAGAGCTTAGAGAAGGGGTTCATTCGTAAGTCTGTCTCTCCCGCGGGAGCTGGGTTTTTCTTTGTTCGGAAGAAAGAGGGTGATTTGCGTCCCTGCATAGATTACAGGGGTCTCAACGCAATCACAATAAAGAACAAATACCCATTACCTTTAATTTCGGAGCTCTTTGACAGACTGAGAGGAGCTCAAGTTTTTACGAAGTTGGATCTGCGGGGTGCGTATAACTTGGTACGAATTCGAAAGGGTGACGAATGGAAGACCGCTTTTAACACCCGAGACGGTCACTATGAATACCTCGTCATGCCTTTTGGGTTATGTAATGCACCCGCAGTATTTCAGGACTTCGTAAATGATGTGTTCAGGGATTTACTGTTATCCTCAGTAGTGGTGTATCTGGACGACATCCTGATTTTTTCTCCTGATCTGGAGACTCATCGTCAGGATGTCGTTCGTGTCCTTTCCCGTTTAAGGGAGCACTCATTGTTTGCTAAACTCGAGAAATGTGTATTCGAGCAGTCCTCATTGCCTTTTTTGGGTTACATTATCTCACAAGAGGGTCTGGCTATGGATCCTGCGAAGCTCTCTGCTGTCCTGCAATGGTCCGAACCTCATTCCTTGAAGGCGGTGCAACGCTTCTTAGGATTTATAAATTATTACAGGCAGTTCATACCCCATTTTTCTACTTTGGTGGCCCCTTTGGTGGCCTTGACTAAGAAAGGTGCTAATCCCAAAGCCTGGTCTACTGAGACATCTCAGGCTTTTGAGGCAGTAAAAAGACACTTTTCAACTGCTCCCGTTCTTCAAAGACCCGATGAGAGTAAGCCCTTCCTCTTAGAGGTTGATGCCTCTTCAGTGGGTGCTGGTGCGGTCTTGTATCAAAAGAACGGTGCAGGTAGAAAAAGGCCGTGTTTCTTCTTTGCTAAAACCTTTTCACCGGCAGAGAGAAACTATACCATTGGGGATAGGGAACTGCTCGCCTTGAGATTAGCCTTGGAGGAGTGGCGTCACTTGCTGGAAGGAGCGAAACATCCTTTCCAGGTCTATACAGACCATAAGAATCTGACGTACTTACAAACCGCTCAGCGTCTGAATCCTCGCCAAGCCCGCTGGTCCTTGTTTTTCTCCCGCTTTCACTTCTCCATCAACTATTTGTCTGGGAGTAAGAATAACAAGGCAGACGCCCTGTCTCGCTCTATGCTTTCTACCCAGGAAGAGATTGACGAACCTCGTCTTATCCTTCCCTCCAGGGTTTTTCATACGCTCTCTCCTGTGACGTTAGACCAAATCCCACCGGGCAAGACATTTGTTCCGCCTGATCGACAGAATGATCTACTGTCATGGGCCCACACCTCAAAGGTGGTTGGGCATTTTGGTATTAGGCGGACACGAGAGTTACTGGAGAGGTGGTATTGGTGGCCACACTTAGCCAGCCACGTCAAGAGATATGTCGGTTCCTGCTACTCGTGTGCTCGCAACCGTCCATTACGGCAGAGACCGGCTGGGCTCTTGCATCCTTTACCAGTGCCAGATAGACCATGGGAGGTGGTAGGCATGGACTTTGTGGGTGATCTTCCATGTTCACAGGGACATAGATTTGTGTGGGTCATTACGGACCATTTCTCCCGGATGGTTCATCTCGTACCGTTATCGAGAATCCCATCTTCCAGGGTACTAGCCAAACTATTCCTCAAGCATGTCTTTAGGCTTCACGGGATGCCAGATCGTATCATTTGTGATAGAGGCCCGCAATTTACTTCCCGTTTCTGGCGAGATCTTTGTAGCCTTCTGCAAATTGAGTTGAATCTCTCTTCGGCATACCATCCGGAGACTAATGGTTTGGTTGAACGTACCAATCAATCTATGATTATATACCTTCGACACTTTGTTGCTGAGAACCACGATAACTGGTCCTCCCTCCTACCCTGGGCAGAATTTGCCCTTAACAATTCGCTGGCTGAGGCCACTGGGCAGACACCGTTCGTACTCAATAATGGGCAACACCCTAGGGTACCGGTACCGTTTCCCGCTGCTGCACCTCCTCCTCTTGTGGCCGACTGGGCAACTAATGCCAGAGAGGTTTGGGATCGGACTCAAGAGTCGATCCAAGCAGCTAAGGACCATATGAAGACGGTGTCCGATCGGTTTCGTCGCCCGGCTCCTGTCTTTTCTCCAGGGGACTTTGTGTGGCTCTCTGCAAAACACGTGAGACTTAGAGTGACCTCTGTCAAATTTGCTCCTCGCTTCCTGGGTCCTTATGAGGTTCTTCGACAGGTAAATCCTGTAGTCTATCAATTGAAGTTACCTGTCCATCTTAGGATTCATGACAAATTCCATGTCTCACTGCTAAAGCCGGCTATTTTACCTCACGCTCGTGAAGTGCACTCTCCTGCCTCTGATTCCTCTCGCTCTAGCTATGAGGTACGAGCCATAGTTGGTTCTAAGATGGTTAGAGAGCGCAGGTTCTTCTTGATAGATTGGGAGGGCTATGGCCCGGAACATCGCTCTTGGGAGCCTGAGGAGGCTGTCCATGCTCCCGACTTAGTTGCCGATTATCTGCGTCGCCGGGAGGGGGGCCCTTGAGGGGGAGGTACTGTTACGGTTGCTGCGAGCACTGGAGACTATGTCCAGATTTCTTGCTACTGCACATGTGCGAGCGCTGGAGACTAAGTCCAGATTTCTTGCTACTGCACATGTGCGAGCGCTGGAGACTAAGTCCAGATTTCTTGCTACTGCACATGTGCGAGCGCCGGAGACTAAGTCCAATCTTGGAGCCATTGCACATGTGCGGGTGACATCATCGCTGACACGAGGTCACATGTCTCTGACACCTTCTATGCCGATTGGTCGCTGGTCATGTGCTTGTGACGTCTTGCTCGGTGATAGGCCAGCATGACGTCACTCCTGTCGTTCTGGAAGCGGATTGGCTCTGGTGTCCTCCATCTTGGATGAGGCACAGAGTCTATATAAGACCCTGACACACGCCGCATGGTGCTCAGTCCTCTTGGTTCATGCATATGAGTAGACGCTCTGTGCGCGTTCCTCTAGGCATTCCTCTGTCTATGCTAGGTGAGCGCTACCGGCAGGGTAGCGTTCTTATACCTTACAGCTTCGGCTGCTGTCCGTATCCTTACCTCTTAGGGGAGCGGACATAGGCAGGTGCCTGAGGCACATGGTCTGGCTGGGCCTTGTGATTGTACTCGTAGGTGGACGTTGCCGCTAGGGTAACGTTCCTTATACTGCGTCTGGCAGTTGTTCGTATCCTCGCACACTAGGGGAGCGAACAGAGGTAGGAGCTTTGTGCGGCTTACGCTGCTGTTCGTCTCTTTTGCACCACTAGAAGAGCGGACCTAGGCAGGTGCCATATCTAGTGGTTCGTGTCCTCGCACACTAGTGGAGCGAACGCAGGTAGGAGCTTTGTGCGGCTTACGCTGCTGTTCGTCTCTTTTGCACCACTAGAAGAGCGGACCTAGGTAGGTGCCATTTCGCACACATTGCCTTTGTCTCTGTGATTATTAACAGAGATCATTCCACACACCCTCCAAGTAAGGGAGGAATTGCTTTACTTTCTTATTATATCCTTCTGTGAGTTAACAGAGGTATTGTACTCTGCCATAGTCTGCAGCAAAGTCTTTGCACGGTGGACCCTGACTGTCTGATACTCCTTTCGGTTATTATCAGACAGCCCCCCGTAACAGTCAGAGCCCACTTCATTTGTTTGAAGGAACTTTCTTCTTTTTTGCCCCATTCGAATGGAGGATCAGACTTCTTGCCTTTCTTGGGTTGAACAACCAGGAGGTCTTGCAAGGGGGCAGCCATCTTGGTGTAACCTTTGATAAATCTTCGGTAGTATCCTATCAGGCCCAGGAACTGCTGTACCTCATTGATAGTAGTTGGTCTTGGCCAGCTCTTGATGACTGTTATCTCGTCTGGATCGACTCCCTCAGCACTGACTACGTGTCCCAGATACTGAACCTTGGGTTTAAGTAGATGGCACTTGGATGGTTTCAGCTTCATGCCGTACTTGGATAGTGCTTCAAACACCGCTGCCAAATGTTCCAGATGGTCTTCATAGGACTTGGAGAACACAATGACATCATCTAAATAAAGTAGTACAGTTTGAAAGTTCAGATGCCCCAGACAACAGTCAATCAGGCGCTGGAAGTTTCAAGGTGGGTTGTCCTGAAGAACAATATCGATCGGTGGGTCTTCCTCACAGTGGGGGACTCCTCCGGTTCCTCCGGTTCCTCATCCACGGGACGCCAATTTGTAGAGCGCTGCCGCACCCCAGGCCCTTGGGATACTCGTTTTCGGGTGGTGGATAATGGGGATCACCATCACAGGTGGCCGTGCCCGGTTCCATTACCTGGAGGGGCGCTCGGTATCAGGGTTATTTGGTATGTCACTTGTGACGCCACTGGCGGGTTGCGGTAATAAGATGTCCCGCCGCTGCTGTGTCTTTAGGGACAGATGGTATAGCAGAAAGTGTGTTCGCACCCTCCGCCAGTAGGGGCTTAAGTCCCATGTAGGTGTGCTGCACCTTGTTGTGCGCCAGTACTAAAAACGACACAGTTCTTGCAGATTAACTGTTATTTACTCACTGGATATTGCAAGTGTAGTTTGGTACGGCTGGTCAACCGACTTTCCTTTGTCCCGGTGCTGACATGAGTCCCAGTTAAGCCCTCCGTGCACATGCAGAGCTGATGGTCCCCTTGCCTGAAGCTGTTGGTGACCTGCGACGCTCCGCTCCTTTGTCTTTCCGGGCTCAGTATGACAGGCCTCACGGTCCCTTGTGAGGTAGGCTACTTCTCTGTGCCCTCTCCCGGGTCCTATATATGAGGCTGTGTCCCTGAGCTTTTGGGTGGTGTGGTACCCTGGAAGTCACCACACATGGCTGGATCAGCAGACCGCCTGTAGCTGTCGTCTACTCTTGGATCCAGTACCCCCTCGTGCGTAGTGCCTGCGATCTGTCTACCCTCAGGCTACTACCTCCTAGTCGCCTTTTGAGGGTCTCCTCACAATCCTCACACCCCTCTCACTCTCTGGCTCCTTTCAACTGTAACTCCTTCAACTGTTGTTTTTCCTCTCTGCCAACTCTGCCTAGCAACACCTGTTGCTTTCCACAGGCCACACCCCTTTCCCAGGCTAACAGCTAAGGGATTGGTTCTCACATCTGATCACTGTTAACCCTCTACATGCTGCACCCAGGTCTCAGGGAATGTGCCCCTACCTGTGTGTGAGGTGTGGATTGTCAGCAGAAGGTGTTCCAGAAAGACTTAGGATCCTGCAGATCACTGAGGTAGCATATCCCAGGGTGCTGCACATGATCACCGAACAATCAGGCGTTTCATGGCAAATAGCCAACAGGGTCGTAAGAAGCATGTTGGGCAAAAAAGGCGCAAAATAACTGCCCATGAATTGAGGAAAATCAAGTGTGAAGCTGCCAAGATGCCATTTGCCACCAGTTTGGCCATATTTATGAGCTGCAACGTTACTGGAGTATCAAAAAGCACAACTCAGGGACATGGCCAAGATAAATAAGGCTGAAAAAGGCCACCTTTGAACAAGAAATATAATATAAAACGTCAAGACTGGGCCAAGAAATATCTTAAGACTGATTTTTCAAAGGTTTTATGGACTGATGAAATGAGAGTGACTCTTGATGGGCCAGATGGATGGGCCAGAGGCTGGATCAGTAAAGGGCAGAGAGCTCCACTCCGACTCAGACTCCAGCAGGGTGGAAGTGGGTTACTGGTATGAGCTGGTATCATCAAAGATGAACTTGTGGGACCTTTTCGAGTTGAGGATGGAGTGAAGCTCAACTCCCAGACCTACTGCCAGTTTCTGGAAAACAACTTCTTCAAGCAGTGGTACAGGAAGAAATCAGTATCGTTCAAGAAAAACATGATTTTCATGCAGGACAATGCTCCATTACATGCATCCAACTACTCCACAGCGTGGCTCGCCAGTAAAGGCCTAAAAGATGAAAAAATAATGACATGGCCCCCTTGTTCACCAGATCTGAACCCCATAGAGAACCTGTGATCCCTCATAAAATGTGAGATCTACAGGGAGGGAAAACAGTACACCTCTTGGAACAGTGTCTGGGAGGCTGTGGTGGCTGCTGCATGCAATGTTTATCATAAACAGATTAAGCAACTGACAGAATCTATGTATGGTAGGCTGTTGAGTGTCATCATAAAGAAAGGTGGCTATATTGGTCACTCATTTTTTGGGGGTTTTGTTTTTGCATGTCAGAATGTTTATTTCTAAATTTTGTGCAGTTATATTGGTTTACCTGGTGAAAATAAACAAGTGAGATGGAAATATATTTGGTTTTTATTAAGTTGCCTAATAATTTTGCACAGTAATAGTTACCTGCACAAACAGATATCCTCCTAAGATAGCCAAATCTAAAAAAAGACACTCCAATTTCCAAAAATATTAAGCTTTGATATTTATGAGTATTTCGGGTTGATTGAGAACATAATTGTTGATCAATAATAAAAAAAATCCTCTAGAATACAACTTGCCTTATAATTCTGCACACGGTGTATACATACACAGTACAGTTCAAAGTTTTAGGGTCACTTACATATTTCCTTATTTTTGAAAGAAAAGCACATTTTTTTTCAATGAAGCTAGCATTAAATTAAACAGAAATGCACTCTATACATTGTTAATGTGGTAAATGACTATTCTAGCTGCAAACGTCTGGTTTTTAATGCAATATCTACCTAGGTGTATAGAGGCCCATTTCCAACAACCAGAACACTCCAGTCTTCTAATGATTCATTGTGTTTGCTAACTGTGTTAGAAGGCTAATGGATGTTTACAAATCCCTTGAAAACTTGAAATCCCTTGTTTAAGTATGTTAGCACAGCTGAAAACTGTTTTGCTGATTACAGAAGCTATAAAACTGACCTTCATTTGAGCTAGTTGAGAATCTGGAGCATTACAATTGTTGGTTCCATTAAACTCTCAAACTCTCAAAATGGCCAGAAAAAGAGAACTTTCATGTGAAATGCGACAGTCTATTCTTGTTCCTAGAAATGAAGGATATTCCATGCGAGAATTTGCAAAGAAACTAAAGATTTTCTACAACGGTGTGTACTACTCCCTTCAGAGGAAAGCACAAATGGGCTCTAACCAAGGTAGAAAGAGAAGTGGGAGGCCGCGCTGCACAAGTAAGCAACAAGACAAGTACATTAGAGTCTCTAGTTTGAGAAATCGACACCTCACAGGTCCTCAACTGGCAGCTTCATTAAATAGTACCCGCTAAACGCCAGTGTCAACGTCTACAGTGAAGAGGCGACTCCGGGATGCTGGTCTTCAGGGCAGAGTAGCAAAGAAAAAGCCATATCTAAGACTGGCTAATAAAAGGAAAAGATTAATATGGGCAAAAGAACACAGACATTGGACAGAGGAAGATTGGAAAAAAAGTGTTATGGACAGACGAATCGAAGTTTGAGTTGTTTGGATCACACAGAAGAATATTTGTGAGACGCAGAACTACTGAAAAGATGCTGCAAGAGTGCCTGACGCCATCTGTCAAGCATGGTGGAGGTAATGTGATAGTTTGGGGTTGCTTTGATGCTGGTAAAGTGGGAGATTTGTACAATGTAAAAGGGATTTTAAATATGGAAGGCTATCACTCCATTTTGCAGCACAATGCCATACCCTGTGGACAGCGGTTGATTGGAGCCAATTTCATCCTACAACAGGACAATGACCCAAAGCTCACCTCCAAAATATGCATGAACTACAGTCATATGTAAAAGTTTGGGTACCCCTATTAATGTTAATTAGTGATGAGCGAGTACTAAAACGCTCGGGTGCTCGAAGCTCGGGCCGAGCCTCCCAAGATACTCGTGTACTCGTCCCGAGCAACGAGCCCAATGTTATCCTATGGGAGACCCGAGTATTTTTGTGAAATGACCACCGGCAGCATGTCGAAACCCTAAAAATGGCACAAAAGTCTCCGAAGAGTGCTCAAATGACATGGCAACAGCATGGGGAAGACCCCTTGAAGCATTTATCACTCAAAAGTCACAGCTGTGAACAATTTTGTCCGCGTTTTACGCCATTTTTACGGACTCACCAGAAAACCTTCCAAAATGACACCAAAATGAATTTTCATGGCGGAAATGTTAAGGGCACATACCCAATAGTGAGATAGAGCTAATGTATGTTACTTTTTGAGATCAATACATGAAAGATTTTACGTAAAACATTGTGTGGCACTCCGATGTCCCTGAGAAGAGACGTACATAAAGGCCTCTGAGTCTAATGTGCCCATTTTGAGGAAGTGAGTCTTTGTAGTATTTTCCTTTGCCAGGGCAGTCCAAAATTGGGAGGTTCACCAATGCCCCTGCATACAGACGTGCATGAGGGCCTGTAAACCTGAAGTGCCCATTGTAAGGAAGTGGGTCTATTGTAGTATAGCCCTTAGGCAGGGCAGCCAAAAATTGGGAGGCTCCACGTTGTCCCTGGATAGAGACGTGCATGAGGGCCTGTAAACCTGAAGTGCCCATTGGAAGGAAGTGGGTCTATTGTAGTATAGCCCTTAGGCAGGGCAGCCAAAAATTGGGAGGCTCCACGTTGTCCCTGGATAGAGACGTGCATGATGGCCTGTAAACCTGAAGTGCCCATTGTAAGGAAGTGGGTCTTTTGTAGTATAGCCCTGAGGCAGGGCAGCCAAAAATTGGGAGGCTCCACGTTGTCCCTGGATAGAGACGTGCATGATGGCCTGTAAACCTGAAGTGCCCATTGTAAGGAAGTGGGTCTATTGTAGTATAGCCCTTAGGCAGGGCAGCCAAAAATTGGGAGGCTCCACGTTGTCCCTGGATAGAGACGTGCATGAGGGCCTGTTAACCTGAAGTGCCCATTGGAAGGAAGTGGGTCTATTGTAGTATAGCCCTTAGGCAGGGCAGCCAAAAATTGGGAGGCTCAACGTTGTCCCTGGATAGAGACGTGCATGAGGGCCTGTAAACCTGAAGTGCCCATTGGAAGGAAGTGGGTCTTTTGTAGTATAGCCCTTAGGCAGGGCAGCCAAAAATTGGGAGGCTCCACGTTGTCCCTGCATAGAGACGTGCATGAGGGCCTCAAAACATTGTTCCCATTGCAAAGGAGCGGGTCTCCTGTCGTTGTAATGTCCATTCTGCAAAGAATGGGCGAAAAAATTTACCACTGGGGGTATACCTGAAACAAAGGCCTAACTCTTGTAACGGTCATCATGGTGGCGCATGAGGAGAAGGAGGAGCAGTCCAGCGATTATCCAAAGTCCAGAAGTGTGTACCCATGGGTGACTGGAGGTACATGGCAAATTCCCGTTACAAACTTTAAATTCCGCTCTCATTTGCTGGTGGTGTGGTGAAGTCTGGCCCAATCCAACCCTTGTTCATCTTGATCAGAGTCAGCCTGTCAGCATTTTCAGTTGAAAGGCGGGTGCGTTTATCTGTAATGATTCCACCTGCGGCACTAAAAACACGCTCTGACAAAACGCTAGCGGCAGGGCAGGCCAGGACTTCCAAGGCGTAGAGAGCCAATTCATGCCACGTGTCCACCTTGGATACCCAATAATTGTAAGGCACAGAGGAATGTCGGAGTACAGTTGTTCGATCTGCAAGGTACTCCTTGAGCATCTGGGCAAACTTAGGATTTCTTGTGGCACTACCCCGCACCTCAGGGGCTGTGGTACGTGAGGGGCTGAGAAAACTGTCCCACATCTTAAAGACTGTTCCCCTACCTCTGGCGGATTGGACTTGTGCCTCTCTCGGTTGTACGCCTTGGTTGTCCACTGATTCCTGACCTATGCCGCTAGCGTTTTGTGAGGGGAATGCTTTGCCTACTTCCGTGACTATGGCCTTCCGGAACTGCTGCATTTTGGTTGACCTCTCCGCCTCGGGAATAAGAGACATAAAGTTCTCCTTGTAGCGTGGGTCTAACAGTGTTACCAACCAGTAATGATTGTCGGCCAAGATGTTCTTAACGCGAGGGTCACGAGACAGGCAGCTTACCATAAAGTCAGCCATGTGCGCCAGACTCTTAACAGCCAGGACTTCAGTAGCCTGACCAACACGTTGACTGAACATGCTGTCCTCCTCCTCCTCCTCCTCCTCATCTACCCTGTCCTCTGGCCAGCCACGCTGAACCGAGGATATGACTGGTGTGCATGTCATATCCTCAATTTGGCCGGAGATTTGCTCCATGTCTTCATCCTCCTCCTCGTCATAGTCCTCCACTGCACGTTGTGATGAGACGAGGCTGGGCTGTGTGTTATCACCCACACCCACTACTGTTTCTTGCTGCAACTCATCGCGCTCCGCCTGCAATGCATCATGTTTGGTTTTGAGCAGAAACTGTTTTAGAAGGCAGAGTAGCGGTATGGTGACGCTAATAATGGCGTCATCACCACTCACCATCTTGGTGGAGTCCTCAAAGTTTTGGAGGATGGAACATAGGTCGGACATCCATCTCCACTCCTCAGGTGTTATGTGTGGAGTTTGACCCATTTCCCGACGGCTTAGGTGATGCAGGTACTCAACAACTGCCCTCTTCTGCTCACATATCCTGACCAACATGTGCAGAGTTGAATTCCAACGCGTGGGGACATCACACACCAGTCTGTGAGCCGGAAGATGCAAACTGCGCTGAAAGCCGGCAAGGCCGGCTGAAGCAGTAGGTGACTTTCGAAAATGTGCAGACAGGCGGCGAACTTTTACCAGCAGATCAGACAGCTCTGGGTATGACTTTAGAAACCGCTGAACCACGAGGTTGAGCACATGGGCCACGCATGGAACATGTGTCAGCTGGCCTCGCCTCAAAGCCGCCACCAGGTTCCGGCCATTGTCACACACGACCTTTCCTGGCTTTAGGTTCAGAGGTGTGAGCCAGTGATCTGCCTGCTGTTTCAGAGCTGTCCACAGCTCTTCTGCATTGTGGGGTTTGTCACCTATGCAGATTAGCTTCAGCACAGCCTGTTGCCGCTTCGCCGAGGCAGTGCTGCAGTGCTTCCAGCTTGGGACTGGTGTGGAGGGTACAGTGGATGAGGATGCGCAGGAGGAGGAGGAGGCTGAAGAGCATGACATTCCGGAGCTGTAGAGTGTGGGTGAAACACTGACTGAGGTAGGGCCTGCAAACCTTGGTGTGGGAAGGACATGTTCCGTCCCTCGCTCAGACTGGGTCCCAGCTTCCACAATATTAACCCAGTGTGCCGTCAACGAGATGTAGCGGCTTTGCCCACAAGCACTTGTCCACGTGTCTGTGGTTAGGTGGACTTTGGGTGAAACAGCGTTGTTCAGGGCACGTGTGATGTTTTGTGACACGTGGTTATGCACGCCTCCCTCCCCCTGTGCACTGCTGTCCTCGCTCTGCATATCCTCCTGCCAGGTTGGGTCAGTTACTGGATCATCCACCACGTCGTCTTCCTCTTCCGCACCCTGCTCCTCCTCCTGACTTCCTGACAATTGTGTCTCATCATCGTCCACCCCTTGTTGAGACACGTTGCCAACTTCGTGAGAACGTGGCTGCTCAAATATTTGGCCATCTGTACATACGATCTCCTCATGACCCACTTCAACATGAGCTGGCAAGAGGCCAGAATGTGCGAATGGAAACGTGAACAGCTCTTCCAGGTGTCCAAGTGTGGGATCATTAATGTCCGAGGACGTGTACTCAGCCTTGTGGTAGGAAGGAGGATCAGGTTCTGAAATGTGCGGTGCAGTATCACGGCTACTGACACTTGACCGTGTGGAAGACAGAGTGTTTGTGGTGGTGCCAATCTGACTGGAAGCATTATCCGCTATCCAACTAACAACCTGTTGACACTGGTCTTGGTTCAAGAGCGGTGTACTGCTGCGGTCCCCAAGAATTTGGGACAGGACGTGCGAGCGACTAGATGTGGCCCTTTGTTGTGGCAAAATTAGAGCTTGCCCACGACCTCGGCCTCTGCCTGCACCACCATCACGTCCACTTCCTTGTTCCTTGCCAACGCCCTTGCGCATTTTGCAATGCTGTGCTGACGTGTATTCACTAGACTTGGGCGTTATATCAAAGTTTGTGCAAATCGTGCACCTGTACGCTGCCACCGACAGGCACACACATGCGGTTTTTAAATGCAAGCACGGACGCACTAAGAACCTAACACAGGTTTTAGGAGCAAAAATTAAGAACTCTGACACTTTCAGCCACTGCTGACTGACGTGTATTATACACTACACTTGTGCGTTATATAATAGTTTGGTAAAAACGCACACAAGTGCACCTGTACGCTGCCACCGACAGGCACACACGTGCGGTTTTTAAATGCAAGCACGGACGCACTAAGAACCTAACAGGTTTTAGGAGCGACAATTGCTGAGAAGTCTGACACTATCAGGACTGTTTTAGACTGTGTACACCAGCCCCAGATATGGTGAAGGCTGGTATACGGTCACCACTAGGAATGGCTATATACCCTGCCTGCCTGCCTGTATACTGCTACAATAGTCCTGACAAGGACTCTTTTGGTCACTAGCCTGTATTCCAACCTGGCTATACCCTGCCTGTATACAGCAACAATAGTCCTGAGAAGGACTCTGCTACTGTACTCCGACCTGGCTATACCCTGCCTGCCTGTATACAACTAGAATAGTCCTGAGAAGGACTTTTGGTCACACTGTTTGCAGCCCTGCTACGGAAATAGCTATAAAGGGCCGCAAACCTTTCCCTGAAGCAGCGACCCTCTCCCTGCACTGACTGTCTGGATAGCTGTGAGCAGAGCACAGCGCGCCCGCCGGTATAAAGGCTCGGTCACGCTGTGCAGGCCGGCCAATCACTGCAATTCCACAACTAACAGGGCTGTGGCATTGCAGTGGTCTGCCAGCCAATCCCTGCATGAGGGCTGGCTCTCAAAAGAGCGCCAACATGCAGAAATGAAGACCACGAGTACAGCACGAGTATCGCGAGATTACTCGGTCCCCGCCGAGTAGCCCGAGTACAGTGATACTCGTGCGAGTACCGAGTAGTAACAAGCATGCTCGCTCATCACTAATGTTAATCTTTTTTCTTTACAACAATTTGGGTTTTTGCAACAGCTATTTCAGTTTCATATAGCTAATAACTGATGGACTCAGTAATATTTCTGGATTGAAATGAGGTTTATTGTACTAACAGAAAATGTGCAATCCGCATTTAAACAAAATTTGACCGGTGCAAAAGTATGAGCACCTCAGCATAAAAGTGACATTAATATTTTGTAGATCCTCCTTTTGCAAAAATAACAGCCTCTAGTCGCTTCCTGTAGCTTTTAATGAGTTCCTGGATCCTGGATGAAGGTATATTTGACCATTCCTGTTTACAAAACAATTCCAGTTCAGTTAAGTTTGATGGTCGCCGAGCATGGACAGCACGCTTCAAATCATCCCACAGATGTTCAATGATATTCAGGTCTGGGGACTGGGATGGCCATTCCAGAACATTGTTATTGTTCCTCTGCATGAATGCCTGAGTAGATTTGGAGCGGTGTTTTGGATCATTGTCTTGCTGAAGTATCCATCCCCTGCGTAACTTCAAATTCGTCACTGATTCTTGCACATTATTGTCAAGAATCTGCTGATACTGAGTTGAATCCATTCGACCCTCAACTTTAACAAAATTCCTGGTGCTGGCATTGGCCACACAGCCCCAAAGCATGATGGAACCTCCACCAAATTTTACTGTGGGTAGCAAGTGCTTTTCTTGGAATGCCGTGTTTTATTGCCTCCATGCATAACGCCTTTTTGTATGACCAAACAACTCAATCTTTGTTTCATCAGTCCACAGGATATTCTTCAAAAATGTAACAGGCTTGTCCAAATGTGCTTTTGCATACCTCAGGCGACTCTGTTTGTGGCGTGCTTGCAGAAATGGCTTCTTTCGCATCACTCTCCCATACAGCTTCTCCTTGTGCAAAGTGCACTGTATTGTTGACCGATGCACATTGACACCATCTGCAGCAAGATGATGCTGCAGGTCTTTGGAGGTGGTCTGTGGATTTTCCTTGATTGTTCTCACCATTCTTCTTCTCTGCCTTTCTGATATTTTTCTTGGCCTGCCACTTCTGGGCTTAACAAGAACTGTACCTGTGTTCTTCCATTTCCTTAATATGTTCCTCACAGTGGAAATTGACAGTTTAAATCTCTGAGCCAACTTTTTCTATCCTTCCCCTGAACAACTATGTTGAATAATCTTTGTTTTCAGATCATTTGAGAGTTGTTTTGAGGAGCCCATGATCCACTCTTCATAGGAGATTCAAATACGAGAACAACTTACAAGTGGCCACCTGTTGTAGCTGTTCTGTTTCAAAAGTCAGCTTATGGGATCACCAGTGAGGTCCAACAACAACTTACTGCCTGCCTACTGTATCTGAGCATTAGTATGAAACCACTTATGAACGCATATCCCTAGACCAGTGTATTGCCCAACAAAGATGCAAAGATGGCCAAAGCAAAACACAAAACACAGCAAATTGTAATTATACAGAGACTGTCCCAAATTCCGTGCTATGCCATCTATGAAATCAGTTAATGGACAGACAATAGATTATCTTATTACTCTATATTTCAACTCTCATGCAGGAGAGAAAAAAACAAAAAAATCAACAAAAAACAATACTCACTGGTGATGCCAGAGATTTTGAACCGTGTGTACAGCCTTACCCAGAATATTCGTGAAATCAGAGAGAGTGAAATAAAGTGTAAGAATAAAGTTTCTCACCTTGCTTCAGCTGAAATTTCACTGTCTCAAGAGTCCCCAAATCTTCTTCCGAATAGGCTGGTTGGCCACGGCTCCACCTTAGGCACCAAAAACTGTTGTAGCTGTTCTGTTTCAAAAGTCAGCTTACGGGATCACCAGTGAGGTCCTCTGAATTAGGCCTCTTCAGGCCTAATCAAGATCGAGTGCTCGGAGAAAAGACCTGCATCCATGTGAGCATGATCAGTTTTCTGTTTATTCAGCCAAGGTACAGTTTATTTATACCATTTACAGATCAATGTGATATTGCAAAAAAGGCTTCTAGCTGGAATTTACAAGTTGATTATATGACCTTTAAGTTTTAGAAAAACAAAAATGTAGAGTCATGCATATGAGATAAGAAGACAATAATAATCCTTGAGCTTGCTTCTTATTGGGAAGGCTCCATAATGACTATGAACTAACACCAGATATACTTACTAATAGAACAATAAATCAAGAAATAGAGAAACTATTAACCCTTCTATATCACCACCTTAAATACCTTTTCTCATGATTGGATACACCTGCCTATGAAGTTCAAAGCTCAATGAGGTTACAAAACCAATTTAGTGCTTTAATAAGTCAGTAAAAAGTAGTTAGGAGTGTTCAAATCAAGAAATTGATAAGGGTGCCCATACTTTTGCACCGGTCAAATTTTGTTTAAATGCGGATTACACATTTTCTGTTAGTACAATAAACCTCATTTCAATCTAGAAATATTACTGAGTCTATCAGTTATTAGATATGTGAAACTGAAATAGCTGTTGCAAAAACCCAAATTGTTGTAAAGAAAAAAGGTTAACATTAATAGGGGTGCCCAAACTTTTTCATATGACTGTATTTAGGGAAGAAGCAGGCAGCTGGTATTCTATCTGTAATGGAGTGGCCAGCCCAGTCACCAGATCTCAACCCTATTGAGCTGTTGTGGGAGCAGCTTGACCGTATGGTACGCAAAAAGTGCCCATCAAGCCAATCCAACTTGTGGGAGGGGGGAAGCATGGGGTGAAATATCTCCATATTACCTCCGCAAATTAACAGCTAGAATGCCAAAGGTCTGCAAAGCTGAAATTGCTGCAAAGGAGCATTCGGTAATGAAAGCAATGTGTGAAGAAGAAAATTATTATTTCAAGTAAAAATCATTATTTCTAACCTCGTCAATGTCTGGACTATATTTTCTGTTCCTTATGCAACCCATTTGATAAATAAAAGTATGATTTTTCATGGAAAAGACAAAATTGTCTGGGTGACCCCAAACTTTTGAACTCTAGTGTATATACGTGATCTATATATCATATATATTAATTAATTTCCTGTCCATTACTAAATCTTTCCCGTGTTTATGCACTCTTGTCCCCCTTACCGAAATTGACCTCTGCAGGGTGTTGGCACTCATGCCATTGCATCAGTAAGACAAACATATTAAGAATTTCATCCATAAAGCTTGGATAGTTTCCATCTATATTGCCATCCATGTATTTCCTAGCTTAATAAAGGCAATGTATCTATACAATCTAGGTACTATATTTCTGATCTGATCTACGGTAGAGAATAGTACATGCTGTGATTTGTTTTTCTACAGACTCTGTCCGTGTGAAAAAACTGTCATCTGAACAGTCAAACAATTATTTTGGTCAGTGTGCTATGCGATTTTTACACATCCATATAATACTCTTGACTGAACTACAGTTTACTCACAGACAGAAACATCTATAAAAGAGTTCTGTATTCTCGTTACTCATTATAAATGCTCTTAAATATTAACAATACTGTAAGAAAAGATTACTGTTTCTTAATCTTCCACCTTTTTATATAAGTAAAAAAGTTGATAAAGAATGGCATATGTAACACCAGGCAGAGGATACAAGCAATGATAAAATATATCCATCCACTAAGATATGTGACTGATTACCAAGTTTCCACCCTTTTTTAATGTGCTGATGAGATGTGTCACTTTTCACGGCACAGAAAGTACTAGGACGTTATTCCAGTCACAGCTCTCATGTCTGAATTTTCTTCTGGCTCATTTGGCGACAAGCCGATATCTCTTAGGGAAATTAATTGTCAATTAACCTTGTCAACTTTCAAGAGAAAACTCAGAGGGAACTGTCCTCACGGCGTCAGGGCCTTTGCAAAGAGCCTGCTCTAAACTTGACAGATATGTCTTATCTTTGGAGAGCAATGTACCCAGAGAATTACACTTCTGGAAAATGTCTTAGAATAATGCGTGTTATATCGGACAACTGGCCTTGGCACCGATAAAAAGAAAAACGGGTTACTTACAGTTCTGTTGATATTTTAACTAGTTTCTCCAAAACATCTTGGGACACCGGAGGTAATGGGAACAATCATCATATATGATGAGTGATGACCAATCTGGACCAATCTAGACACATAAAAACTTAAGAGGAGGGGCTTGATACCGGGGAGCAAGGCGACACATGCCCACACAATCAATTAGTCAGCAACCAGGAAACAAGTGAGACACAGGAGAATACGGTCGCTGAGGGGAGAGCTGCGCCGTTGCTCCCTCAGTAGCGGGAGCCCACAAAATAGGGTGTGGAGCCCTTGGCTGGTGGGCACTGCAAGTTCTGCCAGCAGAATCCACCGATAAAAAAACTGTGGAGGAAAGAAGCGCAATAGGGTCTTACCCAAATAACAATGGGAGAGGAAAGTAGGGAGATGCTACTCACCTATAGGGGTTGTGACAGTCACAACTCCTATAACAGCATGTATGTGGATAATCCAGAGTCACAGCAGCGGTCCCTCGGTTTTTGGCAGATAACAGAGAGTAATAGATTAAGGGATTTCAAGCCGCGCCAATGACGATCCAGTTAAGCCATTAGATTAATGTTCCTTTATTCCAATTACAGGTCTACGCGTTTCGGAAGGCACCCCTTCCTTCTTCAGGACCAGATAGCAAGAAAAACATCAAATCTGCTGTCCAGAAAGTCCTTACAGCACTATATACCCCACTGATGACGTCATGATCCACCCACTTTCAGAAAATATCGGCGGGAATCAACGCATTTACAAATACAATGACGTGGCAACTTCACTAAACACAATTTCATAAATAAATCACTTAAAACCATTTCTTCCATTCTTAGGAATAATGGAAGCCCAAGTACACATAAAAAATAATAAAAACTTGTAATAATATGAAAAAAAGCAATGTGCGTGTGAAGACTCTTTTTTTATATCTCTGTCATATAAATGTATGTAAAAAAACTGTATGTATAGAGTGAATATCTGTGAAATCACCCAACAAAGCCTAGAACACCACATTATTATGTGCTACCTAGGGCAGGGTTGTGAAAGTGTACTCCCTTGCTATAGTCGGAGCCACAGAGAAGCTGTTATTAGTCGTGAAGGAAAAAAATAGACTGATAAACTGTGAACATTGGTGCAAACACCAAAAGGAAGTCTAAGTGCATAGAAGTGAAAGTCTGCTAAATACCCCAAACACAGTCTAGAACACCACATCATTATATGATACCTAGGACAAGGTTGTAGGAATGTACTCCCTGGCTACAATCAGAGCCACAGGGGAGCTGTTATAGATAGTGAAAAAAGGAATCGGCTAAACAATTATGACCAATAGTGAAACCATATACAAAAAGCCCTGGAAAGAAAAATCCAAGGAAAACATTTAGGGGGGAAAAAATACAAAAGCCCTCTTTAATGAGGACAAACCATAAGCCCGACAAAATAAACTCAAGCCAATTACACGAGAATTAAAGGACTCATCTGTGAACCCTGCTGATGAGGAAACAGACTCTGAGCCTAATAGCTCGGTTTAATGCATACGTGTCGAGACAGAAGTGCAAGAAAAATATGAAATGTGCAATTGGGTACAAAGAAAACAGACAGGCATCTCCCTACCATGAGGGTTTAACTTAGGTCAAGAGCGTGGGAAAAAACACTACCGCGCACGCTCCAAAATTAGATATGTAGCGAGTGTAACAAGAAACAATTGAAGGGGTGAGAAAAGTTCAGAGGCGTGGGAAAAAAAACCAGTGCGCATGTCCATAATCTGTGTATTATAGAAAATACATATAAAATGGTGTCATATTATATGTAGAACTTAATAATTTATATGTAAAAGTGTAGGGCATAGCATAGGGATTATCTTATAAAATTAAAATTCACATATGAATATATGAACAATTTTATACTAAAATGTGTAACAAAATGTATAAAAAGCACATAATAATGTGGTGTTCTAGGCTTTGTTGGGTGATTTCACAGATATTCACTCTATACATACAGTTTTTTTACATACATTTATATGACAGAGATATAAAAAAAGAGTCTTCACACGCACATTGCTTTTTTTCATATTATTACAAGTTTTTATTATTTTTTATGTGTACTTGGGCTTCCATTATTCCTAAGAAGGGAAGAAATGGTTTTAAGTGATTTATTTATGAAATTGTGTTTAGTGAAGTTGCCACGTCATTGTATTTGTAAATGCGTTGATTCCCGCCGATTTTTTCTGAAAGTGGGTGGATCATGACGTCATCAGTGGGGTATATAGTGCTGTAAGGACTTTCTGGACAGCAGATTTGATGTTTTTCTTGCTATCTGGTCCTGAAGAAGGAAGGGGTGCCTTCCAAAACGCGTAGACCTGTAATTGGAATAAAGGAACATTAATCTAATGGCTTAACTTGATCGTCATTGGCGCGGCTTGAAATCCCTTAATCTATTACTCTCTGTTATCTGCCAAAAACCGAGGGACCGCTGCTGTGACTCTGGATTATCCACATACATGCTGTTATAGGAGTTGTGACTGTCACAACCCCTATAGGTGAGTAGCATCTCCCTACTTTCCTCTCCCATTGTTATTTGGGTAAGACCCTATTGCGCTTCTTTCCTCCACAGTTTTTTTATCGGTTTCGTCTTTGGACCTGGCTTGACCAGTTCTTCTTGGTGTGGAGACAGCTGCAAAGGGTTGACTATCTTATAATGGAATATTTCAATAATCGATTGTCCTCCAGGGAGAGACTGATCCTACAGACAGTAGGTACCCCTGAACTTAATATTGACTGGGATTTAGATTTACCGAATGTATATTCAGAGGAGGATACGGTGAATATGAAGAAATTGTTCCTACAATTGGAAGACCTTCTGAAAGAGGAACTAAAATTTGGCTTGGATGCCCGGTTTCTTACCATTTATATGGAAGAAAAGTTGTGCCCTAGGGGCTTAAGGATAAAACATGATACGCCTTTCCCATTGGATCCTGTATTTTCTGCAGAATGGGATGGGATACTTAATAACTGTATGCAAGCTATGCTACAATGTCTGTTCAAGAAAAGAACTATGATTGCAAATGAGGCAACAACTAAAATTAAGGACTTATACAAGGAATTGGGACATTTTGATCTCCATCCTGAATATAAAATTGTTAATTCTGATATCAATACTAGACTTATCCAGCTTGAACAGGAGACTATTTTCAGGAAATCTAAAAAGTTGCAGAGGGACCGACAGGATAAAATCCCTAACATAGCCCGCGATACCATACCAAAGGCCAGTTCCGGAGAAACTGTCAAACGTATGCCCAGGTCCAATAGTTATAATAGAAATTTCTTCAATAGTAAATTTCATAGGAAAAGATCCCTTTCCTCAAACAGGAAACTAAGTGAGAATTGTCATAATTGTTTAGCCGATTCCTTTTTTCACTATCTATAACAGCTCCCCTGTGGCTCTGATTGTAGCCAGGGAGTACATTCCTACAACCTTGTCCTAGGTATCATATTATGATGTGGTGTTCTAGACTGTGTTTGGGGTATTTAGCAGACTTTCACTTCTATGCACTTAGACTTCCTTTTGGTGTTTGCACCAATGTTCACAGTTTATCAGTCTATTTTTTTCCTTCACGACTAATAACAGCTTCTCTGTGGCTCCGACTATAGCAAGGGAGTACACTTTCACAACCCTGCCCTAGGTAGCACATAATAATGTGGTGTTCTAGGCTTTGTTGGGTGATTTCACAGATATTCACTCTATACATACAGTTTTTTTACATACATTTATATGACAGAGATATAAAAAAAGAGTCTTCACACGCACATTGCTTTTTTTCATATTATTACAAGTTTTTATTATTTTTTATGTGTACTTGGGCTTCCATTATTCCTAAGAAGGGAAGAAATGGTTTTAAGTGATTTATTTATGAAATTGTGTTTAGTGAAGTTGCCACGTCATTGTATTTGTAAATGCGTTGATTCCCGCCGATTTTTTCAAAAAGTGGGTGGATCATGACGTCATCAGTGGGGTATATAGTGCTGTAAGGACTTTCTGGACAGCAGATTTGATGTTTTTCTTGCTATCTGGTCCTGAAGAAGGAAGGGGTGCCTTCCGAAATGCGTAGACCTGTAATTGGAATAAAGGAACATTAATCTAATGGCTTAACTTGATCGTCATTGGCGCGGCTTGAAATCCCTTAATCTATTACTCTCTGTTATCTGCCAAAAACCGAGGGACCGCTGCTGTGACTCTGGATTATCCACATACATGCTGTTATAGGAGTTGTGACTGTCACAACCCCTATAGGTGAGTAGCATCTCCCTACTTTCCTCTCCCATTGTTATTTGGGTAAGACCCTATTGCGCTTCTTTCCTCCACAGTTTTTTTATCGGTTTCGTCTTTGGACCTGGCTTGACCAGTTCTTCTTGGTGTGGAGACAGCTGCAAAGGGTTGACTATCTTATAATGGAATATTTCAATAATCGATTGTCCTCCAGGGAGAGACTGATCCTACAGACAGTAGGTACCCCTGAACTTAATATTGACTGGGATTTAGATTTACCGAATGTATATTCAGAGGAGGATACGGTGAATATGAAGAAATTGTTCCTACAATTGGAAGACCTTCTGAAAGAGGAACTAAAATTTGGCTTGGATGCCCGGTTTCTTACCATTTATATGGAAGAAAAGTTGTGCCCTAGGGGCTTAAGGATAAAACATGATACGCCTTTCCCATTGGATCCTGTATTTTCTGCAGAATGGGATGGGATACTTAATAACTGTATGCAAGCTATGCTACAATGTCTGTTCAAGAAAAGAACTATGATTGCAAATGAGGCAACAACTAAAATTAAGGACTTATACAAGGAATTGGGACATTTTGATCTCCATCCTGAATATAAAATTGTTAATTCTGATATCAATACTAGACTTATCCAGCTTGAACAGGAGACTATTTTCAGGAAATCTAAAAAGTTGCAGAGGGACCGACAGGATAAAATCCCTAACATAGCCCGCGATACCATACCAAAGGCCAGTTCCGGAGAAACTGTCAAACGTATGCCCAGGTCCAATAGTTATAATAGAAATTTCTTCAATAGTAAATTTCATAGGAAAAGATCCCTTTCCTCAAACAGGAAACTAAGTGAGAATTCACATACTGCAAAATTACAGAAAACCTCTAATCCTCCGTCTACTAGCCGGGCCCCCCCCATAGATAACAATATGGATTTGACATCAGGGGATGTGTTTCTTACAGAACCGGCAGCGGGGGTAACTAACACTACTACCAATGAAATAAGTCCTATTGATCTTGTGGAGAAATCTACAGATTGTATACCCAAAGGGGGAGAAAGTTTGAGAGATTTCGAGACCACTAAGCTACATCTTGAAGCTCTCAGAGCACAAATTGAGAGAATACGTAAGGGTATAGATTCAGACCTGGGACAACTACCTATTAATGTAGTCCCAACTGATGAACCCGATAAAGATTTCATAGATCTTTTAGAACTATCTACTCATGATGAATTTATTCCTCTACCTGAAATACAAACTGACAGTACAACTGTGGTATCCATTCCTCCCGGTTTTTCCCCTGACATCAGCCCTAAAATTAATACGATCATCATTGACAATTCACAGAAAGGTAATACCTGTGTTCCTTTTTTATCTCTGGCCAAAAACAACCAGAGCCAGATCACCAGTTTCATGACTCCAAAAATAAGAAAAAGAAAAAATACTATAGAGGATCAAGAGCTGGAATTAGGATCCAACAAAAAAGAAAAAAGAGGGCCCCCTTACTGAATACAAATTCGGGAATATTTAATTTATCTGATTATACTCTAACTAAGGGTGAGCTTAAAATCCTCAGTAAGGGGTTATCTTTTTGTCCTGCCACTAGTGCAAATGATTTTGAACTATACTTAGATTTTCACAAATTCATAAGAAAGTTGACCCTAGCTCGACATTTTCAGACGCACAAAACCCACCCTAGGACCTCCACTGAGGATCCTGACAATTTTTTTCACACAGAATTAAAACAAAAATCCAATTTCTACCCCACGCATAGTAAAGGTCATCATTTGGAGACCTTTAGTGATCTTGTACTGAAGCATTTTAAGAAACTTTCTGAATATAGAACCTCAGTCAAAACCAATCTTAATTTGGAGGAGAGAAAAGCACTCCTTACTTTAAAAAATAACCCGAATTTAGTCATTAGAAGTGCAGATAAGGGCGGGGGGATTGTACTGCAAAATAAAAATGCATATCTACAAGAAGCAATGAGGAATCTATCCAATACTACTCACTATGAGGTGGCGGACATAGCTGACTACAACCGAGCGGTAATTGAATACCATACCTTTATAAACAGGGCATCGACAGCAGGGGTTTTAAACAAAGAGGAGACTAAATTTTTAAGTATAAAAAATCCAAAAATGGCCTTTTATTATCATCTCCCAAAGATTCATAAAAATTTGGTAAACCCGCCGGGGAGACCCATTATTTCAGGGATCGATTCTCTGACGTCTAATCTAGCCGCTTATATAGATGTTATTATGAGAATACATGTCACTAACTTGAAGAGTCATCTCCGGGATTTCACTGATCTTATTAATGTGATCAAGAACATACAATGGGAGGACACCTATTTATTTCTGACACTAGATATATCTGCCCTATACACAAATATTTCCCATCAATTAGGTTTGGAATGTTTTAAACAGTTTTTAATGGTGGATGAACGGCTACCTGACAGACAAAAAGATTTTATCCTGGAAGGAATGAAATTCATATTATCTAATAACTATTTTACATTCCAAAATACATTGTACCATCAGCACTGCGGGACTGCGATGGGCTCAAAAGTCGCACCTACGTTTGCAAATCTTTTTATGGGGATGTTTGAATTAAAATATATAATGAATTCGACATTATTCAAACATGTGATCACGTATAAAAGATATATTGACGACCTCTTTATAATTTGGAACAACACTGAGGATAATGTGGAGGAATTCTTGGGTCAGTTGGATAATAATTCCTGGGGTCTTACCTTCTCCCCCACGGTCCAAAAAGATAGCATTGACTTTCTAGACCTCACGATCACACATAAAGAGGGTGGAATTTACACGAAAACCTTTTTTAAAAAAGTGGACAGCAATAGCTACATCCATTTTTCCAGTAATCACTACAAAAAGTGGCTACAAAACGTTCCTAGGAACCAGTTCCATAGAATTAGAAGGAATTGTACTTTGGATATCGATTTCAAAATACAGGCTGACGTTTTGAAGGATAAGTTTCTGGAAAAAGACTATCCTCCTCCTTTAATTAAAAAAGCGTATCAGATCAATAAAGATTTGGCACAGGTGGATCTATTAAAACCTACTGGCCAGAAGGTTGATAATAACTTATATAGATATGCGTCTAATTTATTAATAACATATAGCAATGACAGTACTTTGATTAAAAACATTGTCAGAAAGCACTGGGGTATCCTTTTGAAGGATCCTTATCTAAAGGATGTAATTCCTGAAGTGCCCGGTATAACTTATCGGAGGGCTTCCACCTTAAAAAATCAATTGGCCCCCAGCCGGCTCAGAGAGACCAATAGTTTGGGTACTGTAAATAAAACCAGGGGATCCTTTAAATGTCTGTCGAAAAATTGCTTATGCTGCAAGTCGATACAACATAAAAGAACCGAATTCAGTTCCGTTACAGGGGGAGAGGTTTTTCCCATCAGATCATACCTTACGTGCCAATCCGAATATGTCATCTATTTAATCGAGTGCGAATGCCAAAAACAGTATATTGGGAGAACTATTCAGGCTCTACATAATAGGGTCAACTCGCACAGACATAACATCAAAATAGGTTTTATGATGCATGGTCTATCTAGACATATTACGGTAGACCATAGAGGGGTTTCCAAACTTAGGATCACTCCGATCGAACAGATACCCTCTGATGCCCATAACCGGATGGATGCTTTAAAAAGGAAAGAGACATATTGGATTTATAAATTAAATACATTAAAACCCTTGGGACTGAATGAGGTTACAGACTTGTTTTTCTAATTGTATTCAGAACATCAATAGTATACCCACCTTTTTAACGGCTATAGGATTTATTGGGTCCGTGTACTTATCGTTGCAATCATATGCCAAGAATTGAGAGAAACTGGCTGATAATTAATTATTATTATAATTTTTATGTTTTTAATTATTACCCTCCAGTATTGTTTTATATTGACCTTTTTATATTTTAGGTGTTTTATAAGTTTCTATGTTATGATATGTGTTTATATATATTAATTGATCAGGTTTGAAATACGCGAATTTCTATTTTAACAAAATAACCCCTATTTTATGCCCCTATATATATATTTTTTTATACATTTTTTATACATTTTGTTACACATTTTAGTATAAAATTGTTCATATATTCATATGTGAATTTTAATTTTATAAGATAATCCCTATGCTATGCCCTACACTTTTACATATAAATTATTAAGTTCTACATATAATATAACACCATTTTATATGTATTTTCTATAATACACAGATTATGGACATGCGCACTGGTTTTTTTCCCACGCCTCTGAACTTTTCTCACCCCTTCAATTGTTTCTTGTTACACTCGCTACATATCTAATTTTGGAGCGTGCGCGGTAGTGTTTTTTCCCACGCTCTTGACCTAAGTTAAACCCTCATGGTAGGGAGATGCCTGTCTGTTTTCTTTGCACCCAATTGCACATTTCATATTTTTCTTGCACTTCTGTCTCGACACGTATGCATTAAACCGAGCTATTAGGCTCAGAGTCTGTTTCCTCATCAGCAGGGTTCACAGATGAGTCCTTTAATTCTCGTGTAATTGGCTTGAGTTTATTTTGTCGGGCTTATGGTTTGTCCTCATTAAAGAGGGCTTTTGTATTTTTTCCCCCCTAAATGTTTTCCTTGGATTTTTCTTTCCAGGGCTTTTTGTATATGGTTTCACTATTGGTCATAATTGTTTAGCCGATTCCTTTTTTCACTATCTATAACAGCTCCCCTGTGGCTCTGATTGTAGCCAGGGAGTACATTCCTACAACCTTGTCCTAGGTATCATATAATGATGTGGTGTTCTAGACTGTGTTTGGGGTATTTAGCAGACTTTCACTTCTATGCACTTAGACTTCCTTTTGGTGTTTGCACCAATGTTCACAGTTTATCAGTCTATTTTTTTCCTTCACGACTAATAACAGCTTCTCTGTGGCTCCGACTATAGCAAGGGAGTACACTTTCACAACCCTGCCCTAGGTAGCACATAATAATGTGGTGTTCTAGGCTTTGTTGGGTGATTTCACAGATATTCACTCTATACATACAGTTTTTTTACATACATTTATATGACAGAGATATAAAAAAAGAGTCTTCACACGCACATTGCTTTTTTTCATATTATTACAAGTTTTTATTATTTTTTATGTGTACTTGGGCTTCCATTATTCCTAAGAAGGGAAGAAATGGTTTTAAGTGATTTATTTATGAAATTGTGTTTAGTGAAGTTGCCACGTCATTGTATTTGTAAATGCGTTGATTCCCGCCGATTTTTTCTGAAAGTGGGTGGATCATGACGTCATCAGTGGGGTATATAGTGCTGTAAGGACTTTCTGGACAGCAGATTTGATGTTTTTCTTGCTATCTGGTCCTGAAGAAGGAAGGGGTGCCTTCCGAAACGCGTAGACCTGTAATTGGAATAAAGGAACATTAATCTAATGGCTTAACTTGATCGTCATTGGCGCGGCTTGAAATCCCTTAATCTATTACTCTCTGTTATCTAGCAGAATCCACCGGGCAGAGGATTTCAAGTCTTCTGACCTACACACAGTGCCCGGGGCACAGCAGCATATAGAGCCAGGAGTCGTGACCATAGGGCGGCCCCATCTACGGACTCACGCTGCCTGCTATGGGATGGGAAAGAAACCATTCTCAGGGCTCGGGTCCCAGTGTAGCTTCAAGCCGCAAGGACTCACACACAACACGGCGCAGGGAGGAAAGACTCACTGAAAGAAACACCGGTTCTGACCTCCGAACTATCCGGGATCCGCTGGAGCCCATCAAAGCGGAGTACGGCAGTCCAAAGACGGTGACATCTCAGTGAGTGAAGAACCTTAACTGCAACCTCTGTGTCGTCCCTTCCTTCTAACGCCTTTGCTGCACAGCAGCCAGAGTGGACTACTACTCCCAACCTCCCTGTGGGCCCAAGCTCTGCCTGTGGAGATCTGTACCAACCTAGCTGCACTACCACTGGCCCTCAGAGGAAACTCCTTGCAGCAGCGACTCCCACATTATAGCCACACACCACAGGTGGCGTCACGAATAACTGCAACTCCTATCATCCCCATCTCCCCATCTTTTATTGACACCGACGGGGTCATGGAACCGGGCCAGGCTGCTATGACATTCCTAAACTGGCCCAGTGACGAGTAACCCAAAATATAAGACCCCGTAGGCTCGTCAACTTTGACATCACAAACAGGATTTCATGCCTGTCCTAACGGGTACTGTGCACCTAATGAACTCTGTATATCGTGTTCACTAAAAGAAGAACTGCGTGATCTGTTCCGAGCATAGACTCTAGCTTTATGCTGATGCCTATGGTACTTCCGCTCAAGGCACCCCCTTTGTCTCACGTTTTATTCCATTCAGGCCTGTTACCTTCAGGAGTTTTAAACTACCTAGGGCCTTGCTGTTGAGCTTCCTACTTGATGATCCATCTCACTCGGTCAGTGTCGGACTGGAGTACCTAGGGTCCACCAGTAGAACTGACTTTAGGGCTCAACTCTAAATTTCAATAATCAGGTTAATCACCCTTGTGTTTTAGTATTTGTTAGGAGGCTTAGTCGTAAGTTTCTTCTTAAAGACAGAAGATGGCAAAAGTATAGACCACTACTTCTTTTTTTGCATTTTTTTCAGGTGTTTTCCAGGCAAAATAATTCTGAAAAAGACTGTGTGCAAATAACCTTGCTCACTCTACCAGGGTCCAGGGATGTCTCTTGCCGCTGCTCTGACCTTTGTTGATTGGTAGCAGCGGTGACTTCATGTTTACAGCACTGTAATCTATTACTGAGCTCAGTGGCTTGTGACATCTATATCAGACGTTAAGTTTAGTGATTGACTTAAGCGCTGCAGACGTAACTTCCGAGCTGCAGCCAATCAACACATACCATATGTAAGGGATGGACTATGCCCGTATGCTCCAGCCCTGAAGTTAGCAACTGCGTCGCAGTATGAGTGTGAACTGTGCCATATGTCTATGTAAATATTGTGCACATAATGTGATTTTGCATAGAGTGTAAACGTGGTCATCTAGTGACCGATTCTTGGTAGTGCTCATAGATGTAAATGTTGCGGGCAGAGGACAGACCAAGGCAAGGGGGCTGCTCGAGACGCTCGGATCCGGGGTCGTGGCGGTGGCTCGAGGGGAAGCCGGACCCGGGCCTGAGCACCCGTCCACCGCCGCAAGTGAAAAGGGGGTTATTAGATGGGGAAGGTTTTGTCAGTGACGCCACCCGTGGTGTGCGGTGATTGCTGGTGACACCGCCGCTGGAAGTGATGCCCAGGACTGATGGAGTGGGGCAGCTGGAAGTTACCCCCTCCACAGGTAGGGGAGGTGTTGTCCTGGGGCCCTGTTACAGGTGGGATGGTGCTGCGGAGCGCAGTCTGCAGGGTTGGACCAGATGGTGTTGGTGTACTCACAGTTCCTGAATGAATTTACACAGAGTTCATATGGTAAACCAAATTGCCAGTGACCGGTGACCTCCGGTGGGTGTGTTCGGGTCCCACACCCTGGTACAGCAAACAGGGGTCCTTTCCTCCTGCACTTTGTGTTTGTGTCCTTAATTTTGACTACTCCGCTTGAAACGGGGAAGTCCACTCCCGGTGATACTGTGTGTTGGGAGCTGTGGCCCGCGAGAACTGACCTGTAGGATCTTAGCAGGCAATTGCGGAGCCCTATCCCCCTCGTTGGGCTTCCGTCTCGCTTTATCTGGGCCTCTTGTGGGACAAGACCTGAAATCTTGCCCCCGGCTGGTCAATTAGTAAGGTGCGTGAAGCTGTCCTTGCTCTAGGGTCCAGGTACCCTGTCGTACACGGCCTCTGGACCGGATTCCCACTGTCGATACCGGTGGGCTACAACCCTGCCCCGGTCCACTTAAGGTCTCCCGCGACCGGATCTCCATCGCCTGTGGCCCTGTCTGCCGACTGCCACCTAGTCAGTGGTCCGGTAGTTCAGGAGCTCCAACCCCTGACTACCCTGTCACTTCACACTCCTCTCACTTTCTCTGTCTCTCACTGAACTCAACTGTCTTGTTCTCTCCCATTACACCTCAGGACCCCTAGGTGGGCGTCACCATCCGCTTGGTCCTACCCACTGGTGTGTCCCTATTATCATGGGGGGGTGACTAGGCTTTGCTGGTTGGTGTTATGTACTTGGATGTGGGGTTTGTGTTGGAGGGTCAAGGAGGAGGGAATCCTGCACCTGGAAGAGGGGTGCAGTCATCTGTGGCACCCTAATTTTATCAGGGTGTCACATAAACAGAATCAGGATGACTTTCAGGAAGAGGCAGTTAAGTTATGGGAACAGCCCCAAAGGGGAGAAGCCAGTTGTAGGGAACAGACTGACTCCATGTTAGAAGTTAGGGAATGATTAGTGAATAGATCAGATGTGCAGGTTGCTCAATACATTGGACAACAGTGAGACATCATGAACCCTAAAGAAGGAACCAGACACAAGTATGAGGGGTATCGGAAGCCAGTTTGTGGAAGCAATGTGCAACCTCTACCACAGCAAGGTCTACTGAAGGACACTTAGCATAGGCCTGGGCAAACAGGCTGCTTTGGTAACAGCCATTAGATGATAGAGTCTGGTCAGAGGTTGTATTAATTACTAGTGAGTTGGTCACTGTGGGTGAGATGCTGACCCTAAGTGTGCCGCCACCGCGACAGCCGATGGGCTGGTCAGATCCGGATCTGCAGTGGCTCGAGGGGTCTCCGGACCCGAGGCAGGGTCAAGCGGCCACTCAAAATGAAAAAGGGGGGTATTTACAAGGGGTGAACAATAACGTTCGTGACACCACCCACGGGTCGTGGTAATGTGGGATTCCACCGCTCCTGCATTTGAGGGATCCTGGGAGCGATGGGATGGCAGCTTGGATGTTAACCCCTCCGTTGGCAAAGGGGAGGTATCCCGGGTCTCAGTAGTGGAAGGATGGGGACCCGTCGGGAGGAGAGGGGCACAACGTACTCACACAGTCCAGGAATTCTGACACCGACAACAGGTAAACCAAAGTCCTGAATGCCCTGCAGATGTTGTTGGAGCACGCTGGGTCCGAGCCCTTTAGGCGCTGCTAGTTGGTCTGAAGCCTTGTCCCTTGGCACTGTGTTTACTCTTTGTGGATCCCTTTTGCCTGAAACTACTCTGGTCCCGCTCACCCGTGTGGCTAATGGAGTGAGCTTGCTCTCAGGGTTTACGCTTGGGATTTTCTGGACAGTTTTGGGAAGTCCTATCGCCCTCGTTACGCTAGTACCCCGATTTTGGAGCGGGTGGAGAACGGCTCGAGAAGACTCCGTCCTCATTGGGTAAATTACTGGGCTGCGTGAAGCTACTTCCCAGCCTAGGGTCCGCGTACACCGTCGTGCCCTGGCCCCTGCCCGTTTGTAGCACAAGGCCACCGAACTGCCCTCCGTGGCAGTACCGTGCCCCTTGCCACTACCCCCTGCGACTGGGGTTCCAGCTCCTACCAGGCCAGGCCAACGTCCAGCACCTGGGATGGGTACAGAAGCCCAGCTCCGCAGTGTGACCTTTCTCGGTCACTGCTGCACTCGAACTGACTACTGACTACTGACTGGCCCTCCTTCTACCATCCCTCCATCTGGGCGGCCCTATTCCCCTCAGGCTGCCCAATGGGTGTCTGGTGGGTGTGGTGCAGAGTGTTCCTCAGGATTTGTGTATAGCTGTTCTTAGCAACACCAAAGGGACAGGATCCGTAACCAAGGAGGAGCAGGTACTATGCAGGAGGGCAGATTGCATAGCACCCTTGTAACAACCTGATAGGCCAGGGCGTCACATTCCCCCTTGGTTAAACGTAGCTCGTCCGCGAGCTACAGGACACCAAGCATTTATTAACTGTAGAAAAAGGGGTTAACATAAATAACATTTATAACATCTATTAAACGGGTTCATCCCACATAGGGGAGGGACTTTTACTTAAACGTTGCAAAATTAGAGTTTATCTGCCAACAGGGGGACACTAGCGGTTTTGATTGCAGCGGAGACTCAACCTGCTCCGTTGCAGTCCCTTTCTGCGACAGTCCAGTCCCAATGTCCCGGATCCCAACAACCCGCCACCCCAAACAACCCAAAGCTCTGGATACCTATCCACAGGTCCGTGGCCGGGTTAAGGTCCCGGGATTTGTCAAACGACTCTTGTGGGCACAGGAGGTACAATTATGTACAAGACACAAGTTTGTGTTGGTCACGCCAGTCCTGTGACCATGGTCCATTTTTACTTAACTATTAAAATAACAAAGTCCTTGTAAAATTGACGAAGTCCATGTACCGGGTGTAGACTTGTAGCAAATCTAGAGGAAAATCAGGTTACTTTTCCATTCAATTTAAAACTGGTTCTTTAAGGCACTCATTTTCAGGGGAGAGTTAATTGGACTGTTTCAAAATTTTGAGCAGACATGGGGGAGTGGTGGTTCAGCATAGAGAGTTGGAGGTACCTGACCTGGATTTCTTATGATATGGGCTTTGATTTGTGGAACTTAAATTTTAAGGAAGGAATAAATCAGGCAATGAAGGTGTGGCGGGACTCTTTGATGCAAAGTTTCGCGTCTGATCGCTATGGAGGTGAGGAGGTCAGGGATGACCTTGGTTAATGGAGTAAGGGGTCACATTGGAGGAATGCTGACCCTTCATACTTGGTTATGGTTTAGTTCCGGCTAGAACGGTTCCGAGGGAACAGGTTAAAACTTGAAGTGGACAACACTGTGACATTTGTCAGCCCTGAGTCAAAGAGATGCAACTGGGGATGGTATTCTCCTCAGAGCAAAGGTTATGACAGTTATCAGTTTAAGTATATTCTTAATTGTAATTAATAAAAGGTGCTGTGGCCGTATATCTCCATCATCACTCAGCGATTGTGTGGTTATTGTGCGTGGGACACTTTACAATACCCTAGTCATGAGGTAACCATGATTTTCCCATAAAAAGAATTCCTAAATTGTGACTCTGATTATGTTGTATAAATTGGATGCACTGATTGCAACCTGAAACATGTAGGTTGCACAATCAAGAAGCTCCTGTCCAGAATCAAAGAACAGTTACACGACATCACCCAACTGTCAAATCGTAACATCTCAAATGCTGTGAAAAATGTAATTTCTTAACACAATAGAAATGGGTCAAAATATATCACTTATGCCATGTAACGCACGATATTAAATAATCATGGAAGTGATCAGGAACGCATTTTCACAATATAGTTGAGAAGCTTTTTGGATCTGCACTCTAAACACATAAGTTCCTCTATGGTAACACCTTAAAAAATAAATCATGTTGAATTACTAATTAGTTATATTTTACACCGTTACCAGGTTTCCTTGTTTTATCTGTAATTTTTATTACCTTGGTTTTATTACAGTGCTTTATTCTTATGTTACTGTTCAGACATGTTATGTCAGTATATTATCCTGTTCTGCTCAATTCCTCCTGAATTATAATTGCTTCTAATTTGAGAAGTGTACTGGATCATTGTTTGTCTAGGGACAACTACATAATCATGGAAGTGGATATATAAATGTGGCATACAAGCTGAATTTTACAAGTCAGGATTAAGAGCTTTTTATACATTTGAAGCGCGTTGGGTCTTTGCGGGAGTCTCTTGAAATATGTTTAGATTTTAACTGGATGACAATAAAAAATGTGTTTTTTAATCTAAAACTTCTGATTTTAAAGTAGGACTTTTCCTTTCCTTTGGATTTTGAAGAAATGCTAAACAGTGATGTGGTTTGTTTCCAAGTAATTTTCCATCATGGGAATGGTGAGCTAGTCTCCTTGTTGTTTTGTGGGCTCTGAATTACCCCGTAAAACTATTTAAAAAAATTAGAAGAAATGCTGAACAGTTAGACAATGGTAGGTAACTTTATGAATTGAGGGATTGACTCAAATACATTTTGCCCAATCCTTTTTTTTCCCTAAGTCACAATTTTGTCACTAAAATGAAACAGCTTTACTTTCCAGCAGCTTCTGATTCCTGGCCTCATGTGCTTCCGGTTGGTGATCAATCCCTTCCACTATATATGGTCACATCTACCAGTAGAGGGGGCCAGTTATTCTGATTCATTCTGAAGCTAGGCCTTGAGATGGAAAGAGTTGCTGAGTCCTTGTTGTTTGTAGCGGTGTAGGCTGCAATTCTGCTGTCTGACTGCAGCAGTGAAGTTGGGCCTTAACCTTTGTTGTTTCCCTTGTCTATCGTACCTTCCCCTCTTGTTGTATTAGTGTAGCGGTGGGACTAGCGATCCTCACCTGCCAGCTCACTAGCTAGGATTATTGCAGGGTCGCTCAGGGCTTCACGTATCCTGTTCAGCGACAGGTGCGGAACCTGCATAGGGATTGGCTATGAGTGCAGGGTGCAGCTGCATGTGAGTGCAGGAGGTGTCCCATCATCCCCCTCACTAGCACCAGGGTCCACCATTGTGAAAGTGTCACTGGTGTACCCCTTGTTTTTTCCTGTTGGACCCCTTGTTATTGTGCGTTTCCCCTCACACCGGACCTTCCCCAAGTCTGTGCATGACATGTTTACAGTCAGCAGTGAGTGGCGGCTTTAATCACTCCCCGACACTTGGTTTGATCTGAGTGTCAGCTTAGTATGCGCTGATTCTGAAAAGAGAATCGAAAACAACTGTCAGGAGAAGATAGAGAGAATAAAATTTCTCCATCTTCTCCATTCTGTGAGTGCATGAAAGTTGGACAGATATCATCCAAGTGCAGTCCAATAATTTCCACGAACCCACAGACTAGAATAGGTGCATGCCATCCAATTAGCATGGTGTTGATCAATATCGCAACATTGAACATTGGCAACATTGGTCAGAGTGCTATCCGATAAAATATGTGCCAGTGAGTTATTACAGTGCACTCACAGTATGGTGACTGTAACCGCTCCCTGCACATCTGTATGATTGAAAGCGAGTACCTTATGGTCAATTCAGATTCTAGAGCATAATAATCTTAAGATTTAAGAAATGTAAAAAAATTCTCATGTCACCACTCAACTCTCCAGTTCCTCCGCTCCTCATAGTCAAATCTTTTGATTACCTCCGTGAGCGATGAAATCTCTGGTTCTCTCACACTAGCCCGGGATTTCAGGCTGTAATGAGGCCCATGAGGGCTCTGTGCAAGCACATGAAAAGTCATCATGACATGACATCATGACATGTACCGTCACCTTCTGTGTGCATGTGCAGTCAAGTTGGTCATCACAAGAATTCAGCCCTTATAACACTGATCAGATGTGACAAAGAGCAAATGAGTGACAGTGAGGAGAGGCAGGGCTGGAGAGGTAAGAGGTGAAGTCAGAATAAGAATTATTTTTTTATTTTTTAATATTTTGCTGGGTCTTTACAGCTCAGAAAAATGGCATCCAGCAGCCACAGTGTTGCTGATTTCACGCAAAAGCAAAATACAAAAATCCGGACTTTGGAGAATGTGGACTTTTGTCAAATTCAACCAGGATTTATTTCTACTTAAATATATTTGCTCATCTCTAGTTACTTGTGCTTTTTTTCCTTCATGTTTTTACATGCTTTTATATTGTATTTTTTTTCAGCTGTGCTTTTTGGTGCCATGTTTATATAGAGCCGCTTTCTTTGAGACTTCCTATTACTTAGCTTTGATAAAACCTATCAACAAATCATGTGTGAATTATATGCATTTTTTAAATTTCTACTGCGGAAACGCAGTAAATACTCATGTGTTTTTAATCTGTAGATTTTTCACATCTCATTCAAGTCTATGGGGAAAAGTTATAGATAAAACACATTTTAACCACTAAAGAGATTGATATGCTGCAGGTTAAAAAAATCGCAACGTAGGTTAGTTTCCACAGCATTAAAAAACAGCAAAACAGGCATGACTTTTTTATAAATCTCACCCAATTTCCTGGAACTTTTTGCAATTTTTGAGCACAAAAATATGCAGTAGAAAAAAGCACCAAATACTCATTGTGGGAACTTAGCCATAGGGCTCTTTCAGGTACAATACGGTCCATGCACAGATGAGAATGCATGGACTGGCCGCGGCACTCTTGTGCCAAGCCATTATATTCAGTTCGGGGGAGCCGCTGCCAGTCTGTGCACGGACCATGTTGCACCGACGCCTGAAAGAGCCCTTAGGCAGAGAGTGATATTTTGGTTAACAGTCTCACGAGTAGAGATGAGCGAACCGGTCGCGGTTCGGCTCGAGGTCGGTTTGCCGAACGGAGGTCCCGTTCGAGTTCGGTTCGTCGAACGTTCGACGAACCGAACTCGAACCGCATAGGAAACAATGGCAGGCAATCACAAACACATAAAAACACCTAGAAAACACCCTCAAAGGTGTCCAAAAGGTGATAAACAACTCACAACACAACACAAACACATGGGAAAGTGACAAGGACATATACTCATGCGAAAACAAAACAGCTGGACAAGGAAAAAGAGGAGGAAACACAGATATATGAGTATATGCAAGTGAACATCGATGCCATTACTGTGCAACTTGAGCCCTGCTCATTTTAGGCTTCCAATCTGGATAAATTGCCTGAGCTTGCCACGTACGCCTTGGGGATCTTGTCGTGTCCTGCAGCCAGCCTTCTCTCGGAACCTGTCTTCAGTGCTGCTGGGGGTCTGCTGGCAGATAAGCACACGTGTCTGTCCACTGACAATGTGGACATGGCTCTCAGAGGACTTTTCTTCCCCTGGGTCAGCCAGGGGACGGGAAAGGCACGCGTATTTTTGAGAGTGCTTCATGCAAAGCATCTGTTTCATTTTGAAAAGGGGGATCAAGTGATGCCAGTCAAGTGGGGTGTGTATGGCCCAATTAGTGGAAACGAGGGAGACTGTGGTTGGAGTCCCCTCGCTTTTGAAAAAAGAACCAAGATGAACAAGTCATGGCTCTCAGAGGACTTTTCTTCCCCTGCATCAGCCAGGGGACGGGAAAGACACGCGTATTTTTGAGAGTGCTTCATGCAAAGCATCTTTTTCCTTTTCAAAAGGGGGGTCAACTGATGCCAATCAAGTGGGGTGTGTGTGGCCAAATTAGTGGAAGTGAGGGAGACTGTGGTTGGAGTCCCCTCGCTTTTGAAAAAAGAACCAAGATGAACAAGTCATGGCTCTCAGAGGACTTTTCTTACCCTGGGTCATCCAGGGGACGGGAAAGGCACGCGTATTTTTGAGAGTGCTTCATGCAAAGCATCTGTTTCATTTTGAAAAGGGGGATCAAGTGATGCCAGTCAAGTGGGGTGTGTGTGGCCCAATTAGTGGAAACGAGGGAGACTGTGGTTGGAGTCCCCTCGCTGTGTTTTACATGATTTTCGAAGGGCATGACATGCCTAAGAGGTTGAGTTTCATCATCTGCAACTTGTTGGCAACAGAAAGGCTGCCTTTACACCCTTTTGAGACCGAGGATTTTCGAGACCTGATGCCCATTGCAGTGCCCCAAGAGCCGATGGCCAGTCGTCACTCCTTCTCCAAGAAAGGTGTGCCCGCGCTACCACAGCAGGTCGCACACAACCTCACCGATTCCTTGATAAACTCTGTGTGACAAGGTGCATTTCACCACAGATACTTGGACCAGTAAGCATGGACAGGAGAGTTACATGTTGCTGACTGGGCACTGGGTAACTATGGTGAGAGATGGAGAAGGGTTTGCTGTACAAGTCTTGCCGTACCCACGACTTGGGTGCCAATCCTTCCTCTGTATGTACAAGTTCCTTCACTGCTTCTGCCTCCTTAACCTCGTGTGGGTCCTCCACCTCGGCCCAAACCCTGTGTGGTCAGGCCACCCTTCCTTGTAACTGCGCCCAAGGAATCCCACACACCTCCTTACTATGCTGGCAGCAGAGCTCAAGGCCATCAGGCGGTCAAATGTTTACTTTGAAATGTAGGGGAAATGTGAGACACCGCTGAGGAATTGTGGACGGTTAGCTCTGGAGAGTGAGACCGAGTTTCAGCAATGGTTGTCTCCACTCAACCAGCAGCCAGGGAAGGTCGGGTGCGACAATGATGGAAACCAGTCTGCGACCCTTCTTCAGGGCAATGTGGCACACGTGCCTTGTATGGCTCACGTGTTGAACCTGGTTGTCCAGAAATTTTTAAAACACTATTCCGGCCTACATGGCCTTCTTCAGAGGGCACGGTGTAACGCCTGCCTGGATCGACACACTCAGATGGGCTGTAAAGGATAGGCTAGAGGCAAGCCACTCACCAAGCTGGACACCCAGAACCCTGAAACCCTTTAACCCCTATACAGTGATTTGGAATTACACAGGGCCCAAGTTGATCAATACCTGTGGAAGGCTGCAGTTCCAGAGAATAGTAGTCATGCAGGGTCAAAAACATTAATTGAGGAACAGGAACAGAATGGGATGGCCAGGTCTTAATCAGAAAACAAGCAGAGGTGAAATGCGGATCGGGCAACGAGGTACATAAACAGCAAGCAGGAAAAGTAGTCAGGTAACAAGCACACAAACTCATAAAACTGAACTGGGGGTAACAGTAACAAGAGGTTCATAGCTTTGTCTGGCAGTGGTCTGCAGACAGGAGGGGCCTAAAAAAGGGTGTGGTGTCTTCCCATTGGTTGTAGCTGAATGATGGTACTTCATCTGTGAGATACCCACCACCTACATTCAGCCTGTGGTTCTGTATCTGTCAAGGTAACGCAACCCAGTGGGTGACCATAACCTGCGTCCACCTGCGCCGCAGGCATCGACTCCTTTCCCATCATCAGCACTATGCACGAAAGGAACACGTTGTCACCTGGCGACCGGAGTACAAATTGATTGAGTGGACTACGTTGGTGACTTAACAGCCGTGTTCGGCAATGATGCAAACCTGTCTGCGGCCTTTCGTCAGGGCAATGTGACACACGTGCATTGTATGGCTCACGTGTTGAATCTGATTCTCCAGCAATTTTTAAAATACCATCCCGGACTTCATGGCCTTGTACAGCGGGCACGCTGCTATGTGCTCACTTTCATCATTCGCACCCAGCAGCTCAACAACTGTCATCGCTCCGGAAGTCTTAGGGTCTGGCGGTTAAACGCCGGAAATGCGATGTTCCGACACGCAGGAATATGAATCTGCACAAGTTTCAGCGTCTGTGGCAGCACCGCAGAGCCCTGCTGAAATACGGTATGACGTATACCCTGGGCTAACTTGATCCAGAGGTGGTGCAGATCACGCTGCCTGAGTGGTGTCAGATCAAGGACCTATGCACCCTTCTACACAGTTTACAAATATCGACGAAGATCTTTAGCACTGGCGATGCCATTCTCAGCGTGACAATTCTGGTCATCTACAAGATGGAGCACACTGTATGCATTATTCGGAGTCAGGTGTTGGTCCAAGAGGAAGGGGAGGAAGTACAGGAGGAGTCATATGCAGAAGGGATAATAAGATCTACAAGGTCCAGACGGTGAGCGGCACCTAGGCGGAAGTCAAGAGACGGTGGGGGAGAGGGATTAACAAGGGCGCATAGTATCAGCAAAAATTGTTGAGGAAGGTGCAGGAGCCCATGAAGAAATGGAGGACGAACTGGCGATGGGCATGGAAGACTCAGCAGATGAGTGAGAGCTTGCTCACATTTCGGTTGTGCGAGGTTGGGGGGAGAGGGCAGAGGAAGGAGGCACGATTCTCACCTCTCTGCCACCAACACACCAAGGACTTGGTCCTCCTGGATGCACAAGACACATGAGCGCCTTCTTGCTGCACTACCTACAACATGACCCTCGGATTGTACGAATTCGAAGTAATGCTAACTACTGGGTTGCCACACTGTTAGATCCCTGGTACAAGACAAAATTTGGCAAAATAATTCCAGCCATAGAAATGGACGCACGTATACAGAGTATCTGCAGAAGGTGGTACGGATTCTTAGATCTGCTTTTCCAGAAAACACCAGTGCTGCACAGAGTGAATCTCAACGCTTTGTCATGGATAGGAGGAAATGGTCTTTTACTTGTCCACATCTGAGGGACCGAGGGCTGGCTGCTGTGCTGAGATGGCATTGAGTACGGTGTCCCTGCAGAGTTGCACTTTTGGTCATATACCAAATGAGTTGAAAAAGGACAAATGCTGGTGGAAAGGGGAACAGGTGTGTTGGAAAGGGGAAAAAAGTTTTTGTCTGTGGGTTTGGTGGTTAAGCAAAAGTAACATTTGATGAAGAAACACCATCTGTTACGGTGGGACTGGCAGATTTGGATAAGGTGGTATATACTATGTTACCGGTATATAACGAAAATTAATAAGAAAAGAAAGAGAAAGGTATATATCCCCATCAGCAGTCAATGTCCACCGTGCTCCCAGATGGAAAAGGAGAGGTTGGCAACTGGAAGGTTAGGTGGAGGATACAGAGCTGTGTGGCTATGAAACTAATAGTTGCCTGTACCGAGTTAGACGCCACTCGGATCTTGAGACTGGGAGCCTTGTTAGCGTCACAGGGTCCACAAGCCCACCCAGCCCAGGAACTCCCTGTTAACATCACAGGGGCCATTCAGTACGCTGACCGTGTGCATTGGGGCCACACCTGTGGACAGCAGGCGCATCAGCAGCAGCAGGCCTGTTAATGCCACTGGGCTGCACAAGCAGGACTTGTAGGACAGGAGCTGGTCTTAACCGTTCTGCGTTACCAACTGTGGTGGCGGCCTGCATCGATGCCCTATCCCTGCCTACCTCTGGCCTAAAGCCGCAATGGGTTCAACACATGGAGGTGTGCTCTTTCGGAGCATAATAGAAGACTGCGCACCTCCTTGTTGGCTCCAGCCCATTTTATAACCTGGGTCCGCCCCAAACCATGGTGGACCACAATGCACCTCCTGGAGACAAAAGCAGAGTGACACGTCATGAGTGGCATAACTAGCGTCCTATTTGGAACCGCAATTTCAATAATGACCTCATGGCTGCCACGACACAAACACCTCACCAGTCATCGTCTGACCATCAATAATGAGGTGACAAGTCATAGGGGCGGGCCTCTGCAAGCCATTTGGGAGTGGCCTGGACACATCGTCAGGACACCTGATGCCCTGTGGTCTATATGGGCCCCCCCACATCAGGGGCAGGGCCAAAGAGTTCATTACCAGACCTAGTTTCTGATGCAGTAAGTGCCTGAGCATGGTCAGTTGCATGAAATAGAGTCTCTGAAAAAAGACTATCAGCTTTAGCATGGTGTCTCGGCACAAAACAGGACTTAGACCCGGCACGGAATGCAAGTACCTGTGCAAAGAGGCTTTTCACACTAAGTGTGGGAGCATGCGCTGCATCCCGAAATGAAGACTTAGCGTCAGGAATGGCACAGTCAGGCTGAGCATACTCACTAGGCGAAACACTGTAGTTAGGCTGCAGCTGGGGTAAATCGGCACATGCATGCGCACTAGCTGCCTCTCCACACTTACACATGGAGGAGAAATTGCTCTTCGGGTGTGGACTTGGAGATGCTGTCTATGAACAGAAGGAAAAGCTAAAGGAAGCCTCACTTTCTATCCCTCCGAATTATCAAATGTAGCAATGAATTCCCTGAGTTTGCTATAATATTAGCGTAGCAAAATGTGCATGAGGGTGTCATGTAGAGGTACTAGAAATAGCTTGGCACCAGTGGGACAATAATGAAATACAACATCCAGTTCTATGATGCCACTAAATGGCAGTATTTTTTACTATCATTATAGCTTATTAAAAACAGAGCAGGAGGGTGTCATGCAGAGGTGCTGCACATAGATTTGCACCAGTGGGGCACTAATGGAGTACAACAGCCACTTCTTGTATGCCACTAAGTTTACTCAATTTTTGGTATTATAATGTCTTAGAAAGTAACAATGAGTTTGAGTGTGCAATGCAGGCAGAGGTGCTGCAAATATCTTTGCACTAGTGGGACTATACAGAAGTCCAATAGCCACGTTTAGGATGCCACTAAGTTCACTCAATGTTTGCTAGTATAATGGCTTAGTAACAATGAGTTTGAGTGTGCAAAGGGCAGGAGGGTACAGTGGCAGGGTTGTGGGTCTCTGGGTAGAGGAAAGGAAGCCTGCCTTTCTATCCCTCCTAATGGGGAAATGCAGCGAGGAAATCCCTGACCTTAGCTACACAGACGCTGTCATCTTGTGTAGCTGTTAAACTCTGTTTTCACGGACCTGTCACCTATGGCTCTGACCCTGCCGGTATGAGCCCTTAAAAGGACTGATAGAAAGTGCTATCCCTAAGCTGTCCAGCGCTGTGTATGGAGCGTATACAGCAGTATCGGCGATAGGAGCTGCGCCAGTGATGTCTGACACCAAGGACGTAGAAGGCAGATAATGGCGTGCTGGAGGAAAATGTCCGGTTTTATAATGCAGGGACATGTGACATGGACATCCTATCACACATGCCATTGCTTCTCTGGCTAAAAGTCCACTTAGCTGTGTCTGTGTCTGGGATTGGCTGACATGCTGGCCCGCCCCACAAGACGCGCGCGCTTAGGGAAGGAAGACAAGGAAAAAAAAAAAAAAATGGTGATCGCCATTATACATACATCAGTGATCTGAATGCGCTGTTCCCGCACACTATACACTGAAATGTCATAATAGTGTGAGTCACAGAGTGACTTACACTATTACAGCGGAAAGCCAGCTAGGAATTAGCTGTTTTTTTTTGCTGCTAGAAGTGTTCTCGAACGTATCTAGAACTATCGAGCTTTAGCAAAAAGCTCGAGTTCTAGTTCGATCTAGAACAGCCCCCAAAATCACTCGTGCCGCGAACTGGTGAACCTCGAACCACGAACCGCGCTCAACTCTACTCACGAGGTTGAGTTGAGAAGTTGAAATTGGCAAACAAATTACTACAATGTCTTTTCTTTTCCAGTTCTTTTTCCACCATTACCTGTTGATATGGCCATTATTTCAGTTCTGCTTTAGCTGCAGATTGTGAACTCTTTAAAACAGACATGACAGGCTGTGCCATCCCCTTCCGCAGAGCATGATGAGTGTCTACGCTATGCAGCATTAATGTTATTGCGTCCGTACATTTAAGCTACGCTGAGAATTCACTGTCGGGTGCACTAGCTCGTAATTGCTTCATTTTATAACTGACAAAGAAAATGGTTGTTCTGGAATTATCAAACTGGCACATCACTGGCAGGCCCGATGTGACTGTGCCGGCCGGAGAAAATTAAAGGGATCCATTACATTCATAGCAAATGAGAAATCGATGCTGCCTGAGTGGCTATATCTCACTATAGGTCACAAGTAAGAACATTTTCTTTCAGATAGAGATGGAGCATCATCTGTTTTGTAGTATCATGGGCTGCAAAAGTGAAGAAACTTTCTTTTTGTTCTTAACTGTCTTATAAGGTGAAGACTGAAGTAGAGGAAATCACAATCAACTGCAGGACACGCACCAGCGCCGATGAGTGGGGTAGTCAGAACGAGTGGATTTCTCTTGGGATTATAAGCAATAACAATAGTGAAATCATTGTACCTAAAGGCTATGATCTGGGATGCAAAAGATCTTGTCAGCGTGCACCATTGACCACAGCGTTCCAAACCATGTTTCAGTTGGTATTCAAAAAACTCTTTGCAAGGAATCCTATGGCCATGGGCCATAGACTATAGGCCATAGATTTTGGCTCTGATTCAGTTATACTGGCATTGTACTTGCCAGTCACAATGAAGTGGTGTGATGGAGTGACAGGCACCGGATTCATTAACAGGTACATGTCACTTAATGAATCAGACGTATCTTAAAAGTGATGTGCACCTCCAAGCTCCTCACCAAATATCTTACTCCAGCCAGGGATTGAAGTAACATTAATGGCTTAAGGTGCTCCACAATTGATTATGAATTGGATGGTCGGGCATTGCCAGTTCCATGTTTAGCCGCAGCTCTTCCCTCTTTGGCGGAGTTGGCCAAAACTGAAAACGGTAAAGCTGTAACATTTTTGTTGTTGTTACAACCTTAAGTTGTGCCAAAATTTTGCTGCTGCTTAAAGGGTATATCGGGGACTTGGTGAAAAATAAAAAAGGTTCCTAAGCAGTAACAGGAAGGTAGTTTCTACCCACCTACCTGATGTGCTCAGTGCTGTAATTCACTGGCAAAGATCAGTCACAGATCTCTCCTGTCGGCGATTCAGCTGCTTCTGCAGTCACTGCGTCAACAGAATGATGGCTTGCCATCCGCTTTGCTCTGTAGATGGGGAGGGACAGCGGATGTTACGTCAATTAGGCAGCGGAGAGCCGGCTATCAATCATCACAGAACAGGACAGAAATGTGTAGAAAACCCCAGATAACAAGGGAAAACCAAAACTCTGTAACACAACACGCACACAAAGGTAAAGACAATAAGAAATTCAGGAGGAAAAACAAAAGGACAGAAGTACAAAATAACAGTGGTAAACTCCACAACTGCTCCAAACAATAGGCACAACTTAAGCACACCTTTCACCAGAGAGTCTGGGACACCACTCCTCACATACCAGCATAGAATAAACTATAGCTAGCATGGGTAGGATTCAACCAGCATAAATATGAGGGGAGCAGATGTGATAGGTCTCCCCACAACATGTAAATAAAGGAGCAAATAGACCAGCAGAAAATAACTGTTGCTAGCCTGCCTATGATTCAGCACACAGCAGGTCAACACCCAAGTATGCTTGTGTTGATCCCAGATATCAGAGAAACCATCAGGCAGTGTCAGAATCTGCAATCTGAACAGAACCCATTTTTTGTTTTCATTTTTTTCCTCCCCTTATTCCAAGAGCCATACCTTTTTATTTTTCTGTCAATATAGCCATGTGAGGGCTTGCTTTTTGTGGGATAAGTTCTAGTTTTGAACAACTCCATTCATTCTGCCCCATATTGCATTGTAAAATGAGAAAAAAATTCCATGTGCGGTGAAACTACAAAAAAAATGTAATTGCATAAATGTTTTGGGCTTTTTATTTATAGTGTTCACTATTTTGAAAAGCTGACCTGGTAATATGATTCTCCAGGTCAGTACGAGTTTGTAGACACCAAACATGTATAGTTTTCCTTTTATCTAAGTGGTGAAAACAAATTCAGAAGTTTGGAAAAAAAAAAGAATTGCACTTTTGTCGCCATTTTCCAAGACCCGTAGCATTTTCACTTTTCGGGATCTGGGGCTCAATGATGGCTTATTTTTTCGTCTTAAGCTGTTTTTTTTAGTTATATAATGTTTGTGTAGAAGCGATGTTTTGATCGCCTGTTATTGCATTTTAATGCAACGTTGTGGCGACTCAAAAAATGTAATTTTGGAGTTTGGAATTTTTTATTGCTGCACCATGTACCAATTAGATTAATTGATTTTATATTTTGATAGATCAGGCATTTCTGAACGCAGCGTTACCAAATATGTGTATTATTGTTTTATTTTCAATAGGGCAATAGGGAGGTGATTTGAACTTTTAGGGTTTTTTTTTTTCATTTTTTTAACATTATTTGAAACTTTTTTTCACTGATTTTACTAGTCTCCCTAGGGGACTTTATGACTACACTTTCTAATTGCTTCTGCTAATCAAGGTTTTCAATAAAACCTGCTTTAAAACCTGCTTCTATCCATGACTGTGGGCATTTGCCCATATACCATTGACTTTTTCGGTAACTATCAAAATTAGAACTACCTTCCGCATCAGAAAACAATTCACAATCAAAGTTCTCTAAAGTCGCAGTTATCGTTAGGGACTGACCATTATACTTGTCCAGAAAACCTTTCCAAACTAGCAAATGCTCGCTAAGTTCCCTTGTTACCGAATGTAATGCCAAGGTGCCGTAGCTGCTGCCAACTGAAGTGAAAAATCTGCCCCATAGGCATAATCCGGCAAAAGCGAAATTAAGCTTGCCAAGTAACGATTGGAGGTTCATCAATTATTGTTTTAAGTCAACTCGCATTCTGAACTTCTGCGCTCAATGCTGCATATTTTTCTCTGGGGCACTCTGCACACCATCATTACCATTTTCTCCTGAGCCAAAATGGACCCCTAAACAATGAACTACTCACTCCATTGATTTCAATAACGACTGGCAAACGGAAGAATCAGGAGAACCAATAAACAAAAAAAATTGTCTAATGAATGACTGACGATATATTTTGTATTTTCCAGTACACTATTTGGTATAACTAATGGATTCATTCAAAAGTACAACTCGTCCTGAAAAAAAAAAACCTTCATACATCTATAGTGATTGAAAAATAAAAAAAAATGGCTCTTGGAAGAAGGGGAGGAAAAAGCGAAAACGAAAAACAGAAAATTGTGTCGGTGCTCGAAACCCACCAGCTGAAGCTCCAGGGTACTGTGGACCTTCTTCTCTTTCCATATAGCAAAGCCCTTCAGCAACTCGGCCAAGAGTTCCATGTCTAGCCGCCGTGCATGAACCCAGTATAACAACTGACTAAGACTGAAGACTGTAACTCAAATTGACAGATTTCTTTCAAGATAGTCCTGTCCTGAATGCCCCTGCACCTCTGGACCAGGAATAACCCAATGTAATGATTCATCTGTAGCAAAGACAGCCCTTCTGACTCACCAAGTGGGACAGCCAACATTTTGCTGTAGTCTGAAGCACTTCAGGACACTTGTCATGTGCTTGTGCCTTACGTACCTTTGCTGTCCCCAGCCACCTAAGAGGATTCCTCTCAAGCCAGAAGGAGGAGGTGGAAGGCCATTGCCTGAAGGGTCCCTGGTGGGGTTCCTGCAGCGCCGCCGAGGACAAAAAGCCGCATCCGGTGACAGGTGCTCTGGTGATTGGTATCTTCTCATGTGCCATTCTACAGGTGTCGCATTCTCACCAACGACCTGCAGACCTTTGAGGATTTCCTGCAGTCGCAACGACAGCCAGGCTCCATCCGAGCTGCAAGCTGCAGTGCACAGCCGCTCCAAGATCTCATCCACGGCTGCCATCAGACATTGTACTGCATGAGTGAGGGGAGTAGAAGGAAAGTGTTGTGACGTTTTCACAGCGGTTCTACATGCCAATCTAATAGGCCACCACCCCTTCCCGCTCTTTTCCTAACTCCTCCCTACCTTCTTCTCCCCTTGAAATACCTCAACTCAACTAAACTATTAATTAACCCCTGTCTTGCCCTATATATCTGAGTCATGGGTCACTGTGTCCAAGGCGCCGCTGGGGCTACGTTTTCCCTTGATTTCAAAAAAGAGAACGGAGTATTTACACATATCATAGGTACAAAAAATGTATATTTTATTTGAAATACCATACAAAATTAGTGACAAACATACTATATGAAATTTAAAAATTGCAGTGTTAGTGTGCTGAAATACACAATGATGTGGAGGTTTAAACATGCTGATGTGATAAACAGGCAACACCAATATAGTGTAATATAACTGCTATTACTGCGGGTTACAATCACAAATAATGTTTTTCAAATTATTTACCATGGAATGACACTTGTAGCTTTGAGAATATCAATAACTCATATTATATCCATAGATAAATTGATGGTATACTTCTGCCTCATTACAATCCTTGGGGCTGTTTCTGATGTATAGAGGGTTCTTTACCATGTGTGGTTCTGCCAGTAACTATTGATTGCCTATTAAATGAATTATTTGAGTACCATTATATATTTTTTTTCAGGCAAATTGTTCCACTGCCAGTCCACACATGGCAAAACACGCCGAGCTGTCTCATATGCTGCAGAATAAGGTAGGCTATTCATCAGAGGCAATAATACATTTAGACACGGTTTTTTATATATCTAAAGCATAAACAAGTCATATGTAGCAGCTGGATATACAATGCGTTTTTTATGTCTCAACGCTGCAGAACAGAGTGAGCAGTTCACCACGGACAGCAATAAGTATATACATATACGTTTTTATATCCGTTGTCTAAAATGGTAAACCAATCTCACTTGAGAAAATTTTTTTTTCCTGCAGACCACAGGGAACTCGTTTTTTATACCCATTGTCTAAAGTAATAGACCAATCTATTTGATAAGCTTCCTCTGCAGAGTATATGCATGGATCAGATATAACAACTGAATATACTTTACCAGGATTGTAAAGAAGGGTGACTGCCCATGCACAGTCCAGGGCTAGTAAGTACATGCCCCTTAAAAAACATCAGCATCTCAATTTCATTTACCCATATTATCGTTGGTGGTTCAGCAATGCATCCACCTCCACCTCTATGTACATTTTGCCTGACCGCTTCCTCAGGGGGCTGTTTTGTAGTCTGAAGCACTTCAGGACACTTGTCATGTGCTTGTGGCTTACGTACCTTTGCTGTCCCCAGCCACCTAAGAGGATTCCTCCCAAGCCAGAAGGAGGAGGTGGAAGGCTATTGCCTGAAGGGTCCCTGGTGGGGTTCCTGCAGCGCCGCCGAGGACAAAAAGCCACATCCGGTGACAGGTGCTCTGGTGGTTGGTATCTTCTCATGTGCCGTTCTACAGGTGTCGCATCCTCACCAACGACCTGCAGACCTTTGAGGATTTCCTGCAGTCGCAACGACAGCCAGGCTCCATCCGAGCTGCAAGCGGCAGTGCACAGCCGCTCCAAGATCTCATCCACGGCTGCCATCAGACAGTGTACTGCATGAGTGAGGGGAGTAGAAGGAAAGTGTCGTGACGTTTTCACAGCGGTTCTACATGCTAAGCTAATAGGAGACCACCCCTTCCCGCTCTTTATAGCCCGCTCTTTTCCTAACTCCTCCCTGCCTTCTCCTCCCCTTGAAATACCTCAACTCAACTAAACTATTAATTAACCCCTGTCTTGCCCTATATATCTGAGTCATGGGTCACTGTGTCCAAGGCTCTGCTGGGGCTACGTTTTCCCTTGATTATGTCTTTTGTTATATTACATTTTGTACAACAGGTTATTATTGACTTCAGTTCTTGCATTGAGCTTAAGAAGTCCAATTATAACCTGTGTGAAACGGTAAGAAAAACACAGACGTAGAAAGAGTAACCTGAGATCCTCCCTTCAATGCCTCACAAAGTCATGTAGAGCATATTGTATGCTCACCAATACCCTTTATCTCACAATTCTTTTTTATTTCAGGTGGTAATAGGTCCGGGAAGGCTCATTTTACATGACAGATGTTAGCGACAGAGAAAGTTTCAAGGAATGAAAACATATCCAAGATTAAATTTGATATAAAGTGTAGAGAAATGTGAGAGAGAGGATATTAGCACAGAATTATTCATAGTCGCATTTGTGATTTGTGATGTTTTATGTGCATATAAATTTGTGAATCTAGAAAAGTAGAGAGTAAAAAAGGAGTCTAATAATGTCATCAGCATAATGCAGTGCGCCAGGTATGTGCCAAGTGCCGCCTTACCAAAAGCGATACATTCTAATTAATTAGTTTGGCAAATTAGATTAAAATTATCATTACATTTGTTTATTCATCAAAAGAAATGTTCTTATTATAGCGGATGTGGAAATAATACAGAATTAGCAGGGCCTAGATATAAAACCTATATCTGAGAACACTACCAAGTAGAGATGAGCGAACCGGTCCCGGTTCGGCTCGAGGTCGGTTCGCCGAACGGATGTCCCGTTCGAGTTCGGCTCGTCGAACGTTCGACGAACCGAACTCGAGCCAATAGGAATGGCAGGATTGGCAGGCAATCCCAAACACAGAAAAACACCTAGAAAACACCCTCAAAGGTGTCCAAAAGGTGACAAACAACTCAAACACATGGGAAAGTGACAAGGACATATACTCATGCGAAAACAAAACAGCTGGACAAGGAAAAAGAGGAGGACACACAGATATAGGCATGGCACGCCCTTCTAAAGTCATGTAAAACACCGCAAGGTGACTCCAAGCGGAGTCTCCCTTTTTTCCAAAAATTGGGCCCCACACACACCCACCCATTCAGTGGCAGCAGTTGTGCCCCAGTTGTACACTTCACAGCTACATTTGCATCAAGCACATTCAAAAATACGCCATTCTTATCCGTCCCCAGGATGACACCGGGGTAGGTAGCAAAGTCTTTCCTGATCCCAGCTCTGTTCATCTTGGATCATTTTTAAGAAACACAGCAAGCAAGGGTTACTCCAAGCGGAGTCTCCTTTTTTTCCAAAAATTGGGCCCCACACACACCCACCCCTTCAGTGGCAGCAGTTGTGCCCCAGTTGTACACTTCACAGCTACATTTGCATCAAGCACATTCAAAAATACGCCATTCTTATCCGTCCCCAGGATGACACCGGGGTAGGTAGCAAAGTCTTTCCTGATCCCAGCTCTGTTCATCTTGGCTTCTTTTAAAAACACAGCAAGCAAGGGTTACTCCAAGCGGAGTCTCCCTTTTTTCAAAAAATTGGGCCACACAGACACCCACCCCATCAGTGGCAGCACTTGGGCCCTAGTTGCAAACAGGATGTTTTGATTTGCATCAAGCACATTCAAAAATACGCCATAATTAACCGTCCCCAGCATGACACCGGGGTAGGTAGATAAAGTCTTTGCTGACCCATGACTTGTTCATCTTGGCTTCTTTTAAAAACAATGTAACCAAGGGTTACTCCAAGCGGAGTCTCCCTTTTTTCCAAAAATTGTGCCCCACACACACCCACCCATTCAGTGGCAGCACTTGTGCCCTAGTTGTACACTTCACAGCTAGATTTGCATCAAGCACATTCAAAAATACGCCATAATTAACCGTCCCCAGGATGACACCAGGGTAGGTAGCAAAGACTTTCCTGATCCCAGCTCTGTTCATCTTGGCTTCTTTTAAAAACACAGCAAGCAAGGGTTACTCCAAGCGGAGTCTCCCTTTTTTCCAAAAATTGTGCCCCACACACACCCACCCATTCAGTGGCAGCACTTGTGCCCTAGTTGTACACTTCACAGCTAGATTTGCATCAAGCACATTCAAAAATACGCCATAATTAACCGTCCCCAGGATGACACCAGGGTAGGTAGCAAAGTCTTTCCTGATCCCAGCTCTGTTCATCTTGGCTTCTTTTAAAAACACAGCAAGCAAGGGTTACTCCAAGCGGAGTCTCCCTTTTTTCAAAAAATTGGGCCACACAGACACCCACCCCTTCAGTGGCAGCAGTTGTGCCCCAGTTGTACACTTCACAGCTACATTTGCATCAAGCACATTCAAAAATACGCCATTCTTATCCGTCCCCAGGATGACACCGGGGTAGGTAGCAAAGTCTTTCCTGATCCCAGCTCTGTTCATCTTGGCTTCTTTTAAAAACACAGCAAGCAAGGGTTACTCCAAGCGGAGTCTCCCTTTTTTCAAAAAATTGGGCCACACAGACACCCACCCCATCAGTGGCAGCACTTGGGCCCTAGTTGCAAACAGGATGTTTTGATTTGCATCAAGCACATTCAAAAATACGCCATAATTAACCGTCCCCAGCATGACACCGGGGTAGGTAGATAAAGTCTTTGCTGACCCATGACTTGTTCATCTTGGCTTCTTTTAAAAACAATGTAACCAAGGGTTACTCCAAGCGGAGTCTCCCTTTTTTCCAAAAATTGTGCCCCACACACACCCACCCATTCAGTGGCAGCACTTGTGCCCTAGTTGTACACTTCACAGCTAGATTTGCATCAAGCACATTCCAAATCCACAAGCATTTACTCTCCCCAGGATGACACAGGGGTTGTAAATTCCTTCTGGATCCATGACTTGTTCATTTTGATGAACGTCAGTCTGTCCACATTGTCACTGGACAGACGCGTGCGCTTATCTGTCAGCACACACCCAGCAGCACTGAAGACACGTTCAGAGACAACGCTGGCAGCTGGACACGACAAAATCTCCAAGGCGTAAGTTGCGAGCTCTGGCCATTTTTCTAGGTTTGAAGCCCAAAAGGAGCAAGGCTCCAGTTGCACAGTCATGGCATCGATGTTCATTTGGAGATACTCCTGTATCATCCTCTCCAGCCGTTGACTATGTGTCAGACTTGTTGTCTCTGGTGGCCTTGCAAAAGAGGGTCTAAAAAAATTATGAAAAGATTCCATAAAATTGCTGTTACCAGCACCAGATACGGTCCTACTGGTACGGGTAGACTGTTGAAGATGACGAGACCGTCCCATGTTTGTCAAGTTACAACTGGGAGATTCCCTCCCTGCACCTGCACGGTTGTTTGGTGGAAAAGCCGAGCTAAGATCGAGTAACAGCTTCTGCTGATAGTCCTGCATACGTGCGTCCCTTTCTATGGCTGGAATTATGTCACAAAATTTGGACTTGTACCGGGGATCTAATAGTGTGGCAATCCAGTAGTCATCATCACTTCTAATTTTGACAATACGACTGTCATGTTGGAGGTAGTGCAACAAAAAGGCACTCATGTGTCTTGCGCAGCCATGCGGACCAAGTCCACGCTGTGTTTGTGGCATAGAGGTGCTAACCGTTCTTTCTTCCTCTGACATCTCCCCCCAACCTCTTTCAACTGAAATTTGACCAAGGTCTCCCTCATCCGCTGAGTCTTCCATGTCCATGGACAGTTCGTCCTCCATTTCTTCATGTTCTCCTGCACCTTGCTCAACATTTCGCCTGCTACTATGCGCCCTTGTCGATCCCTGTCCCCCATGGTCCTATGCCTGCTGCGTTGGTGATGATGAACGTCTGGACCTTGGTGATGTTGTTGTCCCTTGCGCATATGAATCCATCTGTAGTTCCTCCCCTTCATGTTGTCCCACCCCCTGACTCCGAATAGTGTTTAGCGTGTGCTCCAGCATGTAAATGACTGGAATCGTCATGCTGATAATGGCATTGTCAGCGCTAAACATATTCGTCGCCATGTCGAAACTGTGCAGAAGGGTGCATAGGTCCTTGATCTGAGACCACTCCATCAGGGTGATCTGCCCCACCTCTGCATCTCGTTGGCCCAGGCTATATGTCATGACGTATTGCACCAGGGCTCTGCGGTGCTGCCACAGTCGCTGTAACATGTGGAGAGTTGAATTCCAGCGTGTCGCCACATCGCATTTCAGGCGATGAACCGGCAGGCCGAAAGACTTCTGGAGCGATGCAAGTCGCTCTGCTGCGGCGCTTGAACGGCGGAAGTGAGCAGACAGTTTTCGTGCCCTGTTCAGAAGGCCATCTAGGCCGGGATAGTGTGTTAAAAATTGCTGGACGACAAGGTTCAACACGTGAGCCATACAAGGTACGTGTGTCACCTTGCCCAGGCGAAGGGCCGCACCCAGGTTTGCAACATTGTCGCACACGGCCTTACCAGGCTGCAGGTTGAGTGGAGACAACCATTTATTAAACTCGGACCGCAGAGCTGACCACAACTCCTCAGCTGTGTGACTCTTATTCCCAAGACATGTCAAGCTAAAGACCGCCTGATGCCGTTGCGCTCTGCTGCCAGCATAGTAATGAGGCGTGCGTGATTCCTTCTGCGCAGTGAGAACGCTGGTGGCCTGACCAGGCAGGCTTGGGGCGGAGGTGGAGGACCCAGATGAGGTGGAGGATGCAGAAGCAGTGGCGGAACTTGGACAGACAGAGGATTGACACACAAGTCGTGGGGACGGCAAGACTTGTGCAGCAGACCCTTCACCATCTATCACCATAGTTACCCAGTGCCCAGTCAGCGACATGTAACGTCCCTGTCCATGCTTACTGGTCCAAGTATCGGTGGTGAAATGCACCCGTTCACACACAGAGTTTCTCAAGGAAGCGGTGATGTTGTGTGCGACATGCTGGTGTAGCGCAGGCACACCTTTCTTAGAGAAGTAGTGGCGACTAGGCATCTGGTACTGGGGCACAGCGACAGACATAAGGTCTCTAAAATCCTGTGTGTCCACTAGGCGGAAAGGCAGCATTTCGGTAGCCAACAGCTTACAGAGGGATAGAGTCAACCTCTTCGCTTTGTCATGGGTCGCAGGAAGTGGCCTTTTATTTGACCACATCTGAGGGACAGAGATCTGGCTGCTGTGTGTAGACGGTGTTGAGTAGGGTGTCCCTGGAAAAATGCAGCTTTGTGAGGAAAGTGCAGGCGGAGACATGATGTTGCCTTCATCCAAAGTTGGTGCTATCGATGTCTGAGAGAGCTGTACACACTCACTTGTTTCCCCTTCCAAAACAACTGACGACCTACCAAGCAAACTGCCTGTTGCGGTTACAGTGGTGGAAGTTGTGGGTGGAAAAACAGGTGTGACAGCTGTCCCAACAGTCCTAGAAGATGACGAGCGCGCGGATGCACTGGAAGGGGCAGGCGGTGGATGGTTTGCTCCGCTAGGCTGCATTGCAGCACGGTGAGCTTCCCACCGGGCCATATGATATTTATTCATGTGACGATTCATGGAAGAAGTTGTCAAACTGCTGAGGTTTTGACCTCTACTAAGACGACCATGACAAATTTTACAGATCACATAATTTGGGCGATCTTTTTCTATGTCAAAAAAGGACCAGGCTAGGCAAGGCTTAGAGGCCATGCGACCTGTTGATCCACCCCGAATAATGCTCAGAGGCAGAGTGGTGGCTGAGGATGCAGTTGTAGACGTGCTACCAGTGCTCCGACTCTGTCCAGGAAGGCGCAAGGTAACTTCGTCGTCGGTTGCATCCTCCTCCACCACCTCTGTTGACCTCCTCGAGTGCCTGACTGGGGGTTGACAGTAGGTGGGATCTAGAACTTCATCATCAATTGTTGTGTTTGCACTCCCCTCCCCCTCTGACCGAGCCTCTTCTTGCCCTGACCGAATATTTAAGTTGTCATCCCAATCGGGTATCTGCGTCTCATCTTCATCAGAATGTTCCTCATTGTCTATAACCACAGGTGTTACAGTTTGTGACAAAGGGTCAACATTATGCTCAGAAACTTGTTCCTCACGGCCTGAATCCGAGTCACAAAGGTTCTGGGCATCACTGCAGACCATTTCCTGTTCTGTACTCACTGTAGCTTGGGAGCAGACCTCTGATTCCCAGGCTATAGTGTAACTGAACAGCTCTGCAGACTCAGCCATCTCAGTTCCACCATACTGTGCAGGGCTGATGGAGACTTCAGAGCTGGGAGAAATCAAGTGTGATTGGGATGACAACTCAGAGGACTGGTGTTTTTTGGATGCGGTACTTGAAGTGGCTGAGAGGGCACTTGTTGGACCACTTGAGATCCATTCAAGCATTTTCCTTTTTTGCCCATCATCTACCTTTCTTCCTGTTGTTCGTGTCCGTAAAAAAGGGAGCACATCGGATTGTCCATGGTAAGTAGTAGACATCTTACTTTTGCTGGCAGAGGGTCTATCTTCAGCAGATGATAATGGAGCTTTGCCACCTTCCCCACGGACAAAACCTTTTTTGCCTTTTACACCACGCCTCTTCCCCTTTCCACCAGCATCTGTCATTTTGCCACTCATGTTGATTGCGACAAGATTGTGGACTGAAAATGTGGTAGTAAAAATTGAGAGGTGGTGTAGATTGCAGTGGTGGTCTAGCTTTATTAACAGCAGAATAATAAAGAATAAATATCCCTGACAATGCAACTACAGGCCTTAAACTGGCAGCAAAAATTGCTAGTCTAATGGCTTAGTTATAATGAGTTGGAGTGTGCAACGCAGGCAGACGCGCTCTGCAAATGTCTTTGCACTAGTGGGACTATACAGAAGTCCAATAGCCACAGATAGGATGCCACTAGGTACACTGAGTGTTTGCTAGTGTAATGGCTTAGTTATAATGAGTTGGAGTGTGCAATGCAGGCAGACGCGCTCTGCAAATGTCTTTGCACTAGTGGGACTATAGCAAAGTCCAATAGCCACGTATAGGATGCCACTAGGTACACTGAGTGTTTGCTAGTGTAATGGCTTAGTTATAATGAGTTGGAGTGTGCAATGCAGGCAGACGCACTCTGCAAATGTCTTTGCACTAGTGGGACTATAGCAAAGTCCAATAGCCACGTATAGGATGCCACTAGGTACACTGAGTGTTTGCTAGTGTAATGGCTTAGTTATAATGAGTTGGAGTGTGCAATGCAGGCAGACGCGCTCTGCAAATGTCTTTGCACTAGTGGGACTATAGCAAAGTCCAATAGCCACGTATAGGATGCCACTAGGTACACTGAGTGTTTGCTAGTGTAATGGCTTAGTTATAATGAGTTGGAGTGTGTAATGCAGGCAGACGCGCTCTGCAAATGTCTTTGCACTAGTGGGACTATAGCAAAGTCCAATAGCCACGTATAGGATGCCACTAGGTACACTGAGTGTTTGCTAGTCTAATGGCTTAGTTATAATGAGTTGGAGTGTGCAATGCAGGCAGACGCGCTCTGCAAATGTCTTTGCACTAGTGGGACTATAGCAAAGTCCAATAGCCACGTATAGGATGCCACTAGGTACACTGAGTGTTTGCTAGTCTAATGGCTTAGTTATAATGAGTTGGAGTGTGCAACGCAGGCAGACGCGCTCTGCAAATGTCTTTGCACTAGTGGGACTATAGCAAAGTCCAATAGCCACAGATAGGATGCCACTAGGTACACTGAGTGTTTGCTAGTGTAATGGCTTAGTTATAATGAGTTGGAGTGTGCAATGCAGGCAGACGCGCTCTGCAAATTTCTTTGCACTAGTGGGACTATAGCAAAGTCCAATAGCCACGTATAGGATGCCACTAGGTACACTGAGTGTTTGCTAGTGTAATGGCTTAGTTATAATGAGTTGGAGTGTGCAATGCAGGCAGACGCACTCTGCAAATGTCTTTGCACTAGTGGGACTATAGCAAAGTCCAATAGCCACGTATAGGATGCCACTAGGTACACTGAGTGTTTGCTAGTGTAATGGCTTAGTTATAATGAGTTGGAGTGTGCAATGCAGGCAGACGCGCTCTGCAAATGTCTTTGCACTAGTGGGACTATAGCAAAGTCCAATAGCCACGTATAGGATGCCACTAGGTACACTGAGTGTTTGCTAGTGTAATGGCTTAGTTATAATGAGTTGGAGTGTGCAATGCAGGCAGACGCGCTCTGCAAATGTCTTTGCACTAGTGGGACTATAGCAAAGTCCAATAGCCACGTATAGGATGCCACTAGGTACACTGAGTGTTTGCTAGTCTAATGGCTTAGTTATAATGAGTTGGAGTGTGCAACGCAGGCAGACGCGCTCTGCAAATGTCTTTGCACTAGTGGGACTATAGCAAAGTCCAATAGCCACGTATAGGATGCCACTAGGTACACTGAGTGTTTGCTAGTGTAATGGCTTAGTTATAATGAGTTGGAGTGTGCAACGCAGGCAGATGCGCTCTGCAAATGTCTTTGCACTAGTGGGACTATAGCAAAGTCCAATAGCCACAGATAGGATGCCACTAGGTACACTGAGTGTTTGCTAGTGTAATGGCTTAGTTATAATGAGTTGGAGTGTGCAACGCAGGCAGACGCGCTCTGCAAATGTCTTTGCACTAGTGGGACTATAGCAAAGTCCAATAGCCACGTATAGGATGCCACTAGGTACACTGAGTGTTTGCTAGTGTAATGGCTTAGTTATAATGAGTTGGAGTGTGCAGAGGACAGGAGGGTACAGTGGCAGGATTGTGGGGCTCTGGGTAGAGGAATGGAAGCCTGCCTTTCTATTCCCTCCTAATGGTGAAATGCAGGGAGGAAATCCCTGACCTTGGCTACACAGACGCTGTTGCTGTTTGCAGGACCTGTCACCTATGGCTCTCTGACCCTGCCGGTTTGAGCCCTTAAAAGGACTGCTATAAAGTGCTCTCCCTAAGCTGTCTAACGCTGTGTATGCAGCGCATACAGCTGTATCGGCGATAGGACTCAGGAGGAGGACGGAGCTGCAACAGTGATGTCTGACACCAAAGACGCAGAAGGCAGATAATGGCGTCCTGGAAGAAAATGTCCGGTTTTATAATGCAGGGACATGTGACATGGACATCCTATCACACATGCCGTTGCTTCTCTGGCTCAAAGTCCACTTAGCTGTGTGTGTGTCTGGGATTGGCTGACATGCTGGCCCGCCCCACAAGACGCGCGCGCTTAGGGAAGGAAGACAAGAAAAAAAAAAAAAAATGGCGATCGCCAGTATAGAAACAGCAGTGATCTGAAGGCGCTGTTCACACACACTATACACTGAAATGTCATAATAGTGTGATTCACAGAGTGACTTACACTATTACAGCAGAAACCAAGCTATGATTTAGCTGGTTTTTTGCTGCTAGAACCGTTCTCGAACGTTTCTAGAACTATCGAGCTTTTGCAAAAAGCTCGAGTTCTAGTTCGATCTAGAACAGGCCCCAAAATCACTCGAGCCTAGAACTGGAGAACCACGAACCGCACTCAACTCTACTACCAAGTCACTATTGAGGATTCCAGCTGCCATATATGATGATATTTTCTATTTTTCATATAATCTAAGTACATTATAGAAACACATAGATGAGACACATCATTAAACCATTGACAGGTGAAGTGAGTAACATTGCTTATCCCATTACAATACAACTTGTCAAGAGGTGGAAACTATTAGGCAGCAAGTGAACAGTAGAGTTGAGCGCGGATCGTGGTTCGAGGTTCTCCAGTTCTAAGCTCGAGTGATTTTGGGGGCTGTTCGAGATCGAACTAGAACTTGAGCTTTTTGCAAAAGCTCGATAGTTCTAGATACGTTCGAGAACGGTTCTAGCAGCAAAAAGCAGGGCTTTTTACAGCTACAGTGTGCAGGAGCCATCGCTGGCAGCCTGCCAGAAGCTGATAACCAAGATAAACATCGGGTATCCAAGCAAAGCGCTTTGGTTAGTAACCCGATGTTTATCTTAGTTACGTGCAGGAAGCCCACACTTCCCCGCTCAGCTCACTCCGCCCCCTCCTGCCCGCGACATGTACACATACATACACACACACACACACACACACACACACACACACACATGGTCCCGCTCGGCTTACCTGCGGTGATGAAGTTCCGCCATCCCGACCTCAGCGCTGTCATTGTCCTCCATGGCCGCCGCTTGTCACATCACCTCTCGCTTCCGACCCGAGACGTCACGGACCTCTCGCGATACTTGATGTGAAGGAGCCGGTCATTGACCTCAGTGACAGGGGCTGTCAGTGTGCTGGAGATCAGCGCAGGTAATGTACCTCGCTGATAGCAGCACTTGTCTACCCCTGCAGTGACCTGGGCTGACCCATTGATGTTAGCTCAGGTCACTGCATTGCTCTCCCAGTCAATGGGGAACATCCTGCTCTTCATTGACTGGGACAGTGTTGATCGTCATGGCAACCCCTTGGATTACACCAGACCTCGATTTGTTTTTCATTCTAATAAATTGGTTAAAGAGGGAATGTTTTCGGGAGTGTTTTTTCAAATAAAAATGTGGTTGTCGTCTATTTTTTTTTTATTACTGACTGGGTTGGTGATGTCGGGTATCTGATAGATGCCTGACCTCACCAACCCCAGGGCTTGATGCCAGGTGACATTACACATCTGGTATTAACCCCATATATTACCCCGCTTGCCACCGCACCAGGGCGCGGGATGAGCTGGGGCGAATGGATGCGCCACTTCTGGGGCGGCTGCGGCCTGCTATTTTTAGGCTGGGGAGAGTCCAATAACCATGGACCTCCCTAGTCTGAGAATATCAGGCCCCAGCTGTCTGCTTTACCTTGGCTGGTGATCCAATTTTGGGGGACCCCTACGTGTTTTTTTTTAATTATTTATTTAATTTAAAATAACAGCGTGGGGTGCCCTCAGTTTTGGATTACCAGCCAAGGTGAGGTTGCCAGCTGTGGTCTGCAGGCTGCAGCCGTCTGCTTTACCCTAGCTGGCTACAAAACTAGGGGGAACCCTACGTCATTTTTTTTTTCATTTTTTTGGCTAAATACAAAGCTAAGCACCCCTTAGTGCCACATGAAAGGCACCAAAGGGTGCTCCACTTTTTCTCCATTTTTTCTCCACTTTTTCTACATTTTTTTCTCCACTTTTTCTCCACTTTTTCTCCATTTTTTTCTCCACTTTTTCTCCACTTTTTCTCCACTTTTTCTCCACTTTTTTCTCCACTTTTTCTCCATTTTTTCTCCACTTTTTCTACATTTTTTTCTCCACTTTTTCTCCACTTTTTCTCCATTTATTCTCCACTTTTTCTCCATTTTTTTCTCCACTTTTTCTCCACTTTTTCTACATTTTTTTCTCCACTTTTTCTCCATTTATTCTCCACTTTTTCTCCACTTTTTCTCCACTTTTTCTCCACTTTTTCTCCACTTTTTCTCCACTTTTTCTCCATTTTTTTCTCCACTTTTTCTCCACTTTTTCTCTACTTTGTCTCCACTTTGTCTCCACTTTGTCTCCACTTTTTCTCCACTTTTTCTCCACTTTTTCTCCATTTTGTTCTCCACTTTTTCTCCACTTTTCTCCACTTTTTTTCTCCACTTTTTCTCCACTTTTTCTCCACTTTTTTCTCCACTTTTTCTCCACTTTTTCTCCATTTTTTTCTCCACTTTTTCTCCACTTTTTCTCCATTTTTTTCTCCATTTTGTTCTCCACTTTTTCTCCACTTTTCTCCACTTTTTTTCTCCACTTTTTCTCCACTTTTTCTCCATTTTTTTCTCCACTTTTTCTCCACTTTTTCTCCACTTTTTCTCCATTTTTTTTCCACTTTTTCTCCACTTTTTCTCCACTTTTTCTCCACTTTTTCTCCACTTTTCCTCCATTTATTTCTCCACTTTTTCTCCACTTTTTCTCCACTTTTTCTCCACTTTTTCTCCATTTATTTCTCCACTTTTTCTCCACTTTTTCTCCACTTTTTCTCCACTTTTTCTCCATTTTTTTCTCCATTTTGTTCTCCACTTTTTCTCCACTTTTCTCCACTTTTTTTCTCCATTTTTTCTCCACTTTTTCTCCATTTTTTTCTCCACTTTTTCTCCACTTTTTCTCCACTTTTTCTCCATTTTTTTTCTCCACTTTTTCTCCACTTTTTCTCCACTTTTTCTCCATTTATTTCTCCACTTTTTCTCCACTTTTTCTCCACTTTTTCTCCACTTTTTCTCCACTTTTTTCTCCACTTTTTCTCCACTTTTTCTCCACTTTTTCTCCATTTTTTTCTCCACTTTTTCTCCACTTTTTCTCCATTTTTTTCTCCATTTTGTTCTCCACTTTTTCTCCACTTTTCTCCACTTTTTTTCTCCACTTTTTCTCCATTTTTTTCTCCACTTTTTCTCCACTTTTTCTCCACTTTTTCTCCATTTTTTTTCTCCACTTTTTCTCCACTTTTTCTCCACTTGTTCTCCACTTTTTCTCCACTTTTTCTCCACTTTTTCTCCATTTTTTTCTCCACTTTTTCTCCACTTTTTCTCTACTTTGTCTCCACTTTGTCTCCACTTTTTCTCCACTTTTTCTCCACTTTTTCTCCACTTTTTCTCCATTTTTTCTCCATTTTTTCTCCACTTTTTCTCCATTTTTTTCTCCACTTTTTCTCCACTTTTTCTCCATTTTTTTCTCCATTTTGTTCTCCACTTTTTCTCCACTTTTTCTCCATTTTATTCTCCACTTTTTCTCCACTTTTTCTCCACTTTTTCTCCATTTTTTTCTCCACTTTTTCTCCACTTTGTCTCCACTTTTTCTCCACTTTTTCTCCACTTTTTCTCCACTGATTCTCCACTTTTTCTCCACTTTTTCTCCATTTTTTTCTGCACTTTTTCTCCACTTTTTCTCCATTTTTTTTTCCACTTTTTCTCCACTTTTTCTCCACTTTTTCTCCATTTTTTCCTCCACTTTTTCTCCACTTTTTCTCCACTTTTTCTCCATTTTTTTCTCCACTTTTTCTCCACTTTTTCTCCACTTTTTCTCAATTTTTTTCTCCACTTTTTCTCCACTTTTTCTCCACTTTTTCTCCATTTTTTTCTCCACTTTTTCTCCACTTTTTCTCCACTTTTTCTCCACATATTCTCCACTTTTTCTCCATTTTTTTCTCCACTTTTTCTCCACTTTTTCTCCACTTTTTCTCCACTTTTTCTCCACTTTTTCTCCACATATTCTCCACTTTTTCTCCACTTTTTCTCCATTTTTTTCTCCACTTTTTGTCCACTTTTTCTCCACTTTTTCTCCACTTTTTCTCCACTTTTTCTCCACATATTCTCCACTTTTTCTCCACTTTTTCTCCACTTTTTCTCCATTTTTTTCTCCACTTTTTCTCCACTTTTTCTCCACTTTTTCTCCACTTTTTCTCCACTTTTTCTCCATTTTTTTCTCCACTTTTTCTCCACTTTTTCTCCACTTTTTCTCCACTTTTTCTCCATTTTTTTCTCCACTTTTTCTCCACTTTTTCTCCACTTATTCTCCACATATTCTCCACTTTTTCTCCACTTTTTCTCCATTTTTTTCTCCACTTTTTGTCCACTTTTTCTCCACTTTTTCTCCACTTTTTCTCCACTTTTTCTGCATTTTTTTCTCCACTTTTTCTCCACTTTGTCTCCACTTTTTCTCCACTTTTTCTCCACTTTTTCTCCACTTTTTCTCCACTTTTTCTCCATTTTTTTCTCCACTTTTTCTCCACTTTTTCTCCACTTTTTCTCCATTTTTTTCTCCACTTTTTCTCCACTTTTTCTCCACTTTTTCTCCTCTTTTTCTCCATTTTTTCTCCACTTTTTCTCCACTTTTTCTCCACTTGTTCTCCACTTTTTCCCCATTTTTTCTCCACTTTTTCTCCACTTTTTCTCCGTTCTTTTTCTATGGTCGGTCTACCCATTAGCTCTGCCATGCATACTGTAGCTCTACACCTACTGCACATGTTACTTTATGATTGACATCTCTTTCGTACCAGAGCTGTCTAAGCCTACTCTGACCCCATATTTGTCATTACTATATTGTCCTTGTACTGTATTATGACATTTGTATCATGTGTTTCATTTCTTGCTGTGTTGCAATTTTTTTGCTGCATCCCAATTGTACCTCTACATTGTTCGAGTTTATGTTATTGTTCTCTCACTCTTATGTGATACTGATTATTATCATTTTTCATGATTACATGCAGATAAGTCCAATCTGACGAAGGCTCAGGCCGAAACGTCATTTGTAACTTGTTTTGGACAAAAACATATATGCTTATGAAAAAAATTTTTTCTTAATACGGACCAATAAAGAGTGATTTTGCATTACTATCCATTGTGACTTACTGACTTAGTCTGGGAGATTTAGAGTGCCGAGGTTACTCACTAATTTTATCTATTATTACCTCTGAGCACCTATATACCAGTGAGCAGAGCTTCCTCTACAGTAGTTCTCCTGATTAGGCATGCCCTTACCTCATGAGCAGGGCATTGCAGCTTTGGTAGCAACCATTACGACATGGACTCTGCTGCTGCATATTCTAGACGGTCCAGAGTCGTCGTGGGACCCCATTATTTTTTTTCTTACAATAAATTGGTGAAAGAGGAAATGTTTTGGGGACTGTTTTTTCAAATAAATTTCTTTTGTCGATTTTTTGTTTTTGTTAGTACTGACAGTTTATGATGTTGGGTATCTAATAGACGCCATGACATCACAAACTGCTGGGCTTGATCTCAGGTGACTTTACAGCTAGTATCAACCCGATTTATTACCCCGTTTGCCACTGCACCAGGGCACGGGATGAGCTGGGGTGAAGCGCCAGGATTGGCGCATCTAGTGGATGCGCCACGTCTGGGGTGCCTGCGGCCTGCTATTTTTAGGCTGTGAAGGCCCAATAACTATGGACCTTCCCACCCTGAGAATACCAGACCACAGCTGTCCGCTTTACCTTGGCTGGTGATCCAATTTGGGGGGGACCCTACTTTTATTGTGTAATTATTAATATTTATAAAATAATTATAAAAAAGAGCCTGAGGGGACCTCCACATTGGATCCCCAACCACGGTAAAGCTGCCAGCTGTGGTTTTCAGGCTACAGCCGTCTGCTTTACCCTAGCTGGCTATCAAAAATGGGGGGACCCAACGTCATTTTTTTTTTTTAACTATTTTTTAAATAGAAAAAATTAATGGGCTTCCCTGTATTTTGATTGCCAACCAAGGTAACGGCAGGCAGATGGGGGTGGCAACCCATAGCTGTCTGCTTTATCTGCGCTGAGAATCAAAAATACCGCGGAGCGCTACGTCATTTTTTTAAAGATTTATTTTTACAGCACTGTGATGTCCAGCAATCAAAATACAGGGAAGCCCATTTTATTTTTAGTTATTTAAATAAATAATTAAAAAAAATATATATGGGCTCCCGCTGCATTTTTTGTATTGCTAGCTAAGGGTAATCCAAGCAGCTACTGGCTGCTAACCCCCACTGCTTGGTGTTACCTTCACTGGCAATGGAAAATCCAGGGAAGCATTTTTTATTTTTTTTGCCAAAAAACTACAAAAAAAGGACGTGAGCTTCGCCATATTTTTGTATGCTAGCCAGGTATAGCAGGCAGGTGCTGGAAGAGTTGGATACAGCGCCAGAAGATGGCGCTTCTATGAAAATGCCATTTTCTGAGGCGGCTGCAGACTGCAATTCGCAGCAGTGGGGCCCAGAAAGCTCAGGCCAAGCTGTGGTGCAGATTCCAATCCCCAGCTGCCTAGTTGTACCTGGCTGGACACAAAAATGGGGCGAAGCCTACGTCATTTGTTTTCTAATTATTTCATGAAATTCATGAAATAATAAAAAAAGGCTTCCCTTTATTTTTGGTTCCCAGCCGGGTACAAATAGGCAACTGGGGGTTGGGGGCAGCCGTACCTGCCTGCTGTACCTGGCTAGCATACAAAAATATGGCGAAGCCCACATAATTTTTTCAGGGGGCAAAAAACTTCTGCATACAGTCCTGGATGGAGTATGCTGAGCCTTGTAGTTCTGCAGCTGCTGTCTGTCTGTATGGAGAAGAGCAGACAGCAGCTGCAGAACTACAAGGCTCAGCATACTCCATCCAGGACTGTATGCAGAATTTTTTTGCCCACCAAAAAAATGACGTGGGCTTCGCCATATTTTTGTATGCTAGCCAGGTACAGCTGGCAGCCACGGGCTGCCTCCAACCCCCAGTTGCCTATTTGTACCCGGCTGGGAACCAAAAATATAGGGAAGCCCGTTTTTTTTTAATTATTTCACTTATTTCATGAAATAATTAAAAAACAAATGACGTGGGCTTCGCCCCATTTTTGTGTCCAGCCGGGTACAACTAGGCAGCTGGGGATTGGAATCCGCAGCACAGGTTAGCCCGAGGTTTGTGGGCGCCTCTACTGCGGATTTCAGTCCGCAGCCGTCCCAGAAAATGGCGCTCTCATAGAAGCGCCATCATCTGGCGCTGTATCCAACTCTTCCAACAGCCCTGGAGCCGGGTGGCTTGTTGGGTAATCATGAGTTAATACTGGCTTTGTTTTACCAGCCAGTATTAAGCCAGAGATTCTTAATGTCAGGCACGTTTGACCCGGCCATTAAGAATCTCCAATAAAGGGTTAAAAAAAAGACACCACACAGAGAAAAAATACTTTAATAGAAATAAATACACAGACACATTAGAGACTCCATCTTTATTACCCCCTGTCAGCCCTCCACGATCCTGCTCTTCTGTCTTCTTTCTTTCTAGTGTAGTAGTAGTGACGATTGTAGTGAGGATGAGGTTCACCAGCTCATCACTTGGGACTGGGGAACCTCATCCTCACTACAATCATCACTACAATCGGGAAGCAGCGTGCAGCCTTCACTCCGTGAGTGATCAGTGCTGGCTGCTAGCGGTAACAGCGGTAACGCTGACAGACGCGTCACCGTAGCAACGGTGCTCTCGGAGCCACGGTTAGCGGTGACGTCACCGCTAACTGCGTTGCTATGGCAACGGTGATCTCCGTTAATGACCGGCTGTGTCAGCCGGTCCCTAACGGAACGGGGAGTCGACCGTGTGCTAGAGCATGTCGCCGGTACATGGCGATACACATATGTGCACCGTGTACCGGAGAGATGCACTCGCAGGTCCTACATGACGTGTCATAGTCATGTGACCAGTCTGTAGCCAATGAGATAATAGCCACGTGACTGGTCACATGGCTATTTTGACGTCACGATAGGTCCTGCATCTCTGCTGGCAGTGCAGGTCACCGGGAGGATTCAGCGATCATCGGATGGAATAGCGGCAGGAGACAGAGTGCAGAAGGGATCGCGAGGACCGGTAAGTGTTATGGCAATGTTTATTAACTGTTTGTGTACATTTATAATGCATTTTTATGTGTTTGTGATTGCCTCCCATTATAGCCTATACGTTCGAGTTCGGTTCGTCGAACGTTCGACGAACCGAACTCAAACGGGACCCCCGTTCGGCGAACCGGCCTCGAGCCGAACCGGGACCGGTTCGCTCATCTCTAGTGAACAGTCATTCCTTGAAGATGATGTGTTGGAACAGAGGGCAACCATAAGAGCTGGTGTAAGTTTGGTGTCACGAGTGTCTCCGGTCATTAGGAGACTTGTTGCTATAGATTCTGTATGGCGTGCACTCAGTCAGGATGAAGTTGTTGGTAGAGGGGATGAGAATCTCACGTAGTCAATAATTGTAATTGTGCCCGTGGAAGCAGCCGAGCTGCTCGGATTCGGGTTCGCTGTAGCTCGAGGGTCTCCGGACCCGGGGTCGTGCAGCAACTCAAATGATGGGGGAGTATGTACAGGGGAATTTAGATATAGTTTGTGACGCCACCCGTGGTGTACGGTAATTGGGAGTACTGCCGCTGCCGTTGGGAGTACCCGGGGTGATGAAGTGGGGCAGCAATTTGTTGTAGCCCTCCACGGGTAGGGGGATGCCCCGGGACTCAGTATGGGATGTTGTGGGATGCAGGTGTCACTCTTGTACTCACTCAGTCCATAAGCAGACGCTGACAACCAGGTAAACCAAGTCTCTGGGTACCTCTGCCGCTGAGGGGAGCTTGTCTGGGTCCTGTCCCCTATAGTGTTGCCTGGTGATCCGTGACCTGCCTCCTGGCACTATGTTTAACTTCAACGTGGTGGCGCAGTAGTCTGAAACTTGCCGGGCCCTGCTCCCCACTGTGGCTAAGTGTGGGGGCTTGCTCTCAGGGCTCACGCTTGGGATTTTCTGGACCGTTTTGGGTTGTAAAGTCCTATCCCCCCCGTTGCATTAATGCCCCGATTCTGGGGCGGTGGGAACAAATCATAAAGGCTCCGTTTTCCTCAGGTGAATTGTCGGGTTGCCTGAAGCTTCTCACCGACTTAGAGTCCGCGTACCCCGTTGTGCCTTCGGTCCCAGACTGTTGATAGTGCTAGGCTGCTGGCCATCCTCCTCGACAGGTCCAGGCACCTTGCCACAATCCCCTGCGACCGGGGGGCCGACTCCTCTAGGTCCAAACCACCGTCTGCAACCTAGACAGCTTCTCTTGGGAGCCACTACTCCCAACCTCCTCTGAGCTCCTCACAGCTCGAGTGGTTCCTCCCTTTTTACTCTCCACTAACCAACTCACTCACTGACTACACTCCTCACTCCCCTCCCTGACCACCAAGGTGGGCGGCTCTATTCCACTCAAGCCGTCCACTAGTGCCTGTGACGCCCTGGACTAGTCAGGTCGTCCCAGGTAGTCCCAGGCACACACACACCCCCTCCCTAAAAAAGTGACAGCAGCCAAACTTCAAAACCTTGTCACCACCCTCCAGGTTTGATGTCCACACCAGGGGGACAGAGCCAGGCGGTTGGTTCCACCCACCGAGGAGTTCACAGGCCTGGAGGTGGGAAAAAGACACAAGTTCTAGTGCAGAGTAGAGTCTAGTCTTGACAGTGAAGGAGAGAGGTCGAGTTCAAGGGCAGACCTGTGACCAGGCCTGCCAATAGTTTACTCAGGTGTCTGGGTTGGAGCCCAGTCACCTCTGGCAAGGGAGCAGATGGTGGTGGCCACCTGCAAGAGCTGGGATTACAGCCAGTGGAAACGTAAGGACTGGGGATGGGTGTTGGCCCGGTACTGAACTGGGGAACCGATTGGAAACCGGAGCACCAGGAGGGGTACTCAGACCCAGTACGAAGCCCTGAACCGACACGGCTGAGTCAAATCAACTGATTGAGGACTGGACTTAAGGACCTGTCCCACGCAAGACCCGTTAGAAGACAACAGCCCAACCATACAGGGTAAAGCCACCGCCAAGGCATAGAGACCCAAAGGGCCAGCGTCTGCAGGCAAACAAGGCTCCACCGACAACCAGCAAGCCGGGGAGCGGACTACTGTTGCTTAGGCATAGGAGTCAAACATTCACACAAAGAGGTGCAGGAGAAAGGCGGAAACCACCAACCTGTTAAGGGAGAAGCTGCAGCCGGCTGCGGGCCCCGTTCATCATCCCGTTTGGTTTACCAGAGACCCCAGTGTATTGTGTCATAGTGAGTACACCAGTGCCTTCGGGCCGTGCACCGCGCCGCACCGCACCAGCATCCAGCATGCACCTTTCCCCACAACCCTGCACCTCCCTCGGCCCCCGGGACCATCACTCCCCTACCCACGGAGGGGTTAATACCAAGCTGCGCAACACCGTCCCCGGGAGGCCTAGTTAACGGCAGCGGTGGTGTCCATCCATTCACTACAACCCGTGGGTGGCGTCAAGAACTTACATCCCTTCCCAAACCACCGCGGCCCTGGCCATGGAACTCCCCACCAAAGTCCCTGCGTGTAGCGCCAACCCCCTTGCAGAGCGATGTGACCCCCGGGTCCGTGAGGAGCTTGAGCCACCCACCGTACGAGCACGGATTCGAGCGGCTCGGCGGTTGCAGCCGAGTCCGCGGGGCGGTACATGTGCCTGGTGGTTGTGGTGCAGGGTGTATCTAGGATTTGATTTTCTGTTGGAGGCAACACTATCAAGATAAGGGCCCAGAACAAAGAGGGAGGCGGAATACTGCACGGGAGGATAGGGTGTGCAATACCCTGTGACAACCTAATAGTCCAGGGGCGTCACATAATCACCGCACACTCAGAAGTAGTTTGCAAAAAGTGTTCAAAGTTTATTTACAAATGTGGTACAGGGCAGTAGGTGCTCCCGTGCCTGTGTCCATTAGTGGTGACCAATGGGGGGTACCTTGAATGATGTAATGAGAAAATAGGTGTCTTCTGAGTCCTGGTTAATATAACGCACCAGCGTCTTGTAGTGACAGGGTTCTATTTGTTATATAGCCTTGAGGATGGAGATAGTGACTCAAAACGTTCCTGCATCTTGTAGTGGCAGGGTTCTTATAGTTATATAGCATTCGAGTTAAAGGTAATAAATCTGACGCTGCAGCATCTTGTAATAGCAGGGTTCTGATTAGAGATGAGCGAGCCTCTAAAGTCTCGAGTTCGGTTCAGTTCGGTTTGTGGAATGGAGGCCGCGTTCGAGTTTGGCTCAATGAAACGTTCGACCAAACTCTCGAACCCCATTGAAAACAATGGGAGGCAATCACAAACACCTAAAAACACCTGGAAAACACCCTCAAAGGTGTCCAAAAGGTGACAAACAACTCCCAAGACACCACAAACATATGGGAAAGTGACAAGGACATATACTCATGCGAAAACAAAACAGCTGGATGAGGGAAAAAAAAAGGAGTAGCAGAGCTCTGGCAGCAGAGCTCAACGGCATCAGGTGGTCGACTCTTTACTAGAGATGAGCGAACCGGCCGCGGTTCGGCTCAAGTTCGGTTCGCCGAACGGAGGTCTCGTTTAAGTTCGGTTCGGCGAACCAGTTCGGCAAACCACTCGAACCGCATAGGAAACAATGGGAGGCAATCACAAACTCATAAAAACACCCTCAAAGGTGTCCAAAAGGTGACAAACAACTCACAACACAACACAAACACATGGGAAAGTGACAAGGACATATACTCATGCGAAAACAAAAGAGCTGGACAAGGAAAAAGAGGAGGAGACACAGATATATGAGTATATGCAAGTGAACATCGATGCTATTACTGTGCAACTTGAGCCTTGCCCATTTTAGGCTTCCAATCAGGATAAATTACCTGAGCTCGCCATGTACGCCTTGGGGATCTTGTCGTGTCCCGCAGCCAGCGTTCTCTAGGAACGTGTCCTCAGTGCTGCTGGGGGTGTGCTGACAGATAAGCACACGCGTCTGTCCACTGACAATGTGGACATGCTAACGTTCACCAAGATGAGACTGTGGTTGGAGTCCCCTTGCTTTTTTCAAAAAGAACCAAGATGAACAAGTCATGGATCACAGTGGACTTTTCTACCCCTGTGTCATCCAGGGGAGGCGAAAGGCTGGTGTATTTTTGAGAGTGCTTCATGCAAAGCATCTTTTTAAGATTGAAACTGGGGGACAACTGATGCCAGTGAAGTGGTGTGTGTGTTGCTCAATTTTTGGAAACGAGGGAGACTGTGGTTGTAGTCCCCTTGCTTTTTTCAAAAAGAACCAAGATGAACAAGTCATGGATCACAGAGGACTTTTCTACCCCTGTGTCATCTAGGGGAGGCGAAAGGCTGGTGTATTTTTGAGAGTGCTTCATGCAAAGCATCTTTTTAAGATTGAAACTGGGGGACAACTGATGCCAGTGAAGTGGTGTGTGTGTGGCCCAATTTTTGGAAACGAGGGAGACTGTGGTTGGAGTCCCCTTGCTTTTTTCAAAAAGAACCAAGATGAACAAGTCATGGATCACAGTGGACTTTTCTACCCCTGTGTCAGCCAGGAGAGGCAAAAGGCTGTGTATTTTTGAGAGTGCTTCATGCAAAGCATCTTTTTCATTTTGAAAATGGGGGTCAACTGATGCCAGTCAAGTGGGGTGTGTGTAGCCCAATTAGTGGAAACGAGGGAGACTGTGGTTGGAGTCCCCTCGCTGTGTTTCGTAAACAACCAAGATGAACAAGTCATGGCTCTCAGAGGACTTTTCTTCCCCTGGGTCAGCCAGGGGAGGCAAAAGGCACGCGTATTTTTGAGAGTGCTTCATGCAAAGCATCTTTTTTATCTAGAAAAGGGGGGTCAACTGATGCCAGTCAAGTGGGGTGTGTGTGGCCCAATTAGTGGAAACAAGGGAGACTGTGGTTGCAGTCCCCTCGCTGTGTTTTACATGCTTTTCGAAGGGCATGACATGCTTAAGAGGTTGATTTTCAGCATCTGCTACTTGTTGGCTACAGAAAGGCTGCCTTTTCACCCTTTTGAGACCGAGGATTTTCGAGACCTTATGCCCATTGCGGTGCCCCAAGAGCCGATGGCCATTCGCCACTCCTTCTCCAAGAAAGGCTTGCCCGCGCTACCACAGCAGGTCGCACACAATATCACCGATTACTTGAGAAACACTGTGTGTGACAGGGTGCATTTCACCACAGATACTTGGACCATTAAGCATGGACAGGGGAGTTACATGTTGCTGACTGGGTAACTATGGTGAGAGATGGAGAAGGCTCTGCTGTACAAGTCTTTCCGTCCCCACGAGTTGTGTGTCAATCCTTCCTCTGTATGTACATGTTCCTCCACTGCTTCTGCCTCCTCAACCTCGTGTGGGTCCTCCACCTCGGCCCAAACCCTGTGTGGTCAGGCCACCCTTCCTTGTAAGTGTGCCCAAGGAATCCCACACACCTCCTTACTATGCTGGCAGCATTGCTCAACAGCATGATGCGGTCGACTCTTTACTTAGAAATGTATGGGAAATGTGAGTCACACCGCTGAGGAGTTGTGGACGGTAAGCTCTGGAGAGTGAGACCGAGTTTCATCAATGGTTGTCTCCACTCAACCAGCAGCCAGGGAAGGCCAGGTGCGACAATGATGCAAACCAGGCTGCGGCCCTTCTTCAGGGCAATGTGACACACGTGCCTTGTATGGCTCACGTGTTGAACCTGGTTGTCCAGCAATTTTTAAACCACTATCCCGGCCTACATGGCCTTCTGCAGAGGGCACGGTGTAACGCCTGCCTGGATCGACACACTCAGACGGGCTGTAAAGGATAGGCTAGAGGCAAGCCACTCACCAAGCTGGACACCCAGAACCCTGAAACCCTTTAACCCCTATACAGGGATTTGGAATTACACAGGGCCCAACGTGATCAATACCTGTGGAAGGCTGCAGTCCGAGAGAGTAGTAGTCAGGCAGGGTCAAACCATGTATTGAAGAACATGAACAGAATCGGCTGGCCAGGACTTAATCAGAAAACAAGCAGAGGTCAAATGCGGATCGGGCAACGAGGTACATAAACAGCAGGCAGGAGACATAGTCATGAAACTAGCCGTAGTCAGCACAGAAAATTAAAAAACAGAACTGGGCGGAACAGGAACCAGAGGTTCAGAGCTATGTCTGGCAGTGGTCAGCAGACAGGATGGGCCTAAAAAAGGGTGTGGTGTCTTCTCATTGGTTGTAGCTGAATGATGGTACTTAAGCTGCGAGACACCCACCACCTACAGTAAGCCAGTGGTCTGCATATCTCAAGGTAACACAGCCCAGTGGGTGAGCGGAACCTGCGGCCACCAGCACCGCTGGCATCGACTCCTCTCCCATCATCAGCACTATCTACGAAAGGAACACGGTGTCACCTGGCGATCGGAGTACAAATTGATGGAGCAGACTCCGGTGGTGACGTAAGAGCCGTGCGCAACAATGATGCTGTCGCGGGCGGGGAGGACGCCGCCGCTGTGCTGTGCTCGCTAACACTCGGTTCTGGCGTTGCTGCGGCTGCTGCTGCTCGGTGGCTCGAGCGGTGGGCCGGATCCGGGGACTCGAGCGGCGCTCCTCGCCCGTGAGTGAAAAGGGTGGTTGGTTTGAGGGATTTAGTCCGTGACACCACCCACGGGTTGCGGTGAAGGTAGGCACCACCACTGCTGGTGACGGGGATCCCGGGAGCGATGGTAGGGAGCAGCTGGGATGTTGTTTTCCCCCACCATGGGTAGGGGTCAGTGGTCCCGGGGCCCAGTGGTGTGACGGGAAGGCAGGGTTGGTGAGGTGCAGGGTTGCAGGGACAGCGCGGCGCGGTGCCGGATGGCACGGGTGTACTCACTCAGCAAGAGATGCACAAAGTCCTCGGTAAACCAAATGGCTGGATGGACGGGTCCCGCAGCTGGCTGCTGTGCCTCTCCCCGGACAGGTGATGGCGGCTGTCTTTCCCTGCACCTTTGTGTACTTGTTTGACTACGATGGATTCCCAACGGTAGTCCGCTCCCCGGTGTATGGATGCCGGAGGAGCCCGTTTGCCCGCAGGCGCTGGCCCTTGGGTCTCTAGCCGTAGGCGGTAGCTGTATACCTTCACGGTGTGGGCGGTTGCCTTCTATCGGGTCTTTGGCTGCTAGGAAACCCCTGGGGTTCCGGTCACACTCGGATTTGACTATTGTCGGCGGCTCCAAGCCTGGCTGGGGTCCGATGGCCCTGCCTGTGTGTGCTGGCTTCACTTCGCTCCCCGGTCGGTACCGGCGGGCCAACGCCCGACACCGGTCCTACGGTTCCGCGTTGCTTCACCACTCCTGCAGACGGCCACCACCGTCTGCCAACCTTGCTGTCAGTGCCTGGGCCACAAACCCAGACACCCAAGTGATTACTCCTCACACTCCAAACTCCAAACTCTAACTGACACTTTTCCCGCCTCCAGGCCTGTGAACTCCTCGGTGGGTGGGGCCAACCGCTTGGCTCCGCCCCACCTGGTGTGGACATCAGACCCTGGAGCAGGGCCGGATTAAGGTTGGTGGGGGCCCCTGGGCAGAAAATCTGGTGGGGGCCCCATAAACGTTAACATTTTTAGCCATAACAGTAGAGCACGAACTGTAGCATTTAGATATAAATCCAATAAACATGTATCTTAAGGCCCCGTCACACTAAGCAACATCGCTGCTAACGAACAACTTTTGTGACGTTGCTAGCGATGTTGCTGTGTGGGACATCCAGCAACAACCTGGCCCCTGCTGTGAGGTCGTTGGTTGTTGCTGAATGTCCTGGGCCATTTTTTAGTTGTTGCTGTCCCGCTGTGAAGCACAGATCGCTGTGTGTGACAGCGAGACAGCAACAACTAAATGTGCAGGCAGCAGGAGCCGGCTTCTGCGGAGGCTGGTAACCAATGTAAACATCGGGTAACCAAGAAGCCCTTTCCTTGGTTACCCGATATTTACCTTTGATACCAGCCTCCGCTGCTCTCACTATCATGCCGGCTCCTGCTCTGTACACATGTAGCTGCAGCACACATCGGGTTAATTAACCCGATGTGTGCTGTAACTAGGAGAGCAAGGAGCCAGCGCTAAGCATTGTGCGCTGCTCCCTGCTCTGTGCACATGTAGCTGCAGCACACATCGGGTTAATTAACCCGATGTGTGCTGTAACTAGGAGAGCAAGGAGCCAGCGCTAAGCATTGTGCGCTGCTCCCTGCTCTGTGCACATTTAGCTGCAGCACACATCGGGTAATTAACCTGATGTGTGCTGTAACTAGGAGAGCAGGGAGCCAGCGCTCAGTGTGCGCTGCTTCCTGCTCTCTGCACGTGTAGCTGCGTGCGCTGGTAACCAAGGTAAATATCGGGTTGGTTACCCGATATTTACCTTAGTTACCAAGCGCAGCATCTTCCACGCGGCGCTGGGGGCTTGTCACTGGTTGCTGGTGAGCTCACCAGCAACTTGTGTAGCGACGCTCCAGCGATCCCTGCCAGGTCAGGTTGCTGGTGGGATCGCTGGAGCGTCGCAGTGTGACATCTCACCAGCAACCTCCTAGCAACTTACCAGCGATCCCCATCGTTGTTGGGATCGCTGGTAAGTTGCTTAGTGTGACTGGACCTTTACCCTGATCTGCCATATTCAGATTTACAGGACTACAATACAGATACAGTCCAGGATAACTCACAGCCGTCACTTATACACACAGTACAATAAAGATACAGTCCAGGATCACTCACAGCCGTCACTTATACAAAGAAAGTAGAGTAAAGGGGGCTTTACACGCTGCGACATAGCTAATGCGGAGTCGTTGGGGTCACGGAATTCGTGACGCACATTCGGCCGCATTAGCGATGCCGTTTCGTGTGACACCGATAAGCGATTTTGCATCGTTGCAATAACGTGCAAAATCGCTAATCGGCGACATGGGGGTCCATTCTCTAATATCGTTGCTGCAGTAGTAACGAAGTTGTTCCTCGTTCCTGTGGCAGCACACATCGCTCCGTGTGACACCGCAGGAACGAGGAAGCTCCCCTTACCTGCCTCCCGGCCGCTATGCAGAAGGAAGGAGGTGGGCGGGATGTTACATCCCGCTCATCTCCACCCCTCCGCTGCTATTGGGCGGCGGTTAAGTGACGCTTCAGTGGCGTCGCTGTGACGCCGCATGGACCGCCCCCTTAGAAAGGAGGCGGTTCGCCGGTCACAGCGACGTCGCCGGACAGGTAAGTATGTGTGACGGCTCTGGGCGATGTTGTGCGGCACGGGCAGCGATTTGCCCGTGTCGCGCAACAGATGGGGGCGGGTACGCACGCTAGCGATATCGGGACCGATATCGCAGCGTGTAAAGCGGCCTTTACTCACATATTTTTAATTGATCCCAATGTTAAGGCAGCCAGGGACGGCTCCAGGTTTTTGTGGTCCCCGGTTGAGTCTCAGTGGGCCCCATCCACACACAGACACACACATACACATACAGGCATACGTACATATACATATTTGAAGACAAATTCACAAAAATACATTTAAACAGACAAATATATGCACAGTCATATACACTGACATACATGCAGACACAGACGCATTACAGGTGTTAATATGGAGAAGTCACAAGCAGCCTCACTCACCTCTCCCGCTTGTATCCAGCTCCTCCAGGACATATGGCTGTGTTGCATGATGGCCATCAATAACAGACATGACTGCACACCATGCACACTGACACAGCACTGATGTATATAAATCACAGGAGGGGCTGGGGCCTACAATAAATACATTACAGGAGGGGCAGGGGGCATAGACATTACTGGGGGGGCATAGACGTTACTGGAGTGGCAAACCGCTCTGGTGGCGTACACATTACTGGGATGGGTGGCTTAGCGCTCTGGGGGACCCATATAGTTCTGGGGTGCCGCATAGACTGCTCTGATTCATATATACACACACACAGCTCTGCTTCAAACACACAGCTCTGCTTCACACACACAGCTCTGCTTCACACCACACATCTTTCTTCAGCTCTGCTTCACACACACACAGCTCTGCTTCACACACACACACAGCTCTGCTTCACACCACAAATCTTTCTTCAGCTCTGCTTCACACACAGCTCTGCTTCACACCACAAATCTTTCTTCAGCTCTGCTTCACACACAGCTCTGCTTCACACCACACATCTTTCTTCAGCTCTGCTTCACACACACACACAGCTCTGCTTCACACACACACACAGCTCTGCTTCACACCACAAATCTTTCTTCAGCTCTGCTTCACACATAGCTCTGCTTCACACCACACATCTTTCTTCAGCTCTGCTTCACATACAGCTCTGCTTCACACCACACATCTTTCTTCAGCTCTGCTTCACACACACACACACACACACAGCTCTGCTTCACACACACACACAGCTCTGCTTCACACACACACACAGCTCTGCTTCACACCACAAATCTTTCTTCAGCTCTGCTTCACACCACACATCTTTCTTCAGCTCTGCTTCACACACACAGCTCTGCTTCACACCACACATCTTTCTTCAGCTCTGCTTCTCTCACACACACACAGCTCTGCTTCACACCACACATCATTCTTCAGCTCTGCTTCTCTCACACACACACAGCTCTGCTTCACACCACACATCTTTCTTCAGCTCTGCTTCTCTCACACACACACAGCTCTGCTTCACACACACACACAGCTCTGCTTCACACACAGACACACACACAGCTCTGCTTCACACAGACACACACACAGCTCTGCTTCACACCACACATTTCTTCAGCTCTGCTTCACACACACACACAGCTCTCTTTCACACACACTCACACACAGCTCTGCTTCACACACAGACACACACACACAGCTCTGCTTCACACCACACATATTTCTTCAGCTCTGCTTCACACACAGCTCTGCTTCACACACACAGCTCTCTTTCACACACACACACACAGCTCTGCTTCACACACAGACACACACACAGCTCTGCTTCACACCACACATTTCTTCAGCTCTGCTTCACACACAGCTCTGCTTCACACACACACAGCTCTCTTTCACACACACAGTCACACACACAGCTCTGCTTCACACACAGACACACACACAGCTCTGCTTCACACCACACATTTCTTCAGCTCTGCTTCACACACAGCTCTGCTTCACACACACACAGCTCTCTTTCACACTCACACACACAGCTCTGCTTCACACACAGACACACACACACACAGCTCTGCTTCACACCTCACATATTTCTTCAGCTCTGCTTCACACACAGCTCTGCTTCACACACACACAGCTCTCTTTCACACACACACTCACACACACAGCTCTGCTTCACACACACAGCTCTGCTTCACACACACAGCTCTGCATCACACACACAGCTCTGCATCACACACACAGCTCTGCATCACACACACAGCTCTGCATCACACCACACAGCTCTGCATCACACCACACAGCTCTGCATCACACCACACAGCTCTGCATCACACCACACAGCTCTGCATCACACCACACATCTTTCTTCAGCTCTGTCCCTACCTGCTCTGATGCCATCCTCCTGCTGCTCCGGTATAGGCCGCCATCGTCCTGCTGCTGTTCCGGTGCCGCGGCCATTCTCCTGCTCCGGTTAGTCTCCACTCCTGGCCGCGGCGTGGGTCTTCTCCGCGGCCGGCCGCGCGCGTGGGTCCTCTCCTCCGCGGCCGGCCGCGCGCGTGGGTCCTCTCCTCCGCGGCCGGCCGCGCGCGTGGGTCCTCTCCTCCGCGGCCGGCCGCGCGCGTGGGTCCTCTCCTCCGCGGCTGGCCAGCCAGCCGGCCGCCCGCGTGGGTCCTCTCCTCCGCAGCCGGCTGCCCGCGTGGGTCCTCTCCTCCGCGGCCGGCCAGCCGGCCGCGCGCGTGGGTCTTCTCCGCGGCGGCGTCCTGCTGTGACGTCCGCGGCGGCGTCCTGCTGTGACGTCCGCGGCGGCGTCCTGCTGTGACGTCCGCGGCGGCGTCCTGCTGTGACGTCCGCGGCGGCGTCCTGCTGTGACGTCCGCAGCATTGGACGCCGCAGCAGAGCAGGGAGCAGGCACACCTCTGACCCCGGAAGTACAAACGATGGTACTTCCGAGGTCAATCAGCGTCCTGTGCCCGCAGCTTGTTTTTGCGTCTTAGAGACGCAGATACAAATAAATGTAGGTGCCCCCCCCCCGAAAACACAGCTGATTTAGACTGTCTTAACAGAGGGGGAGCGGGTGTGAAGAAAAGAAGAAAAAAATTGCTGACGGGTGGCAAGTATGGCCCTGGTGGTGGGGGCCCCCTTGGAAGCTCTTTTGGTGGGGGCCCCGGGGCTGAAGCCCCGCCTGCCCCGCCTATAATCCGGCCCTGCCCTGGAGGGAGGCAACAAGGGTTTTGTGTTTGGCTAATGTTACTGTCTAGTGGGGGTGGGGTTGTTTGAGTGTTACCTGTGACGACCTGGCTAGGCCAGGGCGCCACAATGCAAACCTCGGTGCGGCCCTTCGTCAGGGCAATGTGACACACATGCCTTGTATGGCTCACATGTTGAACCTGTTTGTCCAGCAATTTTTAAACCACCATCCCAGCCTACATGGCTCTCTGCAGCGGCCACGCTCGCTATGTGCTCACTTCCACCGTTCACTCCCAGCAGCTCAACAACTTGCATCGCTCCAGAAGTCTTTCGGTCTGGCGATTCACCGCCTGAAATGCGATGTGCCGACACGCCGGAATTTGAATCTGCACATGTTGCAGCGTCTGTGGCAGCACCGCCGAGCCCTGCTGAAATACGTTATGACGTATAGCCTAGGCTATAGTGATCCAGAGGTGGGGAAGATCATGCTGCAGGAGTGGTCTCAGATCAAGGACCTATGCAACCTTCTTCGAAGGTTAAAAATGGCGACGAAGATGTTTTGCTCTGACGTTGCCAGCATCGGCATGACAATTCCGGTCCTCTACATGCTGGATCAGACTCTAAACAGCATTCATAGTCAGGTGGTGGGACAAGAGGAATGGGAGGAAATACAGGATGAGTCATATGCGCGAGGGATAACAACATCTACAAGGTCCAGATGGTCAGCAGCACCAAGGCAGCAGGCATGGGGTTGATGGATTAACAAGAGCGCATAGTATCAGCCTAAAGGGGGCTTTACACGCTACGATATCGTTAATGTTTGGTCGCCGGGGTCAAGTTGTTAGTGACGCACATCCGGCGTCATTAACGATATCGCAGCGTGTAATACTTACCAGCGACCTTAGGCGACCTCAAAAAATTGTGAAAATCGTTCACCATAGAGAAGTCATCCCAAAGTCAAAAATCGGTAAGGGTTGTTTAGCGTTGTGGTTCATCGCTCATGCGGCAGCACACATCGCTATATGTGACACCGCATGAGCGAAGAACGTCTCCTTACCTGCCGCCAGCTGCAATGAGGAAGGAAGGAGGTGGGCGGGATGTTACGTCCTGCTCATCTCCGCCCCTCTGCTTTGATTGGCCGGCCGCTTAGTGACATTGCGGTGACTTCGCTGTGATGACGAACGTCCCTCCCCCTTGAAGGAGGGATTGTTCGGCAGTCACAGCGACGCCGCCGACCAGGTAAGTATGTGTGACGCTGCGTAGCGATAATGTTCGCTACGGCAGCGATCACAAACAATCGCATGCGTGACAGGGGCGGGTACTTACACGGTTGCTATCGATAGAAATTGCTAGCGATATCGCTACCGTGTAAAGCCCCCTTTACTGTTGAGGATGGTGCAGGAGCCCAGTAAGAAATGGAGGACGAACTGTCAATGGCATGGAAGACTGAGCAGATGAGGGAGAGCTTGCTCATATTTTGGTTGTGCGAGGTTGGGGGGAGAGGGCAGAGTAAGGAGGCATGATTCTCACCTCTCCACCACCAACACAGCAAGGACTTGGTCCTCCTTGATGAGCAAGACACATGAGCGCCTTCCTGCTGCACTACCTACAACATGACCCTCGGATTGTCCGAATTAGAAGTAATGCTGACTAGTGGGTTGCCACACTGTTAGATCCCCGGTACAAGACAAAATTTGGCAAAATAAATCCTGCCATACAAAGGGACGCACGTATGCAGGAGTATCAGCAGAAGCAGGTACACAATCTTAGCTCGGCTTTTCCACTAAACACCAGTGCTGCACAGAGTGAATCTACACGCTTTGTCATGGCTAGGAGAAAATGGTCTTTTACTTGTCCACATCTGAGGGATCGAGGGCTGGCTGCTTTGCGTAGACGGCATTGACTATGGTGTCCCTGCAGAGTTGGAAATTAGTAAATATACAAAATGAGTGGCAAAAGGCCATATGCTGGTGGAAAGGGGAACAAGTGTGTTGGAAAGTAGAAAAAAGTTTGTGTCCATGGGTTTGGTGGTTAAGCAACAGTGGCATCTGCTGAAGAAACACCATCTGTTATGGGGGGACTGGTAGATTAGGATAAGGTGGTATATATCCCAATCTCCAGTCGATGTCCACCGTGCTCACAGATGGAAAAGGAGATGCTGGCAACACGAAGGTAAGGAGGAGGATACAGAGCTGGGTGGCTCTGAAACTAATAGTAGCCTGAACTGAGTTAGACGACACTTGGATCTGGAGACTGGGAACCCTGTTAGCGTCACAGGGTCCACACACCCACCCACCCACCCAGCCCAGGAACTCCCTGTTAACAACACAGGGGCCATTGGGTACGCTGTCTGTGTGTGTAAGGGCCACACCTGTGGACAGCAGGCGCATCAGCAGCAGCAGCCCAGTTAATGCCACGGGGCTGCACTAGCAGGACTGGTAGGAAAGGAGCTGGTCTTAACCGTTCTGCGTTACCAACTGTGGTGGCGGCCTGCACCGACGCCCTATCCCTGCCTACCTCTGGCCTAAAGCCGCAATGGGTTCAACACATGGAGGTGTGCTCTTTCTGAGCATAATAGAAGATTGCGCACCTCCTTCTTGGCACCGGCCCTTTTTATAACCTGGGTCCGCCCCAACCCAGGGTGAAGGTGGACCACAATTCACCTCCTGGAGACAAAAGCAGAGTGACACGTCATCAGTGGCATAACCAGCGGCCTATTCGGAACGCCACTTCAATGATGACATCATGGCAGCCACGACCCAAACACCTCACCAGTCCTCGTCTGACCAACAATAATGAGGTGACAAGTCATAGGGGTGGGCCTCTGCAAGCCAGTCCGGAGTGGCCTGGCCGCATCATCAGAACACCTAATGCCCTGTGGCCTATATGTGCCTGCCACATCACAGACAGGGCCAAAGAGTTCATTACCGGATCTAGCCTCTGATGCAGTTGTGACGCCCTGGACTAGCCAGGTAGTCACAGTTAGCGCCCCGCACATCACCTGTCCCTTAAAAAGGTGTCATCAGCCAACCATTAAACTCTAGTCACCCCTCTCTTAGCTTGATGGACACACCAGGGGGCGGAGCCAGGCGGTTGGCCATGCCCACGAGGAGTTCAGAGGGCGAGAGGCAGGAGAACAGTTAGATCAGATCAGAGGAGAGCAGAAGAGATCAGGTTTAGGAGTGGCGTAGAGTGGAAGAAGGCCTGTGTAGCAGGTCTGCAGCAATCTGACAGGTGCCAGGGTAGGATCCCTGGTACCTCTGGCTAGGAGGCAAGCGGTGGCCTCAGCCTGCAGGAGCTGGGAAGACGGCTCGGTGAAACCGTGGTGGACCGGGACAGGGTAATGGCCCGCCGGTACCGACCCAGGGAACCGAATCGGAAACCGGAGCACAAATGGGGGTACTCAGACCCTGAAACGAGGTCCAGAAGCCACTGGACTGAGTTAATTAACTGATTGTGGTCTGGACTATAGGTCCTTTCCCACCCAAAGTTCCGACTGAAGACAACAGCCCAACGAGGGGGATAGAAAGCCACCGCACAGGCAGAGAGATCCCACGGGTCAGCGTCTGCAGGCAAAAGGGCTCTCCCAACATACACAAAGTCGGGGATCGGACTCCCGTCGCTGAAGCGCAGGCAGTCCACAGCTACACTACACGGTGCAGGAGAAAGGCAGAGACCACCAACCGGGTGGGGGAACAGACGCAGCCAACTGCGGGCAACGACCACCGTCAACTTGGTTTATCAGAGACTTGTGTTTGTTTCTAATCGTGAGTACAACAGTGCCCTCCGGCCGCGCACCTCCCTGCACCGCCCAACCAAACTACAACTCCCAATGGGTTCCGGGGCCACCATCCCTGCCCACGGAGTTTTAACAACTTGCTGTATAACATCTCCCCCGGGTGTCCCGCAATAGCAGCGGTGGTGTCCACCTTCACCACAACCCATGGGTGGCATCATGAACTCAAACACGGCTCCGGCCGTACACCTACGTCCCCTAAACCGCCAGCGCCAGATCGAAGTGGACCACGGGGCCCCCGGATCCGGAGACGCTCGAGCCACCCACCAGCGAGCCCGGATCCGAGCGGCTTGGTCGCAGCCGAGCCCGGGGCCGTACACATCGACTCTTCTGGCGTCACGAACAGGATACTAATCCATTCACTCACCTGGTGAAGTGTGCCTTGTACGGACAGTCAGCGATGATCCGTTGTGAAATATCTGAAATCCGCCATCTTGCCGCCATCTTTTGGCGTGAAGATTCCCGCCAGAGTCTTCTTCTCTGCAGAAAGGGCACGAAAGCTGAAGCCCCGCCCCCTGGGAACACGGCCGTAAAGCAAGGCCGGAGGTCGAAAAACGAAACCTACCGGCCGGAGAAGGGAGTGCCGCGAAAAGACCAAGGGGGAGCGGATGGAAGATGTCGGCATTCAGGGAGGCAAGCCAAGCGGTGCCCGTCACCGGAGTGGCGGGACCCAGAAGCGGCAGAGGCGGAGTGGCTTTTGATGTGGAGGACCGCAACCCGAGTGAGCTCCCCGCGGGAATCGCTGCCTTGTTGGAGCGGGAGCTGGGCCGATTCTGCGTCCGGGTAAGGGCACAGCCCTGCAGCAGGTGCTCGACTGGAAGGCGGAGGTCCAGAGGATGGTTGCCGTGGTGTGGGCCTATGAACAGAGGGTCGCATTTGCCGTGCCACGCCACGACAAAGCCACGCAGACCCCCATGTCGTCCCTCATCAGCTGGGAGCTGGAACCCGCCAGTACCGTGACAAGTGAGGCCGGAGTAGCGCAGCTCATGGAAGAAGAGGTGCCGTTTATGCTGCCCCCGCCGCCATTCCCGAAGGAGGTCCATAGCCCAGGGATCTATTGCACCTAGAAGGGGAGCCCGATAACCCGGCCAAGGATAGCGCAGCACGGTCCCCTGCAATGGTAGCCGCATCTGTAAGTTAACTCCTGAAGTTAAAAAGTTAAAGTTGAAAAAGTTTTAAGTAAAGCACCTGCTGCTTCTTAAATAGACACTTATACCTTTGTTGAACGTCTCCAAGTTCCACGGGAAGCGCCATCCAGCACACTGGGTGGAAGGGAAAGAGAAGCTGCCCGACTTGTTGAATGCCGCTGCGGTTGAAGCCCCAGAAGGTGCCATCAGGGGTTGGATCCCCTAGTGGAGGACGGCAAGCCAGTTAAGTGGGAGTGAGGACAGTTTCTGTTACAGAACCCGGTTTACCGTACCCGCACAGCAGGCAGTGGAAGACGGGGTCTTTATGGAGAGTGTCACTGTGAGTGAATGTGGCATTGGTGACCTGTGCTGCCCTGTGGTAGACTGTGGGAAAGTTGCCGAGGAACCTTTGTTGGCAGCAGAGTTAACATGTTGTGAATAATCCCGGACCACCTTTTCAAGTCCTACAGTCTCTGGAGAGGCTGGTTGGAGGAAGGGCCTGTGGCAGAGTAGGCCGAGGTCCCGTCACCATGCAAAACGGTGACAACCCTCCGGGCCAGGGGTCCCCTGGACGTGGGGCCTCTGAGAGACTGCCGGGTATGGAACTTTGTACCCGGCCGGTTGGGCAACACCCGGACCTGAACCCAATTCCTGGACTGGGAAAAAGGGGTGCTGACCTGTTCTTAGAGGCAGAATCAAGGTTTATGTTTGCTTGGGTGGGCAAAATGGAAAGGACCCGGTCCGGTCCCATTCCCGGTTAATAAAAATGTTGGTAACGTTTAAGCCAAATGCCTCCCGTAAGGGATGAATCCAAAAGCTTTCGTAAATATAAATATGTTGGTATACTTGTATACATGTTCTCTTTTATCTTTTTCAGTTACAACAAAAATAAACGGTGGTGGTCGGACAGCTCACGGACGGTCTGTAGTTAACCAAGGGTGAGTGTGACGCCCTGGACTAGCCAGGTAGTCACAGTTAGCGCCCCGAACAACACCTGTCCCTTAAAAAGGTGCCATCAGCCAACCATTAAACTCTAGTCACCCCTCTCTTAGCTTGATGGACACACCAGGGGCCGGAGCCATGCAGTTGGCCACGCCCACCAAGGAGTTCAGAGGGCGAGAGGCGGGAGAACAGTTAGATCAGATCAGAGGAGAGCAGAAGAGATCAGGTTTAGGAGTGGAGTAGAGTGGAAGCAGGCCTGTGTAGCAGGTCTATAGCAATCTGACAGGTGCCAGGGTAGGAGCCCTGGTACCTCTGGCTAGAAGGCAAGCGGTGGCCTCAGCCTGCAGGAGCTGGGAAGATGGCTCGGTGAAACCGTGGTGGACCGGGACAGGGTAGTGGCCCGCCGGTACCGACCCGGGGAACCGAATCGGAAACTGGAGCACAAAGGGGGGTACTCAGACCCTGAAACGAGGTCCAGAAGCCACTGGACCGAGTTAATTAACTGATTGCGGTCTGGACTATAGGTCCTTTCCCACCCAAAGTTCCGACTGAAGACAACAGCCCAACGAGGGGGATAGACAGGGCCAGATTAAGGTTGGTGGGGGCCCCTGGGCAGAAAATCTGGTGGGGGCCCCATAACGTTAACATTTTTAGCCATAACAGTAGAGAGCGAACTGTAGCATTTAGATATAAATCCAATGAACATTTATCTTATCCTGTTCTGCCTCATTCAGATTTACAGTACTACAATACAGATACAGTCCAGGATCACTCACAGCAGTCACATATACACAGAAAGTAGAGTTACTCACATATTTTTTATTGATCCCAATGTTAAGGCAGCCAGGACCGTCTCCAGGTTTTTGTGGCCTCCGGGTGAAAGAGTCTCAGTGGACCCCATCCACACATAGACACGCACATACACATACAGGCATACCTACATATACATATTTTAAGACAAATTCAGAAAAATACATATAAACAGACAAATATATGCACAGTCATATACACTGACATGCATGCAGACACAGACGCATTAGGGCTCGTGCGCACATTGCGTAATTCCATGCATTTACGCTGCGTATAGCACTGCAGTATAAATGCATGCCTCCTGCGTCCCCAGCACAATCTATGAAGATTGTGCATGATACATGCACACGTTGCTTTTATGAACACAGCGATTTGGGTGCTATATTGACCCAAATCTGTGCGTTCATAAAATGAGCATTAGAGTTAAGCACGGTTCGTGCTTCGCGGTTCTCCAGTTCGCAGTTCGAGTGATTTTGGGGGGTGTTCTAGATTGAACTAGAACTCGAGCTTTTTGCTAAAAGTTCGGCAGCTCGAGTTACGTTTGAGAAAGGTTCTATGAGAAAAAGCAGGGCTTTTTACAGCTACAGTGTGCAGGGAGCCATCGCTGGCAGCCTGCGGTAAGCTGGTAACCAAGATAAATATCGGGTATCCAAGCAAAGTGCTTTGGTTAGTAACCCGATATTTACCATGGTTACGTGTGCAGGGAGCCGACACTTCCCCGCTGGGCTCCGCCCCCTCCTGCACGCGGCATGTACACACACACACACTCACACTCACCTGTCCCCAGCCATGCAGTCCCCGACACTGACGTCTTCAGCGCCACATGGCCCCACTAGGCTCCATCCGCTTTGCACTCCGACGCCCGCACACATGGCCTCACTAGGCTCGAGCCACTTCGCACTCCGCCGCCTGCACACATGGCCCTGCTCGTCTCCACCCACTTTGCACTCCGCCACCCGCACACATGGCCCCGCTAGGCTCCACCCACCTCACATTCCGCACACATTACCCCGCTTAGCTCCACCCACCTTGCACTCCGTACACATTACCCCGCTTGGCTCCACCCACCTGGCACTCTGCACACATTACCCCGCTTAGCTCCACCCACCTGGCCCTCTTCACACATTACCCTGCTTGGCTCCACCCACCTGGCACTCTACACACATTACCCGGCTTGGCTCCACCCACCTGGCACTCCGCACACTTTACCCCCCTTGGCTCCACCCACCTGGCACTCTGCACACATTACCCCGCTTGGCTCCACCCACCTAGCACTCTGCACACATTACCCCGCTTAGCTCCACCCACCTGGAACTCTGCACACATTACCCCGCTTAGCTCCACCCAACTGGCACTCTGCACACATTACCCCGCTTAGCTCCACCCACCTGGCACTCCGCACAGAATACCCCGCTTGGCTCCACCCACCTGGCACTCTGCACACATTACTCCGCTGAGCTCCACCCACCTGGCAGTCTGCACACATTACCCCGCTTGGCTCCACCCACCTGGCACTCCGCACATATTACCCTGCTTGGCTCCTCCCACATGGCACTCTGCACACATTACCCCGCTTGGCTCCACCCACCTGGCACTCCGCACACATTGCCCCACTTAGCTCCACCCACTTGGCACTCTGCACACATTACCCTGCTTAGCTCCACCCACCTGGCACTCTGCACACATTACCCCGCTTGGCTCCACCCACCTGGCACTCCGCACACATTACCCCGCTTGGCTCCACCCACCTCACACTCCACACACATTACCCCGCTCGGCTTACCTGCGGTGATGAAGACCGGTCCTCCCGACCTCAGCGCTGTCACTGTCCTCCATGGCCGCCGCTTGTCACATCTCCTTTTCTCGCTTCCGACCCGATACTGTGACTAGCGGTGATGTCACAGGCTCCCGTGATACTTGGCTGTGAAGGCGGTGGTCATTGAAGTCCGTGACAGGTCTGCTGTCAGCAGTGCAGGAGATCGTCACCGCAGGTAATGTACCTCGCTCCTGACAGCAGCGCTCGTCATGCCCTGCAGTGACCTGGGCTGACCTATTGATGTTAGCTCAGGTCACTGCATTGCTCTCCCAGCCAATGGGGAACATTCTGTTCTTCATTGAATGGGACATAGACTATAGTATGGATCGTCATGGGAACCCCTTGGATTACAGCAGACCTGGATTTGTTTTTCTTTCTAATAAATTAGTGAAAGAGGGAATGCTTTGGGGAGTGTTTTTTCAAATAAAAATGTTGTCTATTTTTTTCTTTTATTACTGACTGGGTTGGTGATGTTGGGTATCTGATAGACCCCTGACCTCACGAACCCCAGGGCTTGATGCCAGGTGACATTACACATCTGGTATTAACCCCATATATTACCCCGTTTGCCACCGCACCAGGGCACGGGATGAGCTGGGGCGAAGCACCAGGATTGGCGCATCTAGAGGATGCGCCACTTCGGGGGCGGCCGCGGCCTGCTATTTTTAGGCTGGGGAGAGTCCAATAACCATGGACCTCCCTAGTCTGAGTATATGAGACCACAGCTGTACACTTTACCTTGGCTGGTAATCCAATTTTGGGGGGACCCCCACGTGTTTTTTTTTTTGATTATTTACTTAATTTAAAATTACAGCGTTCCGTGCCCTCAGTTTTGGATTACCAGCCAAGGTGAAGCTGCCAGCTGTGGTCTGCAGGCTGCAGCCTGCAGACTGCAGCCGTCTGCTTTACCCTAGCTGGCTACAAAAGTAGGGGGAACCCCACGTCCTTTTTTTTTTAAATTTATTTATTTTTTTTGGTAAACACAAGGCTAAGCACCCCTTAGTGTCACATGAAAGGCACCAAAGGGTGCACAATTACAAAATGCAGGAGAGTGGGACATTATGTGTCTTTGTGCCATTATAATGACAGAAAAGACTGATATGAAGTGCACAAGCACAAGAAAATCACCAGAGCGCTCTACGCTGTGAAAAGCAGTAGAAAATGGCACTGGAGTGAACATGTGACCGCCTCATGTAGGTTGAAGCTATGGATCCTGGGTAAATTTATGTATTTTCCCTCCTTTAGTTTTTTTCAGTACGCAAAAAAAATGGAAGGCACACGGATGACAAACGGATGACATACGGACTGTATACGGAACGGAAACAGATGCCACACGGATGCACCCGTGAAAAAAAGGACCGTTTTTTGCAGACCGCAAAAACGGATCGGTCGTGTGAATGTAGCCTTATTCTGATCTGCCGTTTAAAAAGCAGGCAGAAATAAGTGCATAATGCCCCCCAGCGTCAGAAAATCTCCAGGGTTTCAGGGGTAGCTGAGACCCTGGAGATCATGATTCAGGCCGGTTTTTCCGGTCCCCGCTCTTGTGATCACCGGTATACACAGTGTACCGATGATCACGTACAGTAAATGACAGCGCCGGTAAAAAATTATTTATCTCCCATCTGGCATGAACAAACATGTCACATGGGAGATAAATCTCCTCCCCGGTCCCCTCTGATCCCCTGGTGTCGCCAAAGTGCCCCCCCCCCCCTCATCCCTCCCGGAAATCCAAGATGGCCACGCGCACAGCAGCGCGCCGGCCACATTCACCCTACTCCTCTGATTTCTGTCGCATGTGCCATGACACATGCGACAGAAAACTCCTCCCCAGGCCCTGCCAGGTCACCCTCTATAACCCCACCGGTGATCCCCGGTGTCCCACGGTACCTGTGCAGCGTTGATCCCCCGCGGCCCTCTCCTTCACAATAGACGCTGCCGCATGCACAGAGCGGCTGTCAGCTCAGCTTCCTGTGTTCAGACACAGTGAGTGGTGGTAACCATTCATCTGTAAGCTACTGCAATGCCCTGCTCATGAGGTAAGGAACATAGTTAATCAGGAGAGCTATACTACATTTCCAAATGGAGGTATTTGATTTTATAGTTGCCCTGCTGAACGACTACCAAACATGAGAGTCCATTATATGCCACAAGTAAACACATCTAAATAGCGAGCTCTGTTGTTTAGTATTGATTCAGCTGAATAACTGGACTTAAAGGGGTATTCCATCTCCAAGATCCTATCCCCAATATATAGTAGGTGGAATAGCAATAATATCAGCAAATACCAATATTTGGAAATGTAGAATAGTTCTCCTGATTAGGTATTCCCTTACCTCATGAGCAGGGCATTGCAGCTTTGGTAGCAACACTTACGACATGGATTCTGCTGCTGTGGACCCAGGGAGAGTGGGTGCAGATTCATTGCACCCACACTCCTCACATGGAGGGTCTGCACTCCTAGAAAATGGGGGATACATTCCCTCAGCATGTCCCCCCATGTTCTAGACGGTCCAGAGTCATCGTGTGACCCCCTTATTATTTTTCCTTACAATAAATTGGTGAAAGAGGGAATGTTTTGGGGAGTGTTTTTTCAAATACATTTTATTTGTCTATTTGTTTTCTTAGTACTGACAGTTTGTGATGTTGGATATCTGATAGACGCCATAACATCACAAACTGCCTGGCTTGATGTCAGGTGACCTTACAGCTAGTATCAACCCCATTTATTACCCCGTTTGCCACCGCACCAGGGCACGGGATGAGCCGGGGTGAAGCGCCAGGATTGGCGCATCTAGTGGATGCGCCACTTCTGGGGCGCCTGCGGCCTGCTATTTTTAGGCTGTGAAGTGCCAATAACTATGGACCTTCCCACCCTGAGAATACCAGACCACAGCTGTCCGCTTTACCTTGGCTGGTGATCCAATTTGGGGGGAACCCTACTATTTTTGTAATTATTATTATTTCTAAAATAATTATAAAAAAGAGCCTGGGGTGACCTCCACATTGGATCCCCAACCACGGTAAAGCTGCCATCTGTTGTTTTCAGGTTACAGCAGTCTGCTTTACTCTAGCTGGCAATCAAAAATGGGGGGACGTCATTTTTTTTTTAACTATTTTTTTAAATAAAAAAAAATAATGGGCTTCCCTGTATTTTGATTGCCAGCCAAGGTAACGCCAGGCAGATGGGGGTGGCAACCCGTAGCTGTCTGCTTTATCTGCGCTGAGAATCAAAAATACCGCGGAGCGCTATGTCATTTTTTTTAATGTTTTATTTTTACAGCACTGTGATGTCAGGCAATCAAAATACAGGGAAGCCCATTTTTTTTTAGTTATTTAAATAAATAATAAAAAATATATATATATGGGCTCCCGCTGCATTTTTTGTATTGCTAGCTAAGGGTAATCCAAGCAACTACTGGCTGCTAACCCCCCACTGCTTGGTGTTACCTTCACTGGCAATGGAACATCCAGGGAAGCATTTTTTATTTTTTTTTCCCAAAAAAACTAAAAAAAAAAAAAAATGACGTGAGCTTCGCCATATTTTTGTATGCTAGCCAGGTACAGCAGGCAGGTACGGCTGTCCCCAACCCCCAGTTGCCTACTTGTACCTGGCTGGGAACTAAAAATAAAGGGAAGCCCTTTTTTTAATCATTTCATGAATTTTATGAAATAATTAAAAAAAAAAACGACGTGGGCTTCGCCCCCATTTTTGTGTCCAGCCGAGTACAACTAGGCAGGTGGGGATTGGAATCTTCAGCACAGGTTGGCCCGAGGTTTCTATGCACCTCTGCGTTGAATTGCAGTCCGCAGCCACCCCAGAAAATGGCGCTTTCATAGAAGCGCCATCATCTGGCGCTGTATCCAACTCTTCCAGCAGCCCTGAAGCCGGGTCGCTTGCTGGGTAATAATGGGTTAATACTAGCTTTGTTTTACTAGCTAGTATTAAGCCAGAGATTCTTAATGTCAGGCACGTTTGACCCGGCCATTAAGAATCTCCAATAAAGGGTTAAAAAAAGACACCACACAGAGAAAAAATACTTTAATAGACATAAATACACAGATACATTAGAGACTCCATGTGTATTACTCCCTCTCACCCCTCCACGATCCATGGTCTTCTGTCTTTCTCCTTCAACCCATGCAGCTCTTCTACATCAGGCTTCACTGCATGGGAGAAAGACGCTGCTGCCCCGTGCAGAAATCACTCAGTGAGAGTGACCACAGGCTGCCGGCTGTTAGCGGTGACTTCACAGCCGGGTTGCCAAAGCAACGGTGCTCCGATCACGTGATTCCCGATGCTGCTATTCACTGGCTGTGACAGCCAGTCCTTGCATGTGGGCTGACTCTGTAAAGAGCACCCCATGCAGGAACGGGGAGTCGTCTGTGTGCCAGAGCATCTCGCCAGTACACAGAGATACACAAACGATCACCGTGTACTGGAGAGATGCAGTGACAAGACCTAGGACAGGACATGACATCTAGCCAGTCTGTAGCCAATGATATAATAGACACGTGACTGGTCACATGGCTATTTTGACGTCACGATAGGTCCTGCATCACCGCTGGTTACCGGGAAGATGCAGCGATTACCGATAGAAAAGCGGCGGGAGACAGAGTGCAGGACGCATCGTGGGCACCAGTAAGTGTAATGGCAATGTTTATTAACTGTATGTGTACATTTATAATGTGTTTTTATGTGTTTGTGATTGCCTCCCATTGTTTCCTATGGGGTTCAAGTGGTTCGCCGAACCGGTTCGCTGAACCAAACTCGAACGGGGCCTCCATTCGGCGAACCAAGCTCAATTGAGCATGTCAATTATTCCGTGCACTATGGATGCAGCTCCCGCTCTGTCTATGGTGGGGGCAGCAGCCATAGCGTATGAAATCGGCTTTTTTTGTACAGAAAAACTGTATCCATTGCGCAGTGTTTCAGCAGCGATTTGACGCGCACATGTGCGGCCAAATCGCTGCAGAATATTCAGCAGTTACGTGCGCATGAGCCCTTACAGGTATTAATATGGGGAAGTCGCCCACAGCCTCACTCATCTCTCCCGCTTGTTTCCGTCCAGCTCCTTCAGGACATGTGGCTGTGTTTCACGATGGCTGTCACTAACAGACATGACTGCACACTGACAGCACTGCTGTACATACATCACAGGAGGGGCTGGGAGCTACAATATATATTTTAGAGGAGAGTCAGGGGGCATAGACGTTACTGGAGTGGCAAACAGCTCTGGTGGTGTACTCATTACTGGGATGGGTGACATAGCGCTCTGGGGGACCCATATAGTTCTGGGGGGGCGCACAGACTGCTTTAATTCATATATACACACACACACAGTACTGCTTCTTACACACACAGCTCTGACACGCACACACACACACACACACACACAGCTCTGACACACACACACACACAAATACAATGCACTCCCCATTACTCCATACACAAACACACATTACAATGCACCCCCCATCACCCCCTACACACACACAATGCACCCCCATCACCCTCTACACACACACACAATGCACCCCCCATCACCCCCTACACACACACACACACAATGCACCCCCCATCACCCCCTACACACACACACACAATGCACCCCCCATCACCCCCTACACACACACACACAAACAGACACACAATGCACCCCCCATCACCCCCTGCACACACACAAAATGCACCCCCCATCACCCCCTACACACACACACACACACACAATGCACCCCCCATCACCCCCTACACACACACACACACAATGCACCCCCATCAACCCCTACTAGAGATGAGCGAACCGGTCGCGGTTCGGCTCGAGGTCGGTTCGCCGAACGGAGCTCCCGTTCGAGTTCGGTTCGTCGAACGTTCGACGAACCGAACTTGAACTGCATAGGAAACAATGGCAGGCATTCACAAACACAAAAACACCCTCAAAGGTGTCCAAAAGGTGACAAACAACTCACAACACAACACAAACACATGTGAAAGTGACAAGGACATATACTCATGCGAAAAAACAAAAGAGCTGGACAAGGAAAAAGAGGAGGACACACAGATATATGAGTATATGCAAGGAAACGTCGATGCCATTACTGTGCAACTTGAGCCCTGCTCATTTTAGGCTTCCAATCTGGATAAATTGACTGAGCTTGCCACGTACGCCTTGGGGATCTTGTCGTGTCCTGCAGACAGCGTTCTCTCGGAACCTGTCTTCAGTGCTGCTGGGGGTATGCTGGCAGATAAGCACACGTGTCTGTCCACGGACAATGTGGACATGGCTCTCAGAGGACTTTTCTTCCCCTGGGTCAGCCAGGGGAGGCGAAAGGCACGCGTATTTTTGAGAGTGCTTCATGCAAAGCATCTTTTTCTTTTTCAAAAGGGGGGTCAACTGATGCCAGTCAAGTCGGGTGTGTGTGGCCCAATTAGTGGAAACGAGGGAGACTGTGGTTGGAGTCCCCTCGCTTTTGAAAAAAGAACCAAAATGAACAAGTCATGGCTCTCAGAGGACTTTTCTTCCCCTGGGTCAGCCAGGGGACGGGAAAGGCACGCGTATTTTTGAGAGTGCTTCATGCAAAGCATCTGTTTCATTTTGAAAAGGGAGATCAAGTGATGCCAGTCAAGTGGGGTGTGTATGGCCCAATTACTGGAAACAAGGGAGACTGTGGTTGGAGTCCCCTAGCTTTTGAAAAAAAAACCAAGATGAACAAGTCATGGCTCTCAGAGGACTTTTCTTCCCCTGGGTCAGCCAGGAGACGGGAAAGGCACGCGTATTTTTGAGAGTGCTTCATGCAAAGCATCTTTTTCTTTTTCAAAAGGGGGGTCAACTGATGCCAGTCAAGTGGGGTGTGCGTGGCCCAATTAGTAGCAACGAGGGAGACTGTGTTTGGAGTCCCCTCGCTGTGTTTCTAAAAGAACCAAGATGAACAAGTCATGGCTCTCAGAGGACTTTTCTTCCCCTGGGTCAGCCAGGGGACGGGAAAGGCACGCGTATTTTTGAGAGTGCTTCATGCAAAGCATCTTTTTCATCTTGAAAATTGGGTCAACTGATGCCAGTCAAGTGGGGTGTGTGTGGCCCAGTTAGTGGAAACGAGGGAGACTGTGGTTGGAGTCCCCTCGCTGTGTTTCTAAAAGAACCAAGATGAACAAGTCATGGCTCTCAGAGGACTTTTCTTCCCCTGGGTTAGCCAGGGGACGGGAAAGGCACGCGTATTTTTGAGAGTGCTTCATGCAAAGCATCTTTTTCATCTTGAAGATTGGGTCAACTGATGCCAGTCAAGTGGGGTGAGTGTGGCCCAGTTAGTGGAAACGAGGGAGACTGTGGTTGGAGTCCCCTCGCTGTGTTTCTAAAAGAACCAAGATGAACAAGTCATGGCTCTCAGAGGACTTTTCTTCCCCTGGGTCAGCCAGGGGACGGGAAAGGCACGCGTATTTTTGAGAGTGCTTCATGCAAAGCATCTTTTTCTTTTTCAAAAGGGGGGTCAACTGATGCCAGTCAAGTGGGGTGTGCGTGGCCCAATTAGTAGCAACGAGGGAGACTGTGTTTGGAGTCCCCTCGCTGTGTTTCTAAAAGAACCAAGATGAACAAGTCATGGCTCTCAGAGGACTTTTCTTCCCCTGGGTCAGCCAGGGGACGGGAAAGGCACGCGTATTTTTGAGAGTGCTTCATGCAAAGCATCTTTTTCATCTTGAAAATTGGGTCAACTGATGCCAGTCAAGTGGGGTGTGTGTGGCCCAGTTAGTGGAAACGAGGGAGACTGTGGTTGGAGTCCCCTCGCTGTGTTTCTAAAAGAACCAAGATGAACAAGTCATGGCTCTCAGAGGACTTTTCTTCCCCTGGGTCAGCCAGGGGACGGGAAAGGCACGCGTATTTTTGAGAGTGCTTCATGCAAAGCATCTTTTTCATCTTGAAAATTGGGTCAACTGATGCCAGTCAAGTGGGGTGAGTGTGGCCCAGTTAGTGGAAACGAGGGAGACTGTGGTTGGAGTCCCCTCGCTGTGTTTCTAAAAGAACCAAGATGAACAAGTCATGGCTCTCAGAGGACTTTTCTTCCCCTGGGTCAGCCAGGGGACGGGAAAGGCACGCGTATTTTTGAGAGTGCTTCATGCAAAGCATCTGTTTCATTTTGAAAAGGGAGATCAAGTGATGCCAGTCAAGTGGGGTGTGTATGGCCCAATTAGTGGAAACAAGGGAGACTGTGGTTGGAGTCCCCTAGCTTTTGAAAAAAGAACCAAGATGAACAAGTCATGGCTGTCAGAGGACTTTTCTTCCCCTGGGTCAGCCAGGGGACGGGAAAGGCACGCGTATTTTTGAGAGTGCTTCATGCAAAGCATCTTTTTCATCTTGAAAATTGGGTCAACTGATGCCAGTCAAGTGGGGTGTGTGTGTCCCAGTTAGTGGAAACGAGGGAGACTGTGGTTGGAGTCCCCTCGCTGTGTTTCTAAAAGAACCAAGATGAACAAGTCATGGCTCTCAGAGGACTTTTCTTCCCCTGGCTCAGCCAGGGGAGGTGAAAGGCACGCGTATTTTTGATAGTGCTTCATGCAAAGCATCTTTGTAAGCTTGAAAATGGGGGTCAACTGATGCCAGTCAAGTGGGGTGTGTGTGGCCCAATTTTTGGAAACAAGGGAGACTGTGGTTGGAGTCCCCTTACTGTGTTTTACATGCTTTTAGAAGGGCATCACATGGCTTAGAGGTTGACTTTCAGCATCTGGAAACTGTTGGCTACCAAAATGCTGCCTTTCCAACCTTTTTAACCGAGGATTTTCGAGACCTTATGCCCATCGCAGTGCCCCAAGAGCCGATGCCCAGGCGCCACTCCTTCTCCAACAAAGGCGTGCACGCGCTACACCAGCATGTCGCACTAAACATCACTGATTCCTTGAGAAACTCTGTGTGACAGGGTGCATTTCACCACAGATAATTGGCCCAGTAAGCATGGACAGGGGCGTTACATGTCGCTGACTGGGCAATGGGTTACTGTGGGGAGAGATGGAGAAGGGTCTGCTGTACAAGTCTTGCCGTCCCCATGAGTTGTGTCAATCCTTCTTCTGTATGTAGAAGTTAATACACTGCTTCTGCCTCTTCAACCTCGTGTGGGTCCTCCACCTTGGCGCAAACCCTGTGTGGTCAGGCCACCCTTCCTTGTAACTGCGCACAAGGAATACCACACACCTCCTTACTATGCTGGCAGCAGAGCTCAATGCCATCATGCGGTCAAAGGTTTACTTTGAAATGTATGGGAAATGTGAGTCACACCGCTGAGAAGTTGTGGACGGTTAGCTCTGGAGACCGAGTTTCATCAATGGTTGTCTCCACTCAACCAGCAGCCAGGGAAGGCCGGGTGCGACAATGATGCAAACATGGGTGCGGCCCTTCGCTGTGACAATGTGACACACAAGCCTTGTGTGGTTCACGTGTTGAACCTGGTTGTCCAGCAATTTTTAAAGCACTATCCTGGCCCACATGGCCTTTTGCAGAGAGCACGGTGTAACGCCTTCCTTGATCCACACACTCAGATGGGCTGTAAATGATAGGCTAGAGGGAAGCCACTCACCAAGCAGGACCCCTAGAACCCAGAAACCCTTTAACCCCTATACAGGGATTAGGAATTACACAGGGCCCAAGGTGATCAATACCTGTGGAAGGCTGCAGTTCAAGAGAATAGTAGTCAGGCAGGGTCAAAACATTAATTGAGGAACAGGAACAGAATGGGACGGCCAGGACTTAATCAGAAAACAAGCAGAGGTGAAATGCGGATCGGCCAACAAGGTACATAAACAGCAAGCAGGAAAAGTAGTCAGGTAACAAGCACACAAAATCATAAAACTGAACTGGGGGTAAAAGTAACCAGAGGTTCATAGCTATGTCTGGCAGTGGTCTGCAGACAGGATGGGCCTAAAAAAGGGTGTGGTGTCTTCCCATTGGTTGTAGCTGAATGATGGTATTTCATCTGTGAGATACCCACCAGCTACATTCAGCCAGAGATTCTTCATCTGTCAAGGTAATGCAGCCCAGTGGGTGAGCATAACCTGCGTCCACCTGCGCCGCTGGCATCGACTCCTCTCCCATCATCAGCACTATGCATGAAAGGAACACGTTGTCACCTGGCGACCGGAGTACAAATTGACGGAGCGGACTCCGTTGGTGACTTAACAGCCGTGTGCGGCAATGATGCAAACCTGGCTGCGGGCCATCGTCAGGGCAATGTGACACATGTGCCTTGTATGGCTCACGTGTTGAACCTAATCCTCCAGCAATTTTTAAAACACCATCCCGGCCTACATGGCCTTGTGCAGCGGGCACGCTCGCTATGTGCTCACTTCCATCGTGCGCACACAGCAGCTCAACAACTTTCGTCGCTACAGAAGTCTTTAGGTCTGGTGGTTAAACGCCTGAAATGCGATGTGCCGACACGCAGGAATTTGAATCTGCACATGTTGCAGCGTTTGTGGCAGCACCGCCGAACCCTGCTGCAATACGTTATGATATATAGCCTGGGATAACTTGATCCAGAGGTGGTGCAGATCACGCTGCTGGAGTGGTGTCAGATCAAGGACCTATGCACCCTGCTACACAGTTTACAAATGTCGACGAAGATGTTTAGCACTGGCAATGTCATTCTCAGCGTGACAATTCTGGTCATCTACATGATGGAGCACACTGTAATTATTATTCGGAGTCAGGTGTTGGGACAAGAGGAAGGGGAGGAAGTACAGGAGGAGTCATATGCGGAAGGGATAACAAGATCTACGAGGTCCAGATGGTCAGCGGCACCTAGGCGGCAGTCATGGTGAGGGAGAGGGATTAACAAGGGCGCATAGTATCAGCAAAAAGTGTTGAGGAAGGTGCATGAGCCCATGAAGAAATGGAGGACGAACTGGCGATGGGCATGGAAGACTCAGCAGATGAGTGAGAGCTTGCTCACATTTCGGTTGTGCGAGGTTGTGGGGAGAGGGCAGAGGAAGGAGGCACGATTCTCACCTCTCTGCCACCAACACACCAAGGACTTGGTCCTCCTGGATGCACAAGACACATGAGCGCCTTCTTGCTGCACTACCTACAACATGACCCTCGGATTGTACGAATTCAAAGTAATCCTGACTACTGGGTTGCCACACTGTTAGATCCCCGGTACAAGACAAAATTTGGCGAAATAATTCCTGCCATAGAAATGGACGCACGTATACAGGAGTATCTGCAGAATGTGGTACGCAATCTTAGATCTGCTTTTCCACTAAACACCAGTGCTGCACAGAGTGAATCTCAACGCTTTGTCATGGATAGGAGGAAATGGTCTTTTACTTGTCCACATCTGAGGGACCGGGGGCTGGCTGCTGTGCTGAGATGGCGTTGAGTACGGTGTCCCTGCAGAGTTGCACTTTTGGTCATATACCAAAATGAGTTGAAAAAGGACAGATGCTGGTGGAAAGGGGAACAGGTGTGTTGGAAAGGGGAAAAAAGTTTTGGTCCATGGATTTGGTGGTTAAGCAACAGTAACATTTGCTGAAGAAACACCATCTGTTACAGTGGGACTGGCAGATTTGGATAAGGTGGTATATACTATGTTACCGCTATATAACGAAAATTAATAAGAAAAGAAAGAGAAAGGTATATATCCCCATCAGCAGTCAGTGTCCACCGTGCTCCCAGATGGAAAAGGAGAGGTTGGCAACTGGAAGGTTTGGTGGAGGATACAGAGCTGTGTGGCTATGAAACTAATAGTAGCCTGAACCGAGTTAGACGCCATTCAGATCTGGAGACTGGGAGCCCTGTTAGCGTCACAGGGTCCACATGCCCACCCAGCCCAGGAACTCCCTGTTAACAACACAGGGGCCATTGAGTACGCTGACCGTGTGCGTAGGGGCCACACCTGTGGACAGCAGGCGCATCAGCAGCAGCAGGCCTGTTAATGCCACTGGGCTGCACAAGCAGGACTGGTAGGACAGGAGCTGGTCTTAACCGTTCTGCGTTACCAACTGTGGTGGTGGCCTGCATCGACACCCTATCCCTGCCTACCTCTGGCCTAAAGCCGCAATGGGTTCAACACATGGAGGTGTGCTCTTTCGGAGCATAATAGAAGACTGCACACCTCCTTGTTGGCTCCAGCCCCTTTTATAACCTGGGTCCGCCCCAAACCAGGGTGAACCACAATGCACCTCCTGGAGACAAAAGCAGAGTGACACGTCATGAGTGGCATAACTAGCGTCCTATTTGGAACCGCAACTTCAATGATGACCTCATGGCTGCCATGACCCAAACACCTCACCAGTCATTGTCTGACCATCAATAATGCGGTGACAAGTCATAGGGGTGGGCCTCTGCAAACCATTTGGGAGTGGCCTGGTAACATCGTCAGAACACCTGATGCCCTGTGGTCTATATGAGACCCCCACATCAGGGGCAGGGCCAAAGAGTTCATTACCGGACCTAGTCTCTGATGCAGTAAGTGCCTGAGCATGCTCAGTAGCATGAAATACAGTCTCTGAAAAAAGACTATCAGCTTTAGCATGGTGTCTAGGCACAAAACAGGACTTAGACCCGGCACGGAATGCAAGTACCTGTGCAAAGAGGCTTTTCGCACTAAGTGTGGGAGCATGCGCTGTATCCCGAAATGAAGACTTAGCCTTAGCAATGGCACTGTTACGGGGGGCTGTCTGATAATAACCGAAAGGAGTATCAGACAGTCAGGGTCCACCGTGCAAAGACTTTGCTGCAGACTATGGCAGAGTGCAATACCTCTGTTAACTCACAGAAGGATATAATAAGTAAGTAAAGCAATTCCTCCCTTACTTGGAGGGTGTGTGGAATGATCTCTGTTAATAATCACAGAGACAAAGGCAATGTGTGCGAAATGGCACCTACCTAGGTCCGCTCTTCTAGTGGTGCAAAAGAGACGAACAGCAGCGTAAGCCGCACAAAGCTCCTACCTGCGTTCGCTCCACTAGTGTGCGAGGACACGAACCACTAGATATGGCACCTGCCTAGGTCCGCTCTTCTAGTGGTGCAAAAGAGACGAACAGCAGCGTAAGCCGCACAAAGCTCCTACCTCTGTTCGCTCCCCTAGTGTGCGAGGATACGAACAACTGCCAGACGCAGTATAAGGAACGTTACCCTAGCGGCAACGTCCACCTACGAGTAGAATCACAAGGCCCAGCCAGACCATGTGCCTCAGGCACCTGCCTATGTCCGCTCCCCTAAGAGGTAAGGATACGGACAGCAGCCGAAGCTGTAAGGTATAAGAACGCTACCCTGCCGGTAGCGCTCACCTAGCATAGACAGAGGAATGCCTAGAGGAACGCGCACAGAGCGTCTACTCATATGCATGAACCAAGAGGACTGAGCACCATGCGGCGTGTGTCAGGGTCTTATATAGACTCTGTGCCTCATCCAAGATGGAGGACACCAGAGCCAATCCGCTGCCAGAACGACAGGAGTGACGTCATGCTGGCCTATCACCGAGCAAGACGTCACAAGCACATGACCAGCGACCAATCGGCATAGAAGGTGTCAGAGACATGTGACCTCGTGTCAGCGATGATGTCACCCGCACATGTGCAATGGCTCCAAGATTGGACTTAGTCTCCGGCGCTCGCACATGTGCAGTAGCAAGAAATCTGGACTTAGTCTCCAGCGCTCGCACATGTGCAGTAGCAAGGAATCTGGACTTAGTCTCCAGCGCTCGCACATGTGCAGTAGCAAGAAATCTGGACTTAGCCTCCAGCGCTCGCACATGTGCAGTAGCAAGAAATCTGGACATAGTCTCCAGTGCTCGCAGTAACCGTAACAGGCACAGTCAGGCAGAGCATACTCACTAGGCGAAACACTGTAGTTAGGCTGCGGCTGGGGTAAATGGCACACGCATGCGCACTAGCTGCCTCTCCACACTTAGACGTGGAGGAGAAAGTAGCCAGCTGGACAACCCAAGGCACAGCCCTAAATGACAGCTGACGCCTGGGCGCAAATGAAACCGCAGCAGGCTTCAGGTTACAGGTTTTGTAACAACAAATACCATCCAAAAGAACAGGTGTACTTCTTCCCATGGATAATCTGATATGATCCTTTTTTTCACTGACACAACCATCGCTAACAAATGTAGATGAGGCCAAAACAGCAGCTGCTTCAATGGATCTCAAGTGCTCCATAAAGTGGCCTCTCCTCCACCCCAATTTCAAGATCCCAAATACTCAATTCCTCTATGGTGTCAATCCAATCGCACTTGCTTCCTAACAGCTCTCAAGTTTCCACCAGCCTTGCTGAGTATGGGGTAACAGAGATGGTTGAGTTTGCATAGCTGTTCAGTCGCACTATAGCCTGGGAATCAGAGGTCTGCTCCAAAGCTGCAATGAGTACAGACAATGAAGTTATTATTATTTTTATTATTATTGATTTATAGAGCACCATTGATTCCATGGTGCTGTACATGAGAAGGGGGTTACATACAGAATACATATACAAGTAACTATAGACAGACTGGTACAGAGGGAAGAGGGCCCTGCCCTTGCAGGATTACATTCTAAAGGATTTTTGGGAGGAGACAGTAGGAGTGGTTTAGGTTGAGCGTCAAGTACGTATGGTGGTGGTGTCATTGAAGGTTATAGTCATTTCTGAACAGATGAGTTTTCAGATTCAGTTTGAAGCTTGCGGGTGTAGCAGATAATCTGACGTGTTGAGGTAGCAAGTTCCATGAGACAGGGGAAATGATCTGCGCAGATGGCCAGAAGCTTTGTGAGTGGGATCCAGGCCCTGATGAAGAAGGTGCTGAGCCTAATCTACACCCTCATTTCCAAAAAGTAAATCCTCCTGGTGGAGACAATGGGGAACATGATGAGGAGCACAGATACCTGATTGGAATGACAACTTTACTATTCGGTCAGGGCAGGAAGAGGTTGTCTCGGAGGACTCAGGACGAGGGGAATGAAAACACACAGGGTTATTGATGAGGTTGGAGACCACACTTACTGTCAAACCAAATTCAGCCAGTCGATGAGGTCAGCAGAGGAGGTGGAGGAGGATGCTACTGACGACGAGGTTACTTTGCGTCTTCCTGGCCAGAGACAAAGTACTGGAAGCACGTCAACAACTGAATCCTGGACCACAACTTTGACTCTGAGCAGAAGTCGTGTTGGCTATGCAGGTCGCATGGGCTGTAAGCCTTGCCTAGCCTGTGAATTTTTGGACATCGCAAAGGATCACCCAAGTCATGGAATCTGTAAGATTTGTCAACAATCTGTAAGTAGAAGGCAAAAACTCACACCTTTGAGTAGTTCCTCCATGAAGTCTCACATGGATATGAATTGATAGCGTGAAGGTGTATTGCTCAGCTTTAGCCACTGTCAATGCAACATGCTAATTTGCCATTGCATACATTGTTGCAGACTACACACAAGGGGCTGCTGTTATTTTGGATCTGCCTTTGTTTGGTCACTATAGCAATATCAAATTGCTCTTCGGGTGTGGACTTGGAGATGCTGTCTATGAACAGAAGGAAAAGCTAAAAGGTGTGTGTTACAGCAAGGAGCCACCGCGGAAACACTTCATTCAATTGTGAGGGGAGTCATGTTGTACTTTGATGATGAGCCCCGTAATGCCAGTGAGCAGCATCCTGTGCCACAGACCAACATTCTTACAGTGCTGTCTATACTGTTTACCGTGAGAGGAGCGTAAAGTCTGTATTTCTGGCAACTGGACATCAGAGTACCCGGGTACGGTAGGCTGTGCCCAGACAATAATGCGGGTGCGCAACACTTTGTTTTATTAGCAAAACACATATCTGTTCTGGGTAGGCCGACTATTTATAGACAATAAGACTTGCTGCCTCTGCACTGTCAAATTGTCACATACAGTTTAAATCATAGAGGGACAGCAACACATGTTTGCATTGACTGTTGCTTTTCAAGATTTCCATGACTGTGTTGCAGAGCTGTGTGGTTTGCATTCACACTGTTATCATCTGCATTATCTGTGAGGCTTCAGCTAACAAGGGTATTCAGGGGGGGTCATGTGTTTTGTCTATGTTTAGGTAGGTAACTTGGAAGCTCTTGTGATGCGCCACTGGTAAGTCGTGTTCGCACACACACACACACACACGCACAAACACACAATTACTGCTACACAGAGGGATTAGCAGGTAGTAGGCAACAGAATAGATTGTTCAATTATTTAAATTGTATGCATGGTTCTTATTGTTTGTTTTGGTAAAGTTAAACAATCATTTATCAACCCAACTGCCTAGAGTCCTTTTCCTGTTGCCTGGATTTGCTGCATACTGGGGAGCCCACCCTGTACACGACTTAAAATGAAGCATAAGTCGCAATGTGAATTTCACTGTGCTACAATGCGGCCTAGCGTGCCTGTGCAACCACCGCCTGCCCCATCAAGTGCATCTGCGTGCTCTTCATCCTCTGTGACTGTGGGGACAGCAGTCACACATGGTTTTTCACACTGAACTTCCACTCCTTTACCCGCAACAGGGAGTGTGATTGGCAGGTCATCACTTGTTTTGGAAGTGGAAACAGAAGGTATTGTTGAGCTGTCAGACATCGAGCTAACCATCATTGGATGCAGGCTACATTATATCCACGCCTGCACCTTCGTCACAGATTGGCTGGACTACCTGCAGTTAATAATTGCATTCCAGAAATGGAAAGGAATGTGTAGAATGCACATGTGTTGTACCTTGCTTGGCAGCAAAGGAACACTAACTTAGTATTCCAGACAATTTTAGGATGGCAGAAAAAGTGTCAGCTCTTTGGGCAAATTAAATAGCGTGGCAAAAGTGGACAGATGGGTACAGGGGCCGTGTTCTGTGGGTACCAGGACAGTAAAAGAAGCCTCACTTTCTATCCCTCCTAATGATCAAATGCAGCAAGGAATTCCCTGAGTTTGCTATAAAATTAGCATAGCTAAATGTGCATGAGGGTAGAATGCAGAGGTGCTTGAGATTGCTTGGCATAAGTGGCACAATAAAGGAGTCCAACAGCCAGTTCTATGATGCCACTAAATGGCAGTATTTTTTGCTATCATTATAGCTTATTAAAAACAGAGCAGGAGGGTGTCCTGCACAGGTGCTGCACATAGATTTACACCAGTGGGGCACTAATGGAGTACAACAGCCACTTCTTGTATGCCACTAAGTTTACTCAATTTTTGGTATTGTAATGTCTTAGTAAGTAACAATGAGTTGGAGTGTGCAATGCAGGCAGAGGTGCTGCAAATATCTTTGCACTATTGGGACTACACAAAAGTCCAATAGCCACGTTTAGGATGCCACTAGGTACACTGAGTGTTTGCTAGTATAATGGCTTAGTTATAATGAGTTGGAGTGTGCAATGCAGGCAGACGTGCTGCAAATGTCTTTGCACTAGTGGGACTAGACAAAAGTCCAATAGCCACGTTTAGGATGCCACTAGGTACACTGAGTGTTTGCTAGTATAATGGCTTAGTTATAATGAATTGGAGTGTGCAATGCAGGCAGACGTGCTGCAAATGTCTTTGCACTAGTGGGACTAGACAAAAGTCCAATAGCCACGTTTAGGATGCCACTAGGTACCCTGACTGTTTGCTAGTATAATGGCTTAGTTATAATGAGTTGGAGTGTGCAGAGGACAGGAGGGTACAGTGCCAGGATTGTGGGGCTCTGGGTAGAGGAATGGAAGCCTGCCTTTCTATTCCCTCCTAATGGGGAAATGCAGCGACGAAATCCCTGACCTTAGCTACACAGACGCTGTCTCTGTTTTCAGGACCTGTCACCTATGGCTCTGACCCTACCGGTACGAGCCCTTAAAAGGACTTATAGAAAGTGCTATCCCTAAGCTGTCCAGCGCTGTGTATGGAGCGCATACAGCAGTATCGGCGATAGGACAAAAGACGGAGCTGCGCCAGTGATGTCTGACACCAAGGACGCAGAAGGCAGATAATGGCGTGCTGGAGGAAAATGTCCGATTTTATAATGCAGGGACATGTGACATGGACATCCTATCACACATGCCGTTGCTTCTCTGGCTAAAAGTACACTTAGCTGTGTGTGTGTCTGGGATTGGCTGACATGCTGGCCCGCCCCACAAGACGCGCGCGCTTAGGGAAGGAAGACAAGGAAAAAAAAAAACTTTTATATTATTTTACAAACAGCAGTGATCTGAAGGCGCTGTTCACGCACACTATACACTGAAATTTCATAATAGTGTGAGTCACAGAGTGACTTACACTATTACAGCGGAAAGCCAGCTAGGAATTAGCTGTTTTTTTGCTGCTAGAACCGTTATCGAACGTTTCTAGAACTATCGAGCTTTTGCAAAAAGCTCGAGTTCTAGTTCGATCTAGAACAGGCCCCAAAATCACTCGAGCCTAGAACTGGAGAACCTCGAACCTAGAACCGCGCTCAACTCTACCCCCTACACACACACACACAATGCACCCCCCATCACCCCCTACACACACATACACACACACACAATGCAATGCACCCCTCATCACCCCCTACACACACACACACATAATGCACCCCCCCATCACCCACCACACACACAATACATCACCCTCTACACACACTTCACCCCCCGTCACCCTCTACACACACACACACACACACACACACACTAGACCCCCCATCACCCCCTACACACACACACACACACACACAATGCACGCCCCAATTACCCCCTCCCCACACTCAATACAATGCACCCTCCATTACCCCTCCCCCCTGCACACAATACATACGACCCTCATCACCCTCTACACACAGAAATTACACTGCCCCATCCCTACACACTCCTGCTTCCCCCCCTCCCTTGGAATACAGTACTCCCCCTCTGCCTGTCACAAAGCTGTGTTCCTTCACAAATGTTCCCTGTTATGTGTCCTCAGCCCCTCCCCATTCAACCCCTATTCATTACACCTGTCTCTTCGGCTCTTCCATGGAGCACTTACCGCTTCCTGATGTCCCCTGTGTGGCGCACGCAGCACTGTGATGACGTCAGCAAAGAACTGATCTCATCACGTTGCTGCACGTTGGGGGCGGGGCCCAGTCCCGGCGCGCTGTTCAAATGTATTTACGTCTGAAAGACGCAAATACATTTGAATAGGAAGGAGGAAACTGCGAACACAGGCACCGGCTCTGCTGCGTTCCTCTGTAGTGTGTACATGCCGGGCACACAGCAGCACATGGCACAGCACAGCGCACTGCCTCCTGCTGCAGCTAGTGTGTCGGACATGCATGCACACACTGCTGAGGAGCGCGGCGGGGACGGGGACAGCAAATACAGCGGCCCACTACACCATGCCCCTCGCTGGGTACGCCCATGATGGCTGCAGCACATAGCAGGGAACTCATTGGCACACCTCTGACCCCGGAAGTGCAAGCGCTGGTACATCCGGGGTCAATCAGCATCCTATGCCCGCAGTTTGTTTTTGCGTTAAAGATGCAGATACAAATAAATGGCAGTGCGCCGCCCCCCCCGAAAACATAGCTGATTTATTAGACTGTCTTTACGGAGGGGGAGAGGGTGGGAAGAAAAAAAAAATGCTGACAAGTGCCTAGTGGCAAGTATCGCCGTGGTGGTGGGGGCCCCCTTAGAAGCTCTTTTGGTGGGGGCCCCGGGGATGGAGCCCCGCCTGCCCCGCCTATAATCCGGCCCTGGTGATAGAAAGCCACCGCACAGGCAGAGAGATCCCACGGGCCAGCGTCTGCGGGCAAAAGGGCTCTCCCGACATACACAAAGCCGGGGAGCGGACTCCCATCACTGAAGCGCAGGCATTCCACAGCTACACTACACGGTGAAGGAGAAAGGCAGAGATCACCAACCGGGTGGGGGACCAGACGCAGCCGGCTGCGGGCACTGACCACCATCAACTTGGTTTACAAGAGACTTGTGTGTGTTTCTAATCGTGAGTACAACAGTGCCGTCCGGCCGCGCACCTCCCTGCACCACCCAACCAAACTACAACTCCCAACAGGTCCCGGGGCCACCATCCCTGCCCATGGAGGGGTTAACAACTTGCCGCATAACATCTCCCCCGGGTGTCCCGCAATAGCAGCGATGGTGTCCACTTTCACCACAACCCGTGGGTGGTGTCACGAACTCAAACAAGGCTCCAGCCGTACTCCTACGTCCAGTAAACCGCCAGCCCCCCTTTCAGATCGAAGTGGACCAAGGGGGCCCCCGTGTCAGGAGACGCACGAGCCACCCACCAGCGAGCCCGGATTCGAGCGGCTCGGTCGCAGCCGAGCCCGGGGCGGTATACAATAAGTGCCTGAGCATGCTCAGTAGCCTGAACAACAGTCTCAGAAAAAAGACCATCAGCTTCAGCATGCTCTCTAGGCACAAGACAGGACTTAGACACGGCACAGAGTCCAAGTACCTGTGAAAAGAGGCTTTTCGCACTAAGTGTTGGAGCATGCACTGTAGCCCGAACTGAGGTCACCAATGTAGCCAGTGACAACCCTCCGGGTCGGGGGTCTCCTGGACATGGAGCCTCCGAGAGACTGCCAGGTATGGAACTTTTTACCCGGCCCGCAAGGCCAATACCCGGGCCTTGACCCGTTTCTGGACTGGGGAAAAGGGGTGCTGCCTGTTTCTTAGAGGCAGCATCAAGGCTAAGATTTCTTGGGTGGGCAACTGGAAGGACCTGGTTCCATTCCCATTAAATAAAACTGTTTTATTATGCAACGTTTAAAAATGTGCCTCCCGCAAGGGACGATTCTACAAAAGCATGCTTGAATTGTAAAAAGTGTAGTATTCTTGTATTTATCTTTTTCCCGTTTTACTTTACAGCAAACAAAAATAAACCGGTGGTGGTCGGACAGCCCGCAGACGGTATGCATTAAACCAAGGGGGAATGTGACGCCCTGGACTAGCCAGGTAGTCACAGGTAGACCCCCTGCACAAACACCAGCCCCTAAAAAGGTGTAACCAGCCAACCTAAAAACTCTGAGTCACCCCTCTCAGGTCTTAACGTTCACACCCGGGGGCGGAGCCAGGCGGTTGGCCACACCCTCCAAGGAGTTCGGAGAGCCTGAGGCGGGAAAAATACAAAAGCAGATCAGTTTTGGAGGTGAAAGATAGTGGTAGTAAAGTGTCAACGTCTGTCAGGGGTCTGGGTCATAGCCCAGATTCCCTGTGACCAGGAGGCAGATGGTGGTTGCCGCCTGCAGGAGCCAGGAAGATGGCTGGTGGAACCGTAAGGGAACGGGACAGGGTAGTGGCCCGCTGGTATCGAACCGGGGAGCCAACTGGAAACCGGAGCACCAGGAGGGGTACTCAGACCCAGAACGAGGTCCAGAAGCCACAGGACCATGTCGAATTCACTGATTAAGGTCTGGACCTTAGGTCTTTTCCCGTCCCAAGACCTGAAAGACGGCAACAGCCCACCGAGGGGGATAGAAAGCCACCACACGGACCACCATTGGTCACTACTAATGGACACAGGCACGGGAGCGTCTTTTGCACTGCATATCTGAGCGACACCGTGAACATTGTTTTAGTCGCTCATTTCCCGACACCACTTACTGCCCTATACCACTTTTGGAAATAAACTTTGAAAACTTTTTGCAAACTACTTCTGAGTAGGTGCGGTGATTAGAATTATTGACTATTAGGAGGCTTATGACAGCCCTGGGATCTGAGCTTCACATGAAATTGTGAGACTCTGGATTTAAAATGTGATTGCTTTCTTTTGGTGCAGCAAGGGTTAATGACATTTGCCTTGTTGGTAGCTCCTGGATAGTTTATCTCACTTGCAGCTGGTTTGTGACTACTCCCTTCATATAGTCATATGACCCATCACCTGATGCCGGTAATAGATTTATTTTATTCTGACCACCTTTGTAGTGAGGAAGTCTCTAGTGGCTGCTGGAGATCTGCTGCTGAAGTTGTATTGTTGGAGCTCTGTAATCTGCTGCCCTGGTGTTTGACTGCAGCAGTCAAGTTTGTTTTATATCCTTTTGTATACAGTATGTTCCCCTAACTGTCCTCCTTCCTCTGTGTTATATTACGATAGCAGTGACATCTAGTGTACTCACTGGCCTTAGCATTAGACAGGGTGATTTGAGGGACAGTTAGGGACCAGGCACTTCATGGCAACAAGGGTAAGGACCCGTATAGGGACATTAGGGAGATCCGAAGCCAGACACCAGTTAGTGTCAGGAGCTGTCCCATCCCCGTATCCCAATCGTCAGAGTCTACCTCTCCCTTTCCATCCCGCTTTAACCTCTGTGTTGCACCGGACATCCTATAGTCTGTGTGTGACATTTGGTTAGTAACATATAGTAGCATAGTTTCTAAGTCTGAAGGAAGACCTTATGTCCAACTAGTTCAGCCTATTTTTATTGCAGCTGTTCTGCAGTGTTGAACCAGGGGATGGCAAAAACGTACAGAGTAGAAGCCAATTTTCCCCATAGGGAAAAAAATTCCTTCCTGACTCCTAAAGCTGGGTCAACTATCTACCTGTAATATTATGTTATTCATAACCTTCTATACTGTTACTAACAAGAAAAGCATCCATTTCTTTCTTAAATTCATTTAGAGAGTTGGCCATCACCACTTCCTCATGAATTGTTTAGGAGGGATCGTAAAAAAAGGAAAGGGGGTGGAGTCTGTCTATATATAAAGTCCAGTTTAAAGCCCAGACTAAGAGAAGATATTCAAGAGGGATATGAAGAGGTGGAGTCTCTATGGGTGGAGAAACAAGGAGGGAAAACTAATAAAATCCTCATAGGGGTTTGTTATAAGCCACCAAATATAACAGAAACTACTGAAAATGTATTATTGAAACAAATAGACAAAGCAGCAAATCATAATGAGGTGATTATTATGGGGGACTTCAACTACCCCGATATAGACTGGGAAACTGAAACCTGCGTATCTCAGAAAGGAAACCGGCTTCTGTCAGTAACTTAGGGCGGCTTTGCACACTACAACATCGCAGGTGCGATGTCGGTGGGGTCAAATTGAAAGTGACGCCCATCCGGCATCGCATGCGACATCGTAGTGTGTAAAGCCTAGATGATACGATTAACGAGCGCAAAATCGTCATAATCGTTTCATCGGTGCAGCGTCGGCGTAATCCATAATTATGCTGACGCGACGGTCCGATGTTGTTCCTCGCTCCTGCGGCAGCACACATCGCTGTGTGTGAAGTCGCAGGAGAGAGGAACATCTCCTACCGGCGTCACCGCGGCTTCCGTAGGATATGCGGAAGGAAGGAGGTGGGCAGGATGTTTACATCCTGCTCATCTCCGCCCCTCCGCTGCTATTGGCCGCCTGCCGTGTGACGTCGCTATGACGCCGCACGACCCGCCCCCTTAGGAAGGAGGCGGGTCGCCGGCCAGAGCGACGGTCGCAGGGCAGGTGAGTGCATGTGAAGCTGGCGTAGCGATAATTTTCGCTACGCCAGCTATCACACGATATCGTACCTGCGACGGGGGCGGGGACTATCGCGTGCAACATCACAGCATCGGCTTGCGATGTCGCAACGTGCAAAGCCCGCCTAAGGATAATTATCTGTCCCAACTTGTGCCGGACCCAACTAGAGGGGCAGCCCTTCTGGACTTAATTTTAAGCAACAGGCCAGATAGAATAACAGACGTATGAGTGGATGGGCACCTAGGGAATAGTCACCACAATATAATACAATTCCACTTGTCCTTCAGTAAGGTGCCTTGGAGGGGGGTTCCAAAAACGCTGAATTTCAGGAAAGCAAAGTTTGATAACCTTAGAGAAGACCTTCGCCAAATTGATTGGGACAATGTCCTCAAAAATGGGAGCACAGAAAATAAGTGGGAAATTTTTAAATCGGTATTAAACACCCACTGCGAGCGAGCCATACCATACGGAAAAAAAAGGGCTAGTAACAGGAAAAAACCAATGTGGCTAAATAAGGATGTAAAAGAGGCAATGAATAATAAGAAAAAGGCATTTACAAAGCTAAAACAAGAAGGCAGCGAGGAAGCATTAAAAAGATATAGAGAAAAAAATAAAATGTGTAAAAAACAAATACATTTAGCAAAAGTAGAAACTGAGAGACTCATTGCTAAGGAAAGGAAAACAAATCCCAAACTATTCTTTAATTATATAAACAAAAAAATATTAAAATTGATGGTGTTGGCCCTTTAAAAAACAATGAGGGTAAAATCATAGAAAGCGATGTGGGAAAAGCAAATGTTTTAAATACTTTTTTCTCAACTGTGTTCACACAGGAAAAGCATATGCCACGGGAAATGCAGAGTGATCATGTAAACGCTTCATTAAGTATGACCTGCCTAACCCAGGAAGAAGTGCAGAACCGACTTAGTAACATTAAAATTGACAAATCACCAGGCCCTGATGGCATTCACCATCGGGTATTAAGGGAGTTAAGTAATGTGATAGACAGGCCTCTATTCCTTATATTTAAAGACTCTATAGAAACTGGGTCTGTTCCACTGGATTGGCGGCTAGCAAATGTGGTACCAATATTCAAAAAAGGGTGTAAAAGGGAACCTGGAAACTATAGGCCGGTAAGCTTAACATCTGTTGTGGGTAAAATGTTTGAAGGGTTTTTAAGGGATACTATTATGGAATGTCTCAATGTTAATAATTGTTTAACTCCATATCAACATGGATTTATGAAGGATCGCTCCTGTCAAACTAACCTGATCAGCTTCTATGAGGATGTAAGCTCTCACATGGACCGAGGAGAATCATTGAGTGTCATTTATCTCGACTTCGGTAAAGCATTTGACACTGTCCCACATAAAAGACTGCTAAGTAAAATGAGAAAGCTTGGGCTCAGGGAAAATGTGTGTAGATGGGTAGGTAGCTGGCTTAGTGGTAGAAAACAAAGAGTGGTTATTAATGGCGCATACTCAGATTGGGCCAGGGTTACTAGTGGGGTGCCACAGGGGTCTGTATTGGGCCCCCTACTATTTAATATATTTATTAATGATCTGGTGGATGGTTTACAGAGTAAAATATCAGTATTTGCAGATGATACAAAACTATGTAAAGTAGGAGGACAGTTTGCAACTACAGATGGATTTAAGTAAATTGGAGAATTGGGCTGAAAAATGGCAAATGAGGTTTAACACAGATAATTGTAAGGTTATGCACAGGGGAAGGAGAAACAGATGCTACGATTACCTACTAAATGGGAAACTGCTGGGGAAATCAGACATGGAAAAAGACTTAGGCATCTTAGTCAATAAGAAGCTAAATTGGAGTGCTCAGTGTCAGGCAGCAGCCACCAAAGCAAATAGGGTGATGGGATGTATTAGAAGAGGTCAGGGGGCACGAGATGAAAACATCATTCTCCCTCTGTACAAATCACTCGTCAGACCACACTTGGAGTATTGTGTGCAAGTGTGGGCGCCGGTGCTCAATAAAGACATTACTGAACTTGAAAGGGTTCAGAGGTGGGCTACTAAAATAATAAATGGAGTGGGTGCATTACAATGCACGGAAAGGTTATCAAAATTAGGTCTATTTACTCTAGAAAAGAGAAGACTTAGGGGAGACCTAATAAATATGTACAAATATATCAGAGGGCCATATAGAGATCTCTCCCATGATCTGTTTGTACCAAGTACTATGACAAGAACAAGGGGGCATTCTCTTCGATTGGAGGAAAGAAAATTCCTACATCAGCATAGAAGAGGGTTCTTCACGGTAAGAGCAGTGAGGCTCTGGAACTCTCTTTCTGAGGAAGTGGTGATGGCCAACTCACTGAATGAATTTAAGAGAGGAATGGATGCTTTTCTTGATAGCAAAAGTATAGAAGGTTATAAATAGCATAATCTTACAGGTAGATAGAAGAGCGATCAAGATTATTAGAGGAATGGGTGGGATGCAATACCAAGACAGGTTATTAAACTTGGGGTTATTTAGTTTGGAAAAACAAAGGCTTAGAGGGGATCTAATCACAATGTATAAATGTATGAGGGGACAGTACAGAGACCTTTCCAAAGATCTCTTTACACCTAGGCCTGCGACTGGAACACGGGAGCATCCGCTACGTCTTGAGGAAAGAAGGTTTAATCATAATCACAGACGAGGATTCTTTACTGTACGAGCAGTGAGACTATGGAACTCTCTGCCGCATGATGTTGTAATGAGTGATTCACTACTAACATTTAAGCAGAGCCTGGACGCCTTTCTTGAAAAATATAATATTACCAGTTATGTATATTAGATTTTATGACAGGGTGTTGATCCAGGGAACTAGTCTGATTGCCGGATGTGGAGTCAGGAAGGAATTTTTTTCCCCATTGAAGCTGTTTGACACATTGGGGTTTTTTTGCCTTCCTCTGGGTCAACATGTTAGGCTACGGGTTGAACTAGATGGACTTAGAGTCTCCCTTCAACCTTAAAAAACTATGAAACTATGAAACTAAGAGGGTTAGGGCAACATTGTAATGGATAGATGACTAGTTTAAAGCGTCTCCAAATCTGCAAGACTTCTAGTTTGTTCACAGAATGCATTGATTAGTGTCTATCCAAAGTGGTTCACGGAAAGACAAACTGGTGACAGAATTTTGGACACCTAATGCTTTCTGATGCATTTAAGTAGTGAAAGTCAAGATATCAGAGGGACAATGCAGACTTGTGTTCCCCTTCAAAAGCAATGGCGTTGGGCATATGACAAAACCAGACCACAGAATAATGGATAATAATAGTCCGGTCTACGAAATTATATTTTGTACATTGCATTACATAGCATTGTATATCGGTGCATTTACCTGGAAAAGGCATATCATCAGAATGCATTGCAGGAAGAAGGCAAGCCAGTGGAAGCAATGTGATGCACTAAGTAACATTTTGGAGGGAGACCTTGGATTCTACATCCAAGTGGATGTGATTCTGTCATGTGCCACCCACCTCAACACAATTACTGAAGAAGGTAACAATATTCCCTAATGGAAATGGCCTCATTTAGCCGGATAATACCCCTTACCACTCCAAAAGAGAAATTCTAGGCGTTTAATTGACCTATTGATTCAAAAGAACTTAATTGAGAATCTGTAGGATGAGCTGGAAAAACAAGTCCAATGAATGAAAATGGTACGTCAACTCTGTCTTAAAAGGTTAGTTTACTACTTTTCCTATTTAAAAAACAGCATATTTGGAAAAAATAGCAAATATTTATTGATTCCATGCCACAACTCTTATACTACTACTCTGAAATACACTTATCTCCCGCTTCCTCTTCAAGTGGGGGACAGCATATGACTGCTAGACGCTAGTGAGACGTCTATACAATCTGTATAGGATACTTTAGCTGCAGTCTGCTATTTTTAGGCTGGGGAAGCCCAATAACCATGGGTCCTACCTAGCATGAGAATACGAACGTCCAGCTGTCAGCTTCATCATGGCTGGGGGGACTGCATACTGATTTGTTTTAATTCTTTATTTAAATAATTTAAAAAAAAAAAAGCCACATGCAGTGCCTCTTATTTTTATGCACAGCCAAGTTAAGCACATGGCTGGGGGCTGCAGCCTGTATCCATATGATTTATCTGTGCTGGGTATGAGCGGCCCCGAAAGTAGTGTGAGCGGACCAGAAGCACTGTTACAGCCATGTGGGAGACTCGGGTAAGTATAATTTCCCATTTTTATCTTTTTTTCCCCTTATTTTTTTTCAATTACCCGAGTTGCCAGATCTGGATCGTTACTCACAGTTCCCTGATAACTCTGGGCCCGGGGTCAGTGCTCGGGTACTTTTGGACCCGAGCGGACTTTTACAATCTCATCCCTACAAACGATCCATAATATGGCGGTAGCCATTCACTTGCCACTTTAGGTATCGATCTGTAGTATAGAGATATTTTTCTAGGGGAATATTTTTTACCATTTATAGCAGCAGAGCCACATAGACTATGTATTATGGCTTGGTACAGTTCAGACTATTTGCAGATCTCCAATACATTTGTGAGGTTATTTAGAATTAGTGCTTTAGCGATTTTAGCATTTTGGCATTTTTAGTTCTTTGTTTTTTATTGATAAGTTTCCTTTTTTTACAATTTCATTTCAATAATCTGTCAATCCTGATACACAAACATGACGTAATCCTTATAAATGTAATATATAAAAGTCCTGTATGCTATTTGCAGTGTTGTACCTTTTTCTTTCTAGTTCTTGAATACTGCTTCCAAGAGATATGAATTGAAAAAGCTTTTACTGCTGACGTTCTTCCCGTAAACACGTAGCGCTGTCAGCAGATTTGTGGAACGGTTGGTATTCTCACATTATTGAAGGTGTAAAGAATATGCTGCACAATTTTCCTTCTAGTCATCATGTTTCCTAACTGTACAATTAAAATAATGCCTGGAGCCCACTTCAGAACTATCAGCAAGTGACAGGGTCCTCCTAGGTTCAGCTAGAAAGATGGATGAGTGACTTGTGCCCGCTGTCATTGTTCTACCTCCTTTTCCAAGCGCAATTTGACATCTTTATTTACAGGTTGGAATAATTACAATAAACTTCCCTTAATTTCTTCCAGAATCATGAGCAAACCATAAACCTTTTCATAATTATTTAATGAAAACTATTGTTATTGTATAAATATTTTTTATCTTATAAAAATATTGTAGATGAGAACAATAAATGATTGCACTCATCTGTAAATTGAAAGCATGCATGGTAAACAATATCGTTACAGTATATCACAAAAGTGAGTACACCCTCACACTCATGTAAATATTTAATATATTTTCATGAGACAACACATGTTTCAGCTCTTTCCAAAGATTCTCAATAGGATTTAGGTCATGGCTCATAGAAGGCCATTTCATAATAGTCCAATGTTTTCCTCTTAGCCATTCTTGGGTGTTTTTAGCTGTGTATTATAGGTCATTATCCTGTTGCAAGACCCATGCCCTGCAACTGAGACCAAGCTTTCTGACACAGGGCAGCACATTTCTCTCTAGAATCCCTTGATAGTCTTGAGATTTCATTGTATCCTGCACATATTCAAGACACCCTGTGCCAGATGCAGCAAAGCGGCCCCAGAACATAACACAGCCTCCTCCATGTTTTACAGTAGGAACAGTGTTCTTTTCTTGATATGCTTCATTTTTCCATCTGTGAACATAGAGCGGATGTGCCTTGCCAAAAAGTTCCAATTGTGTCTCATCTGTCCATAGGATATTCTCCCAGAAACTTTGTGGCTTGTCAAAATGTAGTTTGGCAAATTCCAGTCTGTTTTTTTTATGGGTTTTTTCAACAATGGTGTCCTCCTTGGTCATCTCGCATGAAGTCCACTTTGGCTCAAACAACGACAGATGGTGTGATCTGACACTGATGTTCCTTGAGCTTGAAGTTCACCTTTAATCCCTTTAGAAGTTTTTCTGGGCTCTTTTGTTACCATTTGTTTTATCCGTCTCTTTGATTTGGCATCAATTTTAGTCCTGCAGCCACATCCAGGGAGGATGGCTACAGCCCTATGGATCTTAAATATCTGAATAATATGTGGAAGTGTAATCACAGGAACATCAAGCTGCTTGGAGATGGTGTTATAACCTTTACCTTTAACATGCTTGTCTATAATTTTCTTTCTAATCTCCTGAGACAACTCTTTCCTTTGCTTCCTGTGGTCCATGTTGAGTGTGGTACACACCATGTTACCAAGCAGCACAGTGAGTATATGTAGCCCTGTATACAGGTCCACTGTCTGATTGCAAGATTTTAGACACCTGTGATGTTAATTAGTGGACACACCTTGATTTAACATGTCCCTTTTGTCACATTATTTTAAGGGGCACCATCATTTCTGTCCTGACCTATTTCATGAGTTTTTGTTTTTATTTTAAATTCTGTGTAAGCATGGTTGAAAAGCAATTTCTAACTTTCATTTGTTCATTTTCATAGATTGTTTTATTTTTTATTATTTTTGTCAGATTTAAGTTATTTCTGAGGCCATTGTGGGTTTATCTTTCATTAAACGGGGGGTACCAACAATTTTGACCATTTGTGTAGATGTACGAGTGCTGCCAGCATTGCTGCAGAGGTTACAACTGTGTGGGGGTCAGCTGATCAGCGATCAGGCCATACACATCTCACTGCATCATATTGGTCTGCATGGCTGTGATACCAGAAGGAAACCTATTCTAAATTTGATGCACAAAAAAAGCCATAAACAGTTTGCCGAAGACAAGCAGATTACTGGAACCATGTCCTGTGGTCTGATGACAAAAAGATAAACTTATTGCGTGCACATGGTGTCAAGCGTATGTGATGGCAATAAGGTCAGGAGTACAAGACAAATTTGGAAGAAAAAAATCCAGGTCCAAGAATAAATGTTTCAAGCCTTTAATGTTCAAAAAGGTAAAATACAGAAAAATTGATTGAGTTTGCAAAAGGAGAATTACAGATCTCAATGAGATGGTGAAGTTGCCGTGAACCGTAAGTTTGATTTTATCTTTGAATTTGCTCATTATGCTACTCAGGGTATTATTCGGGCTCCACATGCGGGACACTGATCAGGGGAGCTTGCTATACCTTTTTTCAGATTCAAAGACAAGTTTGTCTTGCCAACAGTCAAGCATGGTGGTGGGAGTGTCATGGTTTGGGGCTGCATGAGTGCTGCCAGTTGTGGAGAGCTACAGTGGAACCATCAATGTCAACATGCACTGTGAAAATAAGTGTGGACAAATAAGCGCAAAAAATAGGGTCTTATTTGTGAACTCATAGTGTTTACAAAAAGAGAAGTTCCTCACCTGGTAATGTTGTACCTCTCACAACCATGACAAAGCCTGAGATAAGCTGGTGAAGTTACCACAAGCCATAAGGTTGGAACAATGTCAGGGAACCAGAGTACAATGTGGTTTCAGAACCCTTCTGCTGAAGATATCAAGTAGCCAAATGCTTTGAAGTAGATGTTGAAAGATGGATAACCCACCTTTCAACATCTACTAAAAAAACATTTGGTTACTTGATTTCTACAGCAACACAGTTCTGAAACCACATTGTATTCTGGTTCCATAACATGTATTGTGACATACTGAACCAGAGCATGATCCCCTCCCTTCGGAAACTGGGCTAATGCAGTGTTCCAACATGATAACACTCCCAAACCGACCTCCAAGACAGGGGTGGGATTCAAATTTTTAACAACAGGTTCTCTGTAAACCCCGCCCATTTGAAAACCACACCCCCTTCTGTAACCACACCCATTTTGTTAGCCACACCCATTTTCACGCACTTTCCTCAACCAAAATACAAGTAATTTAAAGTATAATCTCTTTTCCCTTCTTGCCCTCCTCTACAGTCACTCTCCTATCCAGCACAAGATGTTCCAGTCACTGTCAGTCTTGTATTAAACGGTTTTTCTACAGTTTTTAAAAATTATTACTAAAGGAGCCCTGCTAAAATTGGAATGGGTGACCTTCCCCTACAGATCCCATCCCATGTGGCTCCTTTCCCCCAACAGATCCCATCCCATGTGGTCTCTTGCCCCCTGTAGATTCCATCCCATGTGGTCTCTCCCCCCCTGCAGATCCCATAACCATGTGGCCTCTTTCCCTTGCAGATCCCATCCCATTATGGCCTCTTTCCCCAGCAGATCCCATCCCATTATGGCCTCTTTCCCTTGCAGATACCATCCCATTATGGCCTCTTTCCCTTGCAGATCCCATCCCATTATGGCCTCTTTCCCCAGCAGATCCCATCCCATTATGGCCTCTTTCCCCCTGCAGATCCCATCCTATTATGGCCTCTTTTCCCCTGCAGATCCCATCCCATTATGGCCTCTTTCCCCCTACAGATCCCATCCCATCCCATTATGGCCTCTTTCCCCAGCAGATCCCATCCCATCATGGCCTCTTTCCCCTGCAGATCCCATCCCATTATGGTCCCTTTCCCCCTGCAGATCCCATTTTGGCCCCTTTCCCCCTGCAGATCCCATCCCATTATGGCCCCTTTCCCCCAGCAGATCCCATTATGGCCCCTTTCCCCCTGCAGATCCCATCCCATTATGGCCCCTTTCCTCCTGCAGATCCCATTATGGTCCCTTTCCCCCTGCAGATCCCATCCCATTATGGCCCCTTTTTCCATGCAAATACCATCCTATTATGGCCTCCTCTCCCCATATAGCCACATATACTTCCCATCTTATGCGGCCCCTCTCCCTGCATCTTCGGCTCACTGAGCGCTTACCTGCTCCAAGCAGCGGCGGCCTCTCCTCTGTCTTCCGTCCTCCTCCGCAGCTCTGTGCACACTGACACTGACAGACAGCAGGAGGAGGAGCTACCTCCTCACACTGTTGTGACCTCTGCTGCGTCATCGCGTCACTGCACGCCAGGTCAGGGAGCAGACAGGCTCCACTGAACCCGGAAGTGCGGCGCAGAGGTACGGCGATTAATTTGTGTTAGTGTCTTAAAGAGACACTAGCACAAATGAATACAGGAAACCGGATCGCCAGAGCTGTTTCTTGCTGGTTCTGGGAACCGGCTGCTATTTTAACAACCGGTTCTCCAGAACCGGACAGAACCGGCTGAATCCCACCCCTGCTCCAAGATGACCACTGCCTTGCTAAAGAAACTGAGGGTAAAGGTGTTGGCGTAGCCAAGCGTCTCCAGACCTAAACCCTATTAAGCATCTGTGGGGCATCCTCAAAAGGAAGGTAGAGGAGCGCAAGGTCTCTAACATCCTCCAGCTTGGTGATGTTTTCATTAACAATCGAATAGGATCCATCGGCTCCTGTGAAGCTCTAGGCAACTCCATGCCCAAAACAGTTAAGGCAGTGCTTGAAAATAATGGTGGCCACACAAAATACAAAATATTGACACTTTGTGTTCAATTTAGTTTTTGGTACTGTACAAGAAGTTTCAACTTGTTTTTAGCACATTTTTTATTGACATTTTTCAAGTCATTACAGAAAAAAGAATAAAATAACCGATTATTCAACAACAATACACAAGAAGATACCATGTCGGTGACAAGACAGACCTTTACCTATTCTAGCCGGCCTATTTTGATTTCCTTGAATAAAATAAAACCTTTATGAGTTTAAAGAGACTACCCCTGATAAAATCAGTCCATTATCTTCAATCCAACCAATCTACCCTGTAGATCCTCCAAGAAATACCATTCAGTATTAATAAAAGGAAAAACTGGTTGTCATATTTCTAAAACAGTGTGATACACTAGAATATTTTTTTTCCATTTATCACAAAAATCGCTTTGGTATCTCATCTTTGTAACTCTAGTATTAGTAAAGATTTTATCTGATTTAGTATCATAACTTCTGAGGGCTTTGATGTTACCAGCCAATAATTTAGCAGACACTTTTTAGATATCATGAGTATAGAAGTGAAAAGGACTGATATACTTTCATGCATTCTGCTCCTTTCCACACCCTCTTCTTTTTTAAAATGGAATAACCATAATGTGCTGTTCAACCTTACTCTTTAGTGCCAAACACTCAATATACTGTAAGTGTAGCACCCAGGGGGCAGGGGGATCTGGCACAGGATCTCGTACCTGCTTTACTCGTCATCGGGCCGGTGTGGTAGTCTGGGATGTCGTGGTGGCCTGCCCGTCTTCGTGCCCCGAGGTCTACACCACTAAGGAAGGAGGAGGATGGGGGTTGTAATAGGATGATTGTTGTGACGTCACCTGTGGTACGCAGCTAGCTGAAGATGGTATTGCTCCCCACAGGTGGAGCGGGCCCCGGGAAGGATGATGAGGGGAGTAGTGATGTCGAAGGCCTTTGGTGCTGAGGCGTGGGGCGGCACCGCTGGTAATAAGAGTCCAAGTCAGATGCTGCAGTTCCAGGTGTCTTTACTCATTCTTTGTGCTGCTCGCCTGGGTAGTACTGGTCACCCGCTGTGATGTGGCCTGTCGACTTTGAATAAGTTAGAAGCAGTCACCGGTGTTTGAAAGAAGAAAGTCCTTTTCAGTCACCGGTGTTTCAAAGAAGAAAGTCCTTTTCAGAGTTGCCCTTCCAGCTGTGAGGAACCTGGGCTGAGCGCTCCGCTCCAAACCGCAGTCCCCGTGAAGAGAAGAGAAGAAAGTGGTGATGGTGTCTTGTCCCAGAACTGGTGTTCCAGGTAGACTGACTGAAGATTGTGTGAGTTTGCTCTTACTTCTACCCCAAGTGGAACCCGCCCCCCTGGTGGCTGGCTTCAGTGACCGGGGAAGTCCCATGCATCATGATGGCCACCCCCTATCTACCCTGAGCCATCCCACCCTGTGAGAAGGCTCCTAAGCTGTATGTAAAGTGTGAATGTGGAACACCGGTGATTTACTTAAGCAAGCATTGTTGACCTTAGGGAGATCAACATATCCACTGCGGAGACACCATCACGTGTTTCTCAACGCAGTGATTCTAGAGCATTGCCCCCTGGGAAGTATGCAAATAAGAAAGCCGCGGAGACACCATCACGTGTTTCTCAACGCTGGCAGGAAACTAGCCAGGTCTTTCACCGGGAAGGAACAACCACGGGAAGGGCAGTCTCCAGTCAAGGAGACCACCTATACCAAACATGGTATCCATCCACAGACAGCCGTTTCGGGGTATTTGCCCCTCATCAGTGTGGAGTAGGAATCTGGCTAGTGGGGGCAATGCCTAGTATAAGACTACTTAAGCAAGCATTGTTGACCTTAGGGAGATCAACATATCCACTGCGGAGACACCATCACGTGTTTCTCAACGCAGTGATTCTAGAGCATTGCCCCCTGGGAAGTATGCAAATAAGAAAGCCGCGGAGACACCATCACGTGTTTCTCAACGCTGGCAGGAAACTAGCCAGGTCTTTCACCGGGAAGGAACAACCACGGGAAGGGCAGTCTCCAGTCAAGGAGACCACCTATACCAAACATGGTATCCATCCACAGACAGCCGTTTCGGGGTATTTGCCCCTCATCAGTGTGGAGTAGGAATCTGGCTAGTGGGGGCAATGCCTAGTATAAGACTACTTAAGCAAGCATTGTTGACCTTAGGGAGATCAACATATCCACTGCGGAGACACCATCACGTGTTTCTCAACGCAGTGATTCTAGAGCATTGCCCCCTGGGAAGTATGCAAATAAGAAAGCCGCGGAGACACCATCACGTGTTTCTCAACGCTGGCAGGAAACTAGCCAGGTCTTTCACCGGGAAGGAACAACCACGGGAAGGGCAGTCTCCAGTCAAGGAGACCACCTATACCAAACATGGTATCCATCCACAGACAGCCGTTTCGGGGTATTTGCCCCTCATCAGTGTGGAGTAGGAATCTGGCTAGTGGGGGCAATGCCTAGTATAAGACTACTTAAGCAAGCATTGTTGACCTTAGGGAGATCAACATATCCACTGCGGAGACACCATCACGTGTTTCTCAACGCAGTGATTCTAGAGCATTGCCCCCTGGGAAGTATGCAAATAAGAAAGCCGCGGAGACACCATCACGTGTTTCTCAACGCTGGCAGGAAACTAGCCAGGTCTTTCACCGGGAAGGAACAACCACGGGAAGGGCAGTCTCCAGTCAAGGAGACCACCTATACCAAACATGGTATCCATCCACAGACAGCCGTTTCGGGGTATTTGCCCCTCATCAGTGTGGAGTAGGAATCTGGCTAGTGGGGGCAATGCCTAGTATAAGACTACTTAAGCAAGCATTGTTGACCTTAGGGAGATCAACATATCCACTGCGGAGACACCATCACGTGTTTCTCAACGCAGTGATTCTAGAGCATTGCCCCCTGGGAAGTATGCAAATAAGAAAGCCGCGGAGACACCATCACGTGTTTCTCAACGCTGGCAGGAAACTGGCCAGGTCTTTCACCGGGAAGGAACAACCACGGGAAGGGCAGTCTCCAGTCAAGGAGACCACCTATACCAAACATGGTATCCATCCACAGACAGCCGTTTCGGGGTATTTGCCCCTCATCAGTGTGGAGTAGGAATCTGGCTAGTGGGGGCAATGCCTAGTATAAGACTACTTAAGCAAGCATTGTCAGCTCCACACTGATGAGGGGCAAATACCCCGAAACGGCTGTCTGTGGATGGATACCATGTTTGGTATAGGTGGTCTCCTTGACTGGAGACTGCCCTTCCCGTGGTTGTTCCTTCCCGGTGAAAGACCTGCCTAGTTTCCTGCCAGCGTTGAGAAACACGTGATGGTGTCTCCGCGGCTTTCTTATTTGCATACTTCCCAGGGGGCAATGCTCTAGAATCACTGCGTTGAGAAACACGTGATGGTGTCTCCGCAGTGGATATGTTGATCTCCCTAAGGTCAACAATGCTTGCTTAAGTACTCTTATACTAGGCATTGCCCCCACTAGCCAGATTCCTACTCCACACTGATGAGGGGCAAATACCCCGAAACGGCTGTCTGTGGATAGATACCATGTTTGGTATAGGTGGTCTCCTTGACTGGAGACTGCCCTTCCCGTGGTTGTTCCTTCCCGGTGAAAGACCTGGCTAGTTTCCTGCCAGCGTTGAGAAACACGTGATGGTGTCTCCGCGGCTTTCTTATTTGAACACCGGTGATTAACCCCCTCCTTCCCCGGGGCAAATATCGCACCTTAAATAAGGTGCAATAGTCTGTGGCGACTGGAGCCTTAGGGGCGCTACATAAGCGTCTGGACTCAATTCCAAAATTCTTGACACCTGCTGCATTGCCACAACCAATGGAACATATCTGTTTTGACGGTTTTACATTTAAGACAGTGTGAGAGTCTATCCGTTTGTTGGTTATTATACGATACATTAACCCCTTCACGACCATGGACAGATATATCCGTCTTGGTGCGTGTCCCGCTAAGCCTCGCCCCCTGCCGCGGGCAGGCGGCGGCGATCGGCACACATATCAGCTGTTTTCAACAGCTGACATGTGTGCCTGCATGTTGCGAGTGGAATCGCTTCCACTCGCAACATTTAACCCCTTAAATCTCGCTGCCAAAGTCCGGCAGCAAGAGCTATATGCGCGCCGCCATGTTTTTTACTTACCGCCGCCCCCACCGGAAGTCACGTGCGTGATCACGAGACTTTCGGTGGTTGCCGTCGTAGCACAAGGTCATGTTATGATGCCTGCAGCTATGAAGTTTCACTTTCGTTTTCCCTCGGCCGCGAGCAGAGAGAAACAGAAAGTGATTGAATCTGCTGTTTACAGCTGTATAGCTGTGATCAGCAGATAGATAAGAGCGATCGGATTGCTGATCGCTATAGCCCCCTAGGGGGACTAGTAAAATTAAAAAAAAGTTAAAAAAGTTTTAAAAAATAAAAAAATAAAAAAAGTTCAAATCACCCCCTTTCCCCCCATTGAAAATTAAAGGGTTAAAAAATAAATAAATATACACATATTTGGTATCGCCGCATTCAGAAATGCCCGATCTATCAAAATATAAAATCAATTAATCTGATTGGTAAACGGTGTAGTGGAAAAAAATTCCAAACGCCAAAATTACGTTTTTTGGTCGCCGCAAGTTTTACGCAAAATGCAATAACAGGCGATCACAACGTAACATCTGCGCAAAAATGATACCATTAGAAACGACAGCTCGAGACGCAAAAAATAAGCCGTCACTGAGCCATAGATCCCAAAAAATGAGAACGCTACGTGTTTCGGAAAATGGCGCAAAACGTGCGCCACTTTTATTGGACAAGCTTATGAATTTTTTTAACCCCTTAGATACAAGTAAACCTATACATGTTTGGTGTCTACAAACTCGCACCGACCTCAGGCATCATACCCACACATCAGTTTTACCATATAGTGAACACCGTGAATAAAACATCCCAAAAACTATTGTGTGATCACACTTTTTTTGCAGTTTTTCCACACTTGGAATTTTTTTGCTGTTTTCCAGTACACCATATGGTAAAACTTTTGGTTTCATTTAAAAGTACAACTTGTCCCGCAAAAAACAAGCCCTCATATGGCAAGATTGACAAAAAAATAAAAATGTTACGGCTCTCGGAAGAAGGGGAGCAAAAAACAAAACGCAAAAACGGAAAGTGCCCCGGGGCTGAAGGGGTTAAAGTCATAGATTGCTCTATGAAGTATGCGATATTGTGTGTCTCTCCCATTCTCATTAATCACAGATTTACTAACAATTTCCCACCCTGGATTATTTTATCCCCTACTTCTGGATCCCATAACTGTTTAACCCAAGACCCAACCACGATGGCATCAAAACTTCCCTCACTTTCTCCCTCTAATCTAGAAAGAGTTGATTCTCTTTACCTTTTTTGAAATCTTGGTGAGCCCAGAGATCTAGATACTTAGAAGTTCGCCAAGATAATCCGTATCCTTTCTGTATTGTTTTCCACGTCATCATGATATACCAATATGAAGGATAATATAATTGTGGACAGCATGTGTGGAAAGGATGTATTAAGATTAGAACCCAAGCTCAACGGCCTACAGAATTCCGACTCTATTTTATAATCAGTAACAGTTGGTTTCCTTACCCAATCCATAACATTTCTCATCAAGTGCGCCAAAATGTACCCTCTATAATAAGGCAGATTTATCCTCGACCTCTCTGGATGCATCATCATTTTCCTACATTAATCCTAGGTCTTTTGCCCCTCCACAAGAAATGGGAAAATGCTTTATTCAGTCTATTAATCTGTCTGTGTTTCAGCAGTAATGGAATAGTTTGCAAAGAATATAGTCGTTTTGTAAAACACATTTTAATTAAATGATGTCTTCCTAGCTAAGACAGTGGCAAATCAAATCATGCCTTCAATTCTCTCCCTATCTTCCCAATTAGAGCATCATAATTAAGGGTATATAGTGATTCTGGCGTTCGTCCCAATTGTATTTCCAAATCCTTAATTGAAGAATTTACTGTAGGTATATCACATATATCCTCCCTGAGTCATATGACTATTCATACTCCTCCCCTTCAGATCTAATATTTTACATTTTGCCTTGTTCAGTCGGAAGCCTGAGAAAGAGCCAAGTTACTTATTTGGTGTAAGATCTTGGACAGCGCTTCATGGGTAGAGATGAGCGAACCGGTCCCGGTTCGGCTCGAAGTCGGTTCGCCGAACGGGGGTCCCGTTCGAGTTCGGTTCGTCGAACGTTCGACGAACCAAACTCGAACGTATAGGCTATAATGGGAGGCAATCACAAACACATAAAAATGCATTATAAATGTACACAAACAGTTAATAAACATTGCCATAACACTTACCGGTCCTCGCGATCCCTTCTGCACTCTGTCTCCTGCCGCTATTCCATCCGATGATCGCTGAATCCTCCCGGTGACCTGCACTGCCAGCAGAGATGCAGGACCTATCGTGACGTCAAAATAGCCATGTGACCAGTCACGTGGCTATTATCTCATTGGCTACAGACTGGTCACATGACTATGACACGTCATGTAGGACCTGCGAGTGCATCTCTCCGGTACACGGTGCACATATGTGTATCGCCGTGTACCGGCGACATGCTCTAACACACGGTCGACTCCCCGTTCCGTTAGGGACCGGCTGACACAGCCGGTCATTAACGGAGATCACCGTTGCCATAGCAACGCAGTTAGCGGTGACGTCACCGCTAACCGTGGCTCCGAGAGCACCGTTGCTATGGTAACGCGTCTGTCAGCGTTACCGCTGTTACCGCTGACAGCCAGCACTGATCTCTCACGGAGTGAAGGCTGCACGCTGCTTCCCGATTGTAGTGAGGATTGTACTGAGGATGAGGTTCCCCAGCCCATGATGGGCTCACTACAATCATCACTACTACTACACTAGAAAGAAAGAAGACAGAAGAGCAGGATCGTGGAGGGCTGACAGGGGGTAATAAAGATGGAGTCTCTAATGTGTCTGTGTATTTATTTCTATTAAAGTATTTTTTCTCTGTGTGGTGTTTTTTTTAACCCTTTATTGGAGATTCTTAATGGCCGGGTCAAACGTGCCTGACATTAAGAATCTCTGGCTTAATACTGGCTAGTAAAACAAAGCCAGTATTAACTCATGATTACCCAACAAGCCACCCGGCTCCAGGGCTGTTGGAAGAGTTGGATACAGCGCCAGATGATGGCGCTTCTATGAGAGCGCAATTTTCTGGGACGGCTGCGGACTGAAATCCGCAGCAGAGGCGCCCAGAAACCTCGGGCTAACCTGTGCTGCGGATTCCAATCCCCAGCTGCCTAGTTGTACCCGGCTGGACACAAAAATGGAGCGAAGCCCACGTCATTTGTTTTTTAATTATTTCATGAAATAAGTGAAATAATTAAAAAAAACGGGCTTCCCTATATTTTTGGTTCCCAGCCGGGTACAAATAGGCAACTGGGGGTTGGAGGCAGCCCGTGGCTGCCTGCTGTACCTGGCTAGCATACAAAAATATGGCGAAGCCCACGTCATTTTTTTGGTGGGCAAAAAAATTCTGCATACAGTCCTGGATGGAGTATGCTGAGCCTTGTAGTTCTGCAGCTGCTGTCTGCTCTTCTCCATACAGATAGACAGCAGCTGCAGAACTACAAGGCTCAGCATACTCCATCCAGGACTGTATGCAGAAGTTTTTTGCCCCCTGAAAAAATTATGTGGGCTTCGCCATATTTTTGTATGCTAGCCAGGTACAGCAGGCAGGTACGGCTGCCCCCAACCCCCAGTTGCCTATTTGTACCCGGCTGGGAACCAAAAATAAAGGGAAGCCCTTTTTTTATTATTTCATGAATTTCATGAAATAATTAGAAAACAAATGACGTAGGCTTCGCCCCATTTTTGTGTCCAGCCAGGTACAACTAGGCAGCTGGGGATTGGAATCTGCAGCACAGGTTGGCCTGAGCTTTCTGGGCCCCACTGCTGCGAATTGCAGTCTGCAGCCGCCTCAGAAAATGGCATTTTCATAGAAGCGCCATATTCTGGCGCTGTATACAACTCTTCCAGCATCTGCCTGCTATACCTGGCTAGCATACAAAAATATGGCGAAGCTCACGTCCTTTTTTTGTAGTTTTTTGGCAAAAAAAATAAAAAATGCTTCCCTGGATTTTCCATTGCCAGTGAAGGTAACACCAAGCAGTGGGGGTTAGCAGCCAGTAGCTGCTTGGATTACCCTTAGCTAGCAATACAAAAAATGCAGCGGGAGCCCATATATATTTTTTTTAATTATTTATTTAAATAACTAAAAATAAAATGGGCTTCCCTGTATTTTGATTGCTGGACATCACAGTGCTGTAAAAATAAATCTTTAAAAAAATGACGTAGCGCTCCGCGGTATTTTTGATTCTCAGCGCAGATAAAGCAGACAGCTATGGGTTGCCACCCCCATCTGCCTGCCGTTACCTTGGTTGGCAATCAAAATACAGGGAAGCCCATTAATTTTTTCTATTTAAAAAATAGTTAAAAAAAAAATGACGTTGGGTCCCCCCATTTTTGATAGCCAGCTAGGGTAAAGCAGACGGCTGTAGCCTGAAAACCACAGCTGGCAGCTTTACCGTGGTTGGGGATCCAATGTGGAGGTCCCCTCAGGCTCTTTTTTATAATTATTTTATAAATATTAATAATTACACAATAAAAGTAGGGTCCCCCCCAAATTGGATCACCAGCCAAGGTAAAGCGGACAGCTGTGGTCTGGTATTCTCAGGGTGGGAAGGTCCATAGTTATTGGGCCTTCACAGCCTAAAAATAGCAGGCCACAGGCACCCCAGACGTGGCGCATACACTAGATGCGCCAATCCTGGCGCTTCACCCCAGCTCATCCCGTGCCCTGGTGCAGTGGCAAACGGGGTAATAAATCGGGTTGATACTAGCTGTAAAGTCACCTGAGATCAAGCCCAGCAGTTTGTGATGTCATGGCGTCTATTAGATACCCAACATCATAAACTGTCAGTACTAACAAAAAAAAAAAAAATCGACAAAAGAAATTTATTTGAAAAAACAGTCCCCAAAACATTTCCTCTTTCACCAATTTATTGTAAGAAAAAAAATAAAGGGGTCCCACGACGACTCTGGACCGTCTAGAATATGGGGGGGAGACACTCAGGGAACGTATCCCCCATTTTCTAGGAGTACGGACCCTTCATGTGAGGAGTGTGGGTGCAATGAATCTGCACTCACTCTTCTCGGGTCCACAGCAGCAGAGTCCATGTCGTAATGGTTGCTACCAAAGCTGCAATGCCCTGCTCATGAGGTAAGGGCATGCCTAATCAGGAGAACTACTGTAGAGGAAGCTCTGCTCACTGGTATATAGGTGCTCAGAGGTAATAATAGATAAAATTAGTGAGTAACCTCGGCACTCTAAATCTCCCAGACTAAGTCAGTAAGTCACAACGGATAGTAATGCAAAATCACTCTTTATTGGTCCGTATTAAGAAAAAAAAATGTTTCATAAGCATATATGTTTTTGTCCAAAACAAGTTACAAATGATGTTTTGGCCTGAGCCTTCGTCAGATTGGACTTATCTGCATGTAATCATGAAAAATGACAATAATCAGTATCACATAAGAGTGAGAGAACAATAACATAAACTCGAACAATGTAGAGGTACAATTGGGATGCAGCAAAAAAATTGCAACACAGCAAGAAATGAAACACATGATACAAATGTCATAATACAGTACAAGGACAATATAGTAATGACAAATATGGGGTCAGAGTAGGCTTAGATAGCTCTGGTACGAAAGAGATGTCAATCATAAAGTAACATGTGCAGTAGGTGTAGAGCTACAGTATGCATGGCAGAGCTAATGGATAGACCGACCATAGAAAAAGAATGGAGAAAAAGTGGAGAAAAAGTGGAGAAAAAAGTGGAGAAAAAGTGGAGAAAAAGTGGAGAAAAAAGTGGAGAAAAAATGGAGAAAAAGTGGAGAAAAAGTGGCGAAAAAGTGGCGAAAAAGTGGCGAAAAAGTGGAGAAAAAGTGGAGGAAAAAGTGGAGAAAAAGTGGAGAAAAAGTTGAGAAAAAGTGGAGAAAAAGTGGAGAAAAAAGTGGAGAAAAAGTGGAGAAAAAAGTGGAGAAAAAATGGAGAAAAAGTGGAGAAAAAGTGGAGAAAAAGTGGCGAAAAAGTGGCGAAAAAGTGGCGAAAAAGTGGAGAAAAAGTGGAGAAAAAAATGGAGAAAAAGTGGAGAAAAAGTTGAGAAAAAGTGGAGAAAAAAATGGAGAAAAAGTGGAGGAAAAAGTGAAGGAAAAAGTGGAGAAAAAGTGGAGAAAAAGTGGAGAGAAAAAGTGGAGAGAAAAAGTGGGGAAAAAGTGGAGAAAAAGTGGAGAAAAAGTGAAGTGGAGAAAAAGTGGAGAAAAAGTGGAGAAAAAGTGGAGGAAAAAGTGGAGAAAAAGTGGAGAGAAAAAGTGGAGAAAAAGTGGAGAAAAAAGTGGAGAAAAAAGTGGAGAAAAAAGTGGAGAAAAAAGTGGAGAAAAAGTGGAGAAAAAGTGGAGACAAAAGTGGAGAAAAAGTGGAGAGAAAAAGTGGAGAAAAAATGGAGAAAAAGTGGAGAAAAAAGTGGAGAAAAAGTGGAGAAAAAGTGGAGAGAAAAAGTGGAGAGAAAAAGTGGAGAAAAAGTGGAGAAAAAAGTGGAGAAAAAAGTGGAGAAAAAAGTGGAGAAAAAGTGGAGACAAAAGTGGAGAAGAAGTGGAGAGAAAAAGTGGAGAAAAAAGTGGAGAAAAAGTGGAGAAAAAGTGGAGAAAAAGTGGAGAAAAAGTGGAGAAAAAGTGGAGAGAAAAAGTGGAGAGAAAGTGGAGAGAAAGTGGAGAGAAAGTGGAGAAAAAGTGGAGAAAAAGTGGAGAAAAAGTGGAGAAAAAGTGGAGAAAAAGTGGAGAAAAAGTGGAGAAAAAGTGGAGCACCCTTTGGTGCCTTTCATGTGGCACTAAGGGGTGCTTAGCTTTGTATTTAGCCAAAAAAATGAAAAAAAAAATGACGTAGGGTTCCCCCTAGTTTTGTAGCCAGCTAGGGTAAAGCAGACGGCTGCAGCCTGCAGACCACAGCTGGCAACCTCACCTTGGCTGGTAATCCAAAACTGAGGGCACCCCACGCTGTTATTTTAAATTAAATTAGGGGTCCCCCAAAATTGGATCACCAGCCAAGGTAAAGCAGACAGCTGGGGCCTGATATTCTCAGACTAGGGAGGTCCATGGTTATTGGACTCTCCCCAGCCTAAAAATAGCAGGCCGCAGCCGCCCCAGAAGTGGCGCATCCATTAGATGCGCCAATCCTGGTGCTTCGCCCCAGCTCATCCCGCGCCCTGGTGCGGTGGCAAACGGGGTAATATATGGGGTTAATACCAGATGTGTAATGTCACCTGGCATCAAGCCCTGGGGTTGGTGAGGTCAGGCGTCTATCAGATACCCGACATAACCAACCCAGTCAGTAATAAAAAAAAATAGACGACAAACACATTTTTATTTGAAAAAACACTCCCCAAAACATTCCCTCTTTAACCAATTTATTAGAATGAAAAACAAATCCAGGTCTTTTGTAATCCAAGGGGTTGCCATGACGATCCACACTGTCCCAGTCAATGAAGAGCAGGATGTTCCCCATTGGCTGGGAGAGCAATGCAGTGACCTGAGCTAACATCAATGGGTCAGCCCAGGTCACTGCAGGGCATGACAAGTGCTGCTGTCAGCGAGGTACATTACCTGCGCTGATCTCCAGCACACTGACAGCCCCTGTCACTGAGTTCAATAACCGGCGCCTTCACACCAAGTATCGCGAGAGGTCCGTGACGTCACCGCTAGTCAGTCTCGGGTCGGAAGCGAGAGGTGATGTGACAAGCGGCGGCCATGGAGGACAGTGACAGTGCTGAGGTCGGGATGGCGGGACTTCATCACCGCAGGTAAGCCGAGCGGGACCATGTGTGTGTGTGTGTGTGTATAGTGTGTGTGTGTGTGTGTGTGTGTGTATGTGTACATGCCGCGGGCAGGAGGGGGCGGAGCGAGCTGAGCGGGGAAGTGTGGGCTTCCTGCACGTAACTAAGATAAACATCGGGTTACTAACCAAAGCGATTTGCTTGGATATCCGATGTTTATCTTGGTTACCAGCTTCTGGCAAGCTGCCAGCGATGGCTCCTGCACACTGTAGCTGTAAAAAGCCTTGCTTTTTGCTGCTAGAACTGTTCTCGAACGTATCTAGAACTATCGAGCTTTTGCAAAAAGCTCGAGTTCTAGTTCGATCTCGAACAGCCCCCAAAATCACTCGAGCCTAGAACTGGAGAACCACGAACCGCGCTCAACTCTATTCATGGGGTTTGGTTCTAAATAAAATATCATTAGCAGGTAATGCTGAGTATAACCTTTTCTTCCCTATATCTAATCCCTCAAAACTTTTACCCTAATTCAGATACCCTAATAATGGCTCAATGGCCAAGTTAAAAAGAAGCAGCGAGAGCGGGCACCCCTGCTTAGTACCTTCCAGGATTGGGAAGGGCCCAGACAAGAAGCCTGATGTATTCACTCTTGCCTGTGGATTTGAGTATAGTGCCTGAATAAAGGCCACTTTACACACAGAGATAAATCGTTGGCAGATTTGTGGTTGCAGTGAAATCATGGACATATTGTTCACAGCCACAAACCTGGCACTGATTCTCCACAATTTCACTGCAACCACAGATCTGCTGCAGATTTATCTCTGTGTGTAAAGTGGCCTTAAATCTTCTAAAAGCACCCGTCAGGCCAATTCTAACCAAGTCCAAATAGCATTATCAAATGCCTTTTCTGAATATAACCTTTTCTGACCACCGTGCGGAGCTGCCGCCCGACCACCGTACGGAGCTGCCGCCCGACCACCGTGCGGAGCTGCCGCCCGACCACCGTGTGGAGCTGCCACCCGACCACCGTGCGGAGCTGCCGCCCGACCACCGTGCGGAGCCGCCGCCCGACCACCGTGTGGAGCCGCCGCCCAATCTACACCCCACCTACTGTCTCCTCCCCACAATCCTACAGAATGTAAGCCCGCAAGGGTAGGGCCCTCTTCCCTCTGTACTAGTCTGTCTACTGTAACTTGTGTATGTATTCTGTATGTAAACCCTTCTCATGTACAGCACCATGGAATTAATGGTGCTCTATAAATAAATAATACTAATAATAATAATCTAATGTAACCAGAGCTGGCAACTCACCCTTTTTATTTACTTTGCCATTAACATCCATCACTAGCTTAGCCTTTTATTAGTGCGGCTCTTCCCTTTATAAATCTAGCTTGCGGTGATGCAACTATTTTAGGTAGAATTGAGGCCAACAACTTGGGAACTGTTTTAAGATCTTAATTTATTAAAGATATTGACAAATAGTTAGACGAATTAATCATATTTATATCTCCTTGTGGTAATATTTTTATGTAAGCTGAATTAAGATGACATATTTTTGAGCCATTTAATACTTCATTATATACTGCTGATAGAGTAGGCGAGACCTGATCCCTCAATGTAAAACTCTCCATTGAACCCATCCGGACCCGGTGTTTTATAAGTGTTTAGTTCCCCTATAACCTTTTTAACTTCTTTGACCGATATTTCTGCATTTAAGCCCTCCAAGTCTTCTGCTGATAAATGTGGAAGATCCATTCTTTGGAGACATTCCCTCCCCCCATTCGGATTTCCCTCTGTCCCAAAATATAACTTTGCATAGTAATCCATGCTGCTGATTTAAGATCTGTTGTTTTACTTCTGTCCTTTGTAGCACCCCTGCGGCACTAGGTGCCACAAAATGTGAACGTGGAAACCCAAACCCCGGAATATCCATGCCAGTCAACACACCAGCACCTTCAGGCAACACACATACCCCAATTCCAGAGAGGGAGACTTCCTAGTAACAAGTAAAAGGGATGGGCACCGATTGGATAGTTGCCAAGTGGAATACTCCAGGTACTGCGGGGTGCCTGTGGAAGTCTGGAACCTAGGCTCACAGGACTCAGCACGAGGTGGGGTGCAGAACCTAGGACAGTGGGACAGTTTGTGGTCAACTGTTAAATCTGCCAGGCGAGAAGATCTCCAGGGTCCATCACCAACCAAAGAGTCTGAAGCATCAGCAGCAAAGAGGGGATCAGGGATTGACCCCTTTAAATAGTCCAGGCTGCCTGCCATAGAGCCAAGACAGAAACGGAGGGGTTCCCAAGAAGGTCTAGGCCATGGGAGCCCAATACAAACGAGAGTGCACAGAGGACAGCTACCCCAGGTAACAACTAGCACGGAGAACAAGGGGAGCGGGAACACCTGGAACTAGCAGCAGCAAGTCCAAGCATTGAAACTAAATAAAGACAAGGCAAGTTAAAACTGCAGGTCCCTGTACTTCCAGTGCCAGTTTAAGGACTCGGTTACTCTGTCCCCATCACTCTCAGTGTAGTTGAGACCCCGAAGCTTGAAACTTTGGGGGTCCCCCAGCTGTGATACAGCGGTCTGTCCGTTCGGCTGGCAATGTGGACCCTGTGGGAAGGTATGTGTCCGAGCCCAATCCTTGCTTTACTGCTGATGCCACCGGATCTGTAGGTCAGTGAGGCCCGTGGATGACCATCACTGTGCAAGATTTGCCAGCCAGGCCGTCTGAAACTGTTGCCTGACCTAGGGCTCTGTGCCCCGTGCATGCCCAGGTTCCAGTTGTGCTCCCTAGAACCTCCCTGGGGTCTTGACTCTGGCTCAGAGGTCCTTAGGTGCCCCAATGCTGCCAACCTGACTCCCATGTTCCCAGGTCACCATTACACAGACCCAGCTAGAGGCACGTCTGCTCCGTTCAGTACATTCTTGCAGACTGCTCTCAATCCACACCCACCAGGCTGTCTAGTTCCCTGGTCAGGCTCTGCCCACTGGTGGCCCTCCTCTTATTTGACTAGCAGTGCCCCCTAGTGTGGTGTGGGAACTAGGATTTTAGATGTGTGTTGGTGTGACGCCCTGGCGCCGGTAGGTGGTCACAGAAGAACACAACACCCCACATAGCACCTTTCCCACACAAGGTACCATCAGCCACAAAATCCTAGCCACCCCCCTCAGGGTAGGAAGGACACACCAGTGGGCAGAACCAGGTGGATTGGGAGCGCCCACCTGGGGGTCTTGAGGATCCGGGGGCAGGAACCAGTAGTTGATGTTTGAGTTTTGAAGTGGAGAGTTGGAGCTGACAGCCTAGTGAAGTGTAGCCAGGGTAGTGGCCCTGGTCTACTGGCTAGGTGGCAGGCAGTGTACCGTGTCCAAAGGCGACGGGAGTCTGGTCGCGGGAGATCCAGAGTGGACCGGGGCAGGGTTAGAGCCCGCCGATACCAACCGCGGAGATCCGGTCTGAAAACCGTGCACAGGCGGGGTACCTGGACTCTAGTTAGAAGACGGTTGCAAGCCCCTTCTCTAATTCACCAGGCCGGGAGCTAGGTTGTAAGCCTTGCTCCAGAAGTGTTAGCCCAGATAGAGCGAAACGGCAGCCCACCACGGGGGATAGGGTATCTGCAAACACCCACTGAAATCCCAAGGGTCAGTTTTCGCGGGCACTTCTCCGAACCAGAATATACCGGAAGCGGACTTCCCCGTTACATATGGAGTTGTCCAGAAGTGAAAAGAATTACAAAGTGCCGGAGGAAGGGATATCCGTGCACCAACCGGGCGTGGGACCCGAGTACACCCGGATGCGGCGGCCGGCCACTGACACCTTGGTTTACCAACACACTCGTGTGCAATTATTCAACAGTAAGTACACCAACGTCCCCCGGTCCGGCCCAGCGCACCACCTCCAGCCCACATCACTCCTGGTATCCTGGACACTGAGCCCCAGGGCAACCACCCCTACCCACGGAAGCTGTAGACTCCCAAGACAGGAAGCGCAAAGGACAGTGGGTCCCGCGAGACTGCTGCCGAAAAACCAAGGGAGAGGACAGAAAAAGCGGCATGTGACCCAAGACGATAAAAGGCAGGGACACCAGGACTTTGCCAAATCCCATTCCTGGACAAGCAAGCGACAGGATGTCTCAGGGGTCTGACAACCAGCAAGTGGAGAGGCCCGTTCCCGGGCCTGCCAACTGGATTGAAGCGCAGACGGAGAGGATGTGTCGGAGGATCCAGGCCTAGGCGCACTTCATCGTGACGTGGTGGACCACTGAGATGAAGGGCCTGGCTGCAGCTGTCTGGGCACGCGAGATGGAGGTGGCCTTGGACGAGCGGGTAAGCAGTGACCCATGCCCCTATGTTCCCAAGGAAAATGCCTTCCCGGCTGAGGGGCCCGACCTGCTCCCATCCACCATGTCGCCTCCCTCGACACCTGTGTCCGCAGCCGGTACCCCGATCGGCCCGCTACCTCAAACACTGGCAGCGGAACCCATCATGTTTACCGAAGAAGCCCCAGCCATGGGGACCTCGGGCCTTACCAGTATCCTCGCTCCGACACCCGTGCCGGCCCCGCACTGGACCGCGGTCAGGAAGATATCCCCTCCGAGCCCGGCCGCAGTGCTTATGACGTCATACTCGGCCCCGGCAGTCCGCCCGGCTGCAGCAGAGATGGCAACGGCTCCGGCAGTCCGCCCGGCCATGACGGAGATGACGACAGCTCCGGCATTCCGCTCGGCCGCATCAGAGGCGGTGCCCGGCCAGAGGCCATCCATAGCAACCGCGCAAGTTGTTACCCAATGCCCGGTCCCGGTTATGGGGCAGCCTGGGATTAGTGTTGAGCCACCCCCCTAGTGTTCGAGTTCGGTTCTTTGAACTTTTGGTTAGTTCAGCAAACGTTCAACGAACACCTTCGAACCCTATTGAAAACAATAGCAGGCAAGCGCAAACACATAGAAACACATTATACATATACACATACAGTTAATAAACATTGCCATTATACTTACAGGTCCCCACGATGCGTCCTGCACTCTGTCTCCGCTTTTTCTTCTGATCATCTCTGCATCCTTCCGGTAACCAGCACTGATGATAGGACCTTCCATGACATCATCATAGCATGTGACTAGTCACGTGTCTATTATCTCATTGGCTACAAACTGGTCACATGGCTAGACGTTATGCTAGGTCCTGTCAGTGCATCTCTCCGGTACGCGGTGCTAGTTTGAGCATCTCCGTGTACCGGCGAGATGCTCTGGCACATGGTCGGCTTCCCTGTTCCTGCATGTCGGCACTCTTTACAGAGTCAGCCCACATGCAGGGACTGGCTGCCACAGCCGGTGAATTGCGGCATCGGGAATCAGGTGATCGGAGCACCGTTGCTATAGTAACCTGCATGTCAGATTACTTTAGCAACGGTGGCAGCGGTGACATCACCGCTTACAACCCGCAGCATCTGCTCACTCGCTGAGTGATTAGACTGCATGAGAGCAGCTGCATCTTTCTCCCATGCAGTGCTGTCTGATGTAGCAGAGCTGCATGGGTTGAAGGAGAAAGAAGACAGAAGACCAGGATCATGGAGGGGTGAGAGGGAGTAATAAACATGGAGTCTCTAAGTGTGTCTGTGTATTTATTTCTATTAAAGTATTTTTTCTCTGTGTTGTGTCTTTTTTTTAACCCTTTATTGGAGATTCTTAATGGCTATGTCAAACTTGCCTGACATTAAGAATCTCTGGCTTAATACTAGCTAGTAAAACAAAGCTAGTATTAACCCATTATTACCCAGCGAGCCACCCATCACCAGGGCAGCTGGAAGAGTTGGATACAGCGCCAGATGATGGCGCTTCTATGAAAGCGCCATTTTCTGGGGCGGCTGCGGACTGCAATTCGCAGCAGAAGGGCCCAGAAAGCTCGGGCCAACCTGTGCTGCGGATTCCAATCCCCAGCTGCCTAGTTGTACCTGGCTGGACACAAAAATGGGGCGAAGCCCAGGTAATTTTATTTTTTAATTATTTCATGAAATTCATGAAATAATTAAAAAAAAAGGGCTTCCCTATTTTTTTTAGTTCCCAGCCGGGTACAAATAGGCAGCTGGGGGTGGGGGGCAGCCATACCTGCCTGCTGTACCTGGCTAGCATACAAAAATATAGCAAAGCCCACGTCATTTTTTTGGTGGGCAAAAACTCCTGCATACAGTCCTGGATAAAAAAAAAAAAAAAAAGGGGGGAACCAGCACGATCTGAAATTGGCATGCATCATATAAAAAGTGAAAATTCACAAATTTATTGCAACTGTACTATAATAAAAAAATGAGATTTTTAGCAAATAATTGATCAATTTTTTGAGCCACCCCTGCCAACGTCACGGCAAATCTCAATAAGGGGGTCCTACTCTACATTCTGTATTTCATGTGCCATGCGGCCTCCTAGATAAAGTTAAAAGCAGAACCATAATGGAGCACACATACCTGCAACCTGTATATAGCCGCTTCCATGTTGCAAAAAAGGCACTTGTGGATAGAGACCAGCCCAGGTCCCAGCATGTGGAGCAAGCCCTACACATACCAGGACTATATCAGAACTGATCCTCCCAGTGTCAAACAGCAACCATTGATAAAGGCGGACCAGATCCAAGAATGGTGCTTAATTAGCATTGCCTGTGGAAAGGGGTGAGGTAACTGAGTCTGAACAGCTACCAACAGGAGGAATATATTGCAAACCAAAATCAGGCGTGCATGGTATGGTGTTGGTCAGACACCAGATTTGTAGCATAACTACGGTCAAAACAGAGAAAAAAAAAAAAAAGGGGAACCAGGACGATCTGAAATTGGCATGCATCATATAAAAAGTGAAAATTCACAAATTTATTCCAACTGTACTATAATAAAAAAATGAGATTTTTAGCAAATAATTGATCAATTTTTTGAGCCACCCCTGCCAACGTCACGGCAAATCTCAATAGGGGGGTCCTACTCTACATTCTGTATTTCATGTGCCATGCGGCCTCCTAGATAAAGTTAAAAGCAGAACCATAATGGAGCACACATACCTGCAACCTGTATATAGCCGCTTCCATGTTGCAAAAAAGGCACTTGTGGATAGAGACCAGCCCAGGTCCCAGCATGTGGAGCAAGCCCTACACATACCAGGACTATATCAGAACTGATCCTCCCAGTGTCAAACAGCAACCATTGATAAAGGCGGACCAGATCCAAGAATGGTGCTTAATTAGCATTGCCTTACCTGCCTGCTGTACCTGGCTAGCATACAAAAATATAGCAAAGCCCACGTCATTTTTTTGGTGGGCAAAAACTCCTGCATACAGTCCTGGATGGAGTATGCTGAGCCTTGTAGTTCTGCAGCTGCTGTCTGCTCTCCTGCATACACTAATGAATGGAGCATGCTGAGCCTTGTAGTTCTGCAGCTGCTGTCTGCTCTACTGCATACACTAGTGAATGGAGCATTCTGAGCCTTGTAGTTCTGCTACCCTGTCTCTCCCTCCAGCATACAGTCCTGGATGCAGCATGCTGAGCCATGTAGTTCTGCAGCATCTGTCTGCTCTCCTGCATACACTAGTGGATGAAGTATGCTGAGCCTTAGCAGTTCTGCTCCCCCTGCCTCTCCCTCCTGCATACAGTCCTGGATGGAGCATGCTCAGCCTTGTAGTTCTGCAGCTGCTGTCTGCTCTCCTCCATACAGACAGCAGACAGCAGCTGCAGAACTACAAGGCTCAGCATACTCCATCCAGGACTGTATGCAAGAGTTTTTTGCCCCCCCAAAAAATTAAATGGGCTTCGACATGTTTTTGTATGCTAGCCAGGTACAGCAGGCAGCTATGGGCTGCCCCCAACCCCCAGCTGCCTATTTGTACCCTGCTGGGAACCAAAAATATAAGGAAGCCCTTTTTTTTTTTTAATTATTTAATGAATTTCATGAAATAATTAAAAAAAAAAATGACGTGGGCTTCGCCCAATTTTTGAGTCCAGCCAGGTTCAACTAGGCAGCTGGGGATTGGAATCCGCGGCGCATAGTGCCCAAGCTTTCTGGGCACCCCTGCTATGAATTGCAGTCCATAGCCGCCCCAGAAAATGACGCTTTCATAGAAGCGCCATCTTCTGGCGCTGTATCCAACTCTTCCAGCTGCCCTGGTGACGGGTGACTCCTGGGTAATAATGGGGTTAGGGCTAGCTGTATATTATCAACTGGCCCTAAGCTCGAAGTTCACGGTGTCACGCCAATATTAGACATGGCCACCATGAATTTCTAGTACAGATAAAAAAAACACAACACACAGAAAAATATTTTTATTAGAAATAAAACACAACACAATTAGTGACTCCATCTTTATTGAAATAAAGAACCCCCCTCCGCAGTAATCCTGGGTCAAGGGTCCCGCGCCATCCAATCCGGATCCAATATCATCTGATTGGTTTGCTGGAAGGCAAAGTGATCAGATGATGTGTCAGGTTCAAGGGCCTGAATCACATGACACAGCAGCTGATTGTATAACCGTTTTTTATACAATCAGCTGATGCATCAGTGCAAAAAAAAAAAACACTACACACGTCTGTGCAGACTCCTGTCCGACAGCAGCAGTTGATAGTTTAGTCGGCCGGGCAGTAAAAAAGCGGCCTCACCGCTCGACTTATAGTGTCAGCTGATTCCGTCAGGTGACCGTATCAGCTGATCATCGCCAGGTCTGAGAGAGAGAAAATAGAGAGAAAGAGAGAGAAAAGAGAAGAGAGAGAGGAAGAGAGAGAGAAGAGAGAGAGAAGAGAGGAGAGAGAAGAGGAGAGAAGAGAGAGAGGAGAGAGAGAGAGAGGAGAGAGAGGAGAGAGAGGAGAGAGAGAAGAGAGAGAGGAGAGAGAGAGGAGAAAGAAGAGAGAGGGAGAGAGAGAAGAGAGAGAGGAGAGAGAAGAGGAGAGAAGAGGAGAGGAGAGAGAGAAGAGAGAGAAGAAAGCAATGCAGCCTCATTCCGTGAACTGCTCCGATTTTAGAGGTGTGTCCCGCAGCTCACAGCTGATGTCCGGCTCCTCCCCTCAGTGCATAATTAAATTAAATTATAATTATAAATAAATAATAATTTAAATTCTTTGCCGGGACTCAAACTAGTGAACTATTTCCCCTTATACAGTAGCTCTACCCATTGAGCCACTGCTTCAAATGAAAAGCATGGGGTGATTTGGTAATCTTGACCTCTGTATTGCACTTAAGAATCCAGAAGTGGATTATTCAGCTACAAAGAGGAAACAGAGAGGGAAAGAGAGAGAGAGGCAAAAAGAGAGAAAAAGAGAGAGAGAGAAAAAAAGAGAGAAAAAGAGAGAGAGAGGGAGAAAGAGAGAAAAAGAAAGAGAGAAAAAGAGAGAGAAAAGAGAAGAAAGAAAAAGAGAGAGAGAAAAAGAGAGAAAAAAAGAGAGAAAAAGAGAGAGAAAAGAGACAGAGGGAGAAAGAGAGAGAAAAAGAGAGAAAAAGAGAGAGAAAGAGAGAAAAAGAGAGAGAGAGAAAAAGTGAGAGAAAAAAAGAGAGAGAAAATGAGAGAAAGAGAGAGAGAGAGAAAAAGAGAGAGAAAAAAGAGAGAGAGAAAAATAGAGAGAAAAAGAAAGAAAAAGAGAGAAAGAGAGAGAGAGAAAAAGAGAGAAAGACAGAGAAAAAGAGAGAAAAAAGAGAGAGAAAAAGAGAGAGAGAGAGAGAAAATGAGAGAGAGAGAAAGAGAGAAAATGAGAGAGAGAAAAAGAGAGAGAAAAAGAGAGAGAGAGGGAGAAAGAGAGAGAAAGAGAGAAAAAGAGAGAGGGAGATGAGAGAGAGAAGAGAGAGAGGACAGAGCAATGTAGCCTAATTCCGTGAACTGCTCCGATTTTAGAGGTGTGTCCCGTGGCTCATCGCTGATGTTCGGTTCCTCCCCTCAGTGCATAATTACATTAAATTATAATTATAAATGAATAATAATTATAATTTAAAAATAAATTAAATTCTTTACCGAAATGGCCTAGACTCGAACTCATGAACTAGTTCTCCTTAGGCAGTAGCTCTAGCCATTGAGCCACTGCCTCTAATCAAAAGCATCTGACGATTTGGTGATCTTGACCTCTGTATTGCACTTAAGAATCCAGAAGTGGATTATTCAGCTACAAAGAAAAGACAGAGAGGGAAAAAGAGAGAAAAAGAGAGAGAGAAAAAGAGAGGGAGAAAGAGAGAGAGAGAAAAAGAGAAAAAAGGAGGGAGAGAAAAAGAGAGAAAAAGAGAGAGAGAAAATGAGAGAGAGAGAAAAAGAAAGAGAAAATAGAGAGAGCGAGAGAGAGAGGGAGAAAAAGAGAGGAAGAATGAGGAAGAGAGAGAAAGAGAGAAAGAGAGAGAGAGAAAAAGAGAGAACAAGAGAGAGAGAAAAAGAGAGAGAGATGAGAGAGAGAGAAGACAGAGCAATGTAGCCTAATTCCGTGAACTGCTCCGATTTTAGAGGTGTGTCCCGCGGCTCACCGCTGATGTTCAGTTCCTCCCCTCAGTGCATAATTACATTAAATTATAATTACAAATAAATAATAATTATAATTAATTAAATTCTTTACCGGGACAGCCGGGACTCGAACTCGTGAACCAGTTCTCCTTAGGCAGTAGCTCAATCCATTGAGCCACTGCCTCTAATGAAAACCATAGAAAGATTTGGTAATCCTGACCTCTGTATTTCACTTGAGAATCCAGAAGTAGATTATTCAGCTACAAGGATGGATAGAGAGATGGAGGGATGGAGGGAGGAAGGGAGGGATGGAGGGAGAGATAAAGGGAGGGATGGATGGATGGAGGGATGGATGGAGGGATAGAGGGATGGATGGATGGATGGAGGGATAGAGGGATGGAGGGAGGGATGAATGGATGGAGAGATGGATGGAGGGATGGATGGATCGAGGGAGGGGTGGAGGGAGGGATGAATGGATGGAGGGAGGGATGGAGGGATGGATGGATAGGAGGGCAAACACCGGCACTACCGCACTCATCACCGCACACACGCAGGCACTACAACCCCCATCATCACTGCACACGCAGGCATTACCTCAGTGACGTCCCCGCTGACAGCGCGGCTCACATCAGTTTCTGCGTGCATCTGACACAGAGCGCTCGTGTTCTACGGCGCTCCTTGTCAGCTTCATGTAGCAGAGTTGGATGTGACGTGGGATCTCTGTGGATTACGTCGGACCTGGAGGGGTATTTGGGGATTTTAATAAAATGCTGAAAGAGGGTGTTTTTTTGTCTTTTATTCCAAATAAAGGCTTTTTTGTTGTGTGTGTTTATTTACTTTCACTTACAGGATAATCATGGAAGGTATCTTGGGGAGACGCCTGCCATGATTAACTCCGTATTACCTCGATTGGTATTGATTTATTTATTTTACTGCACGATATAGACCCGCCCACTGGCGGCTATGTTTGTTTGCAGTGAGACAGCTGTCACTCATCATGGGGGCGTGTCTGACTGCAACCAATCATGGGCGCCGGTGGGCGGGGAAAGCAGGGAATACCAGATTGAATAATGAGCGGCAGCCATTTTCAAAAGAGGAAAAGCTGCCGGAACTTTGTGACAGCCGTGCAGCGCCGCGCCCGTGATCGGTAAGTAGGAAAGAGAGAGGGATTGTGCTGGGGACGCAGGCCGCATGCAGATACGCAACGTGCGCACTAGAGTTGAGCGATGTTCGAGGTTTGCCAATTTCATGTTCCAGTGAATTTGGGGGTGCTCGAGATCGAACTCGAACGTGAGCTTTTTGCTAAAAGCTCGACAGCTCGAGTTATGTTCGAGAACGGTTCAATCAGCAAAAAGCCTAGCTAGTTACTAGCTGGCTTTTCACTGTAATAGTGTCACTCTGTGATTAGAGTCACTCTGTGATTCACACTATTATCAAATTTCAGCGTATAGTGTGCGGGGGGGGGGGGCGTTTAGATCAGTGCTGCTGGGATAATGGCGATCGCCATTTTTTTTTTCCCTAAGCGCGCGTGCAGTGGGGCGGGCCAGCATGTCAGCCAATCCCACATACACACACACAGCTAAGTGGTCTTTTTTGCCAGACAAGCAAGGGCATGTGTCATAGGCTGTGAATGTCACATGTACTTGCATTATAAATACGGTCATTTTACCTCATGGCGCCTTTATCTGCCTTCTGCGTGTAGGTGACAGTCACCGCTCACGCGGTGACCCCTGTTTAGACTTCTAATGGAAGCTAAGTATCACTATGATAATGATGAGTATTTAACAATAACTTAATGTGGTTAAGTGGACCATGCTTTTTTCATCCTCATTGGTTGCTCCAATTTTTATTTGCCTTCTGTGAAGTGTATGCATTATATCTTCTGTGAAGCATTTCCTTCCCCACTACTCTCTTGATACCATGAACTATATGGGCATATCTCAAGGTCAGTCCTTGTGATTGTGTGGGTTGACTTGTTTACTGCCTTTTGCCTATTTCTATGAGTATCATTGAGAATTGTGGACAATTGGTGATTTATCTCCTCTAGTCCCCTATGGGAGGATCCTGCTATTCTGATTGAGGATTTTTTGGTGGGATAACGATCCTCTGATACTCTGTATTAATAAATTGTTAATGCACTTCGTGGATGCAATTGGAGCATTGTGTGGTATTGAATTATATACCGTATATACTGAATGACACTGTCCTTTGAGGTACATTATATAACTACATGGTCCATTCAGAACACCATTTTTAACATAATTGTATTGCCTTAAATACCGAGTGTTTGATTGTGTTTGATTATTTCGCAGTGCAACTTCCCCGCACTCCCCCCTCTCCCAGTCCAGCTGCACTTGAGAACAGCGGAGGGAAAGAAGGGTGAGTCTTCGTTGAGCGGGGGCGCCATTGGCGTCTGGTTATAGGGTGCCGACCTCTGCGGCCAGGTAGGGCCAGACTAGGTAATCAATTGACCATACCCTTGTTGCACTGCTAATGTTAGTATACACATACCTTATCAGATATGTATGAAGGGCTTTGTTAATTGATTATTGGACGATTCTTTGCGTTACTTAGGCCACCGAGACGTTCCTTCCTTTTTTCTCCCATTGTCATTTATTTTGTGGAGTTAGAGGAATCTCTCTTTCAGTGGCCAAGTTATAACTATTGGCGATTTATTGTCCTGTTGTGTGTTTTGTCACTTGTGGGGACCATGCTATTTTTATAGCAAACAGTGCTGAAACTTAGTGGCATCCAAAAAGTGGCTGCTATACTCCATTGTTGTCCCACTGGTGCCAAGCAATTTCCAGCACCTCTGCATTCTACCCTCATGCACATTTTGCTACGCTATTTTTATAGCAAAAAGTGCTGAAACTTAGTGGCATTCACAAAGTGTCTGCTATACTAATTTAGTGTCCCACTTGTGCCAAGCAAGTCCCACCACCTCTGCATTCTACCCTCATGCACATTTTGCTACGCTATTTTTATAGCAAACAGTGCTCAAAATTAGTGGCATCCACAAAGTGCCTGCTATACTAATTTAGTGTCCCACTGGTGCCAAGCAAGTTCCACCACCTCTGCATTCTACCCTCATGCACATTTTGCTATGCTATTTTTATAGCAAACAGTGCTCAAAATTAGTGGCATCCACAAAGTGTCTGCTATACTAATTTAGTGTCCCACTGGTGCCAAGCAAGTTCCAGCACCTCTGAATTCTACCCTCATGCACATTTTGCTACTCTATTTTAATAAAAAATAGCCAACTGGATCAGGTATGAGATTAAGTGTAAAAATAGCAAAATACCATCTAAGAAAAATACGCCTAAAAAATACCTTTTAATGATACCATTAAAAAGCTACAAGAGCAACAAACACACATAAATTGCACTGCATGTGCCAAGATATGAGAAGGTGTAGTGACTCCAGTTCCCTCTGGAGAAGAGAAGAGGGGTATCTAGAGTACACCATAAAACAGACACCCACTAGAGAGCAGTAGTAAGGTGCAGAAACCTTTTCAAATTCATAAATAATTATGTGTAGAAGAACCAGGTAATTCTCAAAACAATTTCCTTCCTCTCCAATATAGGATGTCAATTAGGCAGGGAATTTTTTCTCTTTACCAGTGTTCTATATACCTTATAGAGGGTACATCTTACACTATCTCTCATTAAACAGTGATAAACATCCACAATCTAGCTTAAAAAGACATAACATACACCACTGAGGGTAGTAAATATAATAGCTAGAGACAAATGAGCAGAAAGGAACCGTCTCATCAGATTGCTATATCTCAAGTATGACATTCCTCATAAATCACTGTCAGTCTGTCAGATAGCTGGCCTTCCATGAATCCCCCGGTCATCCCAGGTATTACTACAGGATCCAGGTAATATCCCTGCTTCTGGTATATAAAGGGCTCCACTCTCAACGCGTTTCCCTTATCATCAGGAGAGCGACGTGTCTGGACAATGACTGTCCTCACATAGGTAGACACATGCTGTTAAGAATAAGACATGTTATCAATACACTCCACAAAAAACATTAGCTGCGGTGCTACATCCTAATGGCTGTACTTACTGTGGTCCCGACCTCACACGTGCAACAGACTGCACAGCCGTACCACACTAAACTGACCTGTTAGGTATTTAAAGCCGCCGCCTTGGCGTGTGACGTCACATCCGCCCATTGGACATGTGCCACTCAAAATGGCACGCCCACGCAATGACGCGTGCGTGTCAACAGGACGCATGGTGGAACGCAGCGTTCTGTGAATGCGCAGAGTCGCAACAGTGTTCTTCATTACCGCATATTCCACAGCAACACCCGTCATATTGGTATGGGTGTGGGAGGCGGGGGAGGCGAGCAGGGCCTCCAGTATCCGTGAGTCCTGTACATATTACCAGTGTGCAGTATTTACCACACACTGACAACAATGCAGATAGAGATATAGTAGTAGATATCATATTTGAGCAAAAGGATTTAAAGTGGTTACAACACATCAGTAATAAGCACATAGAGAGTTCACAGTGAAAGAAATTACGTATCAACAAAAAACCCACGGGCCATTTTTGATTGGAAGTCAGGAATCCTATTCTATCAAAGGTACTAAAAGGCCTGTCTGAATTTTTTACTAAAAATGTCATCAGGGAAATGAATAAAAAAAAAACAAAAACTTACGAGGACAGAGACCAAATTTAAATTGACAGAGACCAAGGGGACAAAAAACCTAAGAAAAGGGCTTAAAGAAACGGAAACACCGTCACCACCCTATCTACTAACCTTAGTCTTAGAAATTACCATCCTACCTATCACGTGGGGGTCGGCACCCTAAAAGGCGGTGAGTGGTGCCCCCACTCGGCCGTTGGATGTCCCTCCTAACTGCTAGACTGGCAACTACACAAAGGGTGCAAAAGAGAGTGTTTCATTAAGACCCTGTGGTTTTACAGTTTTTAACCAAAAGATCCACTTGGTCTCTTGTCTCAGTATACTCTTGTCCCAGTCCCCCCCCTCACTGGTACTGGTATTACATCAATACTCTATAACCAAAGAAAGAGATATGTGCTCTTTCAGTAGGGGTATAATCACTAAAATACCAACAAAGGCCCCTATTTTATAAAAAATATAATTTTATTAAACATACCACAACAAGGAATAAGTGCAAAAATTAAAAATTGTTAATGCAAGTATTGGTATGGTGAGAGTACTGTGGGCAAATTCCCTACAACTCTCCCTACCTACCCGTGGGGGTCGGCACCCTGTGACGTCACGTTAGTGGTGCCCCCACTCTCCGTCGACTGGCCCTGGTAGCACCCTGTGCTCGACACTAATAGGTGCTGCTATTCTGTGGGGTTTCTATTCATGTATGGTGAATCCCATTCATACTACCATCATATCTCACTGTCGATCCAATATGGGTCAGCTATTATTTATATTGTATGGTTTCAAATATTCACAGTGAATCCTGCAACCTTCAAGGATTCATTAAGAGCCAGGGTCTGGGCTCCAGTCCGGGGTTCCTGCATTAATCCCAGGATATCATTATATTTAATAGTTCAACAAGTTAGCCCGTCCTAATGTTGCCCGACGCGTTTCACCTCCAGGACTTAAACCTGCGATGGTTCACATCCGTCACCCATTGGGTCCAGTTCCCCTCCAATATGGAGATCAATTTAATATTAGATGAAAACGGCAGCCAGATATCTAGGTATATATCGGATAGTCAGCTGGGAGTGCAGGTAATACACGCCTTGTCGTATTAAATTGATCTCCATATTGGAGGGGAACTGGACCCAATGGGTGACGGATGTGAACCATCGCAGATCTAGTAGTGGCACAGGACAGATATTATGCTGTGTTTGTGCAGTCATGTCTGCAATAATAACAGAATTCCTCATTGAAGGATCCATTTAATTCAGGACAAATTGGAGACTTAGTATATTGTTGTTACAGTGTACCATCCATGTGAATTCAATTTGGAAAAGCCCCTGAAGAACCTCCTCTAAATTTAAGTCCTGGAGGTGAAACGCGTCGGGCAACATTAGGACGGGCTAACTTGTTGAACTATTAAATATAATGATATCCTGGGATTAATGCAGGAACCCCGGACTGGAGCCCAGACCCTGGCTCTTAATGAATCCTTGAAGGTTGCAGGATTCACTGTGAATATTTGAAACCATACAATATAAATAATAGCTGACCCATATTGGATCGACAGTGAGATATGATGGTAGTATGAATCGGATTCACCATACATGAATAGAAACCCCACAGAATAGCAGCACCTATTAGTGTCGAGCACAGGGTGCTACCAGGGCCAGTCGACGGAGAGTGGGGGCACCACTAACGTGACGTCACAGGGTGCCGACCCCCACGGGTAGGTAGGGAGAGTTGTAGGGAATTTGCCCACAGTACTCTCACCATACCAATACTTGCATTAACAATTTTTAATTTTTGCACTTATTCCTTGTTGTGGTATGTTTAATAAAATTATATTTTTTATAAAATAGGGGCCTTTGTTGGTATTACATCAATACCCTGAAAAGAAATATTGTTGGGGTAACCGCTATGTTCATCATTAATGTGTCGTGCCAGTGGGGTGTCATTCTTTAGTCTAATGTCACGGAGGTGTTCTCCCACTCTTCTCCTAAATTACCTTTTTGTTTTTCCAATATATTCTTTTTTACATATACAGGTGGCCTTGTAAATAACTCCTTTAGTTCTACAATTAATGAAAGTTTTAATCTCATACTGTTTGTTCGTAATGTTAGAGATAAAGTGTCTCCCAGTTTTCATATGACTACAAGCTATGCACCCACTACATTTGAAGCAACCCTTAACCTCACTGGAGAGCCATGTTATTTTGTTATTGGAAACTGAAAAATGGCTGTGTACCAGTCTCTCTTTTAGAGATCGTGCCACTGGTAATATGTACAGGACTCACGGATACTGGAGGCCCTGCTCGCCTCCCCCGCCTCCCACACTCATACCAATATGACGGGTGTTGCTGTGGAATATGTGGTAATAAAGAACGCTGTTGCGACTCTGCGCATGCGCAGAACTCTGCATTCCACCATGCGTCCTGTTGACGCGCACGCGTCATCGGGGGGCGTGCCATTTTGAGTGGCACATGTCCGATGGGCGGATGTGACGTCACACGCCAAGACGGCGGCTTTAAATACCTAACAGGACAGTTAAGTGTGGTACAGCTGTGCAGTATGTTGCACGTGTGAGGTCGGGACCACAGTAAGTACAGCCATTAGGATGTAGCACCGCAGCTAATGTTTTTTTGTGGAGTGTATTGATAACATGTCTTATTCTTAGCAGCATGTGTCTACATTGTCCAGACACGTCACTCTCCTGATGATAAGGGAAACGTGTTGAGAGTGGAGCCCTTTATATACCAGAAGCAGGCATATTACCTGGATCCTGTAGTAATACCTGGGATGACCGGAGGATTCATGGAAGGCCAGCTATCTGACAGACTGACAGTGATTTATGAGGAACGTCATACCTGAGATACAGCAATCTGGTGAGACGGTTACTTTCTCCTCATTTGTCTCTAGCTATTATATTTACTGCCCTCAGTGGTGAATGTTCTCTTTTTAAACTAGATTGTGGATGTTTATCACTGTTTAATGAGACATAGTGTAAAGGCCCAGTCACACACAACGACTTACCAGCGATCCTGAAAACGATGCGACCTGATAGGGATTGCAGGTAAGTCGCTGGGAGGTCGCAGGTGAGATGTCACACAGTCAGATCTTTCCAGCGATGCAGGAACAATACAGGTCGCAGTAGCGATCTGTATAACGATCTCAGCAGTCACTGTGACCCTGTCACACAGTGTCAAACACAGCGATGTGTCCTGCCCAGCAGGACATCGCCTTTGAAGAAAATGGCCTGGACCATTCTGCAACGACTAGAGATCTCACAGCAGGGGCCTGATCGCTGGTAGATGTCACACATAACGAGATCGCTAATGGGATCGCTACTGCGTCACAGAAACCGTGACTCAGATGCGATTTCGCTAGCGATCTCGTTATGTGTGATGGTACCTTAAGATGTACCCTCTATAAGGTATAAAGAACACTGGTAAAGAGAAAAAATTCCCTGCCTAATTGACATCGTATATTGGAGAGGAAGGAAATTTTTTGAGAATTACCTGGTTCTTCTACACATAATTATTTATGAATTTGAAAAGGTGTCTACACCTTACTACTGCTCTCTAGTGGGTGTCTGTATTAGGGTGTACTCTAAATACCCCTCTTCTCCTATCCAGAGGGAACTGGAGTCACTACACCCTCTCATATCTTGGCACATGCAGTGCAATTTATGTGTGTTTGTTGCTCTTGTAGCTTTTTAATGGTATTATTAAAAGGTATTTTTAGGCGTATTTTTCTTAGATGGTATTTTGCTATTTTTACGCTATTTTAATAGTAAACTCAGGGAATTTCTTGCTGCATTTTATCATTAGGAGGGATAGAAAGTGAGGCTTCCTTTACTGTCCTGGTACCCACAGAACACGGCCTCTGTACCCACCTGCCCACTTTTGCCACGCTATTTAATTTGCCCAAAGAGCTGACCCTTTTTCTGCCATCTTAAAATTGTCTGGAATACTAAGTTAGTGTTCCTTTGCTGCCAAGCAAGGTACAACACATGTGCATTCTAGACTCCTTTCCATTTCTGGAACGCAATTATTAACTGCAGGTAGTCCAGCCAATCTGTGACGAAGGTGCAGGCATGGATATACTGTTGCCTTCATCCAATGGTGGTTCTCTCGATGTCTGACAGCTCAACAATACCATCTGTTTCCACTTCCAAAACAAGTGACGACCTGCCAATCACACTCCCGCTTACGGGTAAAGGGGTGAAAGTTCAGCGTGAAAAGCATGTGTGACTGCTGTCCCCACAGTCACAGAGGATGAAGAGCACGTAGATGCACTTGATGGGGCAGGCGGTGGTTGCACAGCCCCACTATGCCGCATTGTAGCACAGTGAAATTCCCATTGCGACTTATGCTTCATTTTAAGTCTTGCTTGGTGGGCTCCCCAGTATGCAGCAAAACCACGCAACAGGAAAAGGACTCTAGGCAGTTGGGTTGATAAATGATTGTTTAACTTTCCCAAAACAAACAATAAGAACCATGCATAAAATTGAAATAACACAACAATCTATTCAGTTGCCTACTACCTGCTAATCCCTCTGCGTAGCAGCAGTAATTGTGTGTTTGTGCGTGTGTGTGTGTGTGTGTGTGTGCGAACACAACTTACCAGTGGCACATGACAAGAGCTTCAAAGTAATCTACCTAAACATAGACAAAACACATAACCCCCCTGAAAAACCTTGTAGGCTGAAGCCTCACAGATAAGTCAGATGATAACAATGTAAAATAAACCACACCTTTCATAAACTATCGAGGTAAGATTCATATGAAAACCACCTAGGACAAACCTCTAAAACAATAATCTTTATTGATATTTAAGTAAAAAAAACAGATAAGACAACAAGTGTGTAATGAACATAGAGGACAAAGGACAATGTGCTAGTGAAGGGCCAGATGGAGAGCAGAGAAAGCATGCAGGAATATACTAATAGAGATAGTTAGATGAGTTCTATGCAATCTAAGAGGGGCTAGATAGATCCTCCACTTAACCTTCCTACCCGCGGAGAGTAGCTTGGGGTACCGGCCTACTTGGTGGACCCAGGAGCTTGATCCTAACTGCTGTTTATACAGTATTTTGACTGGAACACAGGATTCAGTCCAATTCAGGAACCAACAAATCTTATTGCTATACGTTTGTCCTGGTTTTTTACACAATTCACCTGGTTTGGTGGTGGGCATAGGCCAGGGAAGAAAAGGGACAGCCAGGGATAGCCACCCGGAGCGGGGGGTGTTCAGAACATTATAACACTCTCCGCGGGTAGGAAGGTTAAGTGGAGGATCTATCTAGCCCCTCTTAGATTGCATAGAACTCATCTAACTATCTCTATTAGTATATTCCTCCACGCTTTCTCTGCTCTCTATCTGGCCCTTCACTAGCACATTGTCCTTTGTCCTCTATGTTCATTGGACACTTGGTGTCTTATCTGTTTTTACTTAAATATCAATAAAGATTATTGTTTTAAAGGTTTGTCTTAGGTGGTTTTCAGATGATAACAATGTGAATGCAAACCACACAGCTCTGCAACACAGTCATGGAAATCTTGAAAAGCAACAGTCAATGCAAACATGTGTCGCTGTCCCTCTATGATTTAAACTGTACGTGATAATTTGACAGTGCAGAGGCAGCAAGTCTTATTGTCTATATAGTCGTCCTACCCAGAACAGATATGTGTTTTGCTAAAAAAACAAAGTGTTGCGTGAACGCAATACTGTCTGGGCACAGCATACCGTACCCGGGTACTGTGATGTCCAGTTGCCAGAAATACAGACTTTACGCTCCTCTCACGGTAAACAGTATAGACAGCACCAGAAGAATGTTGGTCTGTGGCACAGGATGCTGCTCACTGGCGTTACGGTCCTCCTCACCAAACTCCAACACGAATCCCCTCACAATTGAACAAAGTGTTTCCGCGGTGGCTCCTTGCTGTAACACACACCTTTAGCTTTTCCTTCTGTTCATAGACAGCATCTCCAAGTCCACACCCGAAGACCAATTTGCTATTGCTATAGTGACCAAACAGACAAAGGCAGATCCAAAAAAACAGCAGCCCCTTGTGTGTAGTCTGCAACAATGCATGCAATGAATGGCAAATCAGCATGTTGCATTGACAGTGGCTAAAGCTGAGCAATACACCCTCACACTATCAATTCATATCTATGTGACTCTTCATGGTGGAAGTACTCAAAGTTGTGAGTTTTTGCCTTTTACTTAGAGATTGTTGACAAATCTTACAGATTACATGACTTGGGTGATCCTTTGCGATGTCCAAAAAGTCCCAGGCTAGGCAAGGCTTACAGCCCATGCGACCTGCATAGCAAACATGACTTATGCTCAGAGGCAAAGTTGTGGCTGAGGATTCAGTTGTTGACGTGCTTCCAGTACTTTGTCTCTGTCCAGGAACACACAACCCAACCTCGACGTCAGTAGCATTCTCCTCCACCTCCTCTGCTGACGTCATCGACTGGCTGACTTTGGTTTGACAGTAAGTGGGGTCTCCAACCTCATCATCACCCTGTGTGTTTTCATTCCCCTTGTCCTGAGTCTTCCGTGACAACCTCTTCCTGCCCTGACCGAATAACAAAGTTGTCGTTACAATCAGGTATTTGAGTCTCCTCATCATGTTCCCCATTGTCTCCACCAGGATGATGTACGGTTTGGAAATGAGGGTGTACATTATGCTCAGCACCTTCTTCATCGGGGCCTGGATCCGACTCATAAAGCTTCTGGACATCTGTGCAGATCATTTCCCCTGTCTCCTGGAACTCGCTGCCTCAACACGTCAGATTATCTGCTACACCCACAAGCTTCAAACGGAACCTGAAAAATCATCTGTTCAGAAATGTATAATATTATATAACGTATAACCTTCAATGACACCACCACTGTGCGTAGCTGCCGCCCAATCTACACCACACCTACTGTCTCCTCCCCAAAATACTTTACAATGTAATCCCGCAAGGGCTGAGCCCTCTTCCCTCTGTATCAGTCTGTCTATTGTTACTTGTATATGTATTCTGTATGTAACCCCTTTCTCATGTACAGCACCATGGAATCAATGGTGCTCTATAAATAAATAATAATAATAATAACTTCTTTGTCTGTACTCACTGCAGCTTTGGAGCAGACCTCTGATTTCCAGGCTATAGTGTGACTTGAACAGCTCTGCAGACTCAACCATCTCTGTTACCCCATACTCAGCAGGGCTGGTGGAAACTTGAGAGCTGTTATGAAGCAAGTGTGATTGTGTTGACACCACAGTGGAATGGAGTATTTGTGATATTGAACTTGAGGTGGAGAAGAGGCCACTTTATGGAGCACTTGAGATCCATTGAAGCAGCTGCTGTTTTGGTGCCTCATCTACATTTGTTAGCGATGGTCGTGTCCGTGAAAAAAGGGATCATATCAGATTATCCACGGGAAGAAGTACACCTGTTATTTTGGCTATTATTTGTTGTTACGAATCGGTGCCACCGTAAACACGTGCAACCTGCTGCAGTTCCAGTTGTGCCCAGGCGTCAGCTGCCATTTAGGGCTGTGCCTCGGGTTGTCCAGCTGGCTGCTTTCTCCTCCACGTCTAAGTGTGGAGAGGCGGCTAGTGCGCATGCGTGTGCCGATTTACCCCAGCCGCAGCCTAACTCCAGTGTTTTGCCTACTGAGTATGCTCAGCCTGACTGTGCCATTCCTGAGGCTAAGTCTTCATTTCGGGCTACAGCACATGCTCATTTGGACTGTGCCTGAGTCATTCTGCGACCTGTGGTTCCACACACTTACACAGGGCCCTGGGGCTTGCCTCACTCTCGGGAGGCCACTACAACTAACATCAGCCAGGTGTCCCCTTACACTGCAGTGGCGGTCCCCACTGACCGCAATACCGAGAGTGGCGTCACAAAACTACATATAAAGAAGCAACCTACCTGTGACCAGACTGTTCCTCCATGTGGAGTCCCTGATGGTAATGCACCGACACAACACCTGTGGGGCTTCACACTTAGTGTGAAAAGTCTCTTTGCACAGGTACATGTGTTGAGGATAAAGAATTGAGTATCCAAAAATACTTAATTACGCCATTTCATAGACTCAGTTATATAGTTCAGTAGATGTGAACTAACACACACATTTGTGAATGCTTTTGTTTCTTACTAACATGTATATATGTATATTGCATATTCAGTGTATTTTCCTTAGACACAGTATATACCACCACATGTAATTGTAAAGATGGCTGCTATTTCCTGTTCTCCACCCAAGACAGATGGACAAGGAAAATTCCTGGAGCCTAGACTGACCAATCCACGGAGAATATGCAGATCTCTCTACGTCATGAAGCCCTGACCTACGATACTTGATTGGACTAAAACTTTTGTTCACACCCCCTTACTGTTTGGTCTAGAGTTTCTTTCAAACAATAAAAAACACACTTGGTTAAGAGCCAGTCATGGAGATAGATATAACTGACTTGCTGTGCAGTTATTTATTCTCGTGTGCACACATGACATTTTTAATTAGAAGCAGCAGCCGGATATCGAGAGATCCTTTGAGTCTCATCATCATCGTCATTCTGAACTTGACAGTTGGCGCGCCAAGTGTGGGGCCACCGAGAAGGGTGAGTCAGAGCTTCCATTTTCCGGACGTCTGGGGGCTACTCCACAAGTATCCAGGTGTCGCTCGATAGGATTGATCACCCTTCATTTCACGGTAACCATCATATATATTGTGTGTGCTGTTTTACCTGTGGTTCGAGAGACACCTGGCGAAAGGGGGTGGTCACTAGTCCGGAGAATGGTAGTGCACCGGAGACCTAACGGTGTGACTGTCACCCGCCGGTGAGCTAGAAAGACCCAGCTTCCAAATGGGCTAGGTGTAGGTTTTAAAGTATCCGGCTGTCTGTTTGATTTGTATATAAGTGTATGGTTAATCAAGCTTGTGATTTCTCTGTTTGGTTCTCGGAGAGTTAATTGCCTGTAGTTTTTTCTTCTTCGCTGTGAACAAAGGAAGAAGGGGGGTAGTCACGGACTGAGAGCGGGAGTTGTATTACGCGCTGTGTCTGCAGCCTCTTAGACAAAGAAAGCAGGGGGGTTGATAGTTAATCACCCACTGCCTGCAGTTTTTTTTTTTTTTTTTTCTTCACTGAGAGCGAAGAGGCAGACTGCGGGGGTCTGGTGGAGCCCCGGGATATCTATAGCAGTCTTTCTATTGAGAGCAAAGAATGCGAGAGGGGGGAGCAGAGGCCCACGGAGGCAGCTACATCCTTACATTCTTACACTCAGAGGAAGCAAAAAGGTGGGGGCCATATGTCCACCAGCTGCTTGAGACAGAGCGGAGATCAAGTTACACAGCTCGGTCTCTGCTGTCTTTTAGCTGAGAAACAAGGGGGGTGGAGGAGTGAACAGGCAAAGACAAGACAGCGCAGCTCTTTGGAGTGAGAAGAAAGGAGGTGTCAGTGGGCTAACATACAGGAGATGGCTGCAGCCTTTGTATCGTAAAGCAAACAGAGTTGTAATGATTTGAAAGAAAAACAAGTGTTATTTTGGTTTGGATTTGAGAGAAATTAACTAGGTTATGCGTTTTTCAGCATTTTGTAATCGTTGGTTTGTTTTTGGAACAGAGAGATAAGGGAATTGGCGTGTCCCCCAGTGTTTTATTTTATATATAACACATCGATTTCTGTGTTTTATAGCCGGAAATAGGAACACGTGGAGAACGGTATTAGTATCCACGTGTTGGACGCTGAAAAAGTGCGTCCTCTTACACGGGAAAGAGGGGGAGGGATTCCGGTGGTGGAGAAAAGTGTTTTGAACCAGCGTATTCCCCTGAGTATTAACTCATGCACTGCTATGTGAGAAGCCGGAAAAATAGGAACGTACGAGGAACGGTATTGTATTCGTACGTTGGACGTCGCAGTATGTCCTTATTGCATAGTAGGGAAGTGGGAAGAGGGTTCAGTTGGATGTGGCCAATCCAGCTAGAGCACTGTATACTCTGTTCAAGAAGAGATTGTTTTTAGTAGGAGCTGAGAACGCTGTCGCCCTAGTTACAAAAAACGGAAAAAATATAAAAGATTGCAAAAAGTTGTGTAAAATCGTTGGACTACCACTAGATGGCAGGCTGCAACCCATGTACTGAAGTTCAGATTAATCTCCAGTGAGAGTATCCTGGAGAACAAAGACCTCATTCACTGTCTGTTGCTGTTTGTAGAATCACTAAATGTTTTTCTCTAGCGGTGCCTCATGGTTTTCCTTTAGAAGTCATTATATCTGGTGCTAATCAAATCTCTCTTTTGTATGCTGAAATGCAAATTTACAGGCACTAAAAGTATCCCTGGTTTACTACGTAGTTCCAGCCACTCCCAGTACACCCAGGGAGTCACAACATGGATGCTACACCCGGAAGTCAGGTGCCTGGAACTTCCTGTGGCAGCCGTCTTGCTACACCCACTGATGGCAGTACACCTCATAAGCCACACCCCTCGCAATGGCTCTTTGTCTAAGACTCTCCACCCATCCCCGGTGGGAGGTTTTCTGTGGTATAAATGACTAACACATTTGAATAAGTATAAATTGTATATTTGTTTACTCAGCTATCCCATAAATGCAAGTCAAAGATAAGTAAGTGAAACTTTTACGGAATTGATGTGGAAAGATCTGTTCACATGGAGTCAATTGGTATTTTAGAGGTCCTGCAGCATTATATCATGAAATAAAATAGAGGAAGGTAAATATATATATATCTTTGTACTGTGTTAGTTAATTTAAAACAAAAATTGTAAACGACTTACCCCTACTGATGTCAAAATGTATCAAATCCATTTGTAAAAAGGAATTAGGAAAAATGTATAATGCATCCAATGTAGATATGGGAAATGGATGTGTTCACTGCTACGTCTTTGTTATAACAAAGGATGAGGTTTTTTTCTTCTTCCTCTCTCGCTTTTAAGAAATAAGGATGGAATGTGTCTTGATGGAATGTGTCTTTCCCCAATAGTGTCGTAAGTTTGGTTTAACCCTTAGAGTTCAGGATTTCCCATTTTTAGTTTACTGCTTATACCGGAATAGGGAATATTAGATTTCATGGGATGTGCGATATAATTTGTGTTGTTTTGTTTTTAATGGCGATTTATTTGAACAATATATTTTTATTTTGTGACTCTATCACCTTTTCTGTTTTTTATGATTATTTCTAAACAATACATATATTTTTGCAGGTTAGTCGCCTAGTCACAGCTGTCATTTAATCATGTCTCAGTTGTTTCTACTATGAAAGGTTTTTCTTTTCTTTATGGATACAGTGTTGTTTATTGTAAGGTTTTAAAATTTCCCAGTAATGTATAGTGTTGTGAGATGTACGTTATTTTCAGGGTTTGTTCTTTTTAGGTTTTAGTATGTGGCTAATTTATTACTTGCTGTTTTATTTTTTTCTTTTAGGGAATACCAGTATAAAAACGCTGAATTTTGCCATATTGGTAAATAAACAATTAAACAAGGGGGGAATAAGGTATTAATTATATTCTCCAGTTTCTTGGAGGGCGCAGCAGGCATATTAGATAGGTTTTGAAGCTGACCTTTTTCCCATAGGTTATGTTTATTAGATTACTATGAGGTATATCTGTTAACTGAAATAGGAAAGTCTTGTCTTATATGTTTATTTGTTTATTTGTTTGTTTATTTATTAAGTATTCTCAGTCATGTGAAGTATAGATGACCACTAACTGTATTATGATCAGAGATAAAGTTATAAGAATGATCTAATGTATATTTTTAAGTTTTTGTTTTTATAGATGAAATCAGATGGTGGTCGATTCTGCACTGGATATGCTGCTGTTTACACCACATGAGGTAGATCTAAATTCGACCACTCCCTCCAATCCTATTGATACAGGAGACAGTGATGCATTAATGCCTCTCTTGATGGGTAGAACAGGAGTGGGTAAGAGTCTTTAGAGGTGTATGTAGGTTGTAGATTTTTTCCTGTTGTCAAATGAATTAGGTATGCCGAAAAGAAAGTCTAGATCTGAGCTGATGGATTCGGATGGAGATCCTCGCACAGGTGCAGCTGACCAAAAAGCAGTGAACGGGCCTAGAGTTGAGAGTCTTTCACCAATACCGACCATGCCTTGGTGACATTGGTCACGTCAGTGACTTCTGTCACTCCTTGTGTTCTTAAATCCCTACAGGAACAAGCGATACAACAAGGAATAGAGTGTGACATGCAGGGAGCCAGCTGACTGAGGAAGGTCTGTGGACAAAGGGTGGTAAGCTTTCTCTGTCATGAGAGCTCTTCTTAATGATGGCCCAGGTAACATCTGTGGAAGACAATTGTCAGTGTGTGCTTTGGTGACACCGGGTTCAGTACCCAGGTGGGCAGATTCACCCAGTCTCGTGAGACAAGTGCCTAGAACGAAGTGAGAAAAAACTGTAAAGAGTCCGTAGAAACACCCTGCACCTGCTCTACCCATTCTTAGAGACTGCAAACTGATTATAGATGTATATCATGAGCACGTTGTATGCAAGTCTGTGCGTGTTGTGTAAATTTCTTTCCAGGTTTGGTCAGAGGCATTCCAGTGCAGAAAACAATATTATTGTTGAGAAGCACATGAAGGTGGTATGTAAAGAAAAATGTGGTTACAAAACGTGTATATTTTATAGAAAAGTGGAAACTAGTAAATCGTGTATAAAATGTATATGTTTTGTTTCCTTTTTGCAATAAGCAGGTCTTTATGTAAGATGTTTTTGGTTTAGCATAGACATGTATATTTTTATATAATTGACTGAATAGTGTGATAAACAGGTGTATTCTCCAATTCCAGATCTTAAATCAGAGCTATTAGCATATGGTCTCCAGTCAGGAGACTGATTGATCCTAAAGGACAAGCGAGAAAGAGCCATGAGTCAACACTAGATGAGCCGATCCAACCACAGAAACATCTATGGATCCACACCTCGCATTGTAGAAGGGTTAATCAACCAGAGCTGCACTGAACGTTCTGCTCATACTTATCCTTTTCAGAAAACCCTGTATAGTTTTAGACCAGCATTGCCAGAACAGTTAGAAGAGAGGACTTAGAGAACCTTGAGACATGGGAAAGTCCAACTACAAAGGGTGAGGACTCGCCTAGGAGTCCTTGGTCTCAAACCGGTGAAGAAAACCCCTTTCCCCTTTCCGCCCATGTTTCAACGTTCAGTTAGGCAGGTTTTTCAACAGATCTTTCTACCTCTTTTCCTAAGGGAACACAGTACCCTTAGAATTTAGAAATGGCAGAAGTAAGTCTTTAGGGGGGACTGTTGAGGATAAAGAATTGAGTATCCAAAAATACTTAATTCAGCCATTTCATAGACTCAGTTATATAGTTCAGTAGATGTGAACTAACACACACATTTGTGAATGCTTTTGTTTCTTACTAACATGTATATATGTATATTGCATATTCAGTGTATTTTCCTTAGACACAGTATATACCACCACATGTAATTGTAAAGATGGCTGCTATTTCCTGTTCTCCACCCAAGACAGATGGACAAGGAAAATTCCTGGAGCCTAGACTGACCAATCCACGGAGAATATGCAGATCTCTCTACGTCATGAAGCCCTGACCTACGATACTTGATTGGACTAAAACTTTTGTTCACACCCCCTTACTGTTTGGTCTAGAGTTTCTTTCAAACAATAAAAAACACACTTGGTTAAGAGCCAGTCATGGAGATAGATATAACTGACTTGCTGTGCAGTTATTTATTCTCGTGTGCACACATGACATTTTTAATTAGAAGCAGCAGCCGGATATCGAGAGATCCTTTGAGTCTCATCATCATCGTCATTCTGAACTTGACACTTGCACTCCGTGCCGGGTCTAATTCCTGTGTTGTGCCTAGACAGCATGTTGAAGCAGATAGTCTTTTTTTGGAGACTGTATTTCATGCTACTGAGTATGCTCAGGCACTTACTGCATCAGAGGCTGGGTCCGGTAATGAACTCTTTGGCTCTGCCCCTGATGTGGGGGGCCCATATAGACCACAGGGCATCAGGCCACTCCCAACTGGCTTGCAGAGGCCCGCCCCTATGACTTGTCACCTCATTATTGTTGGTCAGACGATGACTGGTGAGGTGTTTGGGTCGTGGCAGCCATGAGGTCATCATTGAAGTGGCGGTTCCAAATAGGATGCTAGTTATGCCACTCATGACGTGTCACTCTGCTTTTGTCTCCAGGAGGTGCATTGTAGTCCACCCTCGTTTGGGGCAGACCCAGGTTATAAAAGGGGCTGGGACACCTCCATGTGTTGAACCCATTGCAGCTTTAGACCAGAGGTAGGCAGGGTTAGGGCGTCGATGCAGGCCGCCACCACAGTTGGTAACGCAGAACGGTTAAGACCAGCTCCTGTCCTACCAGTCCTGCTAGTACAGCCCAGTGGCATTAACAGGCCTGCTGCTGCTGATGCACCTGCTGTCCACAGGTGTGGCCCCTACGCACACGGACAGCGTACCCAATGGCCCCTGTGTTGTTAACAGGGAGTTTCTGGGCTGGGTGTGTGTGGACCCTGTGACACTAGCAGGGCTCCCAGTCTCCAGATCTGAGTGTCGTAGAACTTGGTTCAGGCTACTATTAGTTTCAGGGCCACCCAGCTCTGTATCCTCCACCTAACTTTCCAGTTGCCAACCTCTCCTTTTCCATCTGGGAGCACGGTGGACACCGACTGGTGATGGGGATATATACCTTTTTCTTTCTTTTCTTCTTAATTTTTTTATATAGCGGTAACATAGTATATACCACCTTATCCAAATCTGCCAGTCCCACCATAACAGATGTTGTTTCTTCAGCAACTGTTATTGTTGCTTAACCACCAAACCCAGGGACACAAACTTTTTTTTCCCTTTCCAACACACTTGTTCCCCTTTCCACCAGCATCTGTCCTTTTTCAACTCATTTTGTATATGACCAAAAGTGCAACTCTGCAGGGACACCGTACTCAACGCCGTCTCAGCACAGCAGCCAGCCCTCGGTTCCTCAGATGTGGACAAGTAAAAGACTATTTCCTCCTATCCATGACAAAGCGTTGAGATTCACTCTGTGCAGCACTGGTGTTTAGTGGAAAAGCAGATCGAAGATTGCGTAACACCTTCTGCTGATACTCCTGCATACGTGCGTCCCTTTCTATGTCAGGAATTATTTCGCCAAAATTTGTCTTGTACCGGGGATCTAACAGTGTGGCAACCCAGTAGTCTGCATTACTTCGAATTCGTTCAATCTGAGGGTCATGTTGTAGGTAGTGCAGCAAGAAGGCGCTCATGAGTCTTGTGCTTCCAGGAGGACCAAGTCCTTGGTGTGTTGGTGGCAGAGAGGTGAGAATCGTGCCTCCTTCCTCTGCCCTCTCCCCCCAACCTCGCACAACCGAAATGTGAGCAAGCTCTCACTCATCTGCTGAGTCTTCCATGCCCATCGCCAGTTCGTCCTCCATTTCTTCATGGGCTCCTGCACCTTCCTCAACAGTTTTGCTGATACTACGCGCCCTTGTTAATCCCTCTCCCCCACCGTCCCATGACTGCCGCCTAGGTGCTGCTGACCGTCTGGACCTTGTAGATCTTGTTATCCCTTCCGCATATGACTCCTCATGTACTTCCTCCCCTTCCTCTTGTCCCAACACCTGACTCTGAATAATGCTTACAGTGTGCTCCATCATGTAGATGACCAGAATTGTTACGCTGAGAATGGCATCGCCAGTGCTAAACATCTTCGTCGACATTTGTAAACTGTGTAGAAGGGTGCAAAGGTCCTTGATCTGACACCACTCCAGCAGCGTGATCTGCACCACCTCTGGATCAAGTTAGCCCAGGTTATACGTCATAACGTATTTCAGCAGGGCTCGGCGGTGCTGCCACAGACGCTGCAACATGTGCAGATTCAAATTCCTGCGTGTCGGCACATCGCATTTCAGGCGTTGAACTTCCAGACCAAAAGACTTCTGGAGCGATGAAAGTTGTTGAGCTGCTGGGTGCGAACGATGGAAGTGAGCACATAGCGAGCATGCCCGCTGCACAAGGCCATGTAGGCCGGGATGGTGGTTTAAAAATTGCTGGAGAATCAGATTCAACACGTGAGCCATACAAGGCACGTGTGTCACATTGCACTGACGAAGGCCCGCAGCCAGGTTTCCATCATTGCCGCACACCGCTGTTAAGTCACCACCAGAGTCCGCTCTTCAATTTGTACTTCGGTCGCCGGGTGACAACGTGTTCCTTTAGTGCATAGTGCTGATAATGGGAAAGGAGTCAATGCCAGTGGCGCAGGTGGACGCAGGTTATGCTCACCCACTGGGCTACATTACCTTGACAGATGGAGAACCACTGGCTGAATGTAGGTGGTGGGTGTCTCACAGATGAAGTACCATCATTCAGCTACAACCAATGGGAAGACACTACACCCTTTTTTAGGCCCATCCTGTCTGCTGACCACTGCCAGACATAGCTATGAACCTCTGGTTACTGTTACCCCCAGATCTGTTTTGTGATTTTGTGTGCTTGTTTCCTGACTTCTTTTCCTGCTTGCTGTTTATGTACCTCATTGGCCGATCCGCATTTCACCTCTGCTTGTTTTTTGACTAAGTCCTGGCTGTCCCATTCTGTTCCTCTTCCTCAATTAATGTTTTGACCTTGCCTGACTACTATTCTCTGGAACTGCAGCCTTCCACAGGTATTGATCACCTTGGGCCCTGTGTAATTCCAAATCCCTGTATAGGGGTTATTATTATTATTATTATTTATTTATAGAGCACCATTGATTCCATGGTGCTGTACATGAGAAAGGGGTTACATACAGAACACATATATAAGTTACAATAGACAGACTAGTACAGAGGGAAGAGGGCCCAGCCCTTGCAGGCTTACATTCTAAAGGATTTTGGGGCGGAAACAGTAGGTGGGGTGGGGGTCGGGCGGCAGCTTCGCACGGTGGTCGGGCGGCAGCAAGGTTATTGGAGATTATAGGTGTGTCGCCCGGGGACCAGGGGTTACTCAGATGCGGGCCACGAGGTCACTTCTGTGGGTATCACGGTGGCGTGACCCGGTCTGTGATCCCAGGCTCCACAGTAAAAGGGGATTTGGTAAGGGAGATAGTTTATTGTCCGTGACGCCACCCACGGTTGTGGTGATTGTATGGACACCACCGCTGCTCTGGACGGGGATCCCGGGAGTGATGGTATGGAGCAGCTAGATGTTAGTTCTCCCCTCCGTGGGTAGGGGGTTGGTTGTCCCGGGGCCCGGTGATGGGGTAAGCAGGGAGCAGGGCGCAGTGCTGCGGTGCGGTGCCCGAGGGCACGGGCGTACTCAGAAGTATTCCACACAGAGTCACTGGTAAACTAGGAATTGCCAGTGTCCGCAGCCTTCGGTACGGGGGGTGTTAGTGTCCCACACACGGTGCAGCAGCTCCTGTTCTTTCCCTGCAGCCAGGTGCCTTTCTCTCCACTCTCTTCCTCTTTCTCCTCAGCCAGGAACGGGGAATACACTCCCCTGCAGTGATCCGGGTCACCCAGGTACCGGGGGGCCACTACCCTGCCCGGCTACCTCTGGCCCCTTCCTCACTCGCAGCCTGTCCCGGCCCTCTCGGAGCACGCTTCACCATCAGCCTGGGAGCTACAACTCCAGACTCCTCTTCTGTCTGCCTCTCCTTACACTCTGCTCCAGCCCCTCCCCTCTGCTCTGCTTTTCTCTTACACTGGGGGCTGTGGTTTGTCCTGCTGCACCGGTGTGAGATCAGGTTACCAAGGAGGATTAACTCTTTCTGTGACAACCTGGCTTTGCCAGGGCGTCACATAGGCATTTCTGAACAGATGAGTTTTCAGGTTCCGTTTGAAGCTTGCAAGTGTAGTAGATAATCTGATGTGTTGAGGCAGCGAGTTCCAGAAGACTGGGGATGTTCGGGAGAAGTCTTGGAGGCGGTTGCATGAGGAGCGAATGAGAGAGAAGAAGAGAAGGAGATCTTGGGAGGACCGGAGATTACGTTTTGGAGTGTAGCGAGAGATTAGTTCAGAGATATATGGAGGAGACAATTTGTGGATGGCTTTGTAAGTCAGTGTTAGTAGTTTGAATTGGATACGATGGAAGATTGGGAGTCAGTGAAGGGACTTGCAGAGAGGAGAAGCGGGGTGGTATTGAGGCGAGAGGTGAATCAGTCGAGCAGCAGAATTAAGGATGGACTGAAGAGGGGCGAGCGTGTTAGCAGGGAGACCACAGAGGAGGATGTTACAGTAATCGAGGCGGGAGATTATGAGGGCATGCACTAGCATTTTTGTAGATTGAGAATTGAGGAAGGGACGGATTCTGGAAATATTTTTGAGTTGAAGACGGCAGGAGGTGGTGAGGGATTGAATGTGTGGTATGAAGGACAAGGCAGAGTCAAAGGTCACTCCGAGGCATCGAACTTTGGGTGCTGGGGAGAGCGTGATGTTATTTATTGTAATAGATCAGGTAGAGAGTGTAGGTGAGATAGAGGAAAGATGATCAGTTCAGTTTTGGCCACATTGAGCTTTAGGAAGCGAGAGGAGAAGAAGGAAGATATAGCAGATAGGCACTCTGGGATTTTGGACAGCAGAGAAGTGACATTTGGACCAGAGAGGTAGATCTGAGTGTCATCGGCATATAGGTGGTACTGGAAGCCATGGGACTTTATGAGTTGTCCCAGGCCAAATGTATAGATAGAAAAAAGTAAGGGTCCCAGGACAGAGCCTTGAGGGACACCAACAGAGAGAGGACAGGATGAAGAGGTTGTGTGGGAGTGGGAGACACTAAAAGTGCGGTTGGAGAGGTATGAAGAGATCCAAGAGAGGGCGAGGTCTCTGACACCAAGGGAAGAGAGGATCTGTAGTAGGAGGGAGTGGTCAACAGTGTCAAAAGCTGAGGATAGGTCTAGAAGTAGGAGTATAGAGAAGTGGTTGTTAGCTTTGGCAGTAAGTAAGGGGTACTTCACACACAGCGAGATCGCTACTGAGATCGCTGCTGATTCACGTTTTTTGTGACCTCATTAGCGATCTCGCTGTGTGTGACACTGAGCAGTGATCTGGCCCCTGCTGTGAGATCGCTGCTCGTTACACACAGTGCTGGTTCGTTTTTTTATTGTTGCTCTCCCGCTGATAAGCACACATCGCTGTGTGTGACAGCGAGAGAGCAACAATCCTGAATGTGAAGGGAGCAGGAGCCGGCGTCTGACAGCCTGCAGTAAGCTGTAACCAAGGTAAACATCGGGTAACCAAGGTGGTTACCCGATATTTACCTTCGTTACCAGCCTCCGCAGCTCTCACGCTGCCAGTGCTGGCTCCTGCTCCCTGCACACGCTAAGTTAAGCGGTGTGAGCTGGTAACTAAGGTAAACATCGGGTAACCATACCCGATGTTTACCTTAGTTACCAGTGTCCGCAGCTTCCAGACGCCGGCTCCGTGCAAGCGCAGCGTCGCTTGCACGTCGCTTCTGGCTGGGGGCTGGTCACTGGTCGCTGGTGAGATCTGCCTGTTTGACAGCTCACCAGCGACCATGTAGCGATGCAGCAGCGATCCTGACCAGGTCAGATCGCTGGTCGGATCGCTGCTGCATTGCTAAAGTGTGAAGGTACCCTAAGTCATTCGTGATTTTAGTCAGGGCAGTTTCAGTGGAATGATGAGGACGGAAGCCAGACTGTAGGTTGTCAAAGTGAGAGTTAGAGGAGAGGTGGGAGGAAAGTTCAGCATAGACGTGCTGTTCCAGGAGTTTTGAGGCAAATGGGAGTAGTGATATGGGGCGATAGCTGGCAGCAGAGGTTGGGTCGAGGGAAGGTTTCTTTAAGATGGGTGTGACTGTTGCATGTTTAAAGGCAGAAGGGAAGGTACCAGTTGTTAATGATAGGTTGAAGAGATGGGTTAAGGCTGGAATTAGGATAGTGGTGAGGTTGGGGAGGAGGTGGGATGGGATCAAGTGCGCAGGTGGTGAGGTGCGCTTTTGAGAAAAGATGTGCAACCTCTCCTTCGGTGATAGTGGAGAGTATGTTTATGGGGGAGGAGCAGTGGTCTGTTATATGAAGGGGTTGTGGTAGTTGAGCAGAAAAGACTTGTCTGGTTTGGTCGATCTTTTCTTTGAAATATGTGACAAATTCTTCTGCGGAAATGAGGGAGGTTGGAGGGGGCAGTGGTGGGCGAAGGAGGGAGTTGAAATTATTGAATAACTGTTTGGGGTTGTGTGTTAAAGAGGATATGAGGTTTCTGAAGTATTCCTCTTTAGCCGAGGTAAGGGCCAAGTGAAATGTGTGAATTGCATTTTTGAATGTGGTGAAGTCTTCCTGGGAGTGCGTTTTCTTCCAGCGCCGCTCTGCAGCCCTAGACACTTGCCGCAGTTTTTTAGTGAGGCTGTTGTGCCAGGGTTGTCTATTGATTTGTCTCACTCTGCCATGCACAAGAGGAGCAACTGAATCAATAGCTGATGTGAGAGTGGCGTTGTAGAAAGTGGTGGCACTGTTTGTGTCGTGGACTGAAGATATGGAGGACAGTGGTAGGATAGAGTCAGAAAGGGTGTGTATGTTGACGTGTGCGAGGTTTCTGCGAGGGTGTGATATGTGCTGGACAGGGGGGGCAGGTGAGGAGGACAGGGCTGAGAAGGTCAGTAGATGGTGGTCAGATAGGGGGAGAGGGGAGGTAGTGAGGTTAGATAGAGAGCAGAGACGGGTGAAGATAAGGTCTAATGTGTGTCCATCTTTATGGGTGGCAGAGGTGGACCACTGAGTTAGACCAAAAGATGAAGCGAGGGAGAGGAGTTTGGAGACTGCTGACTGGCGGGTGTCATAGGGGATGTTGAAGTCACCCATGATGATAGTGGGAATGTCAGCAGAGAGAAAGTGTAGAAGCCAGGCAGAGAACTGGTCGATAAAGGAAGTGGTAGGGCCTGGGGGTCTGTATATGACGGCCACTTGGAGGTTGGAAGGAGAATAGATGCGGATAGAGTGCACTTCAAAGGAAGGCAGAACAAGGGAGGGTAGAAGTGGGATTGGATTAAAGCTGCAGTTGTTAGAAAGAAGGAGGCCCACTCCTCCACCTTGTCTATTACCAGGACGAGGAGTGTGGGTGAAGTGGAGGCCGCTGTAGCACAGAGCAGCAGGGGAGGCAGTGTTGGATGGTGTCAGCCATGTTTCAGTGATGCCCAGAAAGGATAGGTTGCTAGAGGTAAAGAGGTTGTGAATGATGTGCAGTTTGTTACAGACCGAACAGGCATTCCACAGCGCTCCAGAGCCGTGGCAAATTTTTAGGCCACGCCCCCTAACCACACCCATTTCACAGTCACGCCCATATCCACTCCCCATCCACACCCATTCAGCACAAACACGCAGGCAGCCAGCGGGCCTCCAGCACGGACACGCAGGCAGCCGGCGGGCCTCCAGCACGGACACGCAGGCAGCCGGCGGGCCTCCAGCACGGACACGCAGGCAGCCACAGTGAGGCGGCCGGTCGCCCGCACAGTGAGGCGGCCGGTCGCCTTCACAGACAGGCGGCCGGCCGCCTTCACAGACAGGCGGCGGGCCGCCCGCACAGAGAGGCGGCCGGCCGCCCGCACAGAGAGGCGGCCGGCCGCCCGCACAATGAGACGGCGGGCCGCCCGCACAGACAGGCGGCGGGGGGCGCCCGCACAGACAGGCGGCAGGGGGGCACCCGCACAGACAGGCGGCAGGGGGGCGCCCGCACAGACAGGCGGCAGGGGGGTGCCTGCACAGACAGGCGGCAGGAGGGCGCCCGCACAGACAGGCGGCGGGGGCGCCCGCACAGACAGGCGGCGGGTGGCGCCCGCACAGACAGGCGGCAGGGGGGCGCCCGCACAGACAGGCGGCAGGGGGGCGCCCGCACAGACAGGTGGCGGGCCGACCGCACAGACAGGCGGCCGGCCGACCGCACAGACAGGCTCCGGCCGGGGGTGAGGGGGGAGGGAGGGAAATCAGCGCTGGGGAGATTAGTTTACTGTACCAGCAGCAGCACAGGCAGCGCTCCTCTCTATGCCACGTCTACTAGGATGGTAGGAGGGAAAAGCAGGGAGGCGGAGAGAGAGTGGGTGGGCGGAGCCCGGGAGCCGGCCGTCCCGCCCGTGGCAACGGGACAAACAACGTAAAGCGTGAAAGTCCCGCTGTATCCGGGACGGTTGGGAGGTATGCAGCATGTTAGAATGTGTACATAAGATCCCGCTGGTGGTGGCCGCAGCTTATAGGCCCCAAATCTGGTGACAGGTTCCCTTTAAAGTGAACCTGTCAGGTGCAATATGCACTCAGAGCCAGGAGCAGTTCTGGGTACATATTGCTAATCCCTGCCTAACCGTCCCTGTATACACTAGCATAGATAAAGAGATCAAGAACAAATATTTTTAAAGATCTTATATCTTATGCTAATGAGCGCGGGGACTAGTCCGAAGGGCGTTACTTCACTTGGCTAGTCGGCTCGCATAGCATGTTAGCATGTTATTATGCCCCTGTGTGAGTACTAACACGCTATGTGAGCCGACCTGCCAAGTGAAGTAACGCCCTTGGGACTAGTCCCCGCGCTAATTAGCATAAGATATAAGCTCTTTAAAAATACTTTTTCTATAGATGCCTTTATCTATGCTAGTGTATACAGGGACGGTTAGGGAGGGAATAGCAATATACACCCAGAACTGCTCCTGGCTCTGAGTGCAGATTGCACCTGATAGGTTCCCTTTAAAGGGAAACTGTCACCAGAAATTTAGCAAAAAAAATAAAAGATTCCCCTCTGCAGCTCCTGGGCTGCATTCTGGAAAGGTTCCTGTTGCTATTGTGCCCCCTTTGAGACCTAAAAAAATACTTTATGAAGTCTTACCTTTTTGTATGCAAATCTGTTTTTATGGTCACGGGGGCGGGCTGCCTGGCGTCCGTTATTCCCCCTCCTGCCGCTGTACGCCGTCCCCCATTGCTCATTTCCATACATGAGGACACCTTCCTCATGTAACTGTCCTCCTGAAGTTTTGTGCATGCCCAGTGCCACTCTCGCCGGACTGAGCACTGTGCAAAGTGTGAACGCTTTTGAGGTGATTGCGCAGGCGCGAGATTATGGGCGGCGCTGTGATTGTCATCAGCAGCGTCATCCAAGTACCTGCCCATAATCTCGTGCCCGCGCTTCTCACTCTGCCTCCACCGTTATGCGCAAGCACTGGCCATATGAACCACGTTACCTATTACCGTGGGCGCGAGATTATGGGCGGCGCTGTGATTGTCATCAGCAAAGTCATCCAAGTACCCGCCCATAATCTCGTGCAAGCAGTAATAGGTAACATGGTTCATATGGCCAGCACTTGCGCATAACAGTGGAGTCAGAGGGAAAAGTGCGGGCACGAGATTATGGGCGGGTACTTGGTTAACGCTGCTGATGACAATCACAGCGCCGCCCATAATCTCGTGCCTGCGCAATCACCTGAAAAAGCGTTCACATGCGCAAAACTTCGGGAGGACAGTTACATGAGGAAGGCGTCCTTGTGTATGTAAATGAGCAATGGGGGACTGCGTAAAGCGGCAGGAGGGGGAATAACGGACGCCAGACAGCCCGCCCCCGTGACCATAAAAACACATTTGCATACAAAAAGGTAAGACTTCATAAAGTATTTTTGTAGGTCTCAAAGGGGGCACAATAACAACAGGAACCTTTCTAGAAGCAGCCCAGGAGCTGCAGAGGGGAATCTTTTATTTTTATTGTGAAATTTCTGCTGACAGGTTCCCTTTAACTGGTAGAGGAGCCAGGATAAAGCAGAGCTGAAGTTGTTCGGAAGCTAGGACCCAGCAGCTCCACAGGCAGGAGACCACTGATCGGTAAGCTAATAGAAGCCTGCAGATGTCACTCTGCATAGGTTATTACTGGCCAGTGCTATCTGCAGGAGAGAGAAGTGCTGATTGCACGGTCTCCTCAGCTTCCTGACTCCCCGTGTATCTGCAGCAGTGAGAAGCCGCACACAGGGAATCAGAGAACAGCTGCAGACAAACGCAGGCTCCGGGACTGGGGGGGTCGGCTCTGGTGCAGGGGGGGGGGCTCTGCTGCAGGGGGGTCGCTCTGCTGCAGGGGGTGATTCATACCTCAGCAGCAGTCACAGGAGTAGGTGCGCGCTCGGCTCTGTAATGAAGAGAAACAGCGAGGCGGGGCTACAGTGGGTGGGTGGAGCCCGGGACAAACAGCCTCACGGGCGGGACCCGGGATCAAAGGCTCAGAAGAGGGACTGTCCCGCTGTATCCGGGACGGTTGGGAGGTATGATGGTGATAATAATATTTACATATGGGAAAATGAAAAAAAGTGTAGTTGAAAAAAAATGCAAACGTCAGACACACAGTTATAGAGGTAACGTTCACCTTCTGGTCAATTCTGGGACATTTCTGGAATATTTCTGATTGCCCACTTAGAAAATCCCACTTAACAAATCACACAGACTATGGTCATAACAGACCTGTGCCAACAAATTTATACAACTCTAGAGGCCTAGAAAATGACTCAGTTGTGAGCAGAAGGGAGGGGGATAGAGGAAGAGAGCTCTGAGAAACACACCAGGGGTGAATTAGTAAGTACAAACGAAGAGAAACATTTGTACTACTTCACAGCTAGAAAACAAACTACTTAAAATGCAGAAGAAATAGACAGGTGTGAACCAAGAACAAAGAGTTAGAAGATTATGAAATTCAGATAGGGATGGCAGTGGTTGGAGCAGTATCACATACCAGTAGTAGGGGTTAAAGGGTTTCAGGGTTCTGGGGGTCCTGCTTGGTGAGTGGCTTCCCTCTAGCCTATCCTTTACAGCCCGTCTGAGTGTGTGGTTCAAGGAAGGCGTTACACTGTGCTCTCTGCAGAAAGCCATGTAGGCCAGGATACTGCTTTAAAAATTGCTGGACAACCAGGTTCAACACGTGAGCCACACAAGGCACGTGTGTCACATTGTCACGGCGAAGGGCCGCACCCAGGTTTGCATCATTGTCGCACCCGGCCTTCCCTGGCTGCTGGTTGAATGGAGACAACTATTGATGAAACTCGGTCTCACTCTCCAGAGCTTACCATCCACAACTCCTCAGCGGTGTGACTCACAATTCACAGACATTTCAAAGAAAAGAGTTGACCGCCTCATGCTGTTGAGCTCTGTTGCCAACATTGTAAGGAGGTGTGTGGGATTCCTTGTGAGCAATTACAACGCGGGTGGCCTGACCACACAGGGTTTGGGCTGAGGTGGAGAACCCACACGAGGTTGAGGAGGCAGAAGCAGTGGAGGAACTTCTACATACAGAGGAAGGATTGACACACAACTCGTGGGGACGGCAAGACTTGTACAGCAGTCCCTTCTCCATCTCTCACCATAGTTACCCAGTGCCCAGTCAGCAACATGTAACTCCCCTGCTTATGCCTTCTGGTCCAAGTATCTGTGGTGAAATGCACCCTGTCACACACAGACTTTCTCAAAGAAGCGGTGATGTTGTATGCAACCTGCTATGGTAGCGCGGGCACGCCTTTCTTGGAGAAGGAGTGGCGACTGGGCATCGGCTCTTGGGGAACTGTGATGGGCATAAGGTCTCGAAAATCCTCGGTCTCAAAAGGGTGTAAAGGCAGCCTTTCTGTAGCCAACAAGTTGCAGATGCTGAAACTCAACCTCTTAGGCATGTCATGGCCTTCGAAAATCATATAAAACACAGCGAGGGGACTCCAACCACAGTCTCCCTCATTTCCACAAATTGGGCCACACACACCCCACTTGACTGGCATCAGTTGACCCCCATTTTCAAATTGAAAAAGATGCTTTGCATAAAGCACTCTCAAAAATACACGTGCCTTTCACCTCCCCTGGATGACACAGGGGAAGAAAAGTCCTCTGTGATGTGACTTCCTCATCTTGGCGAATGTTAGTCTGTCCACATTGTCAGTGGACAGACGCATGTGCTTATCTGTCAGCACACCCCCAGCAGCACTGAAGACACGTTCAGAGAGAATGCTGGCTGCGGGACACGACAAGATCCCCAAGGCGTACGTGGCGAGCTCAGGCAATTTATCCAGATTTGAAGCCTAAAATGACCAAGGCTCAAGTTGCACAGTAATGGCATCGATGTTCCCTTGCATATACTCATATATCTGTGTCTCCTCCTCTTTTTCCTCGTCCAGCTGTTTGTTTTCGCATGAGTATATGTCCTTGTCACTTTCCCATGTGTTTGTGTTGTCTTGGGAGTTGTTTGTCACCTTTTGGACACCTTTGAGGGTGTTTTCCAGGTGTTTTTAGGTGTTTGTGATTGCCTCCCATTGTTTTCAATGGGGTTTGAGAGGTTCGTCAAACGGTTCGTCGAACAGGGCACCGTTTGACGAACCGAACTCGAACTCTAGGGGGGGGGCTCATCTCTAGTGCGCACATAGCCTTACTGTGAAAAGCCACGCTTTTGGTGATCGAACCATTATCGAACGGTAACTCAAACTGCCGAACTTGAAGCAAATCGTTCAAGTTCGTCGAACGACTCGATTACCGCCCACAATCACTCGAATTTGAAATTGGCAAACGGTTCGAATCGAACATCACTCAACTCTAGCCGGGATGTACCTGCAGGGAAGCAGAGAAGGCCAGTGAATCATGGGGCCCTCGGCACAGTGAGAGGCTGGTTGTAGCTTGCACTGAGTGAATCTGTATGGGCCAGGTCCCTGAGCAGGAGGAGGAGCATGGAGCCCATGCCCCGTACTGGGAGGGACAAAAGCGCCAGTTAAAACAAGAAATTGCTACCATGGGAGAAGCAAAAGGCCGAGGTGCTGGCGCGTGCCTATCAGGAAAAGGACAACCTCCGTCAGGCTACCTTCTGGGTGCGGGGCCCGACCCACGGAGGACAAGTGCGCCACTTCAACCCCCAAAAGGGATAGGTGTTTATCTACGAGCCGTGACTGGATTTCGAGATTTTCGGGTCCCGGAGGGATGTGTCCCCTCATCTGCCTCCAGGTCACCCGGACCGTAAGTTGGAGCCTGAGTAAGTTACACCCAACACTGTGGGGAGCGAGGGTGGTTTGCCCTTGATGTAAAGAAATGGGTAGTGGTAAATGTGAAACCCTGCCTAGCTTCCCACAGCTTCCTGTATGAAGACTAAGAGTGAAAGGTAGCGGTTCCTGGCTACCGGTACAGTTGTTGCAGTTAACCCCGTTTTACCGTTATTTAATCATGGACCACGACCTCAGGACTGGTGAGGTCACCCCAAAAACTTTCTTGGGCCCTGTAAATACCCCCCACCTACCTTCTCGTTACTCTTCACTACCTACACTGCCTCTGGAGAGGTAGATTGGAGGAAGGGCCTGTGGTAGAGTAGGCCGAGGCCCAGCCACTACTGAAACCGGTGGCTAACCTCCAGGCCAGCGGTCCCTCGGACATGGGGCCCCTGAGATGGACTGCCGGATAAGGAACTTTTACCCGGCCTGTGTAGGCGTTACCCGGAATACCTGTGGACTGGAAAACGGGTGCCAACCATTCTTAGCGGTGGCACCAAGGAACCAGGTTGTTTGGGTGGCGGGTGAGGAAAACGGGAATGTACTGTTTTATGTTATGCAACATTTAAGAAAAGTGCCTCCCATAAGGGGAAGAAATTGTTTTACAATGTTTTACCATGTTTTACCTTTTTCCTGATTCCTTTAGAGAAATAAACGTCAGTGGTCGGACAGCCCGCGGATAAGCTGTATTCAACCAAGGGGGAATCTGACGCCCTGGCGCCGCCAGGTGGTCACAGAAGAACACTACACCCCACATAACACCTTTCCCACACTAGGTACCATCAGCCACAAACTCCTAGCCACCCCCCTCAGGGTAGGAAGGACACACCAGTGGGCAGGACCAGGCGGATTGGGAGCGCCCACCTAGGGGTCTTGAGGATCCAGGGGCGGAAACCAGTAGTTGCTGTTTGAGTTTTGAAGTGGAGAGTTGGAGCTGACAGCCTAGTGAAGTGTAGCCAGGGTAGTGGCCCTGGTCTACTCGGTAGGTGGCAAGAGTGTAGCGTGTCCAAAGGCGACGGGAGTCTGATCGCGGGAGATCCAGAGTGGACCGGGGCAGGGTTGGAGCCCACCGGTACCGACCGCGGAGACCCGGTCCGAAAACCGTGCACAGGCAGGGTACCTGGACCCTAGATAGAAGACGGTTGCAAGCCCCTTCTCTAATTCACGAGGCCGGGAGCAAGGTTGCAGGCCTTGCTCCAGAAGTGTTATCCCAGATAGAGTGAAATGGCATCCCACCACGGGCGATAGGGTATCCGCAAACACCCACTGAAATCCCAAGGGTCAGTTTTCGCGGGCACATCTCCCAACCAGAATATACCGGAAGCGGACTTCCCCATTCCATACGGAGTTGTCCAGAAGTGAAAAGAATTACAAAGTGCCGGAGGAAGGGATATCGGTGCATAAACCGGGCGTGGGACCCGAGTACACCCAGACGCGACGGCCGGCCACTGACACCTTGGTTTACCAACAGACTCATGTGCAATTATCCAACAGTTAGTACACCAACGTCCCCCGGTCCGGCCCAGCGCACCACCTCCGGCCCACATCACTCCCTGTATCCTGGACACTGAGCCCCGGCGCTTCCACCGCTACCCACGGAGGGGTTAACATCCAGCTGCCATTCCATCATCTCCGGGTGCTCACCAACAGCAGCGGTGGTACATCATATTACCACACACCGTGGGTGGCGTCACGAAGTATTTACAGCAATCCCTGTACAAATACGTTCCCTTTTTTATTTGAGTGACCGTGCGACCCCCGGGTCCAGAAATCCCTCGAGCCACTGCAGATCCGGATCCGAGCAGCACGGCTGCTGCTGACGTGGGGGCGGTACATTGGTGTTACTGACACTGGTGTTCCAGGTCCCAGAGGGTAGGCCCTGCATCCTTGTGGGGATGCAGTACCTAGTAGTGCTCTGAGTAGCTCAGGGGCGCTACATAATAGTCTAGTCAGATCCAATATTTGTCCCTCTAGTGACATCATTGTGTCCTCAACATCAAATTTATGCTGCTCTGATTTAAGATCACTGCCACCACGCTGTTCAACTGTTTCCTGCAGTAAAGAATGTGAGGATTATACAGTCACGCAGGGGTGGACTGGCCCACCAGGAGGTCGGGAGAACCCCCGGTGGGCCCCTGCTATTGATGGCCACGCCCCCTAGGCCCCGCCCCCCTACCCCCCTGGGCCCCTATGGATGTGTGTGAGAGGCCCCCCCGGCCGGTAATTTCACTAATCATATCGGCACATTGCCGATATGATTAGTGACAATCCCATTCCCTCTGGAGCGGCAAGCAGGGAGAGCGATCTCCCTGCTCTGCCTGCTGTCACTGTCGGTGCCGCGCGGCTCTGACTCATCTGCGCAGCGACACTGCAGGAGGAGGCAGTCTCAGAGTGATGACTGCTTCCTTCCTCTGCAGGTGCTGGCAGCATCGCGCTGCGTGCTGCAGGGACAGACCGGCGTCACCCCACTGGCTGCAGCAGCACGTGAGTATAGAAGGCGGGGGCCCCGGGGGAGGGTGCGGGGGCCCTGGGAGTGAGCAGGGGCCCCGGGGGGGTGCGGGGGCCCGGGGAGCGAGCAGGGGCCCTGGGGGGTGGGGTGCGGGGGCCCGGAGAGCGAGCAGGGGCCCCGGGGTGAGAGTGCAGGGGCCCAGGAAGGGTGTACGGGGGCCCCGGAGGCGGGGAGCGGGGTCCCGGGGAGTGAGCAGGGGCCCCTCATACTCACCTGTCTGCAGCCTCCCGGTGCCATGTCCGCTCCCGGTACCGCGGCTCCGGCTGTGTGCAGACGGCCGGGACACCTCCGATAGCTGCAGGACCTGGTGCTGATCACCTGATGCGGTCACCTGATGAAATCAGCTGACAGTGATAGTGACAGCGGTGACGCCCGCTTTTTACTACCCGGCCGGCTAAACTATCAGCTGATGCCGTCAGGAGACTTTATCAGCTGATTACCGCCGGGTCCTGCATTGATCGGTCTGACAGGAGTCTGCACAGAAGTGTGTGGGGTTTTTTCTTTTTTTTTTTTGCACTGATGCATCAGCTGATTGTATAAACGGCTTTTATACAATCAGTTGCTGTGTCATGGAATTCACATCCTTGATCCTGACACATCATCTGATCGCTCTGCCTTCCAGCAAACGATCAGATGATATTGGATCTGGATTGGACGGCGCGTTCTTTATTTCAATAAAGATGGAGTCACTAATTGTGTTGTGTTTTATTTCTAATAAAAATATTTTTCTGTGTGTTGTGGTTTTTTTTTTATCTTTACTAGAAATTCATGGTGGCCATGTCTAATATTGGCGTGACACCATGAATTTCGGGCTTAGGGCCAGCTGATAATATACAGCTAGCTCTAACCCCATTATTACCCAGCGAGCCACCCGACATCAGGGCAGCTGGAAGAGTTGGATATAGCGCCAGAAGATGGCGCTTCTATGAAAGCGCCATTTTCTGGGGTGGCTGTGGACTGCAATTCGCAGAGGGGGTGCCCAGAAAGCTTGGGCACCCTGCACTGCGGATTCCAATCCCCAGCTGCCTAGTTGTACCTGGCTGGACTCAAAAATATGGCGAAGCCCACGTCATTTTTCTTTAAATTATTTAATGAAATTCATGAAATAAAAAAAAAGGGCTTGTCTATATTTTTGGTTCACAGTCGGGTACAAATAGGCAGCTGGGGGTTGGGGGCAGCCCATAGCTGCCTGCTGTACCTGGCTAGCATACAAAAATATGGCGAGGCCCATGTCATTTTTTTGGAGGGCAAAAAACTCCTGCATAGAGTCCTGGATGGAGCATGCTGAGCCTTGTGGTTCTGCAGCTGTCTGCTCTCCTGCATATACTAGTGGAGAATGAAGAACATATTGAAGAAGGAAATTACATCAGATCTTTTTTTTCAACAATCTTTAATGGCATTGTTCACTGATAAAAAACGCATAAAAAAGCAGTGAGCAAAAACGCAGCCAAAAACATAAAAACGCATCGCGTTTTTACCGCAGGTGCATTTTTGTGCATTTTTCTGTGGCCAAAAACGCACAAAAAACACCTAGAGAGGGGAGCCAGCACGATCTGAAAATGGCATGCATCATATAAAAAGTGAAAATTCACAGATTTATTCCAACTGTACTGTAATATAGATGAGATTTTTAGCAAATAATTGATCAATTCTTTGAGCCACCCCTGCCAACGTCACGGCAAATCTCAATAGGGGGGTCCTACTCTATATTCTGTATTTCATGTGCCATGCGGCCTCCTAGATAAAGTTAAAAGCAGAACCATAATGGAGCACACATACCTGTAACCTGTATATATAGCCGCTTCTATGTTGCAAAAGAGGCAATTGTGGATAGAGACCAGCCCAGGTCCCAGCATGTGGAGCAAGCTCTACACATACCAGGACTATATCAGAACTGACCCTCCCAATGCCAGGCAGCAACCATTGATAAAGGCGGAACAGATCCAAGTATGGTGCTTAATTAGCAATGCCTGTGGAAAGGGTGAGGCAACTGAATGTGTACAGCTACCAACAGGAGGAATATATTGCAAACCAAGATCAGGCGTGCATAGCATGGTGGTGACCAGCCACCAGACATTTGTAGCATAACTACAACCAAACAGAAAGAGAGGGGAGCCAGCACGATCTGAAAATGGCATGCATCATATAAAAAGTGCAAATTCACAGATTTATTCCAACTGTACTGTAATATAAATGAGATTTTCAGCAAATAATTGATCAATTCTTTGAGCCACCCCTGCCAACGTCACGGCAAATCTCAATAGGGGGGTCCTACTCTATATTCTGTATTTCATGTGCCATGCGGCCTCCTAGATAAAGTTAAAAGCAGAACCATAATGGAGCACACATACCTGTAACCTGTATATATAACCGCTTCTATGTTGCAAAAGAGGCAATTGTGGATAGAGGCCAGCCCAGGTCCCAGCATGTGGAGCAAGCTCTACACATACCAGGACTATATCAGAACTGACCCTCCCAGTGCCAGGCAGCAACCATTGATAAAGGCGGACCAGATCCAAGTATGGTGCTTAATTAGCAATGCCTGTGGAAAGGGTGAGGCAACTGAATGTGTACAGCTACCAACAGGAGGAATATATTGCAAACCAAGATCAGGCGTGCATAGCATGGTGGTGACCAGCCACCAGACATTTGTAGCATAGTCCTGGTATGTGTAGAGCTTGCTCCACATGCTGGGACCTGGGCTGGTCTCTATCCACAATTGCCTTTTTTGCAACATGGAAGCGGCTATATACAGGATACAGGTATGTGTGCTCCATTATGGTTCTGCTTTTAACTTTATCTAGGAGGCCGCATGGCACATGAAATACAGAATATAGAGTAGGACCCCCCTATTGAGATTTGCCGTGACGTTGGCAGGGGTGGCTCAAAAAATTGATCAATTATTTGCTAAAAATCTCATTTTTTTTATTATAGTACAGTTGGAATAAATCAGAAGGGCAGTGAGCCCCATAGGGGTGAATGGACCCCATGACGATCGGGAGGGTGCAAGGTTAGGAAAGGGTTAATAGGTTTGCATGGGATGGGGGATGTGTGGGAGTACAGGATTGGTAGTAGGGAGCTGTAAGGGGATTGGGGGGGAGCAAGGAAGGGGTGGGGTGTTGGGAGAGGTATAAGAGAGGGGGGTGTGCTGTTTACCTCCCCTTTCGTCGATTGATCTTTGTGTCCCAGGACGTAGTGCTGCTGCTGCTTCCTGCCATGGCTGCCCTTGCTGAACTCCTGGAGATGGTGCGGGGGGCATCCGAGGTCATGGGAGTGGATGCCCTGAGGCAGCAGCTGGCAGCGGTCTGTGGGGCTGGAGCGGCGCCGCCTGCTGTTCCAGCGCCCGGGCCGTGGCTACGTGCTCGGCGGGCGCGACCGCTGGAGCGCTACTCCCCCAGCTGGAGGGGGAGAATCAGATCAAGGAGCCCCTGCGGGGACCCTCCGGAGCAGCGGCGGAGCCCTCCAACTAACCTAGGGGAGCAGCCGGCCACCGGGAGGAATCCGCGACGGAGATCCCGTGGGTCGGGGGTGGGCGGAGCCTCTGCGAGGCCCACTTCCGGTCCGCGGCCTGCGCAGCACCAGACCGGAGCATGGATGACGGCAGCCCCCAGTGATGTGCCGGCTGGGTGTGGCGCTCGGCGTGCCGGATTGCCGGAGGAGACTCCCTGCAGGCCGCAGGGGAGAGCAACAGGACGGGGGATGGGAGCGGATGTGAGCGGCGAGGTCAGGAGATCGGAGGAGGGGTACGGTGGCCCGCAGGCACAGAGGAGATCGGTAGTCACGGTCCCCCCCGGCGAGGAGCGTGCTGGGGGTGGGTCCCGGCGAGGAGCAAGCTCGGCACGGCCTTCCGGCAGTCGGCAGGGAGGGAGCCCACTGAGGACGACAGGAGAAGGGGCGGCGCAGCAGGATATCATGATTACAGCGGGAAGAGACGGCGGCAGGGCGCCACGGCGGGAGAAAAGGAAGAGGTCAAGCAGGAGTCGCCCGGACGAGCGGGGTGCGGTGACCGTGGGGGTCGATGGCCGCCAGGTGCGGGCTGTCCCCTCGCTGGTCCCCCCTGAGGATTTCGGCAGCGCATCAGACTCCAGCGAGGAAGAAGGAGCAGCGGCAGGTCGGACGGAGCGGCAGCTGGAAGATCGTGGCACGGCTGTTCCGGCGTCGGCTCAACGGCAGCCTGGTGAGCAGACAACAGAAATGTTACATGCTGTGGGTAGCGCGGGCGAGGGCGGGGGTTCCGTCGCGGGACGCGTTGCGCTGGGGGCGAGTGCGGTCGGGCAGTCTGGTTTACCGGGTCCGGAGTTTTGGGGGCAGCTTTTGGGGGTGTTGCAGGGGTTGTCTGCGGAACGGGTTAGTCGGACTGGGCCTGGGGCTCCGGTGGGGGCGTGGCTGGGCCCCACGGAGGTGGTGCGGACAGAAGCGCCGGTGCGCGATGTTGCTGCGGGGGACACGACCTCGGCGGCAGGTACGGGACAGGAGGCTGGTGGGGCGGCTTCCGTGGGTGCGAGTAAGGAGGCGGAAAAGGAAAAAGAAAAGGAGGATGAGGTAGTGCGTTTGGATGATAGGGCACGGAGTGAAATTTATGTGTGCTTTGAAGGGCAGTTAGGGGTTCATTTGAAAAAGGAGGTGAGGGAAAAGATTTGGAAGGGGGAGTATGTGGAAATTTTTTCCCTGCTTCCCTTGGAAAAGTTTAATTTGGATAAGGTGAAACCTAGTGATACAAAAAAGGAGAAGGAGGATGAGGAAAAACGGCGATATAGGTTGATCCCGAGGACGTTTACCAATTGGTTGCAGGCCTTTGCTATCTTAGCCAGTGTGATCGGGGAAAAGGAGCCGGAGCATTGTTCCGCCCTATTTGGATATATGGACGCGATAGGGGAAGCGTATAGAGTGTACGGCGGTTTAGGGTGGTTGAGATATGATGAGCAGTTCCGGCAGCGGAAGGCTCTGCGGCCGGGAGTCCAGTGGGGCCACAAGGATATTTCTTTGTGGATGCGGTTAATGACGGCGCCGGCTCAGCCCTTTCGAGGGGGTGCCGGGAGCCCGGGTGCGAGTGGCGGGTCCTCGGCTGGACAGAAAAAGGGAGCTTGTTGGCAGTATAACGAGGGACAGTGTAAGTTCGGGGCCTCTTGTCGGTTCAGACACGAGTGTTCCGGATGTGGAGGGTCCCACCCTCTGGCCAGGTGCTTCAAGAAAGGCAAAGGAAAGGCGGGGGAGGGGTCTGGAAAAAGGGAGGACGCCAGTGAGGGTAGAGGCGATGCTTCCCTATTTAAGTAGATACCCGGATGTGCGGGCGGCGGAGTTGTTGGAACGTGGTTTTACAGAGGGCTTTCGGATTCCGTTTGAATCTGAGGCGCCGGTGTTTCGCCCAGGAAACTTGCGGTCCGCAAAAGAACATCCGGCGGTGGTGAAGGAAAAGCTGCAGAAGGAGGTGGAGTTGGGGAGGATGGCGGGCCCATTCCAGGACCCGCCATTCTCTAATTTACGGATTTCCCCCCTTGGGGTGGTACCTAAGAAGGAGCCGAACAAATTTCGGCTCATTCATCATTTATCTTATCCGGCGGGATTGTCGGTGAATGATGGGATATCACCGGAATTGTCGGCGGTATGTTATGTATCGTTCGATAGGGCCTTGGAGCTGGTAAGGGTAGCGGGGCGGGGGGCCCTGATGGCAAAGGCGGATGTGGAAGCAGCTTTTCGTTTACTCCCGGTGCATCCAGAGAGCCTTCATCTCTTAGGGTGTATGTGGGATGGTGAATACTATGTGGATCGCTGCCTGCCGATGGGCTGTTCCATTTCGTGTGCTTATTTTGAGGCATTCAGTACTTTTGTGGAATGGGTAGTCAAGGAGGTGGCAGGAGTCCATTCGGTGATTCACTATTTGGATGACTTCTTTTGCGTGGGTCCGGCGGGCTCTTCGGTTTGCTCCTTGTTGTTGTTTACGTTAGAGCGGATCGCGCGGAGCCTGGGTATTCCGTTGGCAAAAGACAAAAACAGAAGGGCCGGTGACGGTATTATGTTTCTTAGGTATCGAAATTGATACACTGGCAATGGAATAATGGAATGCCGGTTGCCGGAGGGAAAGCTGTTGGATTTGAAGGCGTCGGTGCGGTTTTTGTCTCAGGCCAAGAAGGTGCGGTTGCGCGAGTTGCAGTCAGTGCTCGGAAAATTGAATTTCGCTTGTCGCATTATGCCGATGGGGCGGATATTTAATAGGAGACTGGCGAGCGCAACCGCAGGGGTAAAAGCTCCAAATCACTTTGTCAGAGTGACAAAAATGATGAAAGGGGATTTGTTGGTGTGGGAGGAGTTCTTGGACCGGTACAACGGTCGGACCCTTTGGATGAGCGAGGCGGTGTCCAATAGCCAGCTGGAATTGTACACGGATGCGGCTGGGGCGACAGGTTTTGGAGCAATTTTTCAAACGCGCTGGTGCGTGGGAAAGTGGCCGCGGCGGTGGGTGGAAGCAGGTTTGGTGAGGAATTTGGCGCTGTTGGAATTGTTTCCCATTATTGTGGCGGTGGAGTTGTGGGGCCCTGTTTTTGCTGGAAGAAGGGTTTGCATGCATTGTGACAACATGGCGGTGGTGCATTCCATCAACGCACTGTCGGCAAAATCCCCGCCGGTTGTGGGGTATTTAAGGCATCTAGTGTTGCGTTGTTTGGAGTTAAACATTTGCGTGGTGGCTCGGCATGTGCCTGGGATTCGCAACGAGGTGGCTGATGCGCTATCACGGTTTCAGTTTTGCAGGTTCAGGAAGCTGGTGCCGGAAGCGGACGCGGAGGGGGAACCTTGCCCGAACTGGCTGTGGGACCTGGCATCGGTGTAGCTTTTGAGGGAATTCGGAGATCGGTGTCTGAGGCTACTTGGTGCCGATATCAGGCGGTGTGGCAGGAATGGGCAAAGTTGGAAAGTAGGGAGTTCATGGAGTCGGGTTACCAGGGTCGAGTGTTGGGGGTACTGATGTTAATAAGTGGGGATTTTTCGGAAGGCAGGTCTGTTTCGGTGATTGGTTGCAAGTTGGCGGCGTTGGCCTTTTTGTTCCAGATGCAAGGGGTTCGGGACGCGACTAAGGATTTTCTGGTGCGACAGGCGATGAAGGGTTTTCGAAAAGGGGCTCAGTCGCGTGACTGTAGGCGGCCGGTGTCATTGCCATTGTTGGTGCGTTTGGTGGGGTGTTTAGGGGAGTTGTGTTCGTCTCCTTATGAGCGGGTGTTGTTCTCGGTAGCTTTTGTACTGGCGTTTTTTGGGGCCTTTCGTATTGGCGAATTGGTCAGCCCGACTAAGCAAGCGATGGGTGGTTTGCTGTTGGGTGATGTGATGCTGGGGGAGGATAGAGTGGAATGTCGGCTTCGTTTTTCTAAGACGGATCAGAGGGGCCGGGGGCGCTTAGTAGTGTTGTACGCTTTACCGGGGCACCAGTTGTGCCCAGTGTTACATGTGTCAGAGTTTTTAAAGGTGCGCGGCGGTTACCCTGGTGTTTTTCTTAGACATACGGACGGATTGGCTTTGTCGCGGTATCAATTCAATGCGGTGCTGAAGATGGCTCTAGCAAGGGTGGGGGAGGAGCCACGTGAGTACGGGTCTCACTCCTTCCGGATTGGGGCGGCAACGGAGGCCGCCAGGTGGGGCTTGAGTGAGGATTGTATCCGGCGGATTGGGAGGTGGGAGTCTTCCAGGTTCCGTTTGTACATTAGGCCTCACTTGGTCAGGTGATGGTCAGGGGTGGGGGATTCAAGGTTGGTGTTAGATGCCGGTTTGTGGGCAATTTCTTGTGCTGTTGCTGTTTTTATTCGTGGTCTTTGTATTTTATAGGTCCATGCCTTGTGTGGATCCTCGGGCACTCCTATGTGTATTGGGGAGCGTTGCGGGCGGATGTGCGGCGTGACGGTCGGCAGCTCGGAGTGTCGGTGTCGGAAGCTCGAGTAAAGTGGCTCGGAATTCGGGGCATGACCTGGGGTAGGGTGCGCCCTGAGGTGGCTTATTATAGCCGTATGGATCGTGTCCCTGATGTGTTAATTTTGCATGTGGGAGGGAACGATTTGGGAGTAAGGTCGGCGAGGGAATTGAAAAGGGATATAAAGCTGGACCTGTTACATTTGTGGAGGGCGTTCCCGGGCATAGTTATCGTTTGGTCGGACATTATAGCTCGGACGCAGTGGCGTTTTGGGAGGTCGGTGGACCGTATTAATAGGGCTCGGAGCAAGCTGAACCGGGCTATTGGCAGGTTTGTGGCGAGAAATGGTGGGTTGGTGGTGCGGCATAGAGAATTGGAGGAGTCCACGGAGCAGTATCTAAGGAGAGATGGGGTTCACCTGACTGATGTGGGTCTGGATTTATGGATGTTGGGTTTGAGGGATGGCCTAGAGCAAGCACTGGGGGTGTGGGGGGCCCGGGCCAAGTAAGGGTGTCACTTGGCCGGCCTGTGGCGGGGTGATAGGTCCGTCTGAGAGGTTGGGAGTACCGACAGTCGGCTTGTTGGTACGAAGTCGCTCAAGGGGAGTGGCTTCGGAGTGGATGGGAACTTGTGGGCGGAGGTCCCGCAGGTTCTGGGTAGGGGTAATTAACGATGGAACGTTGTTACCCCTCACCTCGGGCCGGGTGGTCACGGCCGAGGTGGTCCTCTGGGCCGGTTTGGAGGTTACGGCCGGGGGGTTAGGAATGATGGTTTGCCTCTCGGACGGATCTATCGGTGTTTCTGGTTATACGGGTATATATATGTATAAGGTTAAGTTTAACCATTGAGTGGCATGTTGGGCCACAAGTTTGGTATACATATATACGGTAAAATAAAACTGTGGCCATTCCTGCAATAAAGTCGTGGTTCTCGTCTTCATTTAGGTAGATATGGTACGGGGGGTGTGTTTTACAGGATAACCTGCTTATCCCTTATAGATGCGTCAAGAAGGGCAGTGAGCCCCATAGGGGTGAATGGACCCCATGACGATCGGGAGGGTGCAAGGTTAGGAAAGGGTTAATAGGTTTGCATGGGATGGGGGATGTGTGGGAGTACAGGATTGGTAGTAGGGAGCTGTAAGGGGATTGGGGGGGAGCAAGGAAGGGGTGGGGTGTTGGGAGAGGTATAAGAGAGGGGGGTGTGCTGTTTACCTCCCCTTTCGTCGATTGATCTTTGTGTCCCACCCGCCCGCCCTGATATATAATTATATGTATATGTTCAAAAAAAAAAAAAAAAAAGATAAAAAAAAATAAAAAAATAAAAAGGTGAAAAGGTGATGGTTTTTCAAAAAAAAAAAAAAAAAAAAAGAACTTTAAAAAAAAAAAAAAAAAAAAAAAGAGGAATAAAGGAGAATACAAGGTTGAGTTGCTAATTTATTGTTGTCACAGCGGGGTGATAGGTCCGTCTGAGAGGTTGGGAGTACCGACAGTCGGCTTGTTGGTACGAAGTCGCTCAAGGGGAGTGGCTTCGGAGTGGATGGGAACTTGTGGGCGGAGGTCCCGCAGGTTCTGGGTAGGGGTAATTAACGATGGAACGTTGTTACCCCTCACCTCGGGCCGGGTGGTCACGGCCGAGGTGGTCCTCTGGGCCGGTTTGGAGGTTACGGCCGGGGGGTTAGGAATGATGGTTTGCCTCTCGGACGGATCTATCGGTGTTTCTGGTTATACGGGTATATATATGTATAAGGTTAAGTTTAACCATTGAGTGGCATGTTGGGCCACAAGTTTGGTATACATATATACGGTAAAATAAAACTGTGGCCATTCCTGCAATAAAGTCGTGGTTCTCGTCTTCATTTAGGTAGATATGGTACGGGGGGTGTGTTTTACAGGATAACCTGCTTATCCCTTATAGATGCGTCATGTGAATTTTCACTTTTTATATGATGCATGCCAATTTCAGATCGTGCTGGTTCCTTTTTTTCTCTGTTATGACTGTAGTTATGCTACAATTCTGGTGACTGACCATTAGACCATTAGTGATGAGCGAGCATGCTTGTAACTACTCGGTACTCGCACGAGTATCGCTGTACTCGGGCTGCTCGGCGGGGACCGAGTAATCTCGCGATACTCGTGCTGTACTCGTGGTCTTCATTTCTGCATGTTGGCGCTCTTTTGAGAGCCAGCCCTCATGCAGGGATTGGCTGGCAGACCACTGCAATGCCACAGCCCTGTTAGTTGTGGAATTGCAGTGATTGGCCGGCCTGCACAGCGTGACCGAGCCTTTATACCGGCCGGCGCGCTGTGCTCTGCTCACAACTATCCAGACAGTCAGTGCAGGGAGAGTGTCGCTGATTCAGGGAAAGCTTTGCGGCCCTTTATAGTTAGTTCCGGAGCAGGGCTGCAAACAGTGTGACCAGAAGTCCTTCTCAGGACTATTCTAGTGGTATACAGGCAGGCAGGGTATAGCCAGGTCGGAGTACAGTAGCAGAGTCCTTCTCAGGACTATTGTTGCTATATACAGGCAGGGTATAGCCAGGTCGGAATACAGGCTAGTGACCAGAAGAGTCCTTGTCAGGACTATTGTAGCAGTATACAGGCAGGCAGGCAGGCAGGGTAGTGGTGACCGTATACCAGCCTTCATCATATCTGGGGCTGGTGTACACAGTGTAAAACAGTCCAGATAGTGTCAGACTTCTCAGTAATTGTCGCTCCTAAAAACCAGTTAGGTTCTTATTGCGTCCGTGCTTGCATTTAAAAACAGCACGTGTGTGGCAGTCAGTGGCAGCGTACAGGTGCGCGTTTTGCACAAACTATTATATAACGCACAAGTCTAGTGTATAATACACGTCAGTCAGCAGTGTCTGATAGTGTCAGACTTCTCAGTAATTGTCGCTCCTTAAAACCAGTTAGGTTCTTATTGCGTCCGTGCTTGCATTTAAAAACAGCACGTGTGTGGCAGTCGGTGGCAGGGTACAGGTGCGCGTTTTGCACAAACTATTATATAACGCACAAGTCTAGTGTATAATAATACACGTCAGTCAGCAGTGTCTGATAGTGTCAGACTTCTCAGTAATTGTCGCTCCTAAAAACCAGTTAGGTTCTTATTGCGTCCGTGGTTGCATTTAAAAACAGCACGTGTGTGGCAGTCGGTGGCAGCGTACAGGTGCGCGTTTTGCACAAACTATTATATAACGCACAAGTCTAGTGTATAATACACGTCAGTCAGCAGTGTCTGATAGGGTCAGACTTCTCAGTAATTGTCGCTCCTAAAAACCAGTTAGGTTCTTATTGCGTCCGTGGTTGCATTTAAAAACAGCACGTGTGTGGCAGTCGGTGGCAGGGTACAGGTGCGCGTTTTGCACAAACTATTATATAACGCACAAGTCTAGTGTATAATACACGTCAGTCAGCAGTGTCTGATAGTGTCAGACTTCTCAGTAATTGTCGCTCCTAAAAACCAGTTAGGTTCTTATTGCGTCCGTGCTTGCATTTAAAAACAGCACGTGTGTGTCTGTCGGTGGCAGCGTCAGGCTCCATATTGTCCCTGGATACAGACGTGCATGATGTCCTGTAAACATGAAGTGCCCATTGTAAGGAAGTGGGTCTATTGTAGTATAGCCCTTAGGCAGGGCAGCCAAAAATTGGGAGGCTCCACATTGTCCCTGGATAGAGATGTGCATGAGGGCCTCAAAACATTGTTCCCATTGCAAAGGAGCGGGTCTCCTGTCGTTGTAATGCCCATTCAGAAAGAATGGGCGAAAAAATTTACCACTGGGGGTATACCTGAAACAACGGCTTAACTATTGTAACGGTCACCATGATGGCGCATGAGGAGAAGGAGGAGCAGTCCAGCGAGTAGCCAAAGTCCAGAAGTGTGTTACCATGGGTGAGTGGAGGTACATGGCAAATTCCCGTTACAAACTTTAAATTCCGCTGTAATTTGCTGTTGGTGTGTGTGGTGAAGTCTGGCCAAATCCAACCCTTGTTCATCTTGATCAGAGTCAGCTTGTCAGCATTTACAGTTGACAGGCGGGTGCGTTTATCTGTAATGATTCCACCTGCGGCACTAAAAACACGCTCTGACAAAACGCTAGCGGCAGGGCAGGCCAGGACTTCCAAGGCGTAGAGAGCCAATTCATGCCACGTGTCCAGCTTGGATACACATTAATTGTAAGGCACAGAGGAATGTCGGAGTACAGTTGTTTGATCTGCAAGGTACTCCTTGAGCATCTGGGCAAACTTAGGATTTCTTGTGGCACTACCCCTCACCTCAGGGGCTGTGGTATGTGAGGGGCTGAGAAAACTGTCCCACATCTTAAAGACTGTTCCCCTACCTCTGGCGGATTGGACTTGTGCCCCTCTCGGCTGTACGCCTTGGTTGTCCACTGATTCCTGACCTATGCCGCTAGCGTTTTGTGAGGGGAATGCTTTGCCTACTTCCGTGACTATGGCCTTCTGGAACTGCTGCATTTTGCCTGACCTCTCCGCCTCGGGAATAAGAGACATAAAGTTCTCCTTTTAGCGTGGGTCTAACAGTGTTACCAACCAGTAATGATTGTCGGCCAAGATGTTCTTAACGCGAGGGTCACGAGACAGGCAGCTTACCATAAAGTCAGCCATGTGTGCCAGACTCTTAACAGCCATCACTTCAGTATCCTGACCAACACGATGACTGAACATGCTGTCCTCCTCCTCCTCCTCATCATCTACCCTGTCCTCTGGCCAGCCACGCTGAACCGAGGATATGACTGCATGTCATATCCTCAATTTGGCCAGAGAGTTGCTCCATGTCTTCATCCTCCTCCTCGTCATACTCCTCCACTGCACGTTGTGATGAGACGAGGCTGGGCTGTGTGTTATCATCACCCACACCCACTACTGTTTCTTGCTCAAACTCATCGCGCTCCGCCTGCAATGCATCATGGTTGTTTTTTGAGCAGAGACCATTTTAGAAGGCAGAGAAGCGGTATGGTGACGCTAATAATGTCGTCATCGCCGCTCACCATCTTGGTGGAGTCCTCAAAGTTTTGGCGGATGGTGCATAGGTCGGACATCCATCTCCACTCCTCAGGTGTTATGTGTGGAGTTTGACCCATTTCCCGACGGCTTAGGTGATGCAGGTACTCAACAACTGCCCTCTTCTGCTCACATATCCTGACCAACTTGTGCAGAGTTGAATTCCAACGCGTGGGGACATCACACACCAGTCTGTGTGCCGGAAGATGCAAACGGCGTCTTAAGCCGGCAAGGCCGGCTGAAGCAGTAGGTGACTTTCGAAAATGTGCAGACAGGCGGCGAACTTTTACCAGCAGATCAGACAGCTCTGAGTATGACTTTAGAAACCGCTGAACCACGAGGTTGAGCACATGGGCCACGCATGGAACATGTGTCAGCTGGCCTCGCCTCAAAGCCGCCACCAGGTTCCGGCCATTGTCACACACGACCTTTCCTGGCTTTAGGTTCAGAGTTGTGAGCCAGTGATCTGCCTGCTGTTTCAGAGCTGTCCACACCTCTTCTGCATTGTGGGGTTTGTCACCTATGCAGATTAGCTTCAGCACTGCCTGTTGCCGCTTCGCCGAGGCAGTGCTGCAGTGCTTCTGTGTCGCCCTGGACAAGCCAGGGGCCACAGAGCACAACACTTAAACACCCCACACTCCCTGCAGGCATATCATAGTCAAAACACAAAATCCTTGTTGCCTTCCCCATGGGCTGTTGTCCACACCAGGGTGTGGAGCCAGGCGGTTGGTCTCCACCCACCGAGGAGGAGGGAAAACACAGGCAGTGAGAGTTAAGCTAAGGAAGTGGAAGGAGGAAAGTAGTAGAGAGGAGAAAAGTGACAGCAAAGAGCCTGAAGTTGGTCCGGGTGTGTGGCCCGGACAGGACAGCAAGGTTGGCAGGATGTGGTGACCGTCTGCAGTGGAGGCCGATTGGAGTCTGCCGTAAGGACCGTGGACGGGTGGTGACCCGGCCGTACCGGACCGGTATACAAAGAGAAGCCAGCACCATTGGCAGAGGACTTTCGGATCCCGGCAAGGCTTGGTGTCGCCGTGAATTTGACAAATCCGTTAGTGAAGGGAACCTCAGGGTTTCCAAACAGCCAAGTCCAGATAGAAGGCAACCGTACAACCGTGAAGGGGAGACACAGCCACCGCCAAGGGCAACCGTCTCCCAGGGCCAGCGCCTGTGGGCAAAAGGGGCTCCTCCGGCCCATATCCAGGTCGGGGAGCGGGTTACCGTTGGGAAACCATCACTACCAACACTTAACTTAGGTGCAGGGAGAGACAGTCATCACTAACCTGCAGGGAGGAAAAACCGCAGCCGTCCGAGTGACCCGTCCTTCCAGCCACTTGTTTTACCGTGAACTGTGTCATCATCATTGGGCTGAGTGAGTACCTCCGTGCCGTGCGGCACAGCGCTGCCCCTGCGACCCTGCACCTCATCAGGTCCCGCAACCCGCCTGTCATCCATGTCTACCCCATCACCAGGCCCCGGGACAACCAACCTCCCTACCCACGGAGGGGAGAAATAACAACAAAGCTGCTCCCTGTCACAGGCTCCCGGGATCCCCGTCCAGAGCAGCGGTGGTGTCCACACAATCACCACAACCGTGGGTGGCGTCACGGACAATATCCCCAAAACCCAAACCACCCCTTTTCACTCACGGGCGAGTAGCGCCGCTCGAGTCCCCGGGATCCAGCCATCGCTCGAGCCAACGAGCAGCAGCAGCCGTAGAGCAGCGTCAGCCGGACCCGAGCAGTGGGAGAGCGCACCGTCCCCTCCTCCGCCCGCGACACTTCCAGCTTGGGACTGGTGTGGAGGGTAAAGTGGATCAGGATGCGCAGGAGGAGGAGGAGGCTGAGGAGCATGACATTCCGGAGCTGTAGAGTGTGTGTGAAACCCTGACTGAGGTAGGGCCTGCAAAACTTGGTGTGTGAAGGACGTGTTCCGTCCCTCGCTCAGACTGGGTCCCAGCTTGCACAATATTAACCCAGTGTGACGTCAACGAGATGTAGCGGCCTTGCCCACATGCACTTGTCCACGTGTCTGTGGTTAGGTGGACTTTGGCTGAAACAGCGTTGTTCAGGGCACGTGTGATGTTTTGTGACACGTGGTTATGCAATGCGGGGACGGCACACCGGGAGAAATAGTGGCGGCTGTGGACCGAGTAACGTGGGACAGCTGCCACCATCAGGTCGCGGAATGCTTCTGTCTCAACCAGCCTAAAAGGCAACATTTCCAGCGCAAGCAGTCGCGAAATGTTAGCATTTAGAACTGTGGCATGTGGGGTGTTGGCAGTGTATTTGCGCCTGCGTTCAAAGGTTTGCTGAATGGATAACTGAACGTTGCGCTGGGACAAGGACGTGCTTGATGATGGTGTTCTTTCTGCGTAGGCAACTGCAGGTGCAGGAGTGGAGGAGGCTTGTTCGCAGGCAGCATGGACAGGGGATTGGCTCGCATGCACAACCAGCGAAGACGTAGCAGTGACATCAGCAAGCACTGCTCCTCGACTCTGTTGTACTTCCCACAAAGTCGGGTGCTTGGCTGACTTGTGCCTGATCATGCTGGTGGTGGTCAGGCTGCTAGTTTTGGTACCCCTGCTGATGCTGGCATGGCAGGTGTTGCAAATGGCCTTTTTAGAATCATCTGGAGCCAACTTAAAAAACTGCCAGTGTCAGAGTTCCGGGTTTTCCAGTTTTCTTTTGAAAGAGCTTGCCCTTTGTTAACATGGAGTTTTCTGTTCTGTTGCCCTACTTCCTGTCCATCTGTTTAAAAGCCGCCCCTAAAGCTTAGTCCAGTGCCTGAGTATACTGCTTCCTGTGTGCTCCTGCCCTGCTGCTTTTGGTTCCTGATTGTTATTCGGATCCTCTTGGAAAACAACCGACACCGACTCTGGACTTCATCTGGTATCATCTAGCTGTGCCCGGACTCCGTTTGCCGTCTTTGGTCGGCACTTCTGCCCGGTTCCTTCCGTTTAATACCACTCTGGACTCACATCACGTACGGACATTTTTGGACTTACCTATTGCCCTTTTGTGTCCCGGCTGCTGCGCATTTAGGGCTTCTGGGGTGATTGCCAGACAGTCCCTGTAGAGGGGTTCGCTCTTGGTGGTCTCCCTGGGGGAGTCCGGTGCGCGGTCCCGGGAATTCCCTTTCGCTCCGTCCCTGGAAGGTATTTCCTGTATTTATGTTCTACTGTGTTTTTGTTCCGTTTATGTACATATTTGCTGGTTGCATATTATAAACGTCTTGCACCAAGAACTCGTCTCTGGTTGTCATTGCCCTAACGCAATCGAAATCCTCAATACATACAATAGTATTACAGCCAGACTCGGGAAGACCTAACATTTGTACAGGCACCTTGTGTCGTGTTGTTCCGGGGAACAGTTGCCTGACGTCTGCCTGGGGCCACCACTCTGCTTCTTACTGCCTGTTGTGATGCTACGCCTCCCTCCCCCTGTGCACTGCTGTCCTCGCTCTGCATATCCTCCTGCCAGGTTGGGTCAGTTACTGGATCATCCAGCACGTCGTCTTCCTCTTCCGCACCCTGCTCCTCCTCCTGACTTCCTGACAATTGTGTCTCATCATCGTCCACCCCTTGTTGAGACACGTTGCCAACTTCGTGAGAATGTGGCTGCTCAAATATTTGGGCATCTGTACATACAATCTCGTCATGGCCCACTTCAACAGGAGCTGGCGAGAGGCCAGAATTTGTGAATGGAAACGTGAACGAACAGCTCTTCCGAGTGTCCAAGTGTGGGATCAGTAATGTCCGTGGACGTGTACTCGGCCTGGTGGTAGGAAGGAGGATCAGGTTCTGAAATGTGCGGTGTAGTATCACGGCTACTGACACTTGACCGTGTGGAAGACAGAGTGTTTGTGGTGGTGCCAATCTGACTGGAAGCATTATCCGCTATCCAACTAACAACCTGTTGACACTGGTCTTGGTTCAAGAGCGGTGTACTGCTGCGGTTCCCAAGAATTTGGGACAGGACGTGCGAGCGACTAGATGTGGCCCTTTGTTGTGGCGAAATTAGAGCTTGCACACAACCTCGGTCTCTGCCTGCACCACCATCACGTCCACTTCCTTGTTCGTTGACAACGCCCTTGCGCATTTTGCAATGCTGTGCTGATGTGTATTCACTAGACTTGTGCGTTATATCCAAGTTTTTGCAAAACTCACACAAATGCAGCGGAAAGCTGCCACCAACAGGCACACACGTGCGGTTTTTAAATGCAAGCACGGAGGCACTAAGAACCTAACAGGTCTCTATCCAGGGACAACGTGGAGCCTCCCAATTTTTGGCTGCCCTGCCTAAGGGCTATACTATAATACACCCACTTCCTTACAATGGGCACTTCAGGTTTACAGGCCCTCATGCACGTCTCTATCCAGGGACAATGTGGAGCCTCCCAATTTTTGGCTGCCCTGCCTAAGGGCTATACTATAATACACCCACTTCCTTACAATGGGCACTTCAGGTTTACAGGCCCTCATGCACGTCTCTATCCAGGGACAACGTGGAGCCTCCCAATTTTTGGCTGCCCTGCCTAAGGGCTATACTACAATAGACCCACTTCCTTACAATGGGCACTTCAGGTTTACAGGCCATCATGCACGTCTCTATCCAGGGACAACGTGGAGCCTCCCAATTTTTGGCTGCCCTGCCTAAGGGCTATACTATAATACACCCACTTCCTGACAATGGACACTTAATGTTTTGAGGCCCTCATGCACGTCTGTATGCAGGGGCATTGGTGAACCTCACAATTTTGGACTGCCCTGGCAAAGGAAAATACTACAAAGACTCACTTCCTCAAAATGGGCACATTAGACTCAAGAGGCCTTCATGTACGTCTCTTCTCAGGGACATCGGAGTGCCACACAATGTTTTCACGTAAAATCTTTCATGTATTAATCTCAAAAAGTAACATACACCAGCTCTATCTCACTATTGGGTATGTGCCCTTAACATTTCCGCCATGAAAAATCATTTTGGGGTCATTTTGGAAGGTTTTCTGGTGAGTCCGTAAAAATGGCGTAAAACGCGGACAAAATTGTTCACAGCTGTGACTTTTCAGTGATAAATGCTTCAAGGGGTCTTCCCCATGCTGTTGCCATGTCATTTGAGCACTCTTCTGAGACTTTTGTGACATTTTTAGGGTTTCTCCATGCTGCATGGGGGTCATTTCACAAAAATACTCGGGTCTCCCATAGGATAACATTGGGCTCGTTGCTCGGGCCGAGTACACGAGTATCTTGGGAGGCTCGGCCCAAGCTTCGAGCACCCGAGCTTTTTAGTACTCGCTCATCACTACTGACCATCACCATACCATGCACGCCTGATTTTGGTTTGCAATGTATTCCTCCTGTTGGTAGCTGTTCAGATTCAGTTACCTCACCCCTTTCCACAGGCAATGCTAATTAAGCACCATTCTTGGATCTGGTCCGCCTTTATCAATGGTTGCTGTCTGGCACTGGGAGGGTCAGTTCTGATATAGTCCTGGTATGTGTAGAGCTTGCTCCACATGCTGGGACCTGGGCTGGTCTCTATCCACAATTGCCTTTTTTGCAACATGGAAGCGGCTATATACAGGTTACAGGTATGTGTGCTCCATTATGGTTCTGCTTTTAACTTTATCTAGGATGCCGCATGGCACATGAAATACAGAATATAGAGTAGGACCCCCCTATTGAGATTTGCCGTGACGTTGGCAGGGGTGGCTCAAAAAATTGATCAATTATTTGCTAAAAATCTCATTTTTTTTATTGTAGTACAGTTGGAATAAATCTGTGAATTTTCACTTTTTATATGATGCATGCCAATTTCAGATCGTGCTGGTTCCTTTTTTTCACAAAAAAACACCTAGTGCGCACATACCCTTAGTGTGCAGAGAGCTGCAGAGGAGGACGGAAGACAGAGCAGAGGCCACCGGTGCTTGGAGCAGATAAGTGCTCAGTGACCCGAAGATGCAGGGAGAGGGGCCACGTAAGATGGCAGCTATATGTGGCTATATGGGGAGAGGGGCCACATTAAGATGGAAGCTATATGTGGCTATATGTGGAGAGGGGCCACATTAAGATGGCAGCTATATGTGGCTATATGGGGAGAGGGGCCACATTAAGATGGCAGCTATATGTGGCTATATGGGGAGATTAGCCACATTAAGATGGCAGCTATATGTGACTATGGGGAGAGGCCATATAAGATGGGAGCTATATGTGACTATATGGGGAGAGGGGCCACAATAAGATGGCAGCTATATGTGGCTATATGGGGAGAGGGGCCACATTAAGATTGCAGCTATATGTGGCTATATGGGGAGAGGCCACATAAGATGGGAGCTATATGTGGCTATATGGGGAGAGGGGCCACATTAAGATGGCAGCTATATGTGGCTATATGGGGAGAGGGGCCACATTAAGATGGCAGCTATATGTGGCTATATTGGGAGAGGGGCCACATAAGATGGCAGCTATATGTGGCTATATGGGGAGAAGAGCCGCATTAAGATGGCAGCTATATGTGGCTATATGGGGAGAGGAGCCGCATTAGGATGGCAGCTATATGGGGAGAGGGGCCACATAAGATGGGAGCTATATGGGAAAAGGAGCACATGGGATGTGATCTGCTGGGGAAAGAGGCCATAATGGGATGGGACCTGCTGGGGAAAGAGGCCATAATGGGATGGGATCTGCAGGGGAAAGAGGCCATAATGGGATGGGATCTGCAGGGTAAAGAGGCCATAATGGGAAGGGATCTACAAGGGAAAGAGGCCATAATGGGATGAGATCTGCAGGGGAAAAGAGGCAATAATGGGATGGGATCTGTAGGGGAAAAGAGGCCATAATGGGATGGGATCTGTAGGGGGAAAGAGGCCATAATGGGATGGGATCTGCAGGGGAAAGAGGCCATAATGGGATGGGATCTGCAGGGGAAAAGAGGCCATAATGGGATGGGATTTGTATGGGGAAGGTCGTCCATTCCAATTTTAGCAGGGCTCCTTTAGTAATAATTTTTAAAAACTGTAGAAAAATCATTTAATACAATAAGACTGACAGTGACTGGAACAACTGATGCTGGACAGGAGAGGAAGGGGAAGGAGATTTTACTTTAAATTACTTGTATTTTTTGGTTGAGGAAATTGCGTGAAAATGGGTGTGGCTAACAGAATGGGTGTGGTTACAGAATGGGTGTGGTTTTCAAATGGCGGGGTTTACAGATAACCTGTTAAAAATTTGAATCCCACCCCTGCTATATATAGTACGGTAACTGCATGGTGCTGGTGGGCCCCAAGATTGATTTTTCCTGGTGGGCCCCAGGTACTCCAGTCCGCCGCTGCAGTCACGGCCAGTGTATCTTTCAAGTCAGCTTCTGTGACTTCACTGGCCAGTTGTTTATAATCGATTATTTGGCTATGCATCAGATTTATCTGACTACCTGGGTCCACTGAGACTGACGTTTCCACTTGTGCTTGATGTTCCCACAGCGCATCCAGCACCATCTTGGGAGGTTCTCTCCAGAGCACTCAAGAATCTATTATCCTTCCCCACACTCCTCAGTAAGTACCGCTCCATATACTGATACCGGAGAATTTCCGCCGTGCCTCCGCACTCAGATTTGCTCAGTCTGTGCAGTGTTCTTCAGTTTTAGATGTAGGCAGCCAGGATCCACATTCCCAGCATCTTCACATACCAGCACCAGAAATGAACGTCTCTTTAAATTTTGAATAATTGAACAAATACATATATTAATAGCTATTTAAGAAGGTGATTGCTGTCATGCTCCAGAGAGGTACTGTAAGGATTTTTCACCAACAGCTGACCCTAGAACAAAGAGAATCAACTTTGTAACAAAAGTTTCCCACATAGTTATACATTAAAACTGGCATAAATATATTTCATTGTTAAGGCTTTCTGTCTACATTTGTATTAGATTAGTATGAATTTGCATATCTCACATATTAGAATGCTAATCTTGCAAATGTTCAACTGGAAAATATATTTCCAGCTGTGAAGCTTTTTCTGCTATTGAAAAGGGACCCAGCACTGATTAATTTATGTAAAGTGCATATCCACAGTTACTCCAGAGTTGTTTGCACCCTTACCAATGACACATGCCATTTCTGTCATGCCACATTACCATGTCACTATAGAAGATAAGTCTCCCTGCAGAGCACTTTACTTTGTGCTATATGAAACTTGGCCATAGTATCAAAACGTCATATGTTTTCTTAAATAGGTCTCGACATTTGTAATGCACAGCCAACCTATCACCAGGACAAAATCGACCAGTTTTGCTTTTATTTTATTCCCGCTTGTCACAGGGTCCTTCTCCAGTATCACACAATCAACAGAGCAAGAGATGAGTGAACAATCCAAAGAGCATTTATTCCAAGCAAAATCAGACGGTCCATAAAAAAAATCCACCACACGGAGGATAAAATCATCCAGTAATGGGATAAATGTTCTGGGGATCAGTCAAAATACTCCAGCAGTCCTTTTCCAGGGAAATCAGGGTTTCTCAATGGCTCTCTGGGGTGCTGTTTGTAGCTGCAGCTTCTCCCCCAGAGGATGAATCTTCCTGCTTCTCTCTTGAAGTTCTCAGACAGACTGAATAATCCCCCAGGTAAGCAGAGAGTTTGGGTGGAGTCCAGGCCCCCTCACCCACTCCTAGGCACAGAAGCACTGCAGGGGGTTATTAACCTGCAGACAGGAAAAATAATACGTAGAATGGACAGAGCAACACTCCTAAAATACGAACCTACACAACATGATAAACAACCCACCATATTCCACCATCACACCGCTGTTCCCCTAAGTAATACAGTTAAGGGTGCTTTACACACTGCAACATTGCTAACGATATATCGTCGGGGTAACGTTGGTTAGTGACGCTCATCCGGCGCTGTTAGCGACATCATATCGTGTGACACCAAGGAGCAACGATCAACGATCGCAAAAGCATCAAAAATTGCTGATCATTGACACGTCACTCCTTTTCATAATATCGTTGCTGCTGCAGTTACGATGTTGTTCGTCGTTCCTGTGGCCGCACACATCGCTATGTGTGACGCCGCAGGAACGACGAACATCTCCTTACCTGCGTCCACCGGCAATGAGGAAGGAAAGAGGTGGGCGGCATGTTCCGGCTGCTCATCTCCGCCCCTCCTCTGCTATTGGACGGCTGCCGTTTGGCATCGCTGTGACACCGCATGAACCACCCCCTTAGAAAGGAGGCGGATCTCCGGCCACAGCGACGTCGCAGGGAAGGTAAGTCCGTGTGATGGGTGTCAGCGATGTTGTGCAAAACGGGCAGTGATTTGCCCGTGACGCACAACCGAGGGGGGCGGGTACACTCGCTAGCGATATCGGTACCGATATCACAGCGTGTAAAGTACCCTTAACTGTAAAAGTCGGGATCCAGTTGGAATCCCTAGTACCTGTGCACTGATCCCGGGACTAGAGTTTTCAGGGAACTCCGGGTAACTATCCGGATCCGGCCAACCGGGTAATTAAAAAAAAAAAAAAAGGAAATAGGAATAAAGCAGGCGCATTATACTTTCAGTCTACGGCCAAAAATGTTTAAAACATTTTGAAAAAAATATATAATAATAATAATAATACACCCTCTTCATCTGCATATCCCCCACACACAGCCCCTGTGTATAATATCCTCAAACCTACACTGTCCCTCTGTATTATATCCCCCCTCACACTACCCCTCTGTATAATATCCCCCATACCCACTGCCTCTTTGTATAATAAGCCTTCACACTGCCACTGTGTATAATATCCCCACACACTGCGCCTTTGTATAATATTCTGACTCGCCCCAGGGCTATGCGGTACTCGGTCCCGGGCCCTATATAATTACAGGGACAGTTCACTGGGTAGCCGTAGCCCATTTCCGTGACCCTGGGGGTCGCTTGAAAGGGGGTTATTTACAGGGGAGATGAAATAAAAGTTTTCGTAGTGACGCCATTTGCGGGTTGCGACTATTTAAGTGGAGCTGCACAGTTCTCACTACTGGGGCTGGTGTTGGTGGTAGCCTGGATGTTGAGCCCTCCGGACGTAGTAGGGCCAGGCTCCAGGGAATAGATGATGTTGTTGGGCGCGGAAAGAAGGTAGGCCACACACGGGATTGCAGTGTAACTGGTTGCTTTACTCACAGCATTGGTATGGCTGGTAACCCGAGGAAGGCTGGTCCTCACCGCTGGTCCCCTTAGTGCCAGTGCCGGTTTGTTAACCTGGCACTTCTTTCCACTGCACCTGTCCCTGGTTAGTGGGCCCCCGTGGCCTGAAGCGTCTGGGGATTCCCTCCTGGTTCTCGTTTAGTCTTAGTCCGTATAAAAGGTAGCTTGAACCCTGTGGGGATGGTTTCTCTGGTCCTGTTCCCCAGTTCCCGGTTCTCCCGCTGCTTCCGTGTCCCAAACTTTACAGTCAGTGAGGTCCTGGATGGTCCCTTCACTGTGCAGATTTTATCAGGTCTGCCTGGAGCGTTTACCTGACCTAGGATTCTGTACCCCGTTGGTGCTATGGTTCCGAGAGTACTCCACCGTACTCCACCAGCAACCACACGCCTGGGCCCTCAGGTCACCGTTACACTCTCCTGTCAGTGCAATTACGTCCGTCTCCTCTCACTTCCATTTACTGACTGTCTGACCCCTACCTACTGTTTGTCGTCTAGTGGACTGGATCGGCTCCACCCCTAGGTAGCCATCCATTAGGTCCAACCCTAGTCTGTCACCAGTCTGTGGGAATGGGAAAAACAGGGATTAAAATGAATGTTTTGCTGTTACCAGCACTGGTCTTCTGGGTCCCTGGGGGTAGGCCCTGCATCTTTCACAGGATGCAGTACCTTATAGCTCCTGATGGGTTCAGGGGCGCTACAATTCCCACACACATACTGCCCTACTGTAAAATATCACCCACACACACTGCCCCTATGTATAATATCCCCCACACACTGCCTCTCATTAAAATATCCACACACTTCCCCTCTGTATAATATCCCTCCACACACACTGCCCTTCTGTATAATATGCTTCCTACACACTGCCCCTTTGTGTAATATCATCACACACTGCCCATCTGTATAATATCCCCCACATATATTGCTCCTCTGTATAATAAGCCTCCCACACACTGCCCCTTTGTATAATATCTAACATGCTATGTGGGCCGGCTAGCTAAGGGGAGAAACGCCCTTGGGACTAGTCCCCGCTCTCATTAGCATAAGATAAAAGATCTTTAGAAATACTTTTTCTAAAAATCTCTTTATCTATACTAGTGTATACAGGGATGGTTAGGCAAGGATTAGCAATATGCACCCAGAACTGGTTCTGGGTGCATTTTACATCTGACAAGTTCCCTTTAAAAATAAATAACAAACAAACAACCAACACAACACAGAGTTAAAATGATTAAATAGTAATAGAGCGATCAGAGGAAAGAGCTATATTTTAGGGCCTCATTCAAACCTTATGGATGTAACGTGCGGAGAGTCCATATCCATCTTGTTTCTTTTTGTGCAAAGGCCTAAGGATGATTACCCCAACGGAGGTCAGTGTGAATACAATCAATACATTAACCCGAAAGCCCAAGGGATCACAATCATGATGGAATTGAAGTGCTTCGGGAGGGTCTTGAGTTGTTCCTGTTCTCCTCATTGGCTGCTGCCAAAATATCTCTCACGTGCTCCTTTACTCTTAAGGGTACTTTACACACTGCGACATCGCTACCGATATATCGTCGGGGTCAGGTCGTTAGTGACGCACATCCGGCGCCGGTAGCGACATCGCAGCGTGTGACACAAATGAGCGACGATCAACGAGCACAAAAACATGAAAAATCATTGCCACCGGTACGATGTTGTTCGTTGTTCCTGTGGCAGCACACATCGCTATGTGTGACACCGCGGGAACAACAAACATCTCCTTACCTGCGTCCACCGGCAATGCGGAAGGAAGGAGGTGGGCGGGATGTTACGTCCCGCTCCTCTCCGCCCCTCCGCTTCTATTGGCCGGCCGCTTAATGACGTCGCTGTGACGTCGCGGTGACGCCGAACGCACCTCCCCCTTGAGGGAGGGATTGTTCGGCAGTCACAGTGACGTTGCTGAAAAGGTATGTGCGTGTGACGATGCCGTAGCGACAATGTTCGCTACGGCAGCGATCACCACATATCTGTCACGCTCCCCGGGTCCCCTGCCTTGCTTCCCGGCTCACCTGCCACGCTCCCCGGCTTCCCTGCCTCGCTCCCCGGCTCCTCTGTCAGGCGTCCCCCGCTCCACAGCCTCCAGCCCCCATCATCTGCGGTCCCCAGGCGGCTCGGCCTCCGCTCCCGGCGCCCGTCGGCAGCACTGCTCCAGGCCGGCTCTCCTGCCTCCTGTTCACCGCTCCCTGCCCTGGCTTCTGGCACCTGGGCCTCGCGCATGCGCATTAGGGCGCGCGCGCGGTCATTGACCCTTTCTTAAAGGGCCAGTGTCCTCCAACAGGGTATTGAAGGATCAGGTACTGGGTATATAGGGGGATCCTTTCCAAGTGGGCGGGGCCTGTTCTTCGTGTTTTCTAAGCTAGGAGTCAGGTCTCCTTGTGTCTGTGATATACTCAACTATCTCTCTCCTAGAGCCGCTCCTGCCTCGCCAACCGGTCCTGACGATACCCGAACCTCGAACGGTGACGGCCTGCCATCCCGTCAGTTCCTGCCATCTCCGATCCCTGTGGTGACCCGTCTTCTCGCTCAATTGGTTCCGAACTCTGCCTGACGACATCTCGGCCTCCGAACCTGAGCTCCGTCATCCGGACTACCATCAGAGACCCCATGGTCCCAGGGACTTCTTTACTCCACTCCTCTAAACGGACTGTCCTGCTAGTGCTCCGGCTACCGGGCACCTTGCCCTCGGTGAGGTGTTCAGCCCAGTGGATCCACCTCCTGGGTCTGCCCGTCCACCTGGCCCTAACAGTAAGAACAGGCCATGGATCCCGCCGAAGCACTAGCGGCCTTGCAGCAGGAACTCACACGCCAGCGCGAGACCCAGACCCGCATGCTGAACTTCATGTCTTCTGTGGATACCCGCCTGAACACGCTACAAGCGACGGCCACATCCTTGGCATCTCAGGTTTCCACTGTACAATCCACGGCCACAGCTCCCGTGGCAGCCTCCTCGGATGCTTCCAGGCTTCGTTTGGCCTCACCTCCCCGGTACGCCGGAGATCCCAAGACCTGCAGGGGATTCCTAAACCAGTGCTCCCTTCATTTCAAGCTGCTTCCGCACTTGTTTGCCTCCGACCAAGCCAAGGTGGCATTTGTGATGTCCCATCTAGAGGGTGAGGCACTGGCCTGGATGAACCCCTTGTGGGAAAAGGAGGACCCTGTGACTACCAGCATCCAGGACTTCCTGCAGGCATTCAGGAACACCTTTGACGAACCTGGACGTGCCGCTGCTTCCGCCTCGTCACTCCTCAGGCTACGTCAGGGGACTACGACGGTAGGGCAGTATGCCATCCGCTTCCGCACTTTGGCCTCAGAATTGGGGTGGAACAATGAAGCCCTCACCGCCGCCTTCTGGGAAAGACTCTCCAGCCGTATAAAGGACGAGCTGGCAGGCCGCGATGTTCCTTCTACCCTGGATGCCCTGATCGCAGTAGCCACCCGCGTGGACCTCAGATTCCAGGAACGATCCAAAAAGGTGTCCCGTGAGAGACGTCCGATACGGCATTCCTCTCCTCCGCAGAAGCCCGCCGTACTTCAGTCAGCGTCATCTGGTGTCTCTGTCCATGAGCCTATGCAGATTGACCGTTTGCGGCAGTCCGAACAACGCCGAGCAGAACGGCTCGCTAAGGGCCTCTGCTTCTACTGCGGAGAGGGCACACATCTTCTACGCTCCTGTCCAGAAAGGCCGGGAAACTCCAAAGCCTAGGGTTGGTATGAGAGGCCACCCTAGGTGCTGGGACTCTCTCAGACCCAGTTACGTGGACTGTTCAAGTGACAACGGGAGAGACGCGGTTCACGGCCGAGGCGTATCTCGATTCCGGGGCAGCAGGCAATTTCATCCAGCAGGCCACGGTGGACAAGTACCAGGTGCCTGTTACTCCACTCGACAAACCCCTCATAATTGCCTCTGTAGATGGGAGACTCCTCTCTGACACCATCTCGTGGATCACCAAGCCGGTGGAACTACGTATCGGTGCCCTGCACACCGAGAACATCGCTCTCTACGTCCTCCCACACATGTCTCATCAAATCCTGCTGGGACTCCCCTGGTTACGGACACACGAACCGTCAGTCAGCTGGGGCACTGGTGAAATCACCCGATGGGGCTCCTCTTGCCACGAGAATTGTCTGAAGACTATACAGCCCATCCGACGACCTCCGGTTCCGGAGTCCCTACCGGGACTGCCCTCGGCCTATTGGTCCTTCGCGGACGTCTTTGATAAAAAGGAATCAGAGGTACTTCCGCCACATCGTCCTTATGACTGTGCCATCGACCTACTCCCGGGAACTACACCACCTCGAGGATGGATATATCCGCTGTCTCCTGCTGAAACAAGGGCCATGTCTGCCTACATCACGGAGAACCTGGCAAGGGGATTCATTCGGAGGTCCTCCTCTCCCGCGGGAGCAGGCTTCTTCTTCATTAAGAAGAAAGAGGGTGATCTACGCCCATGCATTGACTACCGGGGATTGAACCAAATCACCGTGAAAAATAAATACCCCCTGCCGCTCATCCCCGAATTGTTTGATCGGCTTAGAGGAGCTCGTGTGTTTATTAAGTTGGATCTTCGGGGTGCCTACAATCTGGTCCGCATCCGCTCTGGGGACGAATGGAAGACCGCATTTAATACTCGCGATGGGCACTATGAATACTGTGTGATGCCCTTCGGCCTGTGTAATGCACCAGCAGTCTTTCAGGAATTGGTGAACGACGTGTTCCGGGACCTTCTCTACGTCTGTGTGGTGGTGTATCTGGATGACATCCTGGTCTTCTCTCCGGACCTCCAGACCCACAGAGAGAACGTGCAGCTGGTTCTACAAAGACTGAGAGAGAATCGTCTGTACGCGAAGTATGAGAAGTGTGTCTTTGAGCAGTCTTCTCTCCCCTTCCTGGGGTACATCATCTCTGATACCGGACTGCAGATGGATCCAAAGAAGGTCTCCTCCATTCTCAACTGGCCTCCTCCTTCTGGACTGAAGGCAATCCAACGTTTCCTGGGATTCGCCAACTACTACCGCCAGTTCATCCCTCACTTCTCGGCTCTGACTGCTCCTCTCTCCGCTTTGACCAAGAAAGAGGCTAATCCAAAGGACTGGTCACCTGCGGCCGACGCCGCGTTTGGCTCGCTGAAGCGGGCATTTGCCTCCTCTCCTGTACTTCACCGTCCGGAGTTAAACCGCCAGTTCACCTTGGAGGTGGATGCCTCCTCCTCAGGAGCCGGAGCAGTGCTCATGCAGAAATCCTCCTCCGGGAAGATGGTGACTTGCGGATTCTTCTCCAAGAGCTTCTCAGCGCCTGAACGCAACTACACCATCGGTGACCGAGAGCTCTTGGCAGTCAAACTGGCTCTGGAGGAATGGCGCTACCTTCTGGAAGGAGCAGTGTACCCCGTTATCATCTACACGGACCACAAGAACCTGGAATACCTGCGGTCTGCTCAGCGACTGAACCCACGGCAAGCCAGGTGGTCCTTATTCTTTGCCAGGTTTGATTTCCAGCTCCATTTCCGACCCGCGGACAAGAATGTACGCGCTGATGCCTTGTCCAGGTCTTTCATGCCCATAGAGCAGGAGGAGGAGACTACCCAACCCATCATCTGTCCTAGCAAAATCATTCCGGTGGCCCCTGTCACCCTGGCCCAGATACCGCCCGGGAAGACCTATGTCTCTGAGACTGACAGGCAAAAAGTGTTACACTGGGGTCATGCCTCGAAAACAGCCGGTCATGCTGGTCAGAAGAGAACATGGGGTGCGATTGTACGCCATTACTGGTGGCCATCCCTTCGCACGGACGTCGCTGCTTTTGTCTCTGCCTGCTCCTCTTGTGCCAGGAACAAGACGCCCAAACACCTGCCATATGGCCGTCTTCTGCCTCTGCCGATACCTTCAGTTCCGTGGCAACACATAGCGATGGACTTTATTACAGACTTGCCATTGTCCTCCGGACACACAGTCATATGGGTCGTGGTGGATCGATTCTCTAAAATGGCCCATTTCGTCCCTATGGCTGGATTGCCCTCTGCTCAGGAACTCGCGGACGCCTACATACATCACATCTTCCGCTTGCATGGCTTTCCATCTCACATCGTATCCGATAGAGGAACTCAGTTCACCTCCCGCTTCTGGAGGGCTCTCTGCAACCATCTGGGAGTGACTCTGGACTTTTCATCTGCATACCATCCTCAGTCTAATGGCCAAGTGGAGAGGGTCAACCAAATATTGACCTCTTTCTTACGTCACTATGTCAACGCCCATCACGACGACTGGTCCACGCTTCTTCCTTGGGCTGAATTCTCCCATAACCACCACGTCAGTGAGTCGTCCTCCAGCTCTCCCTTCCATGTCGTTTACGGACTTCAGCCCTCCGTCCCATTGCCTGTATCCCCTTCTTCGGATGTCCCTGCTGCTGATACTGTAGCCCGTGACTTTGCAACCATTTGGGACTCTGTCAAGGCGTCCCTTGGGCGTGCTTCCCTGCGGATGAAAAGACACGCAGACAAGAGACGTCTGGACCCTCCGTGTTTCTCTCCTGGTGATCTAGTCTGGCTTGCATCCAAGTACGTCCGATTGAAGATACCATCCTACAAGCTGGGTCCTCGCTACATCGGGCCGTTTAAAGTCCTCAACAAGATCAATGAGGTCTCCTACAAGCTACAGCTCCCGGCCACGATGAGGATACCCAACTCATTCCACGTCTCCCTGCTCAAGCCGGTTGTCCTGGGTCCCTTCTCCGCTGCTGCCAGTTCGGCTCCTCCACCTATTGCCGATGACGACATCTATGCGGTAAGGGATATCGTGGCCATGAAGACCGTACGGGGTCGACAGTTCTTCCTGGTGGACTGGGCAGGGTATGGTCCTGAGGATAGGTCCTGGGAGCCCCGGGAGAATGTGGGTACTCCGCTGATCCGTGCCTTCCTGTCCCGGTTGCGGGGAGGGGGGCGTGGGGGGGGGGGTACTGTCACGCTCCCCGGGTCCCCTGTGCTGCCCCCCGGCTCACCTGTCACGCTCCCCGCTCTCCAGCACCCCTTGCCAGCGCGTCCCCAGCGTCCTGGTCCCCGCACCCGGCGTCCGTCGGCTTCACAGCCCCATCCTGGCCCTGCTGCTTCCTCCTCGCAGCTTCCTGCTCTGGCTTCTGGCACTCGGGCAGCGCGCATGCGCATTAGGGCGCGCGCGCGGTCATTGACCCTTTCTTAAAGGGCCAGCGTCCATTAACAGGAAATGATGCAAAACAGGTACAGGGTATAAAGGGGGTTTATGTCCAAGGGGGCGGGGCCTGATCTTCGTGTTTCTTAAGCTAGGAGTCAGGTCTCCTGGTGTATATGTGTATATACTCACCTATCTCTCTTGTAGAGCCGTGCCTGCCTCGCCATCCGGTCCAGACCGAATCCCGAACCCCGAACGCAGTCCATCTGCCATCCTGACAGTCCGTACCATCTCGGATCCCTGCGGTGACCTGTCATCTCGCTCCAAAGGTTCCGGACCCCGCCTGACATCTTCTCGGCTTCCGAACCTGAGCTGCGTCACCCGGACTACCACCAGTGACTCCGTAGTCCCAGGGACTTCTCCGTTATACTCCTGTGCACAGACTGTTCTGCTGCCTATAGTGCTCCAGCTACCGGACCCCTTACCCCCATCTAGGAGTTCGGCCCAGTGGATCCACCTCCTGGGTCTGCCCGTCCACCTGGCCCTGACAGTATTGCTTTACTAACCGAACTATTGATTTAGAGCGAGTTATTAGGTTGCCCTACCTTAATGGCTATACAGTTGCCGACCCTTTAAAAGCAACTCTATGGGAGGCATGGTTTTAATTGTTTACCCTTTGTTGACCCTTTGTGCAAAAACTGTGGACACAGACACCCATTTTCTGTTTTACTTCTAGAGAGCCTAAGGGGTACTTTACACGTTGCGACATCGCTACCACTATATCGTCGGGGTCACATTGTTAGTGACGCACATCCGGAGCCGGTAGCGACATCGCAACGTGTAAATCCTAGGTGGAACAATGAACGAGCACAGAAGCGTACAATCTCGCTTATCTGTGTAACGTCGTTCATTTCCATAATGTCAGATCGACCGCAGGTACGATGTTGTTTGTCATTCCTGCAGCTCCACACATCGCTGTGTGTGTGTGTGTGTGACACCCTGGACTAGTCAGGTCGTCCCAGGTAGTCACACACACACATACACCCCCTCCCCGAGTAGGTGACAGCAGCCAACCAAGAAACCCTTGTCACCACCCTCCAGGTTGGATGTCCACACCAGGGGGTGGAGCCAGGCGGTTGGCTTCTGGGAGAAGCTGCAGCCGGCTGCGGGCCCCGTTCATCACCCCGTTTGGTTTACCAGAGACTCCAGTGTATTGTGTCATAGTGAGTACACCAGTGCCTTCGGGCCGCGCCTCAGCACCTCCCTCGGGGCCCCGGGATCATCTCTCCCCTACCCACGGAGGGGTCGACACCAAGCTGCGCAACACCGTCCCTGGGAGGCCTGGTTAACGACAGCGGTGGTGTCCATCTATTCACCACAACCCGTGGGTGGCGTCACGAACTTACATCGCCCACTTACAAACCACCGCGGCCCCGGCCGTGGAACTACCCGTCAAGTCCCTGCGTGTAGCGCCAACTCCCTTGCAGAGCGACGTGACCCCCGGGTCCGTGAAAGGCTCGAGCCACCACCCACCATACGAGCACGGATCCGAGCGGCTCAGCGGTCGCAGCCGAGCTCTTGGCGCGGTACAGAAGCCGCAGGAGCGACAAACATCTCCTTTCCTGCATCCCGACAGCAATGCGGAAGGGAGAAGGTGGGCGGGATGTTATGTCCCACTCATCTCCGCCCCTCCGCTTCTATTGGCCGGCCGCTTAGTGACGTCGCAGTGATGTCGCTGTGACGCCGAACGCACCTCCCCCTTGAAGGAGGGATTGTTCGGCAGTCACAGCGATGTCGCCGAGCAGGTATGTGCATGTAAAGCTGCCGTAGCGATAATGTTCGCTACAGCAGCAATCAACATATATCGCATGTGCGACGGGGGCGGGTGCTATCACGCTGGACATCGCTAGCCGATGCTACTGATGTCGCAGCGTGTAAAGTACCCCTTAGTTTGTTTGGGGAACAAATCTCGTGAAGTGGGAAACTTGATTTTTAGGCTATGTGCCCACTGGACAACGTACCCACGGACTTTTCGGCAGGTTTGTCCGCAGATTTACCGCAGCTCCTCCCCGGAATCTGCAGCTATCCATTGCTGCGGTATATGTGCGCAGTTGTTGCGGTACACCAGCGGGACAAGTGCGGAAATACCTGCGGAATTCGCGCCCTGTATCTCCTTAGTGGAGGAGCGGGAATTCTGCAGATATTTCGGCATGAATAATTGACATGCAGTTCCGTGCGGCTGCAGGACATCCGCATCATATTCCGCAGCCGCACATACCGCACCATTGATACAGCACTCCCCAAATCCCATAGGATAACATGGGGAGTGTCTGTACTTGTGCAAACCTGCTGATTTATCTAGAAAATCCCGATAAATCCGCAGGTTTTCCGCGGCCTAATCCGCGGTTACGTTGTCCCGTGGGCACATATCTTAATGTTCTCAGTATTTTTATTCTAGTGTTAAAGTTGGGCCGTGCAACATGTGCTGCCCCAGCAGCGGATTGAACCGCTCGGATCCGGGAGTAGTGCCCGTTCGTGGTTCGAGGGTCTCCGGACCCGGGGCTTAGGGGCCACACTCTAAAGTAAAAGGGGAATATTTACAGGGGAGTTATAGTTTGTGACGTCACCCGTGGTGTGCGGTAACTAGGAGTACCGCCGTTGCCGTTGGGAGTACCCGGGGTGATGGAATGGCGCTGCAAGGTGTCTTTACCCTCCACGGGTAGGGGTATGCCCGGGACTCTGGAAGATGATACTGGGTGCTGTGATGGGGAGATCACTCATGTACTCACTCAGCCAGTAAGCAGACGCTGACAGCCGGGTAAACCAAGTCTCTAGGTGCCGCTGCCGCTCAAAGGGGAGCTCGTCCGGGTCCTGCTGTCTCCTGCAGCGCTGCCTGATGATCTGTGACCTGCCTCCTGGCACAAAGTTTAAATTCACCGTAGTGGCCCGGTAGTCTGGAACTTGCCGGGAACCTTGCCTCAATCCCCTGCGACCAGGTGTCCGACTCCTCTAGGTCCAGACCACCGTCTGCAAACTAGACACTTCTCTTGGGAGCCACCGCTCCCTGCTTCCTCCACTTCACAACTCTCCTCTACACACCTCTACTCAACTCTGACACATCTCACCTCCCCTTCCTGACCCCTAGGTGGGCGGCCCTATTCCGCTCAAGCCACCCACTGGTGTGTCTGGTGGGTGTGGTGCAGGGTGTATCTAGGATTTGATTTGCTGTTGGACGCAGCACTGCAACATGAGGACCAAGAACCATGAGGGAGTTGAATACTGCACTAAAGGAGAAAGAGCGTGCAGTACCCTTTGATGACCTAATAGTCCAGGGGCGTCATACAATATTTCACTCAAATCAGGTGAGAACTGTCATTTTGTATTCAATGGGCTCCACACACAGATTTTCTGCTTTATATATACAGTAGATTTATTAAATTGCACAAGCCTAATCAACTGTAGAATAAAGGCAATAAAGGGTACACGTCTGTAATATGTAGGGGGGTTGTGACCATTATAAGAGATCCTGCTGATAAGCCTTCGGCTTTGTAAACTTTTTTGTTTCTATGGTAGCGAATGTTACATCACATATTATGTGTCTAAGATATGTTTTCAAAATGTTGTGTTTGTTGCTTATGGCAACTGCGTTCTACAAACACGGGAAAATAAACTGGCGGAGTCTAATGCGATATTCACATCAACTGAGAGCAGAGGAGGGATAAAATTCTTGTTTATGCAAGGAAAGTCCGAGAAGGATATTCATGGTGGTATGTTCCAGACATTGGGGGATCAATGCCCTTCATATTCTACAGTTAAGAACTGGGTTGCTAAATTTAAAAAGGGCCACTTCAGCACTAATGATGAGGAACGTCCTGGACAACAGAGAGTGGTTGTTGTTCCGGAGATCGTCGATGCTGCTCACAACCTCATAGTGGAAAATCGACGAATTTCAGTTAAACCAATAGCAAACATCATGGGGATTTCCCGTGAACGTGTTTGTATCATTATGAACTTCCTGGATGGACTGGTCACTATGGATGAGACCTGGATTTAGTTGTATGACCCTGAAAACAAGGAGCAGTTAAAAGAGTGGAGGCACAGTGGTTCTCCTCGTCCAAAGAAGTTCAGGGTACAAAAATCAACCACTAAGGTGATGATGTGCCACCCCTACGTCAGTAGCAGCCGGGCTGCTCGGATCTGGTTCCGCAGTGACTCGAGGGACGTATTTGTTCGGGGATTGCTGTAGTTACTTCGTGACGCCACCCACGGTGTGTGGTAAGATATGGTACCACCGCTGCTGTTGGTGAGCACCCGGGGGTCGATGGGATAGCAGCTGGATGTTAACCCCTCTGTGGGTAGGGATGGATGCCCCGGGGGCTCAGTGTCCAGAACACAGGGAGTGATGTAGGCCGGAGGTGGAATGCCGGACCGGGGAGTGTTGGTGTACTCACTGTGGAAGAATTGCACACAAGTCCATTGGTAAACCAAGGTGTCAGTGGCTGGCTGCCGCGTCCGGGTGTACTCGGATCCAACACCCGGCTGGTGTACCGATGTTCCTTCCTCTGGCACTCTGTAATTTTCTTCACTTTTGAACGACTCCGTCTGGAACGGGAGAACTCCACTCCCGGTATGTTCTGGTTGGGAGATGTGCCCGCAAAAACTGACCCTTGGGATTTCAGTGGGTGTTTGCAGATACCCTATCCCCCGCAGTGGGCTGCCGTTTCGCTCTATCTGGGCTAAACTTCTGGAGCTAGGCTTGAAACCTGCTCCCGGCCTGGTGAATTAGGGAAGGGGCTTGCAACCGTCTTCTATCTAGGGTCCAGGTACCCCATCTGTGCACGGTTTCCGGACCGGATCTCCGCTGTCGGTACCAGCGGGCTCCAACCCTGTCCCGGTCCACTCTGGATCTCCCGTGACCGTATTCCCGTCGCCTTTGGACATGGTCCACTGCTTGCCACCTAGCCAGTAGACCAGGGACACTACCCTATCTACTCTCCACTAGGCTCAGCTTTCCTCTGACAGTCTGTCACTGTCACTACTCTCCACCTCAACTCCAAACTCAATCTAACTTTTTCCTGCCCCCGGATCCTCAAGACCCGTAGGTGGGCGCTCCCAATCTGCCTGGTCCTGCCCACTGGTGTGTCCTTCTTACCCTGGGGGGGTGGCTAGAATTTTGTGGCTGATGGAACATTGTATGGGAAGGTGTTATATAGGGTGTTGTACACTTCTGTGACCACCTGGCGGTGCCAGGGTGTCACAATGGCGTCTGTGTTCTGGGATAAGGAGGGTGTCCTGCTAGTGGACTACCTTCAAAAGGGCTCCACCATTAATGCAAAGTATTACATTGAACTTCTGGACCAATTGAAAGCAGCTCTGAAGGCCAAAAGGAGCGGCAAGCTGTCTAAAGAAATCTTGTTCCTACAAGACAACGCCTCTGCTCACACTGCACAAGCGACCACGGCAAAACTGGCAGAGCTGGGCTTCCAGCTGGTTGACCACCCACCTTATTCACCAGATCTAGCTCCCTCCAACTATCATCTGTTTCCAAACGTGAAGAAACATCTCAAGGGTACTAAATTTCACACCATTTTTATGCCATGGCTGCTATGGATGCCTGGTTTGAAGCACAACTGAAATCCTTCTTTTTGCTAGGCTTACAACACTCGTCTCACTTTTCAAGATGAGAATCAGAGCGCTTTTATATATGCAGATGTGAGCGAACCATAGAGTTTTGGATAACTAGAGGAGGAAGACCTGTGAAAACTCAGACTTCAAGGCTGGATTTCAGAAAGGCAGATTTTAAGGGACTCAGAAAGAGGATAACAGGGATTCAGTGGCCTTATGTCCTTAAAAGGGTGGTTCACCCATATTTTTTTGGTCTAGATCGATATTATATTGAGAAACAATGTTTCTCTCAAATACCTTATGTTGGCAATACTGCCTGTGAGAGGCGCTATTGCAGACTGCTGTTCCCCACTCTGTGACCCCCGGGCTCCGTGACCTCGGGGATCCGGTGACATCACGTCAAGTTCTGGACACGTCACATCCCTGCGGCCGGCCCCAGTCTTCCTGACTCACTGAGCTGTGGGCGGTGTTTCACCGCTTGTCACAGCACAGCATGTCTCCTATTGCAGCACTTTGCTGTGAGGTAGGAGGGAGCTGATGGGCTGTGATGAGTGGTGAAACACCGCCCATAGCCCATCACTCACGGACACTGCGTCCGACTGTGGTGTCAGGAACTTCACATGACGTCACCGGATCCCCGAGGTCACGGAGCCCAGGGGGGTCACGGAGCGGGAACCATCGGTCTGCAATAGCACCTCTCACAGGCACTATTGCCTACATAAGGTTTTTGAGAGAAACATTATTTCTCAATATAATATCGATCTAGACAATAAAAAATATGGGTTAACCAACCCATTAAGGGCAGATATGTCCAGGAAGGATGGGACATCTTGAAAAATGAGATTCTCAAATCGCAATCGTTAACAATCCCTAAAAGAGGGAAGAATAAGAAACATTTAAGGAAATCAGGATGGATGAACACAGAACTTAAACACACGCTAAAAAGGAAGAAAGAAATGTTTATTAAATGGAAAGAGGGAGGCATATCTAAAGAGAAATATAACACCGTCTGCAAAACCTGCAGGGCATACATCCGATTAGCCAAAGCTGATAATGAAATAAGGCTTGCAAGAGATGTAAAAAGCAATAAAAAAGGATTTTGGAGTTATGTCAAACTAAAAGAAAAGTCAAAGATGTTATAGGAATTTTACAGGATGAAAATGGTGACGCTGTAAGGCCGAACTTTTAAATTGTTATTTTGCATCTGTTTTCTCTCAAAAAGTAAATGTAAAATCAACTGATCTGCACCGTTCTATTATAGGATTAGAAGAATCCAGGCCATCGAAAAACAAAGAGATAGTGAGGGAATACTTAGCTAACATTAATGAATTCAAGTCCCCAGGTCCAGATGAATTATACCCCAGAGTACTGAAGGAGATAGCAGATGAAATATTAAAACCACTCTTCATATTTTTTGAAAATTCTTGGAGAACAGGAGAAGTTCCAGAAGACTGGAGAAGAGCAAATGTTGTCCCTATCTTCAAAAAGGGGAAGAAGGTGGACCCAGGGAACTACAGGCCTGTGAGCCTGACGTCCATACCAGGAAAGATCTTTGAACAAATTATTAAACAACATTTATGCAAGTGTACCGCCCCGTGCTCGGCAGCCGAGCTGCTCGGATCCGGACCTTCAGTGGGTGGCTCGAGGGTCTCTGGACCCGGGGGTCCTGCGGTCACTCAAATCAAAAGGGGGTTTGTGGTTTGGGGACATAGGTGTACGGCCAGAGCCGTGTTAAGTTTGTGATGCCACCCACGGGATGTGGTGAAGGTGGACACCACCACTGCAGTTACGGGGCACCCGGGGGAGATGTTTGACAGCAAGTTGTTAACCCCTCCGTGGGCAGGGATGGTGGCCCCAGGACCCGTTGGGGGAGTTCTTGGCGGTGCAGGGAGATGGGCGGCCGGAAGGCACTGATGTACTCACTATTAGTAAACACACGAGTCTCTGGTAAACCAAAGTGATGGTGGCCGGTGCCCGCAGCCGGCTGCAGTCTGGTCCCCCACCCGGCTGGTGGTCTCTGTATTTCTCCTGCACCTGTTTGTGATGATGGACTACCTGCGCTTGCAACTTCAGGAGTCTGCTCCCGGCTTGTGGTTGCCTGAGGAGCCCTTTGCCCGCAGACACTGGCCCGTGGGATCTCTGAGCCGTGGCGGTGGCTGCTTATCCCACTCGTTGGGCTGTTGCCTTCAATCGGGACTTTGGGTGGGACAGGACCTCTAGTCCTGGCTGCAATCAGTTAATTAGCTAGCCCCCAGTAGCTTCTGGACCTAGCTTCAGGGTCTGAGTACCCCCCTTTGTGCTCCGGTTTCCGAGTCGGTTCCCCGGGTCTTTACCGGCGGGCTACAACCCTGTCCCGGTCCACCTCGGTTCCACCGAGCCGTCTTCCCGGCTCCTGCAGACAGAGGCCTCCGTCTGCCTCCTAGTCTGAGGTATCAGTGCTCCTACCCTGGCACCTGCTCAACTTGGTTTCTCGCCTTCGCTAGAGCTGCACACAGCTCCAGCCCACACACCTCTCCAACTTGAACTCTAGACTTGTTCTGTTTACTTTCCTGCCTCAGGCTGTCTAAACTCCTCGGTGGGCGTCTTCCAACCGCCTGGTTCCGCCCCCTGGTGTCTCCATCAAGCTCTGAGGGGGGTGACTAGGGTTTATGTGTTTGGCTGTATGTGCATATGGGGGACAGGTGTAATGCGGGGCCCTATCTGTGACTACCTGACTGGCCAGGGCGTCACACAAGTAGCTGGATGAGAATGAAGTGATTAACCAGAGCCAGCATGGGTCTGTAACTAATAAGTCATGTCAGACTAACTTAATTTCCTTCTATGACAAAATCACTGACTGGGTGGATCAGGGAAATGCATTATATATAGTATATCTTGACTTCACCAAAGCATTTGACAAAGTATCTCATACAATCCTTATTGAAAAAATGACCAAGTGTGGAATATATAAGGCAACCGTAACTGGCTTAGTGATCGGAGTCAAAGAGTGGTCATAAATGGCTGCACATCCAGTTGGAAGACTGTCTCAAGTGGGGTACCACAGGACTCTGTCCTGGACCCCGTGTTGTTCAACATCTTTATCAATGATTTAGATCAAGGTATTAAGGGTAAACTTATTAAATTTGCTAATGACACAAAGCTAGGAGGAATAGCTAATACTAGAGAAGAGACAGAGAGGATTCAACAAGATCTAAACAGGCTGGAACAATGGGCAGCAACTAATAGAATGGTTTTTAACAGGGAGAAATGCAAATTCATACATCTTGGCAAGAACAATGCAAAGAGCATATACAGCATGGGAGGAATAGAGCTATCCAAAAGCATGTGTGAAAAAGACTTAGGTATACTAATAGATCACAGACTGAACATGAGTCAACAGTGTGACGCAGCAGCAAAAAAGGCAAACACCATTCTAGGATGTATTAACAGAAGCATACTGTCTAGATCATGTGAAGTCATTATCCCCCTTTACTCCTCTTTGGTAAGACCTCATCTGAAATATTGTGTCCAGTTCTGGGCACCACATTTTAAAAAAGACATCAACAAACTGGAGCAAGTTCAGAGAAGACTGACCCGAATGGTGACTGGTCTGCAAACCATGTCCTATGAGGAACGGTTACAGGATTTAGGATTGTTTAGCTTGCAAAAGAGAAGACTGAGAGGAGACTTAATAGCTGTCTACCAATATCTTAAAGGCTGTCACAATGTAGAGGGATCAGTTTTATTCTCATTTTCACAAGGAAAGACTAGAAGCAATGGGATGAAACTGATGGGGAGGAGACACAGATTAGATATTAGAAAAAACTTTTTGACAGTGAGGGTGATCAACGAGTGGAACAGGCTACCACGTGAGGTTGTGAGTTCTCCTTCAATGGAAGTCTATAAATAGAGGTTGGATGGATATCTGTCTGGGATGATTTAGTGAATCCTGCTTTCTTTAAGCAGGGGGTTGGACTAAATGACCCAGGAGGTCCATTCCAACTCTAATATTCTATAATTCTATGATTCATTAGGAAAATATCTGTCCAAAATAATGAATACACTGCAAATTTTACAATTTTACATTTTCAGATTATTACTAGTGATGAGCGAGTACTAAAAAGCTCGGGTGCTCGAGGCTCGGGCCGAGCATCCCAAGATACTCGTGTACTCGGCCCGAGCACCGAGCCCAATGTTATCCTATGGGAGACCCGAGTATTTTTATGAAATGACCCCCGGCAGCATGTAGAAACCCTAAAAATGTCACAAAAGTCTCAGAAGAGTGCTCAAATGACATGGCAACAGCATGGGGAAGATCCCTTGAAGCATTTATCACTCAAAAGTCACAGCTGTGAACAATTTTTTTCGCGTTTTACGCCATTTTTACGGACTCACCAGAAAACCTTCCAAAATGACACCAAAATGAATTTTCATGGCGGAAATGTTAAGGGCACATACCCAATAGTGAGATAGAGCTGGTGTATGTTACTTTTGGAGATTAATACATGAAAGATTTTACGTGAAAACACTGTGTGGCACTTCGATGTCCCTGAGAAGAGACGTACATGAAGGCCTCTTGAGTCTAATGTGCCCATTTTGAGGAAGTGGGTCTATTGTAGTATAGCCCTTTGGCAGGGCAGCCAAAAATTGGGAGGCTCCACGTTGTCCCTGGATAGAGGCGTGCATGAGGGCCTGTAAACCTGAAGTGCCCATTGTAAGGAAGTGGGTCTATTGTAGTATAGCCCTTTGGCAGGGCAGCCAAAAATTGGGAGGCTCCACGTTGTCCCTGGATAGAGACGTGCATGAGAGCCTGTAAACCAGAAGTGCCCATTGTAAGGAAGTGGGTCTATTGTAGTATAGCCCTTTGGCAGGGCAGCCAAAAATTGGGAGGCTCCACGTTGTCCCTGGATAGAGACGTGCATGAGGGCCTGTAAACCTGAAGTGCCCATTGTAAGGAAGTGGGTCTATTGTAGTATAGCCCTTTGGCAGGGCAGCCAAAAATTGGGAGGCTCCACATTGTCCCTGGATAGAGACGTGCATGAGGGCCTGTAAACCTGAAGTGCCCATTGTAAGGAAGTGGGTCTATTGTAGTATAGCCCTTTGGCAGGGCAGCCAAAAATTGGGAGGCTCCACATTGTCCCTGGATAGAGACCTGTTAGGTTCTTAGTGCGTCCGTGCTTGCATTTAAAAACCGCACGTGTGTGCCTGTTGGTGGCAGCGTTCAGGTGCACTTGTGTGCGTTTTGCACAAACTTGGATATAACGCACAAGTCTAGTGAATACACATCAGCAGAGCATTGCAAAATGCGCAAGGGTGTTGGCAACGAACAAGGAAGTGGACGTGATGGTGGTGCAGGCAGAGACCGAGGTCGTGTGCAAGCTCTAATTTCGCCACAACAAAGGGCCACATCTACTCGCTCGCACGTCCTGTCCCAAATTCTTGGGGACCGCAGCAGTACACCGCTCTTGAACCAAGACCAGTGTCAACAGGTTGTTAGTTGGATAGCGGATAATGCTTCCAGTCAGATTGGCACCACCACAAACACTCTGTCTTCCACACGGTCAAGTGTCAGTAGCCGTGATACTGCACTGCACATTTCAGAACCTGATCCTCCTTCCTACCACCAGGCCGAGTACACGTCCACGGACATTACTGATCCCACACTTGGACACTCGGAAGAGCTGTTCACGTTTCCATTCACACATTCTGGCCTCTCGCCAGCTCCTGTTGAAGTGGGCCATGACGAGATTGTATGTACAGATGCCCAAATATTTGAGCAGCCACGTTCTCACGAAGTTGGCAACGTGTCTCAACAAGGGGTGGACGATGATGAGACACAATTGTCAGGAAGTCAGGAGGAGGAGCAGGGTGCGGAAGAGGAAGACGACGTGGTGGATGATCCAGTAACTGACCCAACCTGGCAGGAGGATATGCAGAGCGAGGACAGCAGTGCACAGGGGGAGGGAGGCGTAGCATCCCAACAGGCAGTAAGAAGCAGGGTGGTGGCCCCAGGCAGACGTCAGGCAACCGTTCCCCGGAACAACAACATGACACAAGGTGCCTGTACAAATGTTAGGTCTTCCCGAGTCTGGCAGTTTTTTAAGTTGACTCCAGATGATTCTAAAAAGGCCATTTGCAACACCTGCCATGCCAGCATCAGCAGGGGTACCAAAACTAGCAGCCTGACCACCACCAGCATGATCAGGCACATGTCAGCCAAGCACCCGACTTTGTGGGATGTACAACAGAGTCGAGGAGCAGTGCTTGCTGATGTCACTGCTACGTCTTCGCTTGTTGTGCATGCGAGCCAATCCCCTGTCCATGCTGCCCGCGAACAAGCCTCCTCCGGCCCTGCACCTGCAGTTGCCCACGCAGAAATAACACCATCATCAACCACGTCCTTGTCCCAGCGCAGCGTTCAGTTATCCATTCAGCAAACCTTTGAACGCAGGCGCAAATACACTGCCAACGCCCCACATGCCACACTTCTAAATGCTAACATTTCGCGACTGCTTGCGCTGGAAATGTTGCCTTTTAGGCTGGTGGAGACAGAGGCATTCCGCGACCTGATGGTGGTAGCTGTCCCACGTTACTCGGTCCCCAGCCGCCACTATTTCTCCCGGTGTGCCGTCCCCGCATTGCATAACCACGTGTCACAAAACATCACACGTGCCCTGAACAACGCTGTTTCAGCCAAAGTCCACCTAACCACAGACACGTGGACAAGTGCTTGTGGGCAAGGCCGCTACATCTCGTTGACGGCACACTGGGTTAATATTGTGAAAGCTGGGACCCAGTCTGAGCGAGGGACGGAACACGTCCTTCCCACACCAAGTTTTGCAGGCCCTACCTCAGTCAGGGTTTCACCCACACTCTACAGCTCCGGAATGCCATGCTCCTCAGCCTCCTCCTCCTCCTGCGCATCCTCATCCACTTTACCCTCCACACCAGTCCCAAGCTGGAAGTGTCGCGGGCGGAGGAGGGGACGCTGCGCTCTCCCACTGCTCGGGTCTGGCTGCCGCTGCTCTACGGCTGCTGCTGCTCGGTGGCTCGAGCGATGGCCGGATCCCGGGGACTCAAGCGGCGCTCCTCGCCCGTGAGTGAAAAGGGGTGGTTTGGGTTTTGGGGATATTGTCCGTGACGCCACCCACGGTTGTGGTGATTGTGTGGACACCACCGCTGCTCTGGACGGGGATCCCGGGAGCCTGTGACAGGGAGCAGCTTTGTTGTTATTTCTCCCCTCCGTGGGTAGGGGGGTTGGTTGTCCCGGGGCCCGGTGATGGGGTAGAGATGGATGACAGGCGGGTTGCAGGGCCTGATGAGGTGCAGGGTCGCAGGGGCAGCGCTGTGCCGCACGGCACGGAGGTACTCACTCAGCCCAATGATGATGACACAGTTCACGGTAAAACAAGCTGCTGGATGGACGGGTCCCTCGGACGGCTGCGGTTGTTCCTCCCTGCAGGTTAGTGATGACTGTCTTTCCCTGCACCTAAGTTCAGTGTTGGTAGCGATGGGTTCCCACCGGTAACCCGCTCCCCGACCTGGATATGGGCCAGAGGAGCCCCTTTTGCCCACAGGCGCTGGCCCTGGGACACGGTTGCCCTTGGCAGTGGCAGTGTCTCCTGTTACATCTCGTGGCTCTCCTCTTGCAAGGAATGAGGTGGTCCCCCATTCCTTGTCTGCCGCGAGCCCTCCTGCTCAGCAGCGCCAAAGGCCTGGGAGACTGCAGGAGTTTCCTCCTCCTAGATGCAGCAGAAGGGGGACACCTAGTGGTTTACTCCTTGTAAGGAATGGAGTGGTCTCCCATCCTTTGCCTGCCACGTGTCCTCCTGCTCGGCATCACAGAGGGTCGGAGTGGTTGCACAGTGGGCAAAGGATAGATGCTCAGGGAAGCAGCAAGACTTCCCTTAGCTCTGCACATTGTGAAACCGAAGATCCCGCCTTTATGACCCCGAGGCAGGAGGTTGAGCATGTGCCCCACGTGACGTCTTCTGATTCGCTCACTGGTATCACACGGCCAGATAACGAGGCTGGTGATGTGCTGAATCCTGACTGGCCGGGCCAGGACGTCACAGATCATGATTGGGTCACATCCGTCTCGCGCCCGCCCTTGGCTGGAGCTACATCTCCTTAAAAACCCCTCCTGCCATCATGGCGGCGTGCGACCGTCCTTCTATGTTTGGATGTCTGGCAGCGTGCTGCCACGTCACTGTACAGACGTCATTGTATTTTGCAGGTCTCGCCCCTGCCTTGCTGCTCCGGCAGTATTCCGTTTAACAGGCTGTGTTCCTGTCCCAGGTGAGCTCCTTGAATCTCTGTCGGACTCACCTGGTTTCTGAAGCACACGTGCGTGGGCACCTCTGTGCTACCCTTGTGCCATATTCCTGTGACTCCCGCTGGCACACGTGCGTAGGCACCTCTGTGCGTCCCCGTGCAACAGGTACACCGAGTTGTGAGCCCCTGCCATACAATCCTCACGGGTTAGGGCGGACAGGTGTACGCAGATCATCTGTGACATTCCAGACGATCGCTAGCAGCAACCCGCTCACTCTTCTCCCACCATAGCAGCGGTCCCTTACACCGCACAGTGGACCTTGACCGGCGGAAGCTGTCCATTTACCATCTTGGCACGCTTCCCCGGGTCCCCCTCGTAACATTACGGTCGCGCCAAAGGTCTGGCTATGGCAGAAGAGCAGCAGCAGTTGCTGCGTTATGTGCAGCAGTTGGAGTCACGATTGGCAGCTGTGGAGCGGTCTTCCCCCGATAAGGCTGCTCTAGCGACAATTGCCACCCAAGCGGCTACTCAGGCTGTGGAATTGAGCGGAAAGTCGCCTCGCCTTGCGCTCCCAGAGCGCTTCAACGGGGACAGCTCCGAGTGCCGTGGTTTCATAAACCAGGTTACCACCTACTTGGAGATGTCCGCCACTCTTTATGCTACTGAGAAGGCGAAAGTAGCATTCGTCCAGTCCCTGCTCACAGGGAGAGCGCTAAAATGGTCCACGCCGTTGTGGGAGCGCGGAGATCGGGTGGTGAATCACCTTCCAGTTTATCTTGAGGCCATGAGAAAGGTGTTCCTCGGGCCTCAAGTCACCCACGACTCCGCACTGCGACTCCTACGCCTTCGGCAAAAGTCCACTTCAGTCGGGGACTTTGCGGTGCAGTTCAGGACACTCGCCGCAGAGCTGGACTGGCCAGATAAAGTCCTTGTCCCTGTGTTCTGGGAGGGTCTGGCAGGGTTCGTCAAAGACGCGCTGGCCACGCGTGATGTGCCGACCACCTTAGAGGCCTTGATACGGCTTGCTTCTCGCATAGACATCCGCCACGCGGAGCGGAGGCTCGAGGTCTCTTCGGCACCCACGTCTACCTGGCCTACAGAGCTTCTGACTCTCCTTCCCCACCAGACCAGTCTCCCAGCCAGTTCTGTTGATGACTCTGTGGAGCCCATGGAAGTCTCCAAGGTGGTCTCCTCTACCACAGGCTCTCGGCCGCCGGTCGTTTGCTTTGCCTGTGGGCAGAGGGGACATGTAGCTACCCGATGTTCAAAACCATTGGAAAAGAGACAAAGTCTGGTTTCCATCAGAGGAGGAACCCTAGACGCTGCCTCTCCTAAATTAACCCTCAGCGCCCAGTTGCAGTTTGGCACCACTGTCTTCCCTGCCCTGGCTTGCTTAGACACTGGCGCTGACGGCAATTTCATTTCAGCCTCCCTGGCAACTAGGTACTCTGTTCCCCTGGTCCTGTTGCCTAAACCAATCAGTGTCCAGGTAGTCAACGGGTCCCTACTTGTCAAACCCATTACCCAGATCACCGTCCCTCTCAGGATGGATGTACCACCAGGCCACCATGAGCAGGTGTCCTTTCTGGTGCTTCCAGAAGGGACGGATGAGATCCTACTAGGACTCCCCTGGTTGAAACGGCATGCTCCGATACTCAACTGGACAACAGGGGAGATCTCGTCCTGGGCAGGGTCATGTAAAGAACACCTCGGGACCACCGGGTCACCCACTCCCCTAGACCTGGTGCCACCTGGCCAGACCCTCGTTCCCCCTAGGTTACGGAACGATGTACTTTCCTGGGACCATACCTCCAAGGTCGTGGGCCTCTTCAGGTGCAAAAGGACCAGAGTTCTAGAGGCCAGGCATGATTGGTGGCCGACGGCCGACTCCTCGTCCGACAACCCTGAAGTAGCGAGGTTGGTTAAAACAAAAATCGTTCAGGGCAAGAGGTACTTCCTCATGGAGTGGGTCGGTCGTGGACCGAAGCATAGGACCTGGGAATTGGAGGATCATGTCCACGCTCCGGGTTTGGTAGCAGCCTTTGAGCACAGGCGGCAGGGGGGGCCCTAGACGGGGGGGTAATGTTACATCTCGTGGCTCTCCTCTTGCAAGGAATGAGGTGGTCCCCCATTCCTTGTCTGCCGTGAGCCCTCCTGCTCAGCAGCACCAAAGGCCTGGGAGACTGCAGGAGTTTCCTCCTCCTAGATGCAGCAGAAGGGTGACACCTAGTGGTTTACTCCTTGTAAGGAATGGAGTGGTCTCCCATCCCTTGCCTGCCACGTGTCCTCCTGCTCGGCATCGCAGAGGGTCGGAGTGGTTGCACAGTGTGCAAAGGATAGATGCTCAGGGAAGCAGCAAGACTTCCCTTAGCTCTGCACATTGTGAAACTGAAGATCCCGCCTTTATGACCCCGAGGCAGGAGGTTGAGCATGTGCCCCACGTGACGTCTTCTGATTCGCTCACTGGTATCACACGGCCAGATAACGAGGCTGGTGATGTGCTGAATCCTGACTGGCCGGGCCAGGACGTCACAGATCATGATTGGGTCACATCCGTCTCGCGCCCGCCCTTGGCTGGAGCTACATCTCCTTAAAAACCCCTCCTGCCATCATGGCGGCGCGCGACCGTCCTTCTATGTTTGGATGTCTGGCAGCGTGCTGCCACGCCACTGTACAGACGTCATTGTATTTTGCAGGTCTTGCCCCTGCCTTGCTGCTCCGGCAGTATTCCGTTTAACAGGCTGTGTTCCTGTCCCAGGTGAGCTCCTTGAATCTCTGTCGGACTCACCTGGTTTCTGAAGCACACGTGCGTGGGCACCTCTGTGCTACCCTTGTGCCATATTCCTGTGACTCCCGCTGGCACACGTGCGTAGGCACCTCTGTGCGTCCCCGTGCAACAGGTACACCGAGTTGTGAGCCCCTGCCATACAACCCTCACGGGTTAGGGCGGACAGGTGTACGCAGATCGTCTGTGACATTCCAGACGATCGCTAGCAGCAACCCGCTCACTCTTCTCCCACCATAGCAGCGGTCCCTTACACCGCACAGTGGACCTTGACCGGCGGAAGCTGTCCATTTACCATCTTGGCACGCTTCCCCGGGTCCCCCTCGTAACAGTCTCCCCTTCACGGTTGGACGGTTGCCTTCTATCGGGATTTGGCTGTTTGGAAACCCGGAGGTCCCCTTTTCTAACAGATTTGGCAAATTCACGGCGACTCCAAGCCTTGCCGGGATCCGAAAGGCCCCTGCCAATGGTGCTGGCTTCTCTTTGTGTACCGGTCCGGTACCGCCGGGTCACCACCCGTCCACGGTCCTTACGGCAGACTCCAATCGGCCTCCACTGCAGACAGTCACCACATCCTGCCAACCTTGCTGTCCTGTCTGGGCCACACACCCAGACCAACTTCAGGCTCTTTGCTGTCACTTTTCTCCTCTCTACTACTTTCCTCCTTCCACTTCCTTAGCTTAACTCTCACTGCCTGTGTTTTCCCTCCTCCAGGACTGTGAACTCCTTGGTGGGTGGAGACCAACCGCCTGGCTCCACTCCCTGGTGTGGACAACAGCCCCTGGGGAAGGCAACAAGGATTTTGTGTTTTGACTATGATGTGCCTACAGGGAGTGTGGGGTGTGTAAGTGTTGCAATGGGAACAATGTTTTGAGGCCCTCATGCACGTCTCTATCCAGGGACAATGTGGAGCCTCCAAATTTTTGGCTGCCCTGCCTAAGGGCTATACTACAATAGACCCACTTCCTTACAATGGGCACTTCAGGTTTACAGGCCATCATGCACGTCTCTATCCAGGGACAATATGGAGCCTGACGCTGCCACCGACTGCCACACACGTGCGGTTTTTAAATGCAAGCACGGACGCACTAAGAACCAGATATGATGAAGGCTGGTATACGGTCACCACTAGGAATGGCTATATACCCTGCCTGCCTGCCTGTATACTGCTACAATAGTCCTGACAAGGACTCTTCTGGTCACTAGCCTGTATTCCGACCTGGCTATACCCTGCCTGTATACAGCAACAATAGTCCTGAGAAGGACTCTGCTACTGTACTCCGACCTGGCTATACCCTGCCTGCCTGTATACAACTATAATAGTCCTGAGAAGGACTTCTGGTCACACTTTTTGCAGCCCTGCTACGGAAATAACTATAAAGGGCCGCAAACCTTTCCCTGAAGCAGCAACACTCTCCCTGCACTGACTGTCTGGATGGCTGTGTGCAGAGCACAGCGCGCCCGCCGGTATAAAGGCTCGGTCACGCTGTGCAGGCCGGCCAATCACTGAAATTCCACAACTAACAGGGCTGTGGCATTGCAGTGGTCTGCCAGCCAATCCCTGCATGAGGGCTGGCTCTCAAAAGAGCGCCAACATGCAGGGATGAAGACCACGGGTACAGCACGAGTATCGCGAGATTATTCGGTCCCCGCCGAGTAGCCCGAGTACAGTGATACTCGTGCGAGTACCGAGTAGTAACAAGCATACTCGCTCATCACTAATTATTACCTTAATATCCACTGATTAGTTCACTTTAATTACAATGGTAATTCAATTCTTGTGCAAATCCACAAGCAGATCTTCCAAAAAATACCTGAATCTGAGTTTCAGCTTCCTACGAAATCCACAGCAATTCTGCCACAGGTACACTACCATGTTCACATGGGCTCCAGCAACCACACTTGTGGTATCATCTGGTCCCCCATTTCAGATCACTCTAATACAGCAATATATCTGATACGGTAAGTCCTACCTGCTGTGCCATCACATTTGGTGCGTGTGTTCACCCTGACCTGCGACTTAGTGAATCCACCTCATCAGATGAGTCCTAATAACTAGCGATGGGAGAACCCACAGATATCCACAATCAGCAAGTCCAACCAGATTTATAAAAAAACAAACAAAACGGTTCAGGCCCAAAATTGATTCCGGATATCTGGCCAGACATTGATCCCCATATAAGTCTATGTGGACCAGAATCAATCAAATTAAAATGGTGGTAAAAAGGGCTAGGCGGATTACCAGTCTCTATGTGGCTGGAACACTACTTCCGAGGCCACTAATTATCATCATGCATATGCACTGCTTCCCCCACCCACCAGCAGTCCCGGTGTCTGTGATTGGTCAGACCGTGCCCCCTTAAGGCCCTGTCACACACAGAGATAAATCTGCGGCAGATCTGTGGTTGCACTGAAATTGTCGACAATCAGTACCAGGTTTGTGGCTGTGCACAAATGGAACAATATGTCCATAATTTCACTGCAACCACAGATCTGCCAAAGATTTATCTGTGTGTGACAGGGCCTTTACTGTTTGACAGCGTGTCTGACTGCTTAGAATCACAGGCGCTGTGTGCATGTCTATCGTAGTGTAAAAATAAATAAATAAAAACACTGGCGTAGGGTCCCCCCATATTATGATACCCTGCACACATAAAGCATATGGCTACAGGCTGCAGGCCCCAGCCGTGTGCTTTTCTTAACTGTGTATCAAAATAAAGTAAACCCCATACGGCTTTTTTATTTACTTAAATAAATAATTTGGAAAAACGGCGTGCAGTCCACCCAATTTTGATACCCAGCCATGATAAAGCCCAACAGCTGGGGCTGGTATTCTCAGGTTGGGGAGACCCATGGTCATTGAGCCCCTCCTCAGCCTAAAAATAGACTACAGCCACCCAGAGTTGTCGCATCCTTTAGATCTGACAATAACAGCCCTTTACCCGGCTGTAAGCCCTAGATTAGTAATGGGAGGTGTCTATGAGACCCCCCATTACTAATCTGTAAGTGAAAACAAATAAACACAAACACCAAAAAAACCTGTGGCTTCAGACAGAGACTGAATGAGCCACAGTGATGAGTGGTAACATCACTCAGTTTATTTGCGGTTTACAGCTGGAGGTTCCCACGGTACCAAACCTGTGACGGCGGGTAAACTAACCTCAGGTGACCTCATTGAACTCAGTGACCTCACTTGGGTGTTGCTTCCATTCTCTTATGAGCATTTAGCTCTACTCCAGTTGCCTGCAGCTCCCATATTATCTGTGGTGTTTGACTGGCTATCTTCCACTGCATGGCAATTAACCCCTTAACGACCCATGACGTACTGGGTACGTCATGGATCATGTGCCGGTAAGCCCCGCCCCCTGCCGCCGGCAGGCAGCAGCGATCCGCCCACATATCAGCTGTTATCAACAGCTGACATGTGTGCCTGCTAGCCTCGGGTGGACTCGCTTCCACCTGCGGCCATTAACCCCTTACATTTCGCTGCCAAAATCTGGCAGCGATATGTAAATGGGCGCCGCCATGACAGTCATTTACCCCGCCCCCACCGGAAGTCACGTGACATGATCACGTGACTTTCGGCGGTTGCCATGGTAGCACAGGGTCATGTGATGACGCCTGTAGCTAACATGACTCACTTCCTCTCAATGCCGGAATACAGCCGGCATTGAAAGTAAAGCAGCAAATCTGCAGTTCTCAGCTCTGTAGCTGAGATCTGCAGATAGTGCAGAGAGGTCGGATTGCTGATCGCTATAGCCCACCAGGGGGACTAGTAAAATAAAAAAAAAAGTAAAAAAAAAGTTTTAAAAAATAAAAAAAAATAAAAAAACCTAAAAGTTCAAATCACCCCCCTTTCACCCCATTAAAAAATAAAAAATACACACATATTTGGTATCGCCGCATTCAGAAATGCCCGATCTATCAAAATATAAAATCAATGAATCTGATCAGTAAACGGCGTAGCGGCAAAAAAATTCCAAACGCTAAAAATTACGTTTTTTGGTCACCGCAAATTTTGCGCAAAATGCAATAACAGGCGATCAAAACGTAGCATCTGCGCAAAAATGTTACCATTAAAAACGTCAGGTCGAGACACAAAAAATAATTCATCACTGAGCCTCAGATCCCGAAAAATGAGAACGCTACGGGTTTTGGAAAATGGCGCAAAACGTGTGCCACTTTTTTTTAACCCCTTAGACACAAGTAAACCTATACATGTTTGGTGTCTACAAACTTGCACTGACCTGAGGCATCACATAGATACCTCAGTTTTACCATATAGTGAACAAAGTGAAAAAAATTTCCCAAAAACTATTGTACGATCACACTTTTTTTGCAATTTTTCCGCACTTCCGCACAAAAGTACAACTCGACCCACAAAAAACAAGCCCTCATATGGCAAAGATTGATGGAAAAATAAAAAAGTTACGCCTCTCGGAAGAAGGGGAGCAAAAAACAAAAATGCAAAAACGGAAAGTGCCCGGGGGCTGAAGGGGTTAAGGCTCCGTTACACGCAACGACGTATCTAACGATATATCGCCGTGGTCACGGATTCTGTGACGCACATCCGGCATCGTCAGTGACGTCGTTGCGTGTGACACCAACGAGCGTCCGTTAACGATGTGGAAAATACTCACCAAATTGTCCATCGTTGACACGTCGTTCCTTTTCAAAAAATTGTTGCTTGTTGAGGACGCAGGTTGTTCATCGGTCCCGAGGCAGCACTACTTGGGACACCTCGGGACCGATGAACTACAGTTTACCTGCGGCCCCCGGAAATGAGGAAGGAAGGAGGTGGGCAGGAAGTTACGGCCGCTCATCTCCGCCCCTCCGCTTCTATTGGGCGGCCGCTTAGTGACGCCGCTGTGACGCCGCACAGACCGCGCCCTTAGAAAGGAGGCAGTTCGCCGGCCACAGCGACGTCGCTAAGCATAAGCAAGTAAGTCCGTGTGACGGCTCCTAATGATATTGTGCACCATGGGCAGCGATTTGCGTGTGACACACAACCAACGGGGGCGGGTGCTTTCACCAGCGACATCGCTAGCGATGTCGCTGCGTGTAAAGCCCCCTTTACTCATGTCTAACTAAAGGTCCCTTTACAAGTAGCAACGTTCTAGCGATCCCGACAACGATACAACCTAGTCAGGATCGCTGGTACATCGCTACATGGTCGCTAGTGAGCTGGCAAACAGGCAGGTCTAAGTAACGACGCAGCAACGATATGGCGATCCTCAGCGGTCGTTCAGACCCTGTCACACAGCAGCTATTCTGACAGGCGTTGAAAAGACAAAGCAAAAACACAGCGATGCATGCTGCCCAGTGGGACACCAACGATTAAAAAATGAACCAGGACGTTCAGGTACGATCGGCGATATCGCAGCAGGGGGCCGGTCGCTGCTATGTGTCACACGGAGCGAGATCGCTAGCGAGGTCACTGTTGTGTCACAAAACCTTACTGTGACATTATCTACATACTGTGACACTACTGTATTATTCCCGTACTGTGACATCACTGTATTATTTCCATACTCTGACATCACGTTGTCTCCATACTAACAAAAAGAGGTTTTTTGTACAGCTCACCCACTCAATGTGTACTTTAGTTCCTTCAGTTCCTTCTGCTGCACGGACCTGTAGGTGTAGCTGTGACACCCTGGCCGGGCCAGGTAGTCACAGATAGGGCATTACATCAGTCCCCTAACAAGGTGACAGCAGCCAAACATTTAAACCCTAGTCCCCCCCTCAGTGCTTGATGGACACACCAGGGGGCGCAGTTTGAGAGTTCAGTGGAGGAGGTCAGGCCTGTGTGACAGGCCTGTAGCAGACTGACAGGTGCCAGGGTAGGAGCCCGGGTACCTCAGATTAGGAGGCAGACAGAGGCCTCTGTCTGCAAGAGACGGGAAGACGGTTCGGTGGAACTGTGGTGGACCGGGACAGGGTAGTGGCCCGCCGGTACCGACCTGGGGAAGCGAATCGGAAACCAGAGCACAAAGGGGGGTACTCAGACCCTGAAGCTAGGTCCAGAAGTTACTGGGGGCTAGATAATTAACTTATTGCGGCCAGGACTATAGGTCCTGTCTCACCCAAAGTCCCGACTGAAGGCAACAGCCCAACAAAGGGGATAGAAAGTCACCGCCACGGCTCAGAGATCCCACGGGCCAGCGTCTGCGGGCAAAGGGCTCCTTAGGCAACCACAATCCGGGGAGGGGACTCCTGAAGTTGCAAGCACACACAGGTAGTCCAGCATCACAAAACAGGTGTAGGAGAAAGGCAGAGACCACCAACCAGGTTGGGGACCAGACTGCAGCCGGCTGCGGGCACCGACCACCATCACCTTGGTTTACCAGAGACTCGTGTGTTTACTAATAGTGAGTACATCAATGCCCTCCAGCCGCCCATCTCCCTGCACCGCCCAACTCCCCCAACGGGTCCCAGGCCACCATCCCTACCCACGGAGGGGTTAACAACTTGCTGCGCAACATCTCCCCCGGGTGCCCCGTAACTGCTGCGGTGGTGTCCACCTTCACCACATCCCGTGGGTGGCGTCACGAACGTACAACTACGTCCCCACACCGCCAACACCTTTTTGATCGGAGTGACCGTAGGACCCCCGGGTCCAGAGACCCTCGAGCCACCCACTGAAGGTCCGGACCCGAGCGGCTCGGCTGCCGAGCACGGGGCAGCACACCTCGATTTCTGGTGTCACGAACAGGATACTTACCCATCCACTTACCTTGTGGAAGTGCGCCTTGAAGTGAAGTCAGCAGTGATTCGTTGTGAAATTCTCAAAATCCACCATCTTGCCACCATCTTTTGGCGCGAAGATTCCCGCCAGAGTCTTCTTCCCCGCAAAAAGAGCGCGAAAGCTGAAGCCCCGCCCCCTTGGAACATGGCTCTAAGAAAAAGCCGGGAGTCGCAAAAGGAAACTGACCGGCCGGCGAAGAGAGTGCCACGAAAAGACCAAGGGGGAACAGTGGGAAGTTGTCCGTGCCTGGCCCCGACGGCGGAGTGGTGGAGCTCCGAAGTAGTAGAGGCGGAGTGGCCTTTGATGCGGAGGAGCGGAGCTCGAATTGGCTGCCGGCGGGGACCTCTGCATGGCTGGAGCTGGAGCTATCCAGATTCTGCGTCCGGGTGAGAGCCCAAAGGTTGCAGCAGGTGCTCGACTGGAAAGCGGAGGTCCGGAAGATGGTTGCCGTGGTGTGGGCCTGTGAACAGAGGGTCGCCTCAGCTGTGCTGCACCAGGATAAAGCTACGCAGACCCCCATGTCGTCCCTTATCAGCTGGGAGTTGGAGCCTGCCAGCACCGTGAATAGCGCAGCTCCTAGAGGAAGTGGTACCGTCCACGCTACAACCGCCACCGTTCCTGTTAGAGGGTCAAAGACCGGAAAGATGGCTCGGTGGAATTGTGGTGGACCGGGACAGGGTAGTGGCCCACCGGTACCGACCTGGGGAAGCGAATCGGAAACCGGAGCACAAAGGGGGGTACTCAGACCCTGAAGCTAGGTCCAGAAGTTACTGGGGGCTAGATAATTAACTTATTGCGGCCAGGACTATAGGTCCTGTCTCACCCAAAGTCCCGACTGAAGGCAACAGCCCAACAAAGGGGATAGAAAGTCACCGCCACAGCTCAGAGATCCCACGGGCCAGCGTCTGTGGGCAAAGGGCTCCTTAGGCAACCACAAGCCGGGGAGCGGACTCCTAAAGTTGCAAGCGCAGGTAGTCCACCATCACAAAACAGGTGCAGGAGAAAGGCGGAGACCACCAACCGGGTGGGGGACCAGACTACAGCCGGCTGCGGGCACCGACCACCATCACCTTGGTTTACCAGAGACTCGTGTGTTTACTAATAGTGAGTACATCAGTGCCCTCCGGCCGCCAATCTCCCTGCACCGCCCAACTCCCCCAACGGGTCCCGGGGCCACCATCCCTACCCACGGAGAGGTTAACAACTTGCTGCGCAACATCTCCCCCGGGTGCCCCGTAACTACAGCTGTGGTGTCCACCTTCACCACATCCCGTGGGTGGCGTCACGAACTTAAACACAGCTCCGGCCGTACACCTACGTCCCCACACCGCCAACACCTTTTTGATCAGAGTGACCGCAGGACCCCCAGGTCCGGAGACCCTTGAGCCACCCACTGAAGGTCCTGACCCGAGCAGCTCGGCTGACGAGCATGGGGCGGCACATAGCTACCTGTTTGCGCTCCGGAGTGAGCGCTGGACACAATCCTGTTTTACGTTATCTCCGTACTGTGACATTATCTCCATACTGTGACACAACTGTATTATTCCCGCACTGTAACATCATGGTATTTTCTATTCCTGATTACCTTTGTGAGCATTTTCCAGGTTCTGTGGCATAACGCTATGTATTTTTCCCAGTCAGTGATACTGCTGTGTGCCTGAGACATATGTATATGAAATACAGAAAGAAAGTAAAAAAATAATTATTACATGCAATATTTAACAAATGTCAGATTGTATACAGCATATTGAAGTTGCTGTTTTCATACTTTCAAATTAATCAGATTTTACCTGCCAACTCCACATCTCGACTAGTCCTGATTCATTACTATTGTCTCAGAATATCGTGTTTCTAAGACATTTTCCTCTATTCCTGAAATACAACATTGGAGTTTATGAAATGATGGATATATATAGCCAGCATTATTAAATATGGCACACATTTAATATGACAAGTGGATTTATGAGCAGAATCCGGGCAGAATATCTTCCTATGTTCCTTTAAATTAAGGTACTGTCTGAGTTCTTCTTTCATCATTGTCAATTTTCTCAGCAGTGCGAGTGCAGCAGCAGATGCATAATGATTTCTTATTGATATGAGCAGTAATGTATCCAAACAATCAATTAAATTAGATTGTAATTAATTTAATTATTAACAGTTTTATTGATCATGTTAAATGTTAATGATATGTTTGGCAATAGCATCAGACATGAACATCAATATTCCATGATATACATTACAGAGAACCTGTTACAATGGTTTATATGAGTATACAGTACCATGGTCCTATTGCTATACTGCATCAAATAAACTTCTAATCATGCCCCTATCGAAGGCCCCTCACCCAGCCAACCAGTCTCCTATTTTGCACCCTGAAACAGCTATATGAAAATGCAAATCACTTTTATACTTTTTGGCAAAAGGCCTATACAAATTAAACTAAAGTTGTCGATATTGGTGGGATCGGCCGACAGTCTATTGTGCGTGGGAGCTCCTAGCTCTCCACTGACAGATGATTTTAGGGTAGAGAAGGATTTTGCATATCAAATTTTAATTGACAGTTCTTTTGTTTCCATGGTGAAAAGCCACTGTCAGGGAAGTCTACAAGCATATACAAGTATTTCTGAGGAGGTGGCCGGAATCCTGCCTCTGAAGCCACAAGCATAACTGTATAAATTGATGTGTAGAGTAATAAGGTTTGTGGGAAATTTTGCCATCTAGTGGCTGGTTTAGGTCCTGCTTGAGGAAGCAGAAAAAAAAGGTATAGAAAAGGTTAAATCGTGGGAGTAGCCCAGAGGGGAGGAGCAAGTAATAAAGTTTGTGGAAAATGTTGCCATCTAGTGGCCAGCTTAGGTAGTGCTTGTGGAAGCAGGAAACAAGGTTATAGAAAAGGTTAAGTTGTGGGAGTAGCCCAGAAGGGAGGAGCCAGTTACTGTGGGTAGAAGAGAGACTCCATCTTAGAGTTAGCGAGAGCTATGGCCGGAGATAGCCGAGTGGGGCCACCTGAGCCCAGTGCGAATCGAGCACGACTCCTAGACTCTAGGGCGTGAAGATGTCTGGACTTCTGTAGCATAAGACTCAGGGCTGGTATTAAGAGGGCACCCAAAAGCCCCCTTCCATATAGGGAAAGTCAGAGAAGGAGTTGTTAGGAGGAAGAGTCAGGGAGCCCTGAACTGAGATGGTATAAGCTTGTAGTGCCAATTAAATGTTCCTTCAATATAGAGTCAGCACTGTTCTTTAGCACAGAAAACTCCTGAGATGTCGGGGTAAGAGGCTCGGGTAAGGTGGCTAGTGAGGTGCCTAAACTGTCTCCTAATGGAGGAGTATATGATGTGGAGCTGCAAGTGTGTGGGCGAAGGGACTCTGTATGTGGCAGATTCCCTTTAAGTAGTCTATCTGTTTTGTGTTCATTTTCTATGGCAGAGGTTGCTGGTACATGATGGAGGCATTGATGCAAACTGAGCAGATGCTTCACAGTATGTGCAGGGCAACTCATATAGTCATCCTGTCTAGTGAAGGCACATTTGCATGCCCTTCATTTCCATGCATACAAACATATTCCAGATGTTCTTGCTTTAACCTCTTACTGACATTGGACGTACTGGGTACGTCCTGACTCATGTCGGTATACTCACTGCCGACTGCCGCAGGAAGCCAGCGGTGAGTCACGCGCATGTCAGCTGAATTGAACAGCTGACGTGCGGCCATCAGGCATGAGTGGATCAGCTCCACTTGTGCCTATTAACACCTTGTACCGTGCTGTCAAAATGTGACAGCGCAGTGTACATCCTAGCCGCAGTAAGCACTCACTCACCCGGCTCAATCGGAAGTCACGTGACGTGATCACGTGAATCCGGTGGTTGCCATGGTAGCACAGGGTCATGTGATGACTCCTGTAACTATCATGAGTCAGTTCCTTTTACAGCCGGCAGTGTGTGAGAGTAAAGCAGCGTCTCTGCAGATCTCAGCTCTGCAGCTGTGATCTACAGAAAGGAAGAAGCGATCAGACTGCTGATCCTTATTGTCCCTTAGAGGGACTAGTAAAATAAAAAAAGTTAAAAAAAAGTTTTAAAAAATAAATAAAGTTTAAAGCACCCCCTATTCGCCACATTGAAAATTAAAGGGTTAAAACAATAAAAAAATATACACATATTTGGTATTGCCGTGTTCAGAAACGCCTGATCTATCAAAATATAAAATCAATTAATCTGATCGGTAAACGGCGTAGCGGCAAAGAAATTCTAAACGCCAAAATTACAGTTTTTGATCGCCGTAAATTTTTGCGCAAAATGCAATAGCAGGCAATCAAAACCGTAGCATCTGCGCCAAAATGGTACCATTGAAATTGTCAGCGTGTGATGCAAAAAATAAGACATCACTGAGCCATAGATCCCGAAAAATGAGAATGCTACGGTTTCCGGAAAATGGCACAAAAAAAGCGCCACTTTTTGGATAAACGTCTACATTTTTTTAACCCCTTAGATAACAGTAAACCTATTCATGTTTGTTGTTTTACAACCTTGTACTGAACTGAGGCATCACAATGACACATCAGTTTTACCAAATAGTGAAGACTGTGAATAAAATATCCCAAAAACCATCGTGTAATCACACTTTTTTCGCAATTTTTCCACACTTGGAATTTTTTTTGCCGTTTTCCAGTACGCTATATGGTAAAACTAATGGTTTAATTTAAAAGTACAACTCGTGCTGCAAATCATAAGCCCTTATATTGGAATATCGATGGAAAAATAAAAGAGTTACGGATCTCGGAAGAAAAGGAGCAAAAAACAAAAACGGAAAATCACCCTGGGATGAAGGGGTTAAAAGAGAAATTTATCAATTTCCTAGCTGATAATCCAAACAGTAACACTGTATATTATTCAATATTTTTTTTATTAGTTTCACTGGGCGTTCATCACAATGACTACCTGGGAATTGGTTCCCTTATAGGTTTCCCCATTAAGGGTCTTAAAGGTCTAGTGGAGGTATGTGTTTCAATTAATTTCCTTACCCCCTGCCAACCCCTGACTCTCCTCCTATAGAAGAAGAGTTAAAATAGACTTAGCTCTCAGTTAAACTGGCTACAGTCATCATTGTTTTACATCAGAAAAGTTTTTCAGGCAAGAATAGTACTGCTTTTAAAATTGACACTAAAGGCCCCGTTACACGCAACAACATATCTAACGATATATCACCGGGGTCACAGATGCCGTGGCATACAAACGGCATCGTTAGCGACGTCGTTGCGTTTGACACCAACGAGCGACTGTTTACGATGGAAAATACTCACCAAATTGTCCATCGTTGACACGTCGTTCATTTTCAAAAAAACGTTGATTGTTGAGGACGCAGGTTGTTCGTTGTTCCCGTGGCAGCACACATCGCTACGTGTGACACCACGAGAACGACGAACTACAGCTTATCTGCGGCTGCCAGCAATGAGGAAGGAAGGAGATGGACGGGATGTTACGGCCGCTCATCTCCGCACCTCCGCTTCTATTGGGCGGCCGCTTAGTGACGCCGCTGTGATACTGAACGAACCGCCCCCTTAGAAAGGAAGCGGTTCGCCGGCCACAGCGACGTTGCTAGGCAGGTAAGTCCGTGTGACGGCTCCTAACGATATTGTGCGCCACGGGGAGCGATTTGCCCATGACGCATAAACGACGGGGGCGGGTACGCTTGCTAGCGATATCGCTAGCGATATCGCTGCGTGTGATGGGGCCTTTAGTCAACCATGTATTTGATCATCAAGAACCCCAAAGAAATAGGTTAACTCACCATGAAGAAGGCTTCAGGGCACCCAAGAAATTCCAGCAAGTGCGAGGACTGTTTTCTAAAGAGGATTTGGCTAACACCAGTTGAACACCAGTGCAGGGCTTGCCTGGCAATGGCAGCAGGCAGATGTCAGTGCATTTGCATGCATAATGACTACAAGGCTTTTTGGAGGCAGGCCTGGTGTCAAGAGTGATAGAAAATAAGCCACTTCTCCAAGAAAGGCATCAAGGACAGACTGACATTTTGGAGAAAATACAGAGATTTGGCTACAGAGGACTGGGGAAATTATTTTTTATGATGAAGATCCCTTGCAATTGTTTGGGACATCTAGATGAATAATTGTCTGGAGAAGAAAAGATGAACGCTACTATCAATCTTGTGTCATACAAAGAGAAAAGGATCCTGAGACCATTTATATGAGGGGGCTGTTCATCCATGGAGGGGCTCACTCACAAGGAATACAAACATACACCAAAAGCAGCTTCTTACAATGATCCAGGAGCAATTTGGTGATGAACAATTATTTTTTTCAGTATGATGGAGACCAAATCAGAAGGTGAAAGTGATGTGAACAAAAACGTCAAATTTTGAGTCCATAGCTAGGAAACGCTACAATTTTTTGGGGAACCTGTGGTCAAAAAGGAACGGTACGAAAAGTGGAATGAAAAACAACAACAGAAATACTAAGCACTCCAACTCCAAGCACTGATTGGGCAAAAATGGGTCATCACCAGTCAGGATTTGTCCCAGTAGCCGATATCCAGTATAACAAGGGAAATAGCAGAAGTCTTGAAAAAGAAGGGTCAACAATAGTGATGAGCGAGTACTAAAAAGCTCGGGTGCTCGAAGCTCGGGCCGAGCCTCCCAAGATACTCGTGTACTCGGCCCGAGCACCGAGCCCAATGTTATCCTATGGGAGACCCGAGTATTTTTGTGAAATGACCCCCCGGCAGCATGGAGAAACCCTAAAAATGTCACAAAAGTCTCAGAAGAGTGCTCAAATGACATGGCATCAGCATGGGGAAGACCCCTTGAAGCATTTATCACTCAAAAGTCACAGATGTGAACAATTTTGTCCGAGTTTTACGCCATTTTTACGGACTCACCAGAAAACCTTCCAAAATGACACCAAAATGAATTTTCATGGCGGAAATGTTAAGGGCACATACCCAATAGTGAGATAGAGCTGGTGTATGTTACTTTTTGAGATTAATACATGAAAGATTTTACATGAAAACCTTGTGTGGCACTCCGATGTCCAAAACGCACGTTTTGTGCTTTTTACTAGCGATGTCGGTCATTTTTTTTTTTTTATTCTATCTCCCTCAGTCCGTCGGTCTGTCTCTCTCTGTCTTGTCTGTCCCCCTCTCACAGTCTGTCGGTCAGTTTCCCCCCCTCTCTCTTACTTACCGTTCCCCGATCACTGCCGCGGCGCTGCACAGCTGTTCAAACTCCGGTGGCTTTTCCTCTTTTGAAAAAGCCGGCCGCTCATTAATCAATCTCCTATTCCCTGCTGTCCTGCTTTTCGGCGCCTATGATTGGTTGCAGTGAGACACGCTCCCACACTGAGTGACAGCTGTCTCACTGCAACCAATCACAGCAGCCGGTGTGTGTATACTGTGCAGTGAAATAAATAATTAAATAATTAAAAAAAACGGCATGCGGTCCCCCCAATTTTAATACCAGCCAGATAAAGCCATACGGCTGAAGGCTGGTATTCTCAGGATGGGGAGCTCCACGTTATGGGGAGCCCCCCACCCTAACAATATCAGTCAGCAGCCGCCCAGAATTGCCGCATACATTAGATGCGACAGTTCTGGGGCTGTACCCGGCTCTTCCCGATTTACCCTGGTGCGTTGGCAAATCGGGGTAATAAGGAGTTAATGGCAGCCCATAGCTGCCACTAAATCCTAGATTAATCATGTCAGGCGTCTCCCCGAGATACCTTCCATGATTAATCTGTAAATTACAGTTAAAAAACACACACACCCGAAAAATCCTTTATTAGAAATAAAAAACACTAACAAAGTCCCTCATTACCAATTTATTAACCCCGACAAACCCTCCATGTCCGGCGTACTCCACAGTCCTCCAGCGTCGCGTCCAGCTCTGCTGCATGGAAGTGACAGGAGCTGCAGAAGACACCGCCGCTCCGGTCACCTCCACGCAGCTAATGAGATGAGTAGCGCGATCAGCTGAGCTGTCACTGAGGTTACCTGGATCCAGCGGTGGATGCAGCGGTGGCCGCGGGTAACCTCAGTGACAGCTCAGCTGATCGCGCTACTCACCGCCGCTCCAGTCAGCTCCATGCACCAACTGAGGTGAGTAGAGCGATCAGCTGCTGTCACTGAGGTTAATCGCGGCACCGCTGGATCCAGCGGTGGCCGGGAGTTACCTGACTGACAGCAGCTGATCGCGCTATTCCCTTCATTAGCTGCGTGGAGGTGACCGGCGGCTTTTACTATTTTGAAAAAGCCGGCCGCTCATTAAACAATCTCCTATTCCCTGCTTTCCCCGCCCACCGGTGCCTATGATTGGTTGCAGTGAGACACGCCCCCACGCTGAGTGACAGGTGTCACACTGCACCCAATCACAGCAGCCGGTGGGCGTGTCTATACTGTGCAGTAAAATAAATTAATAAATAATTAAAAAAAAACGGCGTGCGGTTCCCCCCAATTTTAATGCCAGCCAGATAAAGCCATACGGCTGAAGGCTGGTATTCTCAGGATGGGGAGCTCCACGTTATGGGGAGCCCCCCAGCCTAACAATATCAGTCAGCAGCCGCCCAGAATTGCCGCATACATTATATGCGACAGTTCTGGGGCTGTACCCGGCTCTTCCCGATTTGCCCTGGTGCTTTGGCAAATCGGGGTAATAAGGAGTTAATGGCAGCCCATAGCTGCCACTAAATCCTAGATTAATCATGTCAGGCGTCTATGAGACACCCTCCATGATTAATCTGTAAGTTACAGTAAATAAACACACACACCCGAAAAAATCCTTTATTAGAAATAAAAAACACACACACATTCCCTGGTTCACCACTTTAATCAGCCCCAAAAAGCCCTCCATGTCCGGCGTCATCCAGGATGTTCCAGCGTCGCATCCTGCGCTGCTGCATAGAGGTGACCGGAGCTGCAGAAGACACCGCCGCTCCGGTCACTTCCACGCAGCAAATGAGGTGAGTAGCGCGATCAGCTGAGCTGTCACTGAGGTTACCCGCCGTCACTGGATCCAGTGACAGCGGGTAACCTCAGTGACAGCTCAGCTGATCGCACGGCTGTCTTCATTAGCTGCGTGGAGGTGACCGGAGCGGCTGTGTCTTCTGCAGCTCCTGTCACTTCCATGCAGCAGAGCTGGACGCGACGCTGGAGGACTGTGGAGTACGCCGGACATGGAGGGTTTGTCGGGGTTAATAAATTGGTAATGAGGGACTTTGTTAGTGTTTTTTATTTCTAATAAAGGATTTTTCGGGTGTGTGTGTTTTTTAACTGTAATTTACAGATTAATCATGGAAGGAATCTCGGGGAGACGCCTGACATGATTAATCTAGGATTTAGTGGCAGCTATGGGCTGCCATTAACTCCTTATTACCCCGATTTGCCAACGCACCAGGGTAAATCGGGAAGAGCCGGGTACAGCCCCAGAACTGTCGCATATAATGTATGCGGCAATTCTGGGCAGCTGTTGGCTGATATTGTTAGGGTGGGGGGCTCCCCATAACGTGGAGCTCCCCATCCTGAGAATACCAGCCTTCAGCCGTATGGCTTTATCTGGCTGGTTTTAAAAATGGGGGGAACCGCACGCCGTTTTTTTTAATTATTTAATAAATAATTAAAATTAATAATTAAAATTAATAAATAATTAAAAAAAACGGCGTGCGGTTCCCCCCATTTTTAAAACCAGCCAGATAAAGCCATACGGCTGAAGGCTGGTATTCTCAGGATGGGGAGCTCCACGTTATGGGGAGCCCCCCACCCTAACAATATCAGCCAACAGCCGCCCAGAATTGCCGCATACATTATATGCGACAGTTCTGGGACTGTACCCGGCTCTTCCCGATTTGCCCTGGTGCGTTGGCAAATCGGGGTAATAAGGAGTTATTGGCAGCCCATAGCTGCCAATAAGTCCTAGATTAATCATGTCAGGCGTCTATGAGACACCTTCCATGATTAATCTGTAAGTTACAGTAAATAAACACACACACACACCAGAAAAAATCCTTTATTAGAAATAAAAACACACACATATACCCTGGTTCACCACTTTAATCAGCCCGAAAAAGCCCTCCATGTCCGGCGTAATCCAGGATGATCCAGCGTCGCATCCAGCGCTGCTGCATGGAGGTGACCGGAGCCGCAGCACACACAGCCGCTCCGGTCACCTCCACACAGCAAATGAACACAGCCGCGCGATCAGCTGCTGTCACTGAGGTTACCCGCGGCCACCGGTGGATGCAGCGGTGACAGCGGGTAACCTCAGTGACAGCAGCTGATCGCGCGGCTGTCTTCATTACCTGCGTGGAGGTGACCGGAGCGGCGGTGTCTGCTGCAGCTCCGGTCACCTCCATGCAGCAGCGCTGGATGCGACGCTGGATCATCCTGGATTACGCCGGACAAGGAGGGCTTTTTCGGGCTGATTAAAGTGGTGAACCAGGGTATATGTGTGTGTTTTTTATTTCTAATAAAGGATTTTTCGGGTGTGTGTGTTTATTTACTGTAACTTACAGATTAATCATGGAGGGTGTCTCATAGACGCCTGACATGATTAATCTAGGATTTAGTGGCAGCTATGGGCTGCCAATAACTCCTTATTACCCCGATTTGCCAACGCACCAGGGTAAATCGGGAAGAGCCGGGTACAGCCCCAGAATTGTCGCATATAATGTATGCGGCAATTCTGGCCAGCTGCTGACTGATATTGTTAGGGTGGGGGGCTCCCCATAACGTGGGGCTCCCCATCCTGAGAATACCAGCCTTCAGCTGTATGGCTTTATCTGGCTGGTATTAAAATTGGGGGGAACCGCACGCCGTTTTTTTAATTATTTATTTATTTATTTTACTGCACAGTATAGACACGCCCACCGGCTGCTGTGATTGGGTGCAGTGTGACACCTGTCACTCAGCGTGGGGGCGTGTCTCACTGCAACCAATCATAGGCGCCTGTGGGCGTGGAAAGCAGGGAATATGAGATGGCTGTGTACAGAGCACAGCGCGCCGGCCGGTATAAAGGCTCGGTCACGCTGTGCAGGCCGGCCAATCACTGCAATTCCACAACTAACAGGGCTGTGGCATTGCAGTGGTCTGCCAGCCAATCCCTGCATGAGGGCTGGCTCTCAAAAGAGCGCCAACATGCAGAAATGAAGACCACGAGTAAAGCACGAGTATTGCAAAATTACTCGGTACCCGCCGAGCAGCCCGAGTACAGCGATACTCGTGCGAGTACCGAGTAGTTACAAGCATGCTCGCTCATCACTAGTCAACAAGAGTCTTTCCATACACTTGATGTATTTGTCAATAAAAGTATAAAAACTTATAAAATGCTGATAAATCTACTTCAGTAACCATAGAAACATCTGACGGAAAGATCTAAAATCATTGAAGAAGCAAAATGTGATAACCAAAGTTTGCATCATACTCAAAACATTTGGACATGACTGTACACCTGGATTTCATCTAACAGAAAATTAGAATGTAAAAAGCCCCAGTGGCCAGTGTGAAAATTGGAGTATTTCTAAAATTAATTATTAAATTCCGACATTTTTCAAACATGCATAAATGGTCCTACCTACTCACAATCTCCGATCCCCACAAGATCCCCTTCTCTACTCCCCTCGTATCTTCTCTTGCCACAATCGCATACAAGATTTGTCCTACATCTCACCCGCACTCTGGAACACTCTACCCCAACATAGCGTCTCACCTAACTTGGAAAGCTTCAAAAGGAACATGAAGACCCACCTCTTTCAACAAGCCTACAACCTGCAATAACCCTCAGTCCTCTATACCGCTGCCCGACCATCTCTATCCTCACCTACTCTATCCTCACCCAATTCTTGTAGACTGTGAGCCCTCGCGGGCAGGGTCCTCTCTCCTCCTGTACCAGTCTGAGCCTTGTATTGACCATGATTATTGTATTTGTTTTTTATGTATACCCTTTTCACTTGTAAAGTGCCATGGAATAAATGGCACTGTAATAATAATAATAATAATAATAACTAGCTGTAGTACCCGGGCGTTGCTCGGGATAGTAACTGTCTCTCTGTCTCTCTCACAGTCTCTGTCTGTCTCTGTCTCTCTGTCTGTCTCTTTCCCTGTCTGTCTCTGTGTGTCTGTCTGTGTCTATATCTCTGTCTGTCTTTGTATCAGTCTCTCTGTCTCTCTATATCTTTGTGTCTCTGTGTCTGTGTGGCTCTATCTCTGTGTCTGTCTTTCTCTCTCTATCTCTGTGTCTGTCTGTCTCTATCTCTGTGTGTGTCTCTCTCTATCTCTGTGTCTGTCTCTCTCTCTCTGTGTCTGTCTCTCTCTATCTCTGTATCTGTCTCTTTCACTGTCTGTCTCTTTCCCCGTCTGTCTCTTTCCCCGTCTGTCTCTTTCCCCATCTGTCTCTTTCCCCATCTGTCTCTTTCCACGTCTGTCTCTTTCCACGTCTGTATCTTTCCACGTCTGTATCTTTCCACCTCTGACTCTTTCCCTGGTCTGTCTCTTACCCTGTCTGTCTTTGTCTCTTTTGCTGTCTGTCTCTTTCCCTGTCTGTCTCTATCCAGGTCTGTCTCTTTCCAGGTATGTCTCTTTCCCCATCTGTATCTTTCCCTGTCTGTCTCTTTCCCCTGTCTGTCTCTTTCCCCGGTCTGTCTTTTTCCCCGGTCTGTCTCTTTCCCTGGTCTGTCTCTTTCTTCATCTGTCTCTTTCCCCGTCTTCCCCTGTGTGTCTTTGTCTGTCTCTCTGTCTGTCTCTTTCCCTGTCTGTCTCTTTCCAGGTCTGTCTCTTTCCCCGTCTGTCTCTTTCCACTTCTCTTTCCATGTCTGTCTCTTTCCCCATCTGTCTTTGTCTATCTCTCTGTCTGTATCTTTTGCTGTCTCTTTCCAGGTCTGTCTCTTTCCCCATTTGTTTCTTTCCTCGGTCCGTCTATTTCCCCGGTCTGTCTCTTTCCCTGGTCTGGCTCTATCCCCATCAGTCTGTTTCTCCATCTTTCCTGTGTTTCTTTGTCTGTCTCTCTATCTGTCTCTTTTGCTGTCACTTTCCCTGTCTGTCTCTTTCAAGGTCAGTCTCTTTCCAGGTCAGTCTCTTTCCAGGTGTGTCTCTTTTCAGGTGTGTCTCTTTCCCCGTCTGTCTCTTTCCACGTCTATCTCTTTCCAGGTGTGTCTCCTTCCAGGTGTGTCTCTTTCCAGGTGTGTCTCTTTCCACGTTTGTCTCTTTCCACATATGTCTCTTTCCACATCTGTCTCTTTCCCCGTCTTTCCCTGTCTGTCTTTGTCTGTCTCTCTGTCTGTCTCTTTTGCTGTCTGTTTCTTTCTCCGTCTGTCTCTTTCCCCGTCTCTTTCCCCATCTGTCTCTTTCTCAGTCTGTCTCTTTCCCTATTTGTCTCTTTCCCCGTCTGTCTCTTTCCCCGTCTGTCTTTGTCTGTCTCTGTCTGTCTCTTTCCTTGTCTGTCTCACTCTGTTTCTTTCCCCATCTCTTTCCCTGTATGTCTCTCTGTCTCTTTTGCTGTCTGTCTCTTTCCCCATCTGTCTCTTTCCCCGTCTGTCTCTTTCCCCATCTGTCTCGTTCGCCATCTGTCTCTTTCCCCATCTGTATCTTTCCCCATCTGTCTCTTTCCCCATCTGTCTCTTTCCCCATCTGTCTTTGTCTGTCTCTGTCTGTCTCTCTCTGTTTCTTTCCCCATCTCTTTCCTTGTCTCTCTATGTCTGTCTCTCTGTCTCTTTTGCTGTTTGTCTCTTTACCCGTCTGTCTCTTTCCCCATCTGTATCTTTCCCCATCTGTCTCTTTCCCCATCTGTCTCTTTCCCCATCTGTCTTTGTCTGTCTCTGTCTGTCTCTCTCTGTTTCTTTCCCCATCTCTTTCCCTGTCTCTCTATGTCTGTCTCTCTGTCTCTTTTGCTGTCTGTCTCTTTCCCCATCTGTCTCTTTCCCCGTCTGTCTCTTTCCCCATCTGTCTCTTTCCCCATCTGTCTCTTTCCCCATCTGTCTTTGTCTGTCTCTGTCTGTCTCTCTCTGTTTCTTTCCCCATCTCTTTCCCTGTCTGTCTATGTCTGTCTCTCTGTCTCTTTTGCTGTCTGTCTCTTTCCCCATCTGTCTCTTTCTCCATCTGTCTCTTTCCTTGTCTGTCTCTCTCTGTCTCTTTCCCTGTCTGTCTCTGTCTGTCTTTTTCCCTGTGTGTCTTTCTGTCTGTCTGGCTTTCTTTTCCTATCTGTCTCTGTTTATCTCTGTCTCTTTCCCTGTGTGCCTCTTTCTCTGTCTGTGCCTGTCTGTCTGTCTCTCAGTCTGTCTCTTTCTCTATCCGTCTCTCCACCGACATCATATTACTTCACACATAAGCTTCTTATACTATGAATGTCCTTTGATCCTATTGCAACCAATCATAGCTCCTATTAATAGCCTGTAGCTCGCAGCTCCATTCTCTTTAATGGAGACATGTTTTTTGGAGAGTAACTGTAAAGCGCGGGGTTACATTTTCTTGTCAATCCATAGTCTATGACGTTCCCTGAGTCACATGGGCTGTCTGTGCAAAATTTTGTGATTGTAAATGCGACGGTGCGGATTCCTTTAGCGGACATACACGCACACACACACACACACATACAGTTAGGTCCAGAAATATTTGGACAGTGACACAATTTTCGCGAGTTGGGCTCTGCATGCCACCACATTGGATTTGAAATGAAACCTCTACAACAGAATTCAAGTGCAGATTGTAATATTTAATTTGAAGGTTTGAACAAAAATATCTGATAGAAATTGTAGGAATTGTACACATTTCTTTACAAACACTCCACATTTTAGGAGGTCAAAAGTAATAAACCAAATAAACCAAATAAATGGACAAATAAACCAAACCCAAACAAAATATTTTTATTTTCAATATTTTGTTGCGAATCCTTTGGAGGCAATCACTGCCTTAAGTCTGGAACCCATGGATATCACCAAACGCTGGGTTTCCTCCTTCTTAATGCTTTGCCAGGCCTTTACAGCCGCAGCCTTCAGGTCTTGCTTGTTTGTGGGTCTTTCCGTCTTAAGTCTGGATTTGAGCAAGTGAAATGCATGCTCAATTGGGTTAAGATCTGGTGATTGACTTGGCCATTGCAGAATGTTCCACTTTTTTGCACTCATGAACTCCTGGGTAGCTTTGGCTGTATGCTTGGGGTCATTGTCCATCTGTACTATGAAGCGCCGTCCGATCAACTTTGCGGCATTTGGCTGAATCTGAGCTGAAAGTATATCCCGGTACACTTCAGAATTCATCCGGCTACTCTTGTCTGCTGTTATGTCATCAATAAACACAAGTGACCCAGTGCCATTGAAAGCCATGCATGCCCATGCCATCACGTTGCCTCCACCATGTTTTACAGAGGATGTGGTGTGCCTTGGATCATGTGCCGTTCCCTTTCTTCTCCAAACTTTTATCTTCCCATCTTTCTGGTACAGGTTGATCTTTGTCTCATCTGTCCATAGAATACTTTTCCAGAACTGAGCTGGCTTCATGAGGTGTTTTTCAGCAAATTTAACTCTGGCCTGTCTATTTTTGGAATTGATGAATGGTTTGCATCTAGATGTGAACTCTTTGTATTTACTTTCATGGAGTCTTCCCTTTACTGTTGACTTAGAGACAGATACACCTACTTCACTGAGAGTGTTCTGGACTTCAGTTGATGTTGTGAACGGGTTCTTCTTCACCAAAGAAAGTATGCGGCGATCATCCACCACTGTTGTCATCCGTGGACGCCCAGGCCTTTTTGAGTTCCCAAGCTCACCAGTCAATTCCTTTTTTCTCAGAATGTTTTTTTTTCAACCCGACTGTTGACTTTGCTACTCCAAGCATGTCTGCTATCTCTCTGATGGATTTTTTCTTTTTTTTCAGCCTCAGGATGTTCTGCTTCACCTCAATTGAGAGTTCCTTAGACCGCATGTTGTCTGGTCACAGCAACAGATTCCAAATGCAAAACCACACACCTGTAATCAACCCCAGACCTTTTAATTACTTCATTGATTAGAGGTTAACGAGGGAGACGCCTTCAGAGTTAATTGCAGCCCTTAGAGTCCCTTGTCCAATTACTTTTGGTCCCTTGAAAAAGAGGAGGCTATGCATTACAGAGCTATGATTCCTAAACCCTTTCTCCGATTTGGATGTGAAAACTCTCATATTGCAGCTGGGAGTGTGCACTTTCAGCCCATATTATATATATAATTGTATTTCTGAACATGTTTTTGTAAACAGCTAAAATAACAAAACTTGTGCCACTGTCCAAATATTTCTGGCCCTGACTGTACATACATGCATACATACATATATACATACACACATACAATCAGCTTTATATATTAGATAATGGACATATACTTTAGCCACCATGGACAGACTCTGACACTGAATCATAAAATTCTTATATAAAAGAATATTTTTCTGAGAGTCAGTACTGACTTACAGGTTTGTTACTTCCAATAAGTGGCACTAGAAAAGCTCTCTCTTTCTCTGTGAAGAAGTTATTGGAATATTTTATTTCCCAGGGAGCACTGCATAGCCTACAAATCCTCTTTTGCCAACTTGGCGGTGTCCTTAAGAGGAGAAACTTTATACCTTAGGCTTTGTTCACATAGCATTTTCAGGTGTATACTATGTTGGTTGTTGTGAATGTCAGTTATGCTTTGGCTGCTGGGAGGCTCCCTCTTGTGGCCAGGAATGGTTTGGACAGAGACCAGGTGTGTTGAGCAATGGGCGTTTCCATTGCTAATTCTCTGCTTATTTAAATCCTGGTCTGATAGCAGGCTATGCTTGATGTCAGTTGTTCTTTGTTCACCAGCCTGCTTCATCCTGCTCCATACCACATCTACCCCAGATAAGTGCTTTGCTCTTTGTTTGTTTCTTTTTCTCTTATCTGAGTTTGTCATTTGCTGTGGTTGTTTTCAGTTTATTTGCATGCAGTGATCTTCCCTCTCAGTTGCTTAGCTGGGAAACTACCTGTAGTTATGTTTGGAGTATTGCTCCTATTAGTCCATGTGTTTGTGGCTTTTTGAATTTGTAATGATTCCTGTTTTCTGTTCATTGGTATGACAAGAGGGCCTGGTATAGGACGGAGTGCAGATCGTGCGATCTGAGGGCCTTTTTGTACTATCAGGAATTTGGAATTTTGAAGGGTTTTTCTCTGGCCACCATCAGCCCCTTTCCTGTCCTTTCCTATTTTAGTCGGTGGGGGCCTCACCTTTGCTAATCCTATCATCTATCTGTGTATTGTGTTTTTCTATATCACCGCAGTCTTTGAATGTGGTGGGCTTGCTATTCTTTATCTATTTTCTGAGGTAGAGAGTTATTCATCTTTCCTTCCTTTAGGATAGCTAGTTCTCCGGCTGGGTTAGCGGTGCACAGGATGTTAGTTCACCCCTCGGCTACTTCTAGTTGTGATGGTTAGTAAGGGGATGGCGGCCAGATTAGTTGCCAATGCTCTTGTCACCTTTTACCAATGATTTATGGTGGTCTTCCATGGTTCCGGATCATAACAGTTGGTGTTTGCATCCAAAGCATATATGGCTGAAAATGATGTCCAACAGATCACACAGTGACTGCATCTGAATCATTATAGTCAATGGCCTCATCAGCGCGTAAACCTAAATCCCATTTTGTGGGTTTTTGGACATAAACTCTGACAAACTACTTGAACTTATACTTGAACAAAGCATTAGACTCCCCATCGAAGGCCCCTCTCCTAGCCAAGCAGTCTTCTACTTTGTGCTGATGATGGGCAAGAACCCTGGATCAGCTGTTTGCAAATACACATCACTTTACCTCTTAGATCCTACATATAACATGCTGTTGAGTATTACATTGTGTATAGAAAAAATATCAAACAGAAACTGATAAACTTGCAGTGTTTTAGATCTGACAAGTTCCCTTTGATGAATATCATGGTGCACGTTTGTTCATAACTAATCCAATTACTAAGTATATGTCATGACTTTAAAAATATCTAATAAATTCTATTAATATTTCAATGAATTATAATAAAAATGAAATTCAATTTAATAGATTATTTTGAAACATTGCTGGTCATATTGAATAAAAAGGCTTATGTACTCAGTAATATGACAATGATCAAAGGGAAGCTCAGAGAGTATCTAGATTTCAAGGAACATAGGATGATATTCTGCAGAACATCTCCTTATAAATCCACCTATCATATTAAAGGGTCTCTGTCAGCACAAAATGACTGTTCAACCAAGTACAGGCGCTCGTGCATCATGGCGGGCTAATCATTTCAATGCAACTTTCCACCGGTTTGTTTTCCCTGTCTCTTGTTTGATTGACAGCTCTGGCTTCATAGAGCATTTGGGAAGGTGCATTTAAATACTTAGCCCTACCATGATGCACGAGCACCTGTACTTGGTTTGAACAGTCATTCTCTCCTGATAGAGTTCCTTTCACATCAGGTAACATTTGGTTCTTCTAAACGTATCAAAATAGAAACTTCAATTGGATGCATTGAATCCGGAATTTCAAATATGCATGTTTCACACTGGAAATAGTTTAGGTTTTTTTTTAGTTTAGTTTAGTTTTTGTGTTCATTATCTTATCACAATTTAGTTATTACTAGTACTAATATTTATAATACAAAACACCTTACAGTCTTAGCTGAAAGTGTTGGCACTCTTGAAATTGTTCCAGAAAATGAAGTATTTCTCCATAGAAATTATTGCCATTACACATGTTTTGTCATACACATATTTATTTCATTTGTGTGTAATAAAACAACACAAAATTGTAAGCACCTTTCCGAAATTGTGGGTAAACAACTTGTTTCAAGCATGAAATGGTTGTTCAAACTCACCTGTGGCAAGTAATAGATGTGGGCAATATGAAAATCACACCTGAAACCCGATAAAAAGGGGAGAAGTTGACTCAATCTTTGGAATGTGTACCACATTAAGAAAAAGGAGAGGAGAATTGTATGAGGATTTGAGAACCAAAATATCAACAATATCAAGGTTACAAATCTATGTCCAGAGATCTTGATGTTGCTTTATTCATGGTACAAGAGTAAACTGAATGTAGAGGGCACCAATTCTCTTCCTGGGACCACCCTGCCACAATTAGAGTAGCATAAGAGGAGAGAGGAAATAATGTGCCACAAAAGGGGGATCCCCATAAAAATACAATTTTTTATTAAACATTTATATACACACCACAATCGACCAAACCAGAATAAAAACAATCAAAAAGCAAATAGGCTGATGACAGCCATAGTTCAGAAATATCTACAACATGTGACCTTAGCAGTCCAACATTCCTTGGAGAACGCATCGGCATTGCACTTTTGCATGCATTCAGGATCCACTCCTGTCTCATTGTTGGACTGTATGCTACTATATTTGTTGTCAGTATACAATTTTGTCAAACTGAACCTCCTGTGTATAGTGTTCCTTCAGTGGGAGGTTTAATTCAATTTAACTTCATTAAAATTCAATTATCAAAGGATATTGGGCCACAATCTAGTGCCCAGTGTCAGAAAGCTGGGAGGGTGTCCTACATCTGGGTCTTCCAGCAGGACAAGTATACTTCAAGACGTCCCCAGAAATGGATGGAAACAGAGCGCTGGAGAGTTCTGCAGTGGCAGCAATCAGTCTGGATCTAAATCCCATTGACCACCTGTGGAGAGATCTTAAAATTGCTGTTGGGAGAAGACGCCTTTAAATATGAGAGACCTGGAACTGTTTACAAAAGAAAAGTCCAAAATTCCAGGTGAGAAGAGTAAGAAGTTTGTTGATAGTTATAGGATGCGATTGATGCAGTTATTTATTTCAAAGGATATGCAACCAAATATTAAGTTCAAGGTGCCAACAATTTAGTCTGAGCAATTTTTGGAGATTTATGTATTATGTCACATTTGACAATTTTTTTTTTTTGTGTGTTGATCCAATACACACATAGAAAATAAACATGTAAAATAAAAGGTACAATTGCACCTATGTTCTGGGAAAAATACTTAATTTTAACGAACAATTTCAAGGGTGTCAACACTTTCGGCCAGTACTGTATGTCCCCAAGTATGCGTACAGTAGTGTCACTACCGTTATGTCAAGGAATCGGAATAACGCTTACATTTCATCAAAGCGATAAATACAATGATATTACAAAGTAGGTACAACAATGTGATATCTAAGGTCACTGTACAGTTACAATCCAGGTATAATTAATACATATATTTTTTATGAGATTGGGGCAGGGAAAGTAATTGAGGGAAAGTATGTTGTTTCTAGTGATGAGCGAGTACTAAAAAGCTCGGGTGCTCGAGGCTCAGGCCGAGCATCCCAAGATATTCGTGTACTCGGCCCGAGCACCGAGCCCAATGTTATCCTATGGGAGACCCGAGAATTTTTATGAAATGACCCCCGGCAGCATGTAGAAACCCTAAAAATGTAACAAAAGTCTCAGAAGAGTGCTCAAATGACATGGCAACAGCATGGGGAAGACCGCTTGAAGCATTTATCACTCAAAAGTCACAGCTGTGAACAATTTTGTCCGCGTTTTACGCCATTTTTACGGACTCACCAGAAAACCTTCAAAAATGACACCAAAATGAATTTTCATGGCAGAAATGTTAAGGGCACATACCCAATAGTGAGATAGAGCTGGTGTATGTTACTTTTTGAGATTAATACATGAAAGATTTTACGTAAAACATTGTGTGGCACTCCGATGTCCCTGAGAAGAGACGTACATGAAGGCCTCTTGAGTCTAATGTGCCCATTTTGAGGAAGTGAGTCTTTGTAGTATTTTCCTTTGCCAGGGCAGTCCAAAATTGGGAGGTTCACCAATGCCCCTGCATACAGACGTGCATGAGGGCCTGTAAACCTGAAGTGCCCATTGTAAGGAAGTGGGTCTATTGTAGTATAGCCCTTTGGCAGGGCAGCCAAAAATTGGGAGGCTCCACGTTGTCCCTGGATAGAGACGTGCATGAGGGCCTGTAAACCTGAAGTGCCCAGTGTAAGGAAGTGGGTCTATTGTAGTATAGCCCTTTGGCAGGGCAGCCAAAAATTGGGAGGCTCCACGTTATCCCTGGATAGAGACGTGCATGAGGGCCTGTAAACCTGAAGTGCCCATTGTAAGGAAGTGGGTCTATTGTAGTATAGCCCTTTGGCAGGGCAGCCAAAAATTGGGAGGCTCCACGTTGTCCCTGGATAGAGACGTGTATGAGGGCCTGTAAACCTGAAGTGCCCATTGTAAGGAAGTGGGTCTATTGTAGTATAGCCCTTTGGCAGGGCAGCCAAAAATTGGGAGGCTCCACGTTGTCCCTGGATAGAGACGTGCATGAGAACCTGTAAACCTGAAGTGTCCATTGTCAGGAAGTGGGTCTATTGTAGTATAGCCCTTAGGCAGGGCAGCCAAAAATTGGGAGGCTCCACGTTGTCCCTGGATAGAGACGTGCATGATGGCCTGTAAACCTGAAGTGCCCATTGTAAGGAAGTGGGTCTATTGTAGTATAGCCCTTAGACAGGGCAGCCAAAAATTGGGAGGCTCCACGTTGTCCCTGGATAGAGACGTGCATGAGGGCCTGTAAACCTGAAGTGCCCATTGTAAGGAAGTGGGTGTATTGTAGTATAGCCCTTTGGCAGGGCAGCCAAAAATTGGGAGGCTCCACGTTGTCCCTGGATAGAGACGTGCATGAGGGCCTGTAAACCTGAAGTGCCCATTGTAAGGAAGTGGGTGTATTGTAGTATAGCCCTTTGGCAGGGCAGCCAAAAATTGGGAGGCTCCACGTTGTCCCTGGATAGAGACGTGCATGAGGGCCTGTAAACCTGAAGTGTTCATTGTCAGGAAGTGGGTCTATTGTAGTATAGCCCTTAGGCAGGGCAGCCAAAAATTGGGAGGCTCCACATTGTCCCTGGATAGAGACGTGCATGAGGGCCTCAAAACATTGTTCCCATTGCAAAGGAGCGGGTCTCCTGTCATTGTAATGTCCATTCTGAAAGAATGGGCGAAAAAATTTACCACTGGGGGTATACCTGAAACAACGGCCTAACTATTGTAACGGTCATCATGGTGGCGCATGAGGAGAAGGAGGAGCAGTCCAGCGATTATCCAAAGTCCAGAAGTGTGTACCCATGGGTGAGTGGAGGTACATGGCAAATTCCCGTTACAAACTTTAAATTCCGCTCTCATTTGCTGGTGGTGTGGTGAAGTCTGGCCCAATCCAACCCTTGTTCATCTTGATCAGAGTCAACCTGTCAGCATTTTCAGTTGACAGGCGGGTGCGTTTATCTGTAATGATTCCACCTGCGGCACTAAAAACACGCTCTGACAAAACGCTAGCGGCAGGGCAGGCCAAGACTTCCAAGGCGTAGAGAGCCAATTCATGCCACGTGTCCACCTTGGATACCCAATAATTGTAAGGCACAGAGGAATGTCGGAGTACAGTTGTTCGATCTGCAAGGTACTCCTTGAGCATCTGGGCAAACTTAGGATTTCTTGTGGCACTACCCCGCACCTCAGGGGCTGTGGTACGTGAGGGGCTGAGAAAACTGTCCCACATCTTAAAGACTGTTCCCCTACCTCTGGCGGATTGGACTTGTGCCTCTCTCGGCTGTACGCCTTGGTTGTCCACTGATTCCTGACCTATGCCGCTAGCGTTTTGTGAGGGGAATGCTTTGCCTACTTCCGTGACTATGGCCTTCCGGAACTGCTGCATTTTGGTTGACCTCTCCACCTCGGGAATAAGAGACATAAAGTACTCCTTGTAGCGTGGGTCTAACAGTGTTACCAACCAGTAATGATTGTCGGCCAAGATGTTCTTAACGCGAGGGTCACGAGACAGGCAGCTTACCATAAAGTCAGCCATGTGCGCCAGACTCTTAACAGCCAGTACTTCAGTATCCTGACCAACACGATGACTGAACATGCTGTCCTCCTCCTCCTCCTCCTCCTCCTCATCTACCCTGTCCTCTGGCCAGCCACGCTGAACCGAGGATATGACTGGTGTGCATGTCATATCCTCAATTTGGCCGGAGAGTTGCTCCATGTCTTCATCCTCCTCCTCGTCATAGTCCTCCACTGCACGTTGTGATGAGACGAGGCTGGGCTGTGTGTTATCACCCACACCCACTACTGTTTCTTGCTGCAACTCATCGCGCTCCGCCTGCAATGCATCATGTTTGTTTTTGAGCAGAGACCGTTTTAGAAGGCAGAGAAGCGGTATGGTGACGCTAATAATGGCGTCATCACCACTCACCATCTTGGTGGAGTCCTCAAAGTTTTGGAGGATGGTACATAGGTTGGACATCCATCTCCACTCCTCAGGTGTTATGTGTTGAGTTTGACCCATTTCCCGACGGCTTAGGTGATGCAGGTACTCAACAACTGCCCTCTTCTGCTCACATATCCTGACCAACATGTGCAGAGTTGAATTCCAACGCGTGGGGACATCACACACCAGTCTGTGAGCCGGAAGATGCAAACGGCGCTGAAAGCCGGCAAGGCCGGCTGAAGCAGTAGGTGACTTTCGAAAATGTGCAGACAGGCGGCGAACTTTTACCAGCAGATCAGACAGCTCTGGGTATGACTTTAGAAACCGCTGAACCACGAGGTTGAGCACATGGGCCACGCATGGAACATGTGTCAGCTGGCCTCGCCTCAAAGCCGCCACCAGGTTCCGGCCATTGTCACACACGACCTTTCCTGGCTTTAGGTTCAGAGGTGTGAGCCAGTGATCTGCCTGCAGTTTCAGAGCTGTCCACACCTCTTCTGCATTGTGGGGTTTGTCACCTATGCAGATTAGCTTCAGCACAGCCTGTTGCCGCTTCGCCGAGGCAGTGCTGCAGTGCTTCCAGCTTGGGACTGGTGTGGAGGGTAAAGTGGATGAGGATGTGCAGGAGGAGGAGGAGGCTGAAGAGCATGACATTCCGGAGCTGTAGAGTGTGGGTGAAACCCTGACTGAGGTAGGGCCTGCAAACCTTGGTGTGGGAAGGACGTGTTCCGTCCCTCGCTCAGACTGGGTCCCAGCTTCCACAATATTAACCCAGTGTGCCGTCAACGAGATGTAGCGGCCTTGCCCACAAGCACTTGTCCACGTGTCTGTGGTTAGGTGGACTTTGGCTGAAACAGCGTTGTTCAGGGCACGTGTGATGTTTTGTGACACGTGGTTATGCAACGCGGGGACGGCACACCGGGAGAAATAGTGGCGGCTGGGGACCAAGTAACGTGGGACAGCTGCCGCCATCAGGTCGCGGAATGCTTCTGTCTCCACCAGCCTAAAAGGCAACATTTCCAGCGCAAGCAGTCGCGAAATGTTAGCATTTAGAACTGTGGCATGTGGGGCGTTGGCAGTGTATTTGCGCCTGCGTTCAAAGGTTTGCTGAATGGATAACTGAACGCTGCGCTGGGACAAGGACGTGCTTGATGATGGTGTTATTTCTGCGTAGGCAACTGCAGGTGCAGGACCGGAGGAGGCTTGTTCGCAGGCAGCATGGACAGGGGATTGGCTCGCATGCACAACAAGAAGACGTAGCAGTGACATCAGCAAGCACTGCTCCTCGACTCTGTTGTACTTCCCACAAAGTCGGGTGCTTGGCTGACATGTGCCTGATCATGCTGGTGGTGGTCAGGCTGCTAGTTTTGGTACCCCTGCTGATGCTGGCACGGCAGGTGTTGCAAATGGCCTTTTTAGGATCATCTGGAGCCAACTTAAAAAACTGCCAGACTCGGGAAGACCTAACATTTGTACAGGCACCTTGTGTCGTGTTGTTGTTCCGGGGAACGGTTGCCTGACTTCTGCCTGGAGCCACCACCCTGCTTCTTACTGCCTGTTGGGATGCTACGCCTCCCTCCCCCTGTGCACTGCTGTCCTCGCTCTGCATATCCTCCTGCCAGGTTGGGTCAGTTACTGGATCATCCACCACGTCGTCTTCCTCTTCCGCACCCTGCTCCTCCTCCTGACTTCCTGACAATTGTGTCTCATCATTGTCCACCCCTTGTTGAGACACGTTGCCAACTTCGTGAGAACGTGGCTGCTCAAATATTTGAGCATCTGTACATACGATCTCCTCATGACCCACTTCAACATGAGCTGGCGAGAGGCCAGAATATGCGAATGGAAACGTGAACAGCTCTTCCGAGTGTCCAAGTGTGGGATCAGTAATGTCCGAGGATGTGTACTCAGCCTTGTGGTAGGAAGGAGGATCAGGTTCTGAAATGTGCGGTGCAGTATCACGGCTACTGACACTTGACCGTGTGGAAGACAGAGTGTTTGTGGTGGTGCCAATCTGACTGGAAGCATTATCCGCTATCCAACTAACAACCTGTTGACACTGGTCTTGGTTCAAGAGCGGTGTACTGCTGCGGTCCCCAAGAATTTGGGACAGGACGTGCGAGCGACTAGATGTGGCCCTTTGTTGTGGCGAAATTAGAGCTTGCCCACGACCTCGGCCTCTGCCTGCACCACCATCACGTCCACTTCCTTGTTGCTTGCCAACGCCCTTGCGCATTTTGCAATGCTGTGCTGACGTGTATTCACTAGACTTGTGCGTTATATCCAAGTTTGTGCAAATCGTGCACCTGTACGCTGCCACCGACAGGCACACACGTGCGGTTTTTAAATGCAAGCACGGACGCACTAAGAACCTAACAGGTTTTTAGGAGCGACAATTACTGAGAAGTCTGACACTATCAGACACTGCTGACTGACGTGTATTATACACTAGACTTGTGCGTTATATAATAGTTTGTGCAAATTGTGCACCTGTACGCTGCCACCGACAGGCACACACGTGCGGTTTTTAAATGCAAGCACGGACGCACTAAGAACCTAACAGATTTTTAGGAGCGACAATTACTGAGAAGTCTGACACTATCAGACACTGCTGACTGACGTGTATTATACACTAGACTTGTGCGTTATATAATAGTTTGTGCAAATCGTGCACCTGTACGCTGCCACCGACAGGCACACACGTGCGGTTTTTAAATGCAAGCACGGACGCACTAAGAACCTAACAGGTTTTTAGGAGCGACAATTACTGAGAAGTCTGACACTATCTGGACTGTTTTAGACTGTGTACACCAGCCCCAGATATGATGAAGGCTGGTATACGGTCACCACTAGGAATGGCTATATACCCTGCCTGCCTGCCTGCCTGTATACTGCTACAATAGTCCTGACAAGGACTCTTCTGGTCACTAGCCTGTATTTCGACCTGGCTATACCCTGCCTGTATACAGCAACAATAGTCCTGAGAAGGACTCTGCTACTTTACTCCGACCTGGCTATACCCTGCCTGCCTGTATACAACTATAATAGTCCTGAGAAGGACTTCTGGTCACACTGTTTGCAGCCCTGATACGGAAATAGCTATAAAGGGCCGCAAACCTTTCCTTGAAGCAGCAACACTCTCCCTGCACTGACTGTCTGGATGGCTGTGTGCAGAGCACAGCGCGCCCGCCGGTATAAAGGCTCGGTCACGCTGTGCAGGCCGGCCAATCACTGCAATTCCACAACTAACAGGGCTGTGGCATTGCAGTGGTCTGCCAGCCAATCCCTGCATGAGGGCTGGCTCTCAAAAGAGCGCCAACATGCAGGGATGAAGACCACGAGTACAGCACGAGTATCGCGAGATTACTCGGTCCCCGCCGAGTAGCCCGAGTACAGTGATACTCGTGCGAGTACCGAGTAGTAACAAGCATACTCGCTCATCACTAGTTGTTTCCTTTTGAATCCTGCCATATATGTTGTGAGTTTCAGGGAAGATGATCTGTTCCAAAGACTTAGGAGTACTTTGCACGCTGTGACATCGCTAGCTGATGCTAGCGATGCCGAGCGAGATAGCACCCGTCCCCGTCGCACATGTGATATCTTGTGATAGCTGCCATAGCGAACATTATCGCTACAGCAGCTTCACACGCACTTACCTGCCCTGCGACGTCGCTCTGGCCGGCGACCCGCCTCCTTCCTAAGGGGGTGGGTCGTGCGGCGTCACAGCGACGTCACATGGCAGGCGGCCAATAGAAGCGGAGGGGCAGAGATGAGCGGGACGTAAACATCCTACCCACCTCCTTCCTTCCACATAGCCGGTGGAGGCAGGTAAGGAGATGTTCCTCGCTCTTGCAGCTTCACACACAGCAATGTGTGCTGCCGCAGGAACGAGGAACAACATTGTATCTCCTATTGGTGCGACATTATGAAAATGACCGACGCTACACAGATCACCGATTTTCAACGCTTTTGCAATTGTTTATCATATAATCTAGGCTTTACACGTTGCGATGTCGTTACCGGCGCCGGATGTGCGCCACTTTCGATTTGACCCCAACGAGATCGCAGTAGCGATGTCGCAGAGTGCAAAGTACCCCTTAGGCTATGTGCCCACAGGGAAAGTGTGTTGTGGATATATCAGCAGATCAAAAAGGTCTGTGGAGACTCTGTTAGGAGTCTCAACACAGAAACCAGCCAGATATCCCTCCGGGAAGGGCCCAGCCAAGGAGTGACTCTTTTAGGAGACTACCATAACCACCATATTAAGTGGCCCTTTTAGTCAATATCCAACTTTTTGACAAGTTTAAAGATATGACAAGGGTATTTCCCTTGTCATATCTTTAAACTTGTCAAAAAGTTGGATATTGACTAAAAGGGCCACTTAATATGGTGGTTATGGTGGTCTCCTAAAAAGAGTCACCCCTTGGCTGGGCCCTTCCCGGAGGGATATCTGGCTGGTTTCTGTGTTGAGACTCCTAACAGAGGCTCCACGGACCTTTTTGATTTGCATATTTTCCAGGGGGCAATGTACCTAGGATTTCACTGTCTTGAGCGCCCTCGCTGGCTGCTGGCAGTGTTTTCTCTGGCTGGTCTCCCCAAGATCAGTGATTGTTTTGTCTTGTTGGTCTACTAGGCATTGCTCCCACCCAGCCAGAATCCTACTCCACACTGATGAGGGGCAATACCCCGAAACAGCTGTCTGTGGATGGATACCTGGCCTTGGTATTTCCCTTGTCAGATCTTTAAACTTGTCAAAAAGTTAGATATTGACTAAAAGGGCCACTTAATATGGTGGTTATGGTGGTCTCCTAAAAAGAGTCACCCCTTGGCTGGGCCCTTCCCGGAGGGATATCTGACTGGTTTCTGTGTTGAGACTCCTAACAGAGGCTCCACGGACCTTTTTGATTTGCATATTTTCCAGGGGGAAATGTACCTAGGATTTCACTGTCTTGAGCGCCCTCGCTGGCTGCTGGCAGTGTTTTCTCTGGCTGGTCTCCCCGAGATCAGTGATTGTTTTGTCTTGTTGGTCTACTAGGCATTGCTCCCACCCAGCCAGAATCCTACTCCACACTGATGAGGGGCAATACCCCGAAACAGCTGTCTGTGGATGGATACCTGGCCTTGGTATTTCCCTTGTCATATCTTTAAACTTGTCAAAAAGTTGGATATTGACTAAAAGGGCCACTTAATATGGTGGTTATGGTGGTCTCCTAAAAAGAGTCACCCCTTGGCTGGGCCCTTCCCGGAGGGATATCTGGCTGGTTTCTGTGTTGAGACTCCTAACAGAGGCTCCACGGACCTTTATGATTTGCGTATTTTCCAGGGGGCAATGTACCTAGGATTTCACTGTCTTGAGAGCCCTCGCTGGCTGCTGGCAGTGTTTTCTCTGGCTGGTCTCCCCCAGATCAGTGATTGTTTTGTCTTGTTGGTCTACTAGGCATTGCTCCCACCCAGCCAGAATCCTACTCCACACTGATGAGGGGCAATACCCCGAAACAGCTGTCTGTGGATCGATACCTGGCCTTGGTATTTCCCTTGTCAGATCTTTAAACTTGTCAAAAAGTTAGATATTGACTAAAAGGGCCACTTAATATGGTGGTTATGGTGGTCTCCTAAAAAAGTCACCCCTTGGCGGGCCCTTCCCGGAGGGATATCTGGCTGGTTTCTGTGTTGAGACTCCTAACAGAGGCTCCACTGACCTTTTTGATTTGTATATTTTCCAGGGGGCAATGTACCTAGGATTTCACTGTCTTGAGCACCCTCGCTGGCTGCCGGCAGTGTTTTCTCTGGCTGGTCTCCCCGAGATCAGTGATTGTTTTGTCTTGTTGGTCTACTAGGCATTGCTCCCACCCAGCCAGAATCCTACTCCACACTGATGAGGGGCAATACCCCGAAACAGCTGTCTGTGGATGGATACCTGGCCTTGGTATTTCCCTTGTCATATCTTTAAACTTGTCAAAAAGTTAGATATTGACTAAAAGGGCCACTTAATATGGTGGTTATGGTGGTCTCCTAAAAAGAGTCACCCCTTGGCTGGGCCCTTCCCGGAGGGATATCTGGCTGGTTTCTGTGTTGAGACTCCTAACAGAGGCTCCACGGACCTTTTTGATTTGCATATTTTCCAGGGGGCAATGTACCTAGGATTTCACTGTCTTGAGCGCCCTCGCTGGCTGCCGGCAGTGTTTTCTCTGGCTGGTCTCCCTGAGATCAGTGATTGTTTTGTCTTGTTGGTCTACTAGGCATTGCTCCCACCCAGACAGAATCCTACTCCACACTGATGAGGGGCAATACCCCGAAACAGCTGTCTGTGGATGGATACCTGGCCTTGGTATTTCCCTTGTCATATCTTTAAACTTGTCAAAAAGTTGGATATTGACTAAAAGGGCCACTTAATATGGTGGTTATGGTGGTCTCCTAAAAAGAGTCACCCCTTGGCTGGGCCCTTACCGGATGGATATCTGGCTGGTTTCTGTGTTGAGACTCCTAACAGAGGCTCCACGGACCTTTTTGATTTGCATATTTGTGGCACCCCTGACCTGGTCAGGCACCACTGAGTATTGCACCCATGCTGGGGGCAGTGCAATACAGGTAATCCAGAAGGCTGACCGAGGTGTGACTACACAGGCACATAGTAATCAGGTCTCACACATGTACCTTTGGGAGGACTCCTGAGAACTTCCAGGAGGGGGCGTGGCCTCCATGTCCACTCAAGGGGTGTGGTGGAGAGCCTGGTTGCTAGGTGGCGTAGGCAGGCACAGTGGGGAAGGAGGAAGAGAAGGAGGAACAAGCAGTCTAAAGCAGAGGAGAGAGGAGAGTGGAAGTGGAGCTCAGAGGGAGCAGACGTGCAGAACCCACGAGTGAGCCAGTTAGTGAGTGGAGCTCAGGGAGAGCAGACATGAGGAGCAGACCCTGGAGCTGTTGCAAGCTGACAGCGTACGCGCAGTGACTACCAACGGGGGAGTTCGGTCACCTGGTCATGCCACCCGAAATCCACCCAAGGCTAGAGAGAGCAAAGGGGTGGCAGAGTAAGGGGACTGCCAGGGAGTCAGGCCCGCACGGGTAACAGGTCCCAGTGCAGAGATAGATTCATCTTTCTTCTGCCAAATCTGCCTGAGGGGGCACATCAGACCCTCAAGACAACACCACAGAGTCCGCAGCCACGTAGCAAAGTGAGGGCCTATAGTTCACAGGAGGGAAGCAGCCGGAGTGACCTGGTCCAGGCTACAAGCAAACGGACCAAACAAAGAAAGGGAGAAAGGCACCAGCTACTTCCCTGGGCAACCCCAGCAGGGCTTCAAGCAGGGGTTACCCCAAAACACAGAAGGGCTAAGGAAGGTGAGTTGGTAGTCACCCTCACAAGTCAGCCTGAAGGACGCCTGGTTCCAGCCTGGTTCATCCCAGCTACACCCGGGTTACTCACCCTGCCACCATCAGTGAGTAAAATCCCTGAAAGACTGTTTGGACTGTGCCTGAGTCATTCTGCGCCTTGTGGTTCCACACACCTACACAGGGTCCTGGGGCTTGCCTCACTCTCGGGAGGCCACTATAACTGACTGCACCCACCATCAGCCCCAGGCACCCCTTAATCTGCAGTGGCGGTCACCCTGACCGCAATACTGAGAGTGGCGTCACCCCAATCCTAAGAGAAGACATCTTACCTATGACCAGACTGTTCCATCCACGTGGAGTCCCTGAAGGTAATGCACCGACACAACACCTGTGGGGCTTCACATATTTTCCAGGGGGCAATTTACCTAGGATTTCACTGCCTTGAGCGCCCTCGCTGGCTGCCGGCAGTGATTTCTCTGGCTGGTCTCCCCGAGATCAGTGATTGTTTTGTCTTGTTGGATATATCAGCAGAACATTCTGCAGGAGCTCCCAGAAATCCGCAACACAACTTTGTCTGTTTTCATGCTGCAGATGTGCTGCGGATGTATTGCGGAATGTCCTGCGGATATGCTGCAGTCATTCTGCATTGAGGATACAGGGCCATGGCTTCGGCACTGCATCCTCAATGCAGAACAAGTGCTGGAGTGATTGGGGAGTTCATACTTACCTCCATCATGCAGCACTTCACTTTCTGGCCGTGTCTATCTGCACTTTGCAGGAGAAGGTGGGCGGGCCTGAACTAGCTCCGGCTGTCACATGACCGGAGCTCGTGCAGGCCCCACCACCTCCTGCTGCCTGCTCCTGGTTCCACCGCGCTTCTCTGCACCAGAGGAAGTGACTCCGGTGTCTTCTATCAAAGCAGGTAAGTTTCGAACCCTGTTGAGAAATCCGCAGGAATAATTGACATGCTGCAGATTTTTCCGCAGGGAAATTCGCATTATTTCCGCTGCGGAAAAAAACGCAGCATGGGCACAGCACTTCTAAAATGCCATAGAAATGGCTGGGGACTTGCTGTACTGCGGATTTTAAAAAAATCCGCGGAATTTCCGCAAAAAAATCACGTCAAATTCCGCAAACTTTAAGCAACGTGGGCACATAACCTTACTGTATCAAATTTGGCTTTAATCCATTAATGACCTGAAGATGAAATGGGGAGGAGTAGGCTGCACTGTCGATTACAGGAAGGGGTACCATGATAGGGCACAAAGGGGACTGGGATGCATCACTTAAACTAAATCTGCATGTGGAGCAGATCTATTGGAAAACTCTAGTAAAGCAGAGCACCACTGGCTCCCTGCACTGCCACTTACTATAGAAGACTACAGGACTATCAGAGACGCGGAGCAACTGAGGATTCTCGCGTCCTGTCTTGGGTGGTGCAGTGATGTTACAGCATCGCGCTGCTTGTTTTGGGTAAGTGTAGAAGGTGGAACCGGCCAATATTTCAGTAAACAAGAAGTGAAATTCATTTTTTTATTAACGGAAAGTGGACAATAATAAGAGATTACTAAAGAAGACTATTATGAGAGAGCGCTATTAATGCAGAAAAAGTACCAAAGAGGACTACTGTGTAGAAGAACAAAATAACTAGTAATGTATGGGGTCACAAAAGGGGACATTACTACTGTATTATTCTTTTGAGCAGTAGAAACATATATCTTTATAGATCTCAGAAATCGATGGTTTGGGGTCCTGGTCAAAATTTAACCTTGGAGCCCATATGACATAATTGTGATGGGTTTACAAATGTCTAATCTATCGACTATTTTGTGTAATTTTTGAAGCAAATACAAAAGCAGTTATTAAGAAAATGCAAATTCAATAAGAGCTGAGCGGCAGTTCTTGGTAACAGCCACTAAAGAGTATACAGACTGGTAATATTCCTCATACACTGCTTATACCCATCCAGACCTGAAGCTGATAACACCAATCTAGAATTGATGAATCATCCTCTTTAGTGCCCACTCATCGTCTATCCTAAGGGGTGCTTCACACACAGCGAGCTCACTGCCGAGATCGCTGCTGAGTCACGCTTTTTGTGACGCAGTAGTGACCTCATTAGCGATCTCGCTGTGTGTGACAATGAGCAGCGATCTGGCCCCTGCTGCGAGATCGCTGCTCGTTACACACAGCCCTGGTTCGTTTTCTTCAAAGGCGCTCTCCCGCTGTGACACACAGATCGCTGTGTGTGACAGCGAGAGAGCGACAAATGAAGCGAGCAGGGAGCAGGAGCCGGCATCTGACAGCTGAGGTAAGCTGTATCCAAGATAAACATCGGGTAACCAAGGTGGTTACCCGATATTTACCTTAGTTACCAGCCTCTGCAGCTCTCACGCTGCCTGTGCTGCCGGCTCCGGCTCTCTGCACATGTAGCTGCATTACACATCGGGTTAATTAACCCGATATGTACAGCAGCTAGGAGAGCAGGGAGCCAGCGCTAAGCAGTGTGCGCGGTTCCCTGCTCTCTGCACATGTAGCTGCATTACACATCGGGTTAATTAACCCGATGTGTACTGTAGCTAGGAGAGCAAGGAGCCAGCGCTCAGTGTGCGCGGCTCCCTGCTCCCTGCACACACAGCTAAGCTGTGTGCGCTGGTAACTAATGTAAACATCGGGTAACCATACCCGATGTTTACCTTAGTTACCAGTCTCCGCAACTTCCAGACGCCGGCTCTGTGCAAGCGCAGCGTCGCTTGCACGTCGCTGCTGCCTGGGGGCTGTTCACTGGTCGCTGGTGAGATCTGCCTGTTTGACAGCTCACCAGCGACCATGTAGCGATGCAGCAGCGATCCTGACCAGGTCAGATCGCTGGTCGGATCGCTGCTGCATCGCTAAGTGTGAAGGTACCCTAAGTAGGAGCTTATTTAATTCCAATCAGTGCTGAAGGGGTTAAGGTTTCTTTTTATCCTTCTGTGATTGACATGTAGTTGTTAATCTCAGTTGCAGCCACTCCCTTCCATTATATAAAACTACTTTTTACCCTCTCATATGCTGGCTATAGTTCATTCTATGCTGACCTGTGAAGGACATGTCTTTGGAAAAGCTGTGTTGATCTTTCCAGTGGATATGGTGGAGCCTCTCTCTGGAGGTAAATTGGAGTTTTTGGTGAATCTTTCTCCCTTGTTTGTCCCCCTTCCCTTGTGTTGTGTTCATATTAGTAGTAAGATTAGTGTCTTTTTGGCCTACACACTAGTCAACTCTAGTCCAATGTCAGCCAGGGCCAAGGTATGTCATTGCACAAGGGGGGAGGACGCGACTAAGTACATTAGGGAGCTCAGGGATCAGACACAGGTGAGTTAGGTGGTGACCCCTCTCCCTATCATCAGGACCTTTCTTTACATCCTCGTTGGTTTACCCATCCATTTGTGCCGCATGCCAAGTGTTCACTCACTCTTGCGTAACAAAAAACATATAAAGTTGTCAGCAATGAAGTACTAAGTAGCAGACTGCTACTCTAAATAACTGTCACGCTGTACAAAGGCTAGTAAGATGTAGTACAGCGTATTCCCCACTAGGTGGCAGCAGCGTAGTGAAGGAGAGACAAAGAAACACTGTAATGGAAAGGCAGCTGAAGTACAGCAGAGTAACTTCAGCAGGCAGTTAACAGGCAAGCCACCAGGGGGAAAAAAGAGTATACAAACAGTCAGGGAATAGCCAGGAAAGTCGAGTCACTGCAAAGGGAGAATCAATATCAAGTGAGAAAACATAACAGAGTCAGAAGCCGGGAGATCAGGTATGCAGAGGGAAACACAAACAACTGACAGGAGAGGGAAGTCAGGGACTGGGACAGGCAGATGAACGGGAGAGGGTACAAGTCAGGACACAGTACCAGGGAGGCAGAACAGATCGGGAACACTCACCAGAAGCAGTATACATGCTGCAAGGCAGAAATATCACTGGCACTGAACCATAGGTAGAGAGGCAAGATATAGCATCCGGGGATCCAGAATGAGGCAAGGGAAGTTAATCCCTGACATGACCAAGCCAGAGCTGGGTTTAATCAGTAGCAGGGAAAAGCTGGCTTGGATCACGACAATAACATTTATCAAGTGTCCTCTACTTGACAGATAAAACGTGTGAGTCCTATACTGCTGATGCAGAGTTTTATGAATATACAACCTGTATATCGCTCTGTGTGTATAAGGCCAGGGGTTGGCAGAACTCACATGATTGCTCTATGAGTCCTATATAGATAATGAATAAATCATGTTCTTGAAAGTCTTATAATGAAGAAAGTCCTTTACATGACAGGACAGATTGTGATCAACCATAAGTAAATAACAGATATTTATACTAAGCTTTATCAAGGGAATATCATGAGAAACATGAGGAATTTAAACAGAGAATTGTATTACTTTTCATCGACCATTGAATAAGCGTTATTTATCTGAACCTCAATGTACTGCTAAATGGGTTGGTCACTACTCTGCAATAGTGGTCACATCCCTGTAAGGCCTCTGCCACACTCACGTGAAAATCACGCACGTGCCGAGAGACACGTATTTCCCCTGCGTGTTGCGTGCAGGTAAGTACGTGTCTCTGGTACGTGCGGGCCACGTGTGTTCTACGTGTGCTATCCGCGATAGCACACATAGAACCGGTAATTTACATACTCACGTGGTCCTTCCTGCTGTCCGCGCTGCTGTCCGTGGTGCTGATCCTCGGTCTCCAGCCCTCCTGTCTCCCTGCTGCTGCTGCTGCCAGGCAGTGAAGTGAATATTAAATGAGTATAATGAGCGGCGGTCGGCAGCAAGAGGGAGCAGCGGCAGAGACAAGAGGGCAGGAGAAGGTGAGTAAATGTTTGGTTTTTTTTTTTCACTGACACGTGTGTTTTCTCCGGCGCGTGTCACACGGGACCGCATCCACACTACACCCGTGTGGTACGGGTGCGGGCCGTTTGACACCCGTGCTGCCGGAGAAAACACTGACATGTCAGCGTTTAGAAAAACGCACACGTACAAACGCACACGGACACACAGTAGCATTGCTTAACGTGGCTCCGCCGGTACGTGCAGAAAATGACAAACACATGCCGGCGACACGGATGTGTGTCGCAGGCCTAAAACTGATAGGGAGGCTTTTTCTAATTACCTTGTTCTACCAATTCTGCCTCTGAATTACCACAACACCCAAGGTTATACATATACCAAAGGGTAAAACAGTGATCAATGCAGGATATTAATAAAAGGTAATTTTACTCTTTATTAGATATATAAAAATACATGAATAAATAATAGGGATATCCACTCCCAATGGGGACACAATCTATACCAGAGAAAACATATAGCTCAATTTATAAATCCCATTTACAGGCTATACAATTTTAGCTTTTTAATATATATATCATTGTGTCCTCACATTCTTTTACTGTCCTAATTACAAAAATACTTACATACATACATATAAAGGGCAAAATATATATATATATATATATATATATATATATATATATATATATTTATATATATAATTGCCTTATTCTGTCTGTCTGTCTGTCTGTCTTGCTCCAAAATTGTGCCGTTACAGTGACAGTGTCGTTGCAGTGACAACTGTCGGATTGGCCACTGGGCTCGGCTGGCCCCGCCCCCCCCACGGATTGGCCGCTCGCCTCGGCCTGGCCCCGCCCCCCACATGGATTGGACGCTTGCCCGGCCCTCTGCACGCATCGCCTGCTCCAGCGTACACCGGCTCCCGGTACACATGTGTAGGGAGCCGGCATACGCTGACGCCTCGCCCGCTCGGCCCCGCCCCCGGCACACATTGGCACGCTCGGCCCTGCCCCCGGCGGACATAACTTTGCGATGCTGGGATCATGACGGAGCCGGTGTACGCTGGTAACGATGATACACATCGGGTAACCATAGGAAGCGCTTCCCTTAGTTACCCGATGTGTATCATGGTTACCAGCGTACACCGGCTCCCGGTACACATGTGCAGGGAGCCGGCATATATGCTGATGCCTCGCCCGCTCGGCCCCGCCCCCGGCACACGTTGGCACGCTCGGCCCCGCCCCCGGCACACATTGGCACGCTCGGCCCCGCCCCCGGCGGACATAAGCTTGCGATGCTGGGATCGTGACAGAGCCGGTGTACTCTGGTAACCATGATACACATCGGGTAACTATAGGAAGCGCTTCCCTTAGTTACCTGATGTGTATCATGGTTACCAGCGTACACATGTGCAGGGAGCCGGATACGCTGATGCCTCGCCCGCTCGGCCCCACCCCCGGCACATGTTGGCACGCTTGGCCCCGGCGGCCCGCTCGGTTCCGCCACGGCGACCCGCTCGGCCCCGCACCTGGCGACCCACTCGGCCCCGCCCCCGGTGGCCCGCTCGGCCCTGCCCCCTGCACACGTTAGCCCGCTCGGCCCCGCCCCGGCACATGTTGGGCACCTATACACCTCCCCCCAGAACTACTCCTCCCATTATACTCCTCTTTCCTCAGGACCACTCCTCCCATTATACTCCTCTTTCCCCAGGACTACTCCTCCTATTATAGTCCTCCTATTATACTCCTCTCTGCGTATAATAGGAGGACTATTATAGCATGGGGGATGGAGCATGATGGGGGTGTGCAGCATGGAGGATGGAGCACGATGGGGGGTGCGCAGCATGGGAGATGGAGCACGATGGGGGGTGTGCAGCATGGGAGATGAAGCACGATGGGGGGTGCGCAGCATGGGGGATGGAGCACGATGGGGGGTGCGCAGCATGGAAGATGGAGCACGATGGGAGGGTGCAGCATGGGAGATGGAGCACGATGGGGGGTGTGCAGCATGGGGGATGGAGCACGATGGGGGGTGCGCAGCATGGAGGATGGAGCACGATGGGGGGTGTGCAGCATGGGGGATGGAGCACGATGGGGGGTGCGCAGCATGGGGGATGGAGCACGATGGGGGGTGTGCAGCATGTCGGATGGAGCACAATAGGGGGTGCACAGCATGGGGGATGGAGCACGATGGGGGGTGCGCAGCATGGGGGATAGAGCACAATGGGGCATGCGCAGCATGGGGGATGGAGCACGATGGGGGGTGTGCAGCATGGGGGATGGAGCACGATGGGGGGTGCGCAGCATGGGGGATGGAGCATGATGGGGGGTGCGCAGCATGGGGCATGGAGCACAATAGGGGGTGCACAGCATGGGGGATGGAGCACGATGGGGGGTGCGCAGCATGGGGGATAGAGCACAATGGGGCATGCGCAGCATGGGGGATGGAGCACGATGGGGGCTACGCAGCATGGGGGATGGAACACGTTGGGGGGTACGCAGCATGGGGGATGGAGCACGATGGGGGGTGCGCAGCATGAGGGATGGAGCACGATGGGGATGCGCAGCATGGGGGAAGGAGCACGATGGGGGTGCGCAGCATGGGGGATGGAGCACGATGGGGGGTGCGCAGCATGGAGGATGGAGCACGATGGGGGGGTGCAGCATGGGGGATGGAGCAGGATGGGGGGTGCGCAGCATGGGGGATGGAGCACGATGGGGGGGTGCAGCATGCGGGATGGAGCACAATAGGGGGTGCACAGCATGGTGGATGGAGCACGATGGGGGCTGCGCAGCATGGGGGATGGAACACGATGGGGGCTACGCAGCATGGGGGATGGAACACGTTGGGGAGTGCGCAGCATGGGGGATGGAGCACAATGGGGGGGTGCGCAGCATGGGGGATGGAGCACGATGGGGATGCGCAGCATGGGGGAAGGAGCACGATGGGGGTGCGCAGCATGGGGGATGGAGCACGATTGGGGTGCACACCTCCCCCCAAAACACACACACACCGCCACACGCGCACTGCACAACACACCACACACACTGGGAACCACAAACACCACCCTACACAGACACCCACACACACACAGACAACGGCGCACACACACAACACCCAACACACAAACACCGCGGCATACACAAATATACGCACATACCACGCAATACACACACATTGCACAAAACATACCCCCCCAGAACACACACACGCACCCCACGCCCACACAAACCACGCAACACACACAGCACCACGCACACACAATGCTGCAGACACACAGCGCTCCACAAACAACGCAAAACACACAATGCAACACACAAACAACACTCCTCTCACCCCCCACCCCCACCCAGACAACACCCAGAACATGTACAGCGCCCTACACAAACACTTGGCAACTACACACAACAACATCTATAACAAAAATCATACATTAACTACACAATACATAAATTCTAGAATACCCGATGCGTTAGAATCGGGCCACCTTCTAGTATATATATATATATATATATATATATATATATATATACACACACACATATAAAGTGCATTAGTATATGCCTATATTTATGTCTGTTATATAAATGTAAAAATCGCTGTTAGTGCATATAATACCCATGTTTCAGACGAATGTACCTTGCTGAGGATTACAGCCATGTGTTGTCACTTTGCTATTGCTTACTGAGAAATAAGGTGCTTAAATACATGCCGCTACCAATGCTTCATGTAAACGTACATTGCAGTGGATTACCTACATCTGAAGTCACTATGGTATTGGACATTAAAGTGCATTATCACCAAAGGAAAAAAGGATGGATCTACCTGTGGCCAAACATTTTTGTAACTCAGACCACAGCATCATGGACATGAAATTGCTGGTATTGAAAGGAAATTTCAAGTCCCAGAGAGATAGGAGACTATGGGAGTACAAACTTATGATGACCTTTGACACATTCAGAGCAGGAATGAATGTGACTCATGGATTCATGTCTTCTTACATCAATTAAAAGATGTGCTCCTCTGACCATCCAAGCGTGTCACAGCCCGGGCCAGACCCTTATCAGAGGACAATAAAACTTTCACACTGAACTGCATCAACATTTATGGCCACAACAGTTTGCCCCCCCCCCCCCTTCCCCCCCCGCCATAGAGATAGTTCTGTTTTATATAACTTGTTTTTGTTTTTTTTTTGTTTTGTTTTTTTACTGCACTATTCTAAGTCCTGTTGTGTATAAATATGTGACTCTTCAGATTTTGTGTTATACCATGCCTGATGAAGAGACCTGAGTAGTCTCAAAAGCTTGAAATTATTACCATCTTTTCAGTTAGCCATTAAAAGGTATCAACCACTGAGGACTCTCAGTTCTTTTAAACAATTTTTTTTATCTCTACTGGCTAACACGGTACAAAGATATATTTTACTTTTATCACCAATGGTAAGTATTACCTTATCTGTAATGACTCATATATGGGAGCTCCAGGTAGCATGTCCCTCCACCCCGACACACATTTTGCACCTGATTCTTCTTGAAAGTGCCCTTTGGAGTGAATCCTAGTTGCCAACTTCTACACTTAGTGGTCCAGGAGATAGTATTCTGTACCTTAGGAATAGCCACACCCCATTTTGTGGCTCTCCCATTTCAACACTACCCTCTATCTCCTGAACGTTCAATTGGACACTTACTGATGGAGCATCCCAACTTCACCCACTTCCAGAAGCTATGATCACGTCCGTAAGGCTTCGTGCACACGTTGGGTATTTGGTGAGATTTTACCTCAGCATTTGTAGCCAAAACCAGGATTGGGTAAAATACGTAAGTGGTGCCCGTGTTTCTATTCTACTTTTCCTCTGATTGTTCCATTCCTGGTTTTGGCTTACAAATACTGAAGAAAAAACTCACCAAATACTCAACGTGTGCACGGAGCCTAAAGGACTATTAAAATTTGCAGGAGGTTTATGTTGCACCTGGGAGGTCTCCATTTACACTGAGAGTCTGGGAGGTCTTCCTTTTCCTAGAAGAACTGAGATAATGATCTAGATAGGCCTTCATCTCTTAAACTTGACACTTTAGCATCTTGTATCTGTTTGTGGCCAAATTCTCTGACTTTATGACAATCCTCAGTTTGCACACAAGATTTCTAGCATGGCTTTCCTCCTATAATGATTAGCTGTCAGTCAGGAATAGCCTTGTTTCTCTCCCCGTTGCCAGTGCACATCATTTTGCCATCTGCTTTCTGCTAACCCTCCAATTCGTTGCATCAAGCACATCTCCAGTAGGATGGAGTTACTTAGAATAATGAGTATTTCTGCAAAATTAAGAAGAAAAAAAACAAAAAGCGATAAACCGCAGGAATCTTGCCATCTTTACTTGGAAAGCTAATCAGTAGCAATTCAAGTGTTCTGTTTGATCTAAACACATTCTGTCTGTGGCAGATAAAGCCAGGACTCTCTGACTCGTATATCTCATTGACAAATGTCTTTGTTCTACTCTGCAGTCAGGAACATCAAACAAATCCATTTATTTCTACTGAAGTTTTTGCCTTAATTGCAAAGTTAGCACCATAGACTTGCTGATGTGGAAATTAGTGATGATTTGACTTCGTTTACTAATTTCCAAGTCCTAAGAACTTCAGGGACCAATGATTTCCAATTTAAAGTGTGGGTTCACTTGTACTAAACCTTTTCATTGCATATATACTCACTCCTTAAAGGGAAGCTATCATCCAAAAATGATCTATTGATTAAATACATTTTTGTGTTAAATGTTTAAAAATGTTTTATATATCTATAATCCACATTAAAAATATAAAAAAATAAATCTTGAAGTTTTCATACTGACCACAAAGGCTTTTAAGACTCCAACTTCCTGTTGTTTCAGGAAACAAAACGTGTATTAGCCACAATAAACAGACTCTGACGCTATGTTTTTTGATTGAGGCATCTAATGAGCATGTTCAAAGGGGGAGCAGGGTCAGCTGTGACATAACTTGTTGTGATTGGTGGATCCTGTGCTATCAGCTATGTATTAAGATGTTACCTGTCATTGTAATATTGCCTCTGCTGATAAAGAGCCTGCTGAAATCCTTCCTTAACACTAGAACTACTGAGGTAGTCATTTTGACTACTTTGCACTATGTATTTCTATATAGGTGTCACAAGTCCAGTAGTTCTAGTGTTAATGGACAGGGTGTATGAGTCTAAAAAAGATCAAGGGGCCAGTGTGAAAATATCAAGAAAAATAAACAACCATTACTAAGACCAGCTCAGATTACCGATGCACTAGCAGGTTACAGCAGACTACATGATAATGATGGGGGTAGCACAGGTGAAAAATACTGAAACCACTTACAACCTAGTGTATTTACTTTCATTTGATGCTGTTATGGACCCTTTCCCTTCTGGCTGATATTACCCACAGCTGCAGCATTTTATCATCACTCCATTCCACTATATTTACCCACTCCTGGCTTTACTCCATGCTGGTTATAGTTATTCTATACTGACCACTTTGAAGGAGCCTGTCTCTGGAGAAAATTACATGTTTGTTTCTGCTGCAGCTGAGACGTTTCCTGTTGGAGAAGCCGATGAGTGCTATTTTTTGTTTCTTTCATCATCCCACTTGTCTTACCTTTCTCATCATGTTTTATTGCGATAGTGAGACTAGTGCCTCACTGGCATTTACACTAGCTAAGGTGAGTTCAGAGTCAATGAGGGCACAGGCACGTAACAGTGCATTGGGGGAAGGACCCATCTAGAGATGTTAGGAAGTGCAAGGATCAGTTTCAGGTGAATGAAAAGTGACCCTGCATCCCTATCCCTATCGCCAACCTTCGGTTGTACTTCTTCCCTAGTTTTGCCTATATGTTGTGCCACTCACCGAGTGTCTTCTCTTCTCTTGTCACAGTGGTTGCCTGGTATTCTAAATGCTCACAGATTTGGCTTGCATAGGGTGCAAGTTACACAGGTACATGTGATGCACAGTGTCTGGCTTACAGCCTATTGATCACTGGGCAATCACATTCTCTATGAACTGATAACTTGTGAGTAGTTGTTCCATCAATATTTTTCACTTGTGCTGCCCCCACTTGTATCATGGACTCTGCTGCATCCTGCTAGTGGACTGGTAATCTAACCTGGTGTTGGTAATCAATCAAAACAATGCTGAAAGACAAATAAGCGCACATTAGGTCTTAACAAAATAGAGCATCAGAGGTATATCTGGGAAAGGCTCACCTTTGTTGGTTGTGAGAGTCACAGCCACTAGAATTAGCATAAAATGGCTGCAAAAGATGCATGTGGAAGTATTATAACAACTAGGAAGAGAAAGGGTGTTTTATCCATTCTAGCATAGGAAAATATCGAAGAATTAGGATGATGAGAGGAAATTAATTATTGTTAATGTGTTTCAAAGCCAAAAGGCTTCTTCTTCAATATTAGCTTAAACGTGTTATCTTTATCATTAGTGGGTCTCAGCAGCACATGAGCTCTAGTCTGATTCCGCCCCCTTCTGTGATTAGCAGCTTTTGTCTATGGAAATGTACACTGAAAGCCTGGTGTGGGCGTGGTCTGTTCTCAGCGCTCTGCTACATACAAAATCTGAAAACTTTCACTGTGTCAGAACGGATGTTCACAGAAATATAGGTGATACATCATTGAACTCAGGGCATCTTTGCCTACATTATGCTGCTCTCAGATGAGGAAGCAAAAACCTGCTGACAGATTCCCAGGAAACATAGTGACTAGATGAAGTAGGAGAGAGCAATCAAGCCTGCATGCAAAGCAATAGGGAGACCACAGTTAACCCCTTCCCAACCAGTTGATTATCTGTTTAATACAAAGAACACTTGTTTTATGTGAGATGAGTAATACTTTTGAATAATAATGCCATTCATTTTTAACATGCGATGTCCAGGAAAGTGGGGAAAAAATTGTAAAGTATTGCAAAATAGTGAAAAAAGGGAAATTCCGCAATTGTTTTTTTGGGTCTTTTGTTTTATTTAAATGGTAAAAATAAAAACAGAAATTTGTAAAAAAAAAAAAAAAATTTTGATTGTGCCGCCATTTTCTGAGACATAACATTTTCAATTTTCGGGATATGGAGCTGTGTGAGAGCTTAGGGTTTTGCTGCATGAGCTGATGTTTCTATTGATACCATTTTGGGGCAGATGCAAAGTTTTGATTGCCTCTTGTTACTTTTTTTTTGCATTGTTGCAGAGACCAAATAAACGCAATTCTGGTAATTTGATTTTTTTTTTTTTTGTTGCAACATTTAATGATCATATTAAGGCAGATTAGCTTTTCTAATATTTAGTTCTCCGGCTGTGTCGAGGCGACGAGGTCATTGTAGGCTCGTCCCACGGCTACTTCTAGTTGTGTGTCAGTATTAGGGAATGACCGCACTTTGCTTTTTACCTGCTTTTATGCTGCTTTTTCAACTGCAGCGTTTAATGCCAAAATAGTTGTGTTCTGCTTTTCAAGCATAGTCTATGGGAATTTGGGTTTCTTGACCGCACTATGCAGTTCAAAATGCTGCCTTTTTGTGGCAGAAATTTGGGCAAAAACTCTGCTTTTCAAAGAAGCAACATGTCAATTGTTTTTGCCATTTTCATTTTGAACTGCAAAGTAGAGTTTTTGCCCAAATTTCTGCCACAAAAGGCAGCATTTTGAACAGCATAGTGCGCACAAGAAACCCAAATTCCCATAGACTATGCTTAAAAAGCAGAACACATCCATTTTGGCATTAAACGCAGCAGTTGAAAAAACAGCAAAAAAGCAGGTAAAAAGCAAAGTTCGGTCATACCCTTAGGTCTGCAGTCCATTAAGGTTCCAGCCACTCTGGTTATTTTTTGGGTTTCCGACTCGAGTTTTTGTCCTTTTTCTGATCCTCCTCGGTCACTGCATGATAACAGACAACGCATTTGTAAAGGATCTGGTTTTGCGTCAAAAAAATCCATTCATGCCGCAGTTAAAAAAACGCTGATGTGAAAGCACCCTAATAATATGTGTTATAGTACATCCATAAAGGGTACAATAGGACTTTCAGCACATTGCATTTTCTTGTTTTACCTGATGTGAGCAATAATAATGTTTATTCATTTTATATAGCGCTGTTAAATCCACAGCGCTTTACATACATTGGCAACACTGTCCTCATTGGGGCTCACAATCCAGAGTCCCTAGCGGTATGTCTTTGGAGTGTAGGAGGAAACCCATGGAGAACATACAAACTCCTTGCAGATGTTGTCCTTGGTGGGATTGGAACCCAGGACCATAGTGCTGCAAGACTGCACTGCTAACCACTGAGCCACCGTGCATACATTAGTCAATATTTAACCTAGTTCACCTTTCAACAAACCCATGTCATGTAATTTGGTATTACATTTACATGGTGTATATATTTTTATATGTATTTTTCTATGTAATTAATTCATAAACTTTAATTTATTGTGATAATGATATTGCCTTCATTCTTTTTGGTTGGGTCTTTTCTATGTAGGATATTTACTTCTTTTCAGATGACAGGAGGTTCACATCTCAGTCGATTTAAAAAATAAATGCTCCAGACTTGGCAGCGTTCTGCAGGACTGAGATATATGATGAAGGCTGATAAGTGATAAGGAAATGAACTATTAGAAGATGTATAGACATTATTCTCTGCATGTTAATTGACTGTTTATGTAAATAGCTTCCTTAAAGATGAGGAGGACTGCAACTCTAGTGTCATCTATTGGAAGAAACAATCCTAAAAATCTATATTGACCCTTTAATGTGCCGTTTCACATGACTTAGGGGTACTTTGCACACTACGACATCGCAAGCCGATGCTGCGATGATGTGGTGATAGCTTCAGCTTCACATGCACTCACCTTGCCGTGCGACGTCGCTCTGGCCGGCGACCCGCCTTCTTATTAAGGGTCAGGTTGTGCGCTGTCATAGCAACGTCACACGGCAGGCGGCCAATAGGAGCGGAGGGGCGGAGATGAGCGGGATGTAAACACCTCCTTCCTTCCGCATATCCAGGGGGAGCTGCGGTGACGCCGGTAGGAGATGTTCCTCGCTCCTGCGACTTCACACACAGCGATGTGTGCTGCCTCGCGTCGGCATAATTATGGAATTCACCGACGCTGCACCGATGATACGATTACGACGCTTTTGCGCTCATTAATCGTATCATCTAGGATTTACACACTACGATATCGCCTGCGATGCCGGATGTGTGTCACTTTCAATTTGACCCCACCGACATCGCACCTGCAATGTCGTAGTGTGTCAAGTACCTCTTAGTCTAAGAAGCCAAACCAATCACTCATATTCAGAGATGTGTTTTGGGGTGTTTTCCTCTCATCATTGCAAAGCCAGAGGTGTGATTTGGCTGTGTAAGAGGCCTCTGGCATGAGATTTAAAGGGAACCTGTCACCAGGTTTTTCCACTTATGAGCTGCGGCCACCACAAGTGAGCTCTTCTATACAGCATTCCAGAATACTGTATATATGAGGTCAGGCTGAGCTACATAATGTAAAAAACATCTTTATAATACTCACCTAGGGGGCGGTCAGGTCCGATGGGTGTCGCCGCTCTTGTCCTGGCGCCTCCTCCATCTTGTGGATCACCGTCCTCTTGCCCAGCCCCGTGTGCATGACGTACATTGCATCATTCACACAGAGTCCTTCATTGTGCTCCTGTGTACGTGCACTTTGATCTGCCGGCTGAGGGCAGAGCAAAGTACTGTAATGCGCAGGCACGAGAAAAGGTCAAAGACCGCCCATGCGCACTTCAGTACTTTGATCTGCCCTCAGCCCGGAAGCATCACTCTGATCAAAAGAAGCAATCGGACTGTGCAGTGAGAAAGTCCCTCAGGGGACTACTAGAAACAAAAAAAATGTAAAATAACAGTTTTAAAAAATATGAAAAAAAACACCTGAAAGTTCCAATCATCCCCTTTCACCCCATTGAAAATAAAACAATAAAAAAATACAAATATTTAGTATAGCTGTGTTCACAGATGCCTGATCTATCAAAATATAAAATTAATTAATCTGATCGGTTCATGACGTAGCAAGAAAAACTTCCAGACTCCAATATTACGTTTCTTTGGTCGCTGAAGCATTGTATTAAAATGCAATAACAAGCGATCAAAACATCGCATCTATCCAAAATTGGTATAATTAAAAATGCTCCATAATGTAGACAAAAAGACTGACAGCACTCCCAAAATACAGTCTGACGAAGCTACTGGGCAGATATTGAAATGGCCATTTTCGTATGCAAAATATCTCAATTTTTCCTAGATTTCTTTAAGGGTAATGCATATCTATATTCTAGCATTCAATGTTTGCATTCTTTAGCATTTCACAGTGCGCTGTCTTTTTTTGTTCTTATGTGTCATGTTCAGTTTTGCCCCTGCTCACATTGCATTTTGGAAGTGCTGTCAGTCTTTTTGTCTAAATTATGGAGTCATGCCCTCTGACTGTGCACTCCTCCCCCATTAGCCATAGATGATTTTATTCCACAGTAGCAGGTTCCTAGATGCCCATACACATGGAGGTTTGTAACCCAGAGAGAGGCTTCAGTTTTAGTGTAGATTTCCAGTAACGAGATATGCCTTGACTTGGCTACTGGGCAGATATTGAAATGGCCATTTATGTATGCTAAAGATCTCATTTTTTTCTAGATTTCCTTAAGCAGTAATGCCTGATCTATGAAAATATAAAATCAATTAATCTGATCAGTACATGGCGTAGCAAGAAAAAAATTCCAAGCTTCAATATTACGCTTTTTTTGGTCACCACAACATTGCATTAAAATGCAATAACAGGAGATCAAAACATGCATCTACCCAAAAATAATATAATTAAAAATGCTCCATAATCTAGACAAAAAGACTGATGGCACTTCCAAAATGTAGTCTGAAGTGGCTACTGGGCAGATATTAAAATGGCCATTTTTGTATGCTAAATATCTCAATTTTTCCTAGATTTCCTTAAGCAGTAATGCATATCTATATATTTGCATTCAATGTTTGCATGCTTTAGCATTTCAGAGGGCCACTGTCTTTTATATTTATTATGTGTCATGTTCAGTTTAGCACCTGATCAGACTGAATTTTAGAAGTGTCGTCAGTCTTTTTGTCTAGATAACGAAGTTGCTCAGCCAACTCCTTATAGGGAAGGGTAACTTAAGTAGCTAGTGCCTCCTAGCCATAGGCTGAGGACACGTCTGGAGTACACTCACATCTAATTTAAGAAGTGGGGAGTGCGCGGAACGTGCCATTAGTGTGTAGACAGGAGACCTGCACGAAATGCGTAGTTCCCAGAAGTTGAGAGCCACAGCATGGACTGGCGCAGGAGCTAGAGGAACACGTTGGCGACCACAGTGAGTAAGTTGGCATCCCTGCCAGGAAGGAGACACGAGTGTAACGCCCATGCCGGTGTCTCCTCCTCACGGCAGGGATGCTGGCACACTAACCTCCTTGGCTGTTCAGTGGTGGTGTTTGCTTCTGTCCCTCCTGCCAGCTCACGGGAGGGCACTTAGGGTGCACGCGTCACTACTCTCCAATGGCCAGAGTGCCCTAATCTAAACTCAGCCTATGACTGAGAAGCACTAGGTACTTAAGGCTTCCTCCCCCTATTGTAGGTGCCTGAGTAATGTGGTCTTATTTCTAGACACATGCTGCTAGTTTTCAGGTCGTGTCCTATTTGCTGCTTTACCTGTGGTCAAGCCTGTGCAAGGACATCATGGACTTTCAGCCTGTCCTAAGTGTGCTTGTACCACCCCCATAGCAGCGGCCGAGCTGCTCGGATCCGGAGCCGCGGCGGCTCGACGGGTCTCCGGACCCAGGGGTTCCGCGTGGACACTCGAATCAAAAAGGAGTGGTGGGGAGTATGTACAAGGGATAAGGAAAGTTCGTAACGCCACCCATGGTGCGTGGTAAGTTGAGGTACCACCGCTGCTGTTGGGGACACCCGGTGTTGGTGGTATGGCAGCTAGGTGTTTTAACCAATCTGTGGGTAGGGGGTTTTTGCCCCAGGGACCCGGTGATGGTGGTGTGGCGGTGCCATTGGGGAGTAGGAGAAGGGTTCTCAGTGTACTCACTCAGTCCAGAAATAACCACACTGACAGCTTGTAAACCAAAGTTCCGAGCACCACTGTAGCTGGGAGGGAGCACGCTTGGGTCCGTGCCCTTGGTGTTGCGGTTAGTCTGTGGCCCTCTCTTTGGCACCTGTGTTTTCTTCTTTTGGACCCTTAAGCCTAAAACCTTTTGGGTCCCGCTCACCCGTATGGCTAACGGAGTGAGCTTGTACTCAGGGTTCACGCGTAAGATTTCTTTGGACTGTATTGGGAAAGTCCTATCCCATCGGTGCGCTAGTACCCCGATTTTGGAGCGGGTTGGGGATGACACTTGAAGTCTTCACCCCTGTCGGGTAAATTGCCGGGAAGCGTGAAGCTACTTCCCAGCCTAGGGTCCACGTACCCCGTCGTGCCCTGGCCTCTGCCCGGTGATAGCTCAAGGCCGACGGCCGCCCTCCTCGGCAGTCCGTGCCCCCTGACATTATCCCCTGCGACCGGGGTTCCAGCTCCTACCAGGCCAAGACCAACATCTGCCACCTAGTACTCAGGAGCCCTGCTCCTCCTGTGACCTCTCCCCTTGAGAGTCACTTCTCCACGTCCACTCCACTCTCTCTCCTTTGCTCCACTTTGCTCAACTGTCACTTTTCTCACTTTCCCCTCCCAACCTCCCATGTGGGCGGCCCTATTCCCTTCAGGCCCTCCAATAGTGTGTCTGGTGGGTATAGTGTAAAGTGTTCCTAGGGTTTTGATTGGCTCAGCTGTTTGCAACACCAAAGGACCAGGACCCGTAACCAAGGATGGTGGATACTGTGCTGGAGGGCAGATTGCACAATACCCTGTGATGACCTGATAGGCCAGGGCGTCACATGCTCACAATAACACCCCTAAGAAGCTTTGTGCTGAGTGACTAATACCTCTACGTGGCCGCACATCTTGATGGACTTCATCACTGACCTTCCGGTGTCCTCTGATTGCTCCGTCATCTGGGTAGTAGTGGACAGATTCTCCAAAATGGTTCACTTCACTCCTTTGTCCAGTCTTCCTTCTGTTCCTGTGCTTGCTGAGCAGATCGTCCAGCATGTCTACTGCCTGCATGGACTACCCCTCCACACTGTGTTTGACAGAGGGATTCAATTCACATGCAAATTATGGAAGACCACCTGCAAGCTGCTGAATGTCACCCTGGAATTTACATCGACCTACCATCCTCAGTCTAATGGCAAAGTGGAAAGTTTAACCAACTCTGGACGAAGTTCTTGTGATAGCTAGTCAATGCACACCACTGCGATTGGGTCAAACTCTTGCCTTGGGTCGAATTCTCCTATAACAATCATGTGAGTGAGTCTTCCGCTAGTTCTGAATTCTACATTGCATATGAACAGCAGTGCAATATTCCTTTTCCTGTGGCTACTTCCTCCGGCAACCCCACGGCTGATGCTCTCAAGAGTTTCTCTGAAATCTGGGTGGAGACCAAGGCCTCTCTGGACTAGTCCTCAGTATGAAAAGACATACGGAGAAGAGACGCCTGGATGCTCCCTCACTTTGGCTAAGCAAGCTGTTACTCTGGTGGGTTTGGACTCAATGTGCCACAACTCAAGTTCAACCTGGAGCGGTGTAACTAAGTGATGACCTCGACTTCACTAGAGACTCTGATGGTGAGGTTAGGCATGTGTTGGAAAGTAGCAGCCAAGTGCTACTCCAGGAAATATCACAGCACTGTGGTATATAACCCCAGGAGTCATGGATGCAGGAACAGACTCCGATGCAGGCAGGATGGCTGGTGCTCACTAAATGGCTGGTACGGGAGGTACAGCAAGTGCAGCAGTGGGCACAGCTGGTATGGCAGGTACAGCAGGTTCAGGCAGGTATTAGAACACAGATATGGGTTAGCAGTTACAGGTAACGGACACAGGATGCAAGTAAGAGGACAGAACCTGACAACTAGCAATGTGTTTCTAGTTGTAAGACCACATTTCTCAGGCACTTCCCAGAGGGGGAGGATTCCCTAAGTACCTATCGGCTGAGAAGCACTTTTGGGTTAACGCACGTTGGCCCTTTAAAAGCAGGGAGGTGAATGCCCTAAGAGTACTCCCAATAGACCTGTGTGGTGTGTGGAGGCCTCGAGAGACAGCAGCAGGGATCGGGGATGGACTATTCACCGCTGAGAGGCTGGGAAGAAGAGAGTGCTGGCGTCCCTGCCGGGGAAGGAGTAAAGGACAGCGCGTAATGTTGGCATGGGCGTTACATAAATCTACAACAGACTACTTCAAAAGGCATAAGCAGAAGGTTTTACAATGGCACTCACAGTCCCCTGATCTGAACATCATTAAAAATCTGTGGCTAGACCTCAAAACAGCAGTGCACGCAAAATGAGCCAGGAATCTCACAGAACTGGATGCATTTTCCAAGGAAGAATAGATGAAAATCCCTCATACAAGAATTGAAAGACTCTTGGCAGGCTTCAAAAAGCGTTTACAAACTGTGATACTTGTGAAGTGGCCGCGGGTAAGACCGCGGCTGAGTTCCCATAATCTGCGCCAACAAAATCCCCACGCTCAGATTTTATGCAAGGGTACATTTCTTTACTGATAAACATTTCAATGACACACGCAGCTGGCTTAGCAGCACACATAATCAGGGTTTGCTATCAGAGTCTCTAACTTCGGACACACAGCACAGAACACAAAAAAAACAGCAATGACAAACAAGAATTCTGTCCCTGACTTGCCCTATGGGTTACATTACCAGTCCAAAACACAAGGAGGGAGGGCTCCCACGTAGCAGGCCTGGACTCTGGGTAAACGGCGGCGACTCCAAGGAGCAGAGATGGGGAAATCTTCAGCCCTCTCGCCAGAGGACCAGCATACAGTCTCTTGGAATGGAGGAAGGAGACGGTCCGGAGGTCCCTTGAATCCAGTATCACATCTGCAGCAGTTCTGGCAATCCCTCACACTTCAGCGATGAGGGCAGTCCGAGGCAGGTCTGCTCTGATACAGCTCCAGTGGCTCAGTGAGCTTTTTCCCGCACTTTTTTCCTGTACAACCAGTGTTTGTGGGAGGGGATCAGATTTTACAGTGTCCGCCCCTCGAGCAATTTCAGCACTTGTCCACAAGGTGGCAGCACCATCCTGTGTAATGTCAGCCTCCATGTCCTTTTCAGTCAAAAAACAGTCAGAGCTGTTCGCCTCATTACATATCCCCCCACTGAAAGGTTGGCAGTCCCTGTCAACATTCACAGGTTCCAGGGCAGCGAGGAATGAGGCTGTGGCAGGGGGGAGGCTGAGAAGCGGGCCATACATACTGGTCCCTATAAGACTGCCCAGGAGGAACCCCGGCAGTGGTGCGGGTAGTACGCCGCAGAGGTTGATTTCCCTCCACTCTATCACCGGTTACACTCTCTACCTCCATCAGTTCCCTAGAGGGAGGGCCAGTCTGCGCAGGCGGGTAACCAGTCCCGGAGTCAACATGGTCACTATGCTGAGTAATGTCAATGGTGTCAGTCCTGTCAGCAGTGTCGTCCTCACCGGGTACTATGGTCAGGGAGTCAGGCTGGGATCGGCAGGGGCGCAACATATTCCGGTGCAAGGTGCGAGAGTTGCCACTATCTTCGCCCCGGACTCTGTACACATGACCATCAGGGTAGGGGCGCTCAACTACCCGATAGACTTCAGCTTCCCACTTAGCTCGGAGTTTTCCTTGAGGCTTCTTAATATGAACCAGGACTAGCTGTCCTACTTCTAAGGGTTCTTCCTGTACGGGGAGCGGGTCAGCATGTCTCTGGCCCCGGATTTGCTGGCCTACCAGTCGGTATACAGTTTCCATCTTCTGACGATGAGTGTGTAGCCAGGATGGATAGGTACTGCTGGTATTTTTTTCAGGACTGGTCAGGTTTAGGTCATGGACCCCTTTTCCTGGGCGGCCAAAGAGAAGGGTGTGTGGGGTAAAACCCGTCATGGAGTGGACTTGATTGTTGTAGGCCCACACTAGATCCGGAAGGAATTGGGGCCATTGGTCTTTCTTGTCATTGGCTAAGGTGCGGATAAACTGGAGTAGAGTCCGGTTAAAGCGCTCACACGCACCATTCCCCTGTGGGTGGTAAGGGGTGGTTCTGGACTTCTGGATCCCATACATCCGATGCAGCTCCTCGATAATTTGACCTTCAAAACAAGCCCCCTGATCAGAGTGCAACCTCTCCGGACACCCATAGACCTGGATGAACTGTCGACAGATGGCCCGCGCAGCTGACTCGGCAGTCTGATCTTTGGTAGCAACAGCAACTGCGAATTTTGTGAAATGGTCTACCATAACCAGACAGTATTGGTAGCCACCACTCGCCGTCCCAATCGACAGGTAGTCAACCATCAACAGCTCAAGGGGCCGGGATGTCTCAACTGTTTGGACAGGTGCACGCTGCTCAGCGGACTTGTAAAGCTCACAGGTGCGACAGGCTTGGCAGACATCTTCAACCAGCTTGCGGAGTCCCGGACAGTAGATGGACTGTTGGACCCACCGGAAGGTCTTGTCTATTCCAAAGTGGCCGTTCCTCTTGTGTGCTTCTCCCACCATCTCACGGGCCATTTGGGCCGGCACTACAACCTGTAGGCACTCCTCCAGCATGTGGGATAGGAAGATCCTCCGGTATAGCAGTCCTTCTCTCAGAATCAGATGATCCCATTGGCTGAGCAGGGTCAGGGTACTGGTGGACAGTCGTGACCGCGTGTCAGAGGACGGCTTCTGCTGCTGCTTCACCCATTGTTTGAGTAGGGCACATTCAGCATTCTGGTCCTGGATTCTGCACCATTCCTGTGGGGACAGTGGGGACCCTACTGGAGTGCCAGCCTCATCCACAGCATACTGGCGGCAATCCATCATCTGCCGGGCTAATCTTGTGAAGTAAGGCATCTCGTCTCCTTCCAGCTCTTCGTCCCGGTCCTTAGTGGGCGAGGGGGATGTCCTTCTGGACAGGCTGTCCGCATTCTGATTCTCAGCCCCAGCTCTATATTTAATCTTGTAGTTAAACTTGGAGAGCCGAGCCATCCATCGCTGCTCCATAGCCCCAAGTTTCGCATTTTCTAAGTGGGACAACGGGTTGTTGTCCGTCAGGACTAGTACTTCTGCCCCCGTCAGATATCAAGCAAATTTCTCAGTCATTGCCCACATCAAGGACATGGTGGGATTCTTTTCACCTTCATGTAGGGACCTACTGGCATAGGCTACAACACGTTCCTTGCCTTCTTGTACCTGTGAGAGTACTGCCCCCAGACCCTGTAGGCTGGCGTCAGTATGTAATTGAAAGGGCAGGGTGTAATCTGCATATGCCAGGATGGGGGACGATGTCAAGGCACCCTTTAGAGCTTGGAAGGACTCTTCTTGGGTAGGCCCCCAATTGATGCGGCGTCCTCTGGGACTGTTGGTAGTCCCTCGAAGCAGGTCATGCAGTGGTGCGGCAAGCCGGGCGAAGTTCTTGACGAACCGACGGTAGTAGCCTGCCAGTCCCAGGAAAGCCCGGACCTCCTTGACAGTTGTGGGCTGTGGCCAGTCCCGTACAGCGGCTATTTTCTCCGGCGATGGTTGTACACCTTCGGCCGAGATCCTGTGGCCCAGGTAATCGATCTCCTGCTGTAGAAGACGGCACTTGCTGGGTTTCAACTTCAGGCCATGTTCCCTTAGCCTCTGAAATATCCGGCCCAGCTTCTGTAGATGTTCTTCGATCGTGGCTGAATAGACCACAATGTCATCAAGGTAGATGAGGGTGAAGTCGAAATTAAAGTCTCCCAAGCAGCGCTTCATCAGCCTCTGGAAAGTTCCTGGCGCGTTGTTCAGGCCGAAGGGCATCCTGTCAAACTCGTACAGACCCATGGGTAGGATGAAAGCGGTCTTTTCTCTGTCCTTTTCGCTCATGGGTATCTGCCAATAGCCGCTGGCCACATCCAGGGAGGAAAAATAATTGGCTTTCTTCAGAGCCGTCAGGGATTCTTCGATCCTCGGCAAAGGATATGAGTCCCGGGTGGTGCAAGCATTCAGGTGGCGGTAGTCCACACAGAACCTCAGGGATCCGTCTTTCTTTTTAACTATTACCACCGCTGCAGCCAAGGGGCTCTGGCTCTCTCGTACAACTCCGGCATGGAGCATGGAATTCAGGAGGCTTTTCACTTCTTGGTATTGCTGGGGTGGTATCTGCCGGTATCTCTCACGGATAGGAGAAGCGTTACCCGTAGGGATCTCGTGTTGGATACTGGTGGTGCATCCAAAGTCGGTGTCATGCCAGGCAAAGGACGCCTGGTGTTCCTGTAGTAGTTTTTCCACCCGTGACACTTCCTGTTTAGAGTATTGGGATGTATCCAGCTGACACTTCTCTAGCAGCTCCTTTCCAGCTTCAGTGTCATCTGTGGCGGTGGCCATGGCAGAAACAGTCACTGTCCAGTCTCCCTCTGTCGATGGGGCAAACTGGAAGGGGCCCCTGGGATTCACCTCTGTAGGTAGGGCGTAGACTCTGTCGAGCTGTGTCCCCGCTTCTAGGTCGACGCCTACACTAGCCATATTGCTCAGCCGGACAGGGATCCTTCCCCTCCTCACGACAGCCAGAGTGCGAGCGACTAATGGGTTCAATTTTCCCTCCCTCGGGGTTTGCGGCTCAATCAGTACCTCCACGCCTTCAAGCGGTCTTGTGGTGCTAAGGGGCAGCAAGATAATTGTCTCCTTTTCAGCCGGTAAGGTGATCCTAGTGTGGCGAGGTAAGGTGATAGTGGCTATGGGCCGTTGTTCCTCTGCCATTTGCTGTAGGCTGCAGGCCCGAACCACTCTTTGGAATGCTCGGCGGGTGGCCCCGTGTGTGGTAACTTCCTGCCAGTACTTGGGTCCCCGCTTGGTAAACAATACCAGGTCCAGGTCTTTCAGGATGTTCATCCCAATAATCATGGGCGTGTCCGAACCGAAGCCTTCTTTGACCACGATTATCCCCCTCTTCACGAGGTCCTGTCCACACATTTCGGTGCTCATCCAAGCTACTCCCGTTACTGGAATGGGTAGATTATTGGCCGCTTTGATCTTGATGACGGTATTCGGGTCATAAGCAGCCCGTGGTTGTAGATATTTCTCGTAAAACTGTTCTGAGATGGTGGACACCTGGGATCCAGTATCCATTAGTCCTTAGCCCTCTCGCCAGAGGACTAGCATACAGTCTCTTGGAATGGAGGAAGGAGACGGTCCGGAGGTCCCTTGAATCCAGTATCACATCTGCAGCAGTTCTGGCAATCCCTCACACTTCAGCGATGAGGGCAGTCCGAGGCAGGTCTGCTCTGATACAGCTCCAGTGGCTCAGTGAGCTTTTTCCCGCACTTTTTTCCTGTACAACCAGTGTTTGTGGGAGGGGATCAGATTTTACATTGTGCGCCCCTCGAGCAATTTCAGCACTTGTCCACAAGGTGGCAGCACCATCCTGTGTAATGTCAGTCTCCATGTCCTTTTCAGTCAAAAAACAGTCAGAGCTGTTCGCCTCATTACACTTGCCAAAGGGGGTGCTAATAGGTACTAACCATGCAGGGTGCCCAAACTTTTGCATTGACCCATTTTCCTTTTTTGTTCATTTTTAAATGTAAAAGATGAAAATATATTTTTTGGGTAAAATACAAAGGAAGTGTGTCATCTTTAACTTTCTGCCTTTTAGAGATCATTTCATCTTCGACTTGCTGAACTGTTGTAAACTGTTCACAATAACAGTAATTTTGACCAGGAGTGCCCAAACTTTTGCAGTCCACTGTAGATAGATATTTAGATAGAAAGATCTCAGTAAGAAAATTGTCCATTTTTTAGATATAGACATAATGCCAAGTAAACTAAAGGCCAAGACGTCACCCTTAACTCCATAGCTCCAAAGGGGAATATTCGACTTTTGTCTTCAATAAATCAGTTACTCAGTACAACCTTGTCTCCCAATGTCACCATGCCAACAACTCTAAGTTAATAAGACGGTGTCAGAGGCCGTGTAGGGATAAATGAAGAATCTCACATTTCTGTAAGACTAAAACCCCTGAAGAGCTCAGTTTAAGAATAGCAGAAATTGAACAGAGGGAAAAGGCTTAGAAGGCTGAGATTATTACCGGCCGCTTGGCTCATCTGCAGAATTGGAAAAATGATTGATAGGAACTTCACACTTTGAGATTGCGGCAGAGAACTAGATATCATAATGCAGCATCCAATGTGGGACTGGGACTTGTAATACATATGGAATCATTAACTACCAGCCCAGCAAGTTCTGCTAATTATAGTGATCTTGTTGAGCACTGCTATTTTAGTATATTACCAAGAATCACCAGGAGAGACGTTGCACCTGGATTGGAGTATATAGTGGTGGCTTATAATTCTGCTGTCTGAGAATAAAACACAGGAAGATAGTAATACCGTGGGAATAATTTTAGAAATAATGCTGCAAGGTATCATGTAAATGAAATCAATAAACAGACCATAAATGAGTGGTTCACGTAAATATGGTAGAGATTGAGAACTCCCAATACTTTGGGTGTTCTCAAAGGCACGATGGTATAAATTGTCCATTCTACAACCTTTACCATTGTTTGGTGCCTCCAAAATACTGAACTGGTGTGCGCACATGCTAAGTTGAAGCGGTCTTCACTGCTTTTTGAAATGTTTGGACTCATGTTTATTAATTTAATTGGCAGGAAGAGTTGAAGGAATGTCCATTTTCAAAGGAGTCATCAAAGCTTGGGATGAAAGTCTACAGTTTTTTTTATGTGATTCCAGACTTCTAAATCCTGATAGCGCATGGCGAGCACGTTGTCAATATTCTTTGGTTTTGCTGGTGAGATTGTGCGGTCAACTAGACTTGCTCGTCCTCTTTCAATAGAAGTCATTAACAGAGAGTAGTAGAGATGGGTTTCAAAGCCGCACCAATTATCAAATGATCATGGAAATTTAACATTAATGTTGCTTTATTTCATGCACTGGGCAACGTGTTTCAGGAGACTCAGCTCCCTTCCTCAGGACAAACTGGCAAAAGAACATCAAATTTGACGTGGGGGCCGCTGCCGTGACTTGGAGTTACATGCTTTTACAGGAGTTGTGACTGTCACAACCCCTATTTGTGAGTAGTACTGCTCATTTCTAAACCCCGTATCTATTGGGGTAAGACCCTATTTGCGCTTCTTTTTCCACAGTCTTCTTACTAATAGAAGTCATTGTGAGAGGATGAGCACGTCAAGTTGGAGTGTAGCACCCCTGAAAGCCTCAGAGCACTACACGGAACTGCATCCCCTTGGGGATGCAGGACCTACCCCCTGGGACCTGGAGTACCAGTGCCGATTCCACCAACACACATCTAAAATCATAGTTCTCCTCTCCACACTGGGCATAGAGGGTTAACCACGTAAGGGGATGGTCAGCATGGGAACGAGTCCCTGGGTATAGCCAGCCTGGTGGGAGGGGACAGGAGGCAGTTAGAGTCAGAGGAGAGTCGGGAGCACACAGGAGAGGTGTGCGGATGTGCCTGAGCTGGGTCCGTGTAATGCTGACCCCGGGGGAACAGGAGAGAGGTCGCCAGGACGCGTACCGAGATACCGCTGGGACCGGAGCACGCACGGGGCACAGGACCCTAGGTCAAGCACAAGTTTTAGACTGTTTGGCAAATACCTGCCCAGTGAGGACACCCTCACGGACTTCACCGAACCAAATAATCCGGGGGCATCATCAGGAAACTAGGATCGGGGTTCGGACACTTACCTCGCCACAGGCTCCGCACTGCACGCTGTACGGAGAAGGATACTGTACCTCAAAAGGGACAGTCAGGGTCCTCAAACGCTCCACGCTACGGGGACTCCATCTACAGAGTGCCGGGGACAGAGCAACCTGGGTCACTACATTGACACTGGTCCTTCTGGGACCTGAACCAGCAATCCCTGAGTCCACAGTGAGTAGGGACTATTAAAGACAACCTGGTGTGCTCGCCATTATTGCCCCATTACATCTCCCAGGCACAGCCCTACCTGCGGAGGGCCTACCATCTCAGCTGCCACTACCACCATCCCTGGGAGTACCCACATTGAGCAGCGGCGGTTCCCCATCCTTAACCGCAACCCGCAGGTGGCATCACATGACAAAAACTCTTACCTCCCCTGTAAATACCCCCATTAACAAAAGGGGCCCAGAGCACGGGACCGGGCAACGGTCACCAGAGCGACATCCACGTCTGTTAACGCCCGGGACCGAGTACCCCCTTCTCTGCGCGCTACAGGAATATGAGCAGTAGTATATATTTTATATATCCGATCATGTGACCACCTGCTCACACTGGCCATACTGGAAATCCTGATAATGTGTGTACTGCAAGCTATCAGAATTTTGAAGACACATACAGTACCTTGAAAAAGTATTCCTACCCTATGAACTTGCAAATAGCTCAAAAAGTTCTACTTTGCTCTTAACTGACCAGAGCACCTTCTTCCACATGCTAGCTTTGTCCCCTACGTGGCTTTTTGCAAATTGCAAATGGAACTTCTTATGGCTTGCTATCAAAAATGGCTTTCCTCTAGCTACTCTTCCATAAAGGCCTGATTTGTAGAGTATTCGACTAATAGTTGTCCAGTAGACAAATTCTCCCACCTGAGCTGTGGTCTCTGCAGCTTTTCCAGAGTGACCATGGACCTCTGGGCTGCTTCTCTAATTAGTGTGTTCCTTGCTTGAGATGTCTGTTTAGGTTGATGACCATGTCTTGTTAGGTTTGCAGTTGTGCCATAATCCCAAGGTTGCCAACTTGTTTTTTTATTTTTTCTTTATAGCTTATCAAAAAATCACTGACACATGGGAAGACCATAATAAATCATTATGATTATAAGTGATCCATGTCTATAGCTAATTATTATTATTATTATTATTATTTATTATTATAGCGCCATTTATTCCATGGCGCTTTACAAGTGAAAGAGGGTATACGTACAACAATCATTAACAGTACAAGACAGACTGGTATAGGAGGAGAGAGGACCCTGCCCGCGAGGGCTCACAGTCTACAGGGAATGGGTGATGGTACAATAGGTGAGGACAGAGCTGGTTGCGCAGTGGTCTACTGGGCTGAGGGCTATTGTAGGTTGTAGGCTTGTTGGAAGAGGTGGGTCTTGAGGTTCCTCTTGAAGCTTTCCACGGTAGTGGAGAGTCTGATGTGCTGAGGTAGAGCGTTCCAGAGTATGGGGGATGCACGGGAGAAATCTTGTACACGATTGTGGGAAGAGGAGATAAGAGAGGAGCAGAGAAGGAGATCTTGTGAGGATCTAAGGTTGCGTGCAGGTAGGTACTGGGAGACTAGGTCACAGATGTAGGGAGGAGACAGGTTGTGCATGGCTTTGTATGTCATGGTTAATGTTTTGAACTGGAGTCGTTGGGCGATGGGAAGCCAGTGAAGGGATTGGCAGAGTGGCGAGGCTGGGGAGTAGCGAGGGGAGAGGTGGATTAAGCGGGCTGCAGAGTTTAGGATAGATTGGAGGGGTGCAAGAGTGTTGGAAGGGAGGCCAGAGAGCAGGAGGTTGCAGTAGTCGAGGCGGGAGATGATGAGGGCATGCACTAATGTTTTTGAAGATTCTTGGTTAAGGAAAGCACGGATCCGGGAGATATTTTTGAGTTGTAATCGGCATGAGTTGAAGAGGGCTTGGATGTGTGGCTTGAAGGATAGAGCAGAGTCGAGGGTTACTCCAAGGCAACGAGCTTGTGAGACTGGGGTGAGTGAGCAACCATCAAGTTTGATGGAAAGGCTTGTTGGAGGAGGTGAGTGAGGAGGAGGAAAGACAATAAACTCTGTTTTGTCCATGTTAAGTTTTAGGAATCGTGCAGAGAAGAAGGATGAAATAGCAGACAGACATTGTGGTATTTTGGTTAGTAGAGAGGTAATGTCAGGTCCAGAGAGGTAGATCTGTGTGTCATCGGCATAGAGATGATACTGGAAGCCGTGGGACTCTATGAGCTGTCCCAAGCCGAAGGTATAGATGGAGAACAGCAGGGGTCCAAGAACTGAGCCTTGAGGGACACCGACAGATAGGGGGCGAGCTGAGGAAGTGGTGTGAGAATGGGAGACGCTGAAAGTTCGGTCGGTTAGGTATGAGGAGATCCAAGATAGGGCCAAGTCTGTGATGCCCAGAGATGAGAGAATCTGTAGTAGGAGGGAATGGTCTACTGTGTCGAAGGCAGAGGACAGGTCCAGGAGGAGGAGGATAGAGTAGTGTCGCTTGGCTTTGGCGGTTAGTAGATCATTGGTGACTTTGGTTAGGGCAGTTTCGGTAGAATGATGTGGTCGGAAGCCAGATTGAAGCCGGTCAAAGAGGGAGCAGGAGGAGAGGTATGAGGACAATTCAAGATGGACATGCTGTTCCAGTAGTTTTGAGGCATAGGGGAGAAGGGATATGGGGCGATAGTTTGACACAGAGGATGGGTCAAGGGAGGGCTTTTTGAGGATGGGTGTAATAGAGGCATGTTTAAAGCATGAAGGGAATACACCACTTGCTAGTGATAGGTTGAAGAGATGGGTTAGGGCTGGGATGAGGACTGCGGTGATGTTGGGGATGAGGTGCGATGGGAGCGGGTCCAGTGCACAGGTGGTTAGATGTGATCTTGAGAGTAGAGTGGAGAGATTGTTTTCTGTCATAGTGGAGAAGCTGGATTTGGAGGAAGAGGGATGAGTAGCTATGATGAGGGGCTGTGGTGATTGTGGGCCAAAGCTTGCTCTGATGTTGTCAATCTTCCGCTTGAAGAAAGAGGCAAAGTCTTCAGCTGAGATGAGAGGAGAGGGAGGTGGTGCCGGAGGACGGAGGAGAGAATTGAAAGTGTTGAATAGCTGTTTAGGGTTGTGAGAGAAAGAAGATATGAGGGATGAGAAGTAGGTTTGTTTTGCAGCAGTGAGTGTGGACTTGAAAGTGGTGAGGGACTCTTTATATGCAATGAAGTGTTCAGTGGAATGAGACCTCTTCCATCTGCGCTCAGCAATTCTGGAAGCCCGTCTAAGTTCTTTAGTCTGCCTTGTGTGCCAGGGTTGCCTGTTGATTGTGCGGGTTTTGGTGTGTGTGAGGGGGGCAGCTGATTCGAGAGCTGCAGAGATTGTAGTGTTGTATAAAGTTGCAGCGGCATCTGCATCATGTAGAAATGCAATGTCTGTGAGGGGGAGAAGGGACTGAGAAAGGGCGTGTAAATCAATGTGTTTGATATTTCTGCGAGGGTATGAAAATTTGTGGAGGGGGGGTTGCATACTTGGAGAAGAGAGGGAAGAGAATGTGAGTAGGTTGTGGTCAGACAGGGGGAGAGGCGAGTTAGAGAGGTTAGATAGGGAGCAGAGGCGAGTGAAGATGAGGTCCAGCGTGTGGCCATCTTTGTGAGTAGCTAATTCTGATATACCGTATTTTTCGGACTATAAGACGCACCGAACCATAAGACGCACCCTGGTTTTAGAGCTGGAAAATAGGAAAATAAAATTTTAAGCAAAAAATGGGAGTCAGGACACACTGTTATGGGGCGAGGATCTGCTGCTGACACTGTTATGGGGGTAATGTCTCCAAATTCTCTACTAAGGTACCCCATCCTGGTAATGATCCTTCTGCCTTGTATATACAGTATATGTCCCTCATCCTGCTATATACCCCATCCTGGCATATGGCCCCATCCTACTATATACGGTAAGCCATCCTGGCATATGGCGCATTCTGCTATATACCCCCATCCTGCTATATACCCCCAACCTGCTACATACCCCCATCCTGCTCATATACCACCATCCTGCTATATACCCCCATCCTGCTCATATACCCACATTCTGCTCATATACCCCCATCCTGCTCATATACCCCCATCTTGCTCATAATATACCCCCATCCTGCTCATAGTATACCTCCATCCTGCTCATAGTATATCCCCATCCTGCTCATATTATACCCCCATGCTGCTCATATTATACCCCCATCCTTCTCATATTATACCACCATCCTGGTATACGGCCCGCATCCTGCTCATATTATTCCCCCATCCTGCTCATATTATACCCCCATCCTGGTATACACCCCCATTGTGGTATACGGCCCGCATCCTGTGGCACATAAAAAAAATAAACGTTCATACTCACCTTACCTCACTCCCTGCAGCATCACTCCTCCTCCCGTCTGTGTCAGCGGCAGCTCCGCTGAGTGGAGCCGTCCCCGTTCTCCTGCAGCATTGCGATGTCCTCCTGTGCCAGCGACGGCTGCGTGTGGACACGTGTGCACAGCAATGACGTCATCGCTGTGTGCGTCGCTAGTCTCCGTGGCCGCCGCTGGCACAGGAGGACATCGCAATGCTGCAGGAGAACGGGGACGGCTCCACTCAGCGGCGCTGCCGCTGATAGACGGGAGGAGGAGCGATGCTGCAGGAGAACGGGGACAGGTCCACTCAGCGGCCGCCGGCAGCCAGGAGTAGATCGCGGTGCTGCAGGGGAACGGTGACAGGTGAGTGTACTGATTCACTGCACCCCGCGCTGATGATGATGCACGGGGGGGCAGTGAATACAGCCGCACATGATCACTCCAGGCTGTAGTTGCCAGAGGTGATCACGACTGGCTGTTTATCCCTCGCCCATCATCCCGCCCATCATCCCGCCCACCTGTCTACTCCTGATTCAGCGCTGAGAGATGGGCGGGAGGATGGGCGTGCATATTAAATGAGCGGGTCCACGTGGTCACAGCAGGCGCTGCTGCTGCCTGCTCGTGCCCCCGATGACCCACTCCACCGCAGCACCCTCATTCCCCGCAGCCATGCCCTACATTCAGACCATTAGACGCACCCCCCACTTTCCCCCAACATTTGGGGGAAAAAAAGTGCGTCTTATGGTCCGAAAAATACGGTAAGTCTTGTTTGCCAGAGGGCTCATTTCTCTCTGGAAAATGCAAATAAATTTACATAATTTATACAATGTTATTTTCTGGATCTTATTTTGGATATTCTATCTCTCACTGTTAAAATTAACCTTTAAGGGAAGAACTCAAGACATGTCAACTGGAGCCACTGCGAGCATCTTTGAAGGCTCGATAATGTGTTGGGGCTCCTTCTCCTGATAGGCAGACAAAAAGGAACTAGAGAGTGCATCCACCTTGACGTTCTTTTTAGCTGGCTGGAAATAGAGAACAAAGTCAAAGAGGGCAAAGAACGGTGACCATCGGGCTTGATGCAAGTTCAATCTCTGAGCCGACTGTAAGCAGGCCAAGTTTTTGTGGCCATGTAGATGACTACATGATGCACCGCTGCCTCCAGTAGGTATCGCCACTCCTCCAGAGCCATCTTGATTGCCAATAATTCTAGGCCGCTAATCAAAAAATTATGCTCAGAAGCTGAGAAGGCTCTGGAAAAGAAACCACAGGTTACCATTGACAAATTCCTAGAAGACTGCATTGTTGAGCGTGAACGGCATCACCTGGTACTCATAGTGGCCGTCACAGGTATTGAAGGCAGTTTTCCATTCGTCCCCTGACCATATGCAGACAACACCGTACCCCCTCCTGAGGTTGAGCTTGGATAAGATCTTGGAACCTCAGAGATTGTCAAACAATTAGGCTATGTGCACACAGTGCGTTTTTCGCAGCGTTTTTGCGCGTTTTTCGAGTGCGTTTTTGGCCTCAAAACTGCATGACTTTGCTTCCCCAGCAAAGTCTATGAGTTTTCATTTTTGCTGTCTGCACACAACTTTTTTTTTAAGCTGCGTTTTGAGCTTAAAAAAAAATGGACATGTCAATTCTTTCCTGCGTTTTTCTACGTTTTCCACCCCATTCAATGCATTGGAAAAATGCAGAAAAACGCAGAGATCAAAAACGCAGCAAAATGCAGCCAAAAACTGTCTTGCTAAATTCTACTAAAAAGGGGGCTGAAAGCCCGTACTTATGAAGCGCTCACTGATATCCTAATCAGGCACGAATACTAATATTCTTTATAGCAAGATACTATTTATTTTAATAGCACATGAATAGTTAATGGTACATAGGCATTTAGAACTATAGTCATAGAATCTTATACAATAACAGAAATATGCATCAACATTACCGTTTGTTGTAGCAATCCTTTCACATCGGAGGGAACTCGATTTAATGATAAAGGAAACAACATGGCATCTTGCATCACAGGAGCAGTGCGTACACTTCAATGTCCTGGAAGGTTTCCCCTAAGATTAAGCGAGTCTGGTGTAATTTTATAGGAAAACTTTGTAGGTTGTGTTTAAATGGTCACCAGCATGTGACAGCTGAGTCATGTTCATGTAACTTGACCACAAACTGCTGTGGGCACCAGCAGCTTCCTGCACATTTCCTGCACATCCTGCCAGTTGACAACTGGCCGACCACAGTTGACCATAGTGTTAGTGAAATATTGCAATGAGCCGTAAATTTCATATGCAAGCTTCCTTAAACCTGTCTTTAAGCCAACCACAAGTTTCCGGTAAGTGGAACTGTAAATGTGACTTCCTCATTATCTTATTCTTTGGTCATAGTGAAATTGGTTATCCAAAGGACATCTCTTTGATACTGAATTATTGATAGGTCAAATAATATCTGGGATCACTCCTATCTTTTGATTATGATCCCTATCTAATCACACATTCTTCAGTCATATCACATTGGTATCACAATCGGTCCTTGATCCCAGGGATTATTTTCCATCATCAGTATTCCACTAGAAGAAGATCACTCGGAATATACCATACCATGACCAAGAAATATTGTTTGCCACAAATTTTGTTTTCTTGGTTTGTTTAGATAAACGTTGCACTTTCACTACTTTTGTACAGTATATTAAAACTAAAAGCAATATTATCTGAAAAGCTCCCTTGAATATCATGTGTTTTGGCATTTGCTCGATATTCAAAGGAATCATTACACATTACATTTCCCGATATGTTACTACAAGTTTCACTAGTCCCATTTATGAACATATTGGCATAAGGCCATAACATATCATGAATTGTCCTTTCCACTAAGCTGGGTTTAAAAGCATCTACAGTATTTATAGCTGTCCCAAAACTTATTTTTATATTCCCCATAGGGATGAATCCCAGGTTTAGACAGTCCAGTCTTATTTCTTGGTACTCAAATTCCTCCCTTAAAAGCCAGATATTGCAAATTGGTGACTGTTGCATTCAAATTGCCTTGCCACCATGGAAGATTGATCCATCCCACTACGGAAATGGGTACTGTAGTATTCTATAGACGAACATTTCGAGTGTCTTTATCAGCAAGATGATCAGAACAACTTTTCCACTTTAAGATTTCCTCCATCGATACCGGGACATCCAGATAAGGGATACTGGTGGCTGTAAGCGAAGAATGTGTACAGATCCAGCAATCTGTGTGTTGAAAATGTGATGATGCATCAGAAATTTATTCGCCATAGGTTCCTCCTGATGTAGACTTGTCCATCCAACGACCAAAGAGGCAAACATCAAACACAGGAATTTCTCCATCTCATCAATATCAAGCTCTTCCCAATAACCGATACCATGGATTCCGCTTATATACCACACCTTCTGCAAATAAAGATACACTATTATTCCTGTAAATAACATTTTTCTTGTGGGACATATTCCCACTTCTCCACTCCTGGTCTCATTATCAGGAGAGTACGATCTTTTCCGACCGCTATTACCTCTGTCTCTGAGGGCGGTCCTTGGAGGTTTTGAATCCATATTTTTGCTCCTACATTTTTAATATTAGAGGATCCAAAACCTTTAGTACCCCATATTGTTAATTCTGCCGGGGCAGTTCCTTCTCTTATTTCAGACAAGTTTATTGGGATAATCAACATCTGAGCAACCCTCTGGTGTTTCACCAAAATCAAAGGTTCATTTCCCAAATTTAGCATCAGTACCTTGATTTCTCCCTGATAATCTGCCTCTATTACCCCTCCCACCACTATGGCTCCTTTTAACACTAAACTAGAACGAGTGGCTATTTGACCACAATGATCCTTTGGTATCTGGCAACCCAATCCTGTTGAAATTGGTTTTATCTTACCTGGGGGTACCACGACAGTTTCCAATGTACTGAGGTCTAAACCTGCTGAATAAGGTGTCGCTCTTTCTGGTGTGCCCAAACAGCTGTACCTTGCCTTGTCAACTGCCACACTTCCCTGACCATCTCAAACACATTTTGCTGTTCCTCTCCCCACTGGAACTCATATTTTTTCCTCGTTACTTTGTACAAATGAGCCAACATTTGTCCCAAATGAGGGATATGTTGTCTCCAAAAATCAAACAATCCAATATAAGACTGAGTCTCCTGTTTGGATTTAGGGACCGGAAAATTAATAATTTTCTGTCTAGCATTGGGCAAGATCTCTCTGTGCCCCTTGTTCCACTGAATCCCTAGAAATGTTACCACCTGAGACGGTCCTTGAACCTTGGCATCACTGATTTCCCATCCTTTACTCCACATATGAGCAACCAGTTTTGTCAATTGATCTCTCACACTTTGCTCATCTTGTCCTTGTATCATTATATCATTGATATAATGTGAGATCTGCATTTCCTTATGACAAGACATAACCCCAAAGGAGAATTTTCCTTCGGTTAGATTAAGAGTCATCCGTTTTAGGACATCAATTCCCAAAATACATTCTGGTATAGGAACTACCAGCACCGTATACTGCTTGATAGGTAAATTACCTATCTTCAAAGCTACCTGTGTCTGAACCCCAGTGATCACTTGACCACCTAGTCCAGCAATTTTTACTCGAGGTCCTTTTATTTTTTCTGGGTTTCCATGAATTAAAGTAGCCTCCGCCCCCGTGTCAATCAAAGCTGGGACTCTTTGAACATTTCCCCCTTTCCAATGTATGCTAAGATTGACGTAGGGACGTTTGTCCCTTTTTATCAATAGGGGGGCTTGGCTGCCTACCTATGGTAAATCACTTCCTTCTGAACTTTCATTTACATAGACTTCAGTCTGTGTATTAGCCCTTCCTTCCGTGACCTTTGTGGCCACGGCTGCAGCCAGTTCTTCCCATGGATAAACTGACTGAAAATCTTCCCAAGACACTTTCTTTGGGGTTTTTTCCCCTTTTACCTCTGATTTCTTTACCTTGGGGGTTTTTGAGCCCCCTTCCACATTTGTAGTGGTCACTAGAGTTGAGCGCGGTTCGTGGTTCGTGGTTCTCCAGTTCTAGGCTCGAGTGATTTTGGGGCCTGTTCTAGATCGAACTAGAACTCAAACTTTTTGCAAAAGCTCGATAGTTCTAGAAACATTCGAGAACGGTTCTAGCAGCAAAAAACCAGCTAAATCATAGCTTGGTTTCTGCTGTAATAGTGTAAGTCACTCTGTGAATCACACTATTATGACATTTCAGTGTATAGTGTGCGTGAACAGCGCCTTCAGATCACTGCTGTTTCTATAATGGCGATCGCCTTTTTTTTTTTTTTTTTCTTGTCTTCCTTCCCTAAGCGCGCGCGTCTTGTGGGGCGGGCCAGCATGTCAGCCAATCCCAGACACACACACAGCTAAGTGGACTTTGAGCCAGAGAAGCAACGGCATGTGTGATAGGATGTCCATGTCACATGTCCCTGCATTATAAAACCGGACATTTTCTTCCAGGACGCCATTATCTGCCTTCTGCGTCTTTGGTGTCAGACATCACTGTCGCAGCTCCGTCCTCCTGAGTCCTATCGCCGATACAGCTGTATGCGCTGCATACACAGCGTTAGACAGCTTAGGGAGAGCACTTTATAGCAGTCCTTTTAAGGGCTCAAACCGGCAGGGTCAGAGAGCCATAGGTGACAGGTCCTGCAAACAGCGCCAGCGTCTGTGTAGCCAAGGTCAGGGATTTCCTCCCTGCATTTCACCATTAGGAGGGAATAGAAAGGCAGGCTTCCATTCCTCTACCCTGAGCACCACAATCCTGCCACTGTACCCTCTTGTCCTCTGCACACTCCAACTCCTTATAACTAAGCCATTATACTAGCAAACACTCAGTGTACCTAGTGGCATCCTAAACGTGGCTATTGGACTTTGCTATAGTCCCACTAGTGCAAAGACATTTGCAGAGCACGTCTGCCTGCATTGCACACTCCAACTTTTTTAAACTAAGCAATTTTACTAGCAAACACTCAGTGTACCTAGTGGCATCCTAAACGTGGCTATTGGACTTTGCTATAGTCCCACTAGTGCAAAGACATTTGCAGAGCACGTCTGCCTGCATTGCACACTCAAACTTTTTTAAACTAAGCCATTATACTAGCAAACACTCAGTGTACCTAGTGGCATCCTAAACGTGGCTATTGGACTTTGCTATAGTCCCACTAGTGCAAAGACATTTGCAGAGCGCGTCTGCCTGCGTTGCACACTCCAACTCATTATAACTAAGCCATTATACTAGCAAACACTCAGTGTACCTAGTGGCATCCTAAACGTGGCTATTGGACTTTGCTATAGTCCCACTAGTGCAAAGACATTTGCAGAGCACGTCTGCCTGCATTGCAGACTCCAACTCTTTTTAACTAAGTCATTATACTAGCAAACAGTCAGTGTACCTAGTGGCATCCTAAACGTGGCTATTGGACTTTGCTATAGTCCCACTAGTGCAAAGACATTTGCAGAGCACGTCTGCCTGCATTGCACACTCAAACTTTTTTAAACTAAGCCATTATACTAGCAAACACTCAGTGTACCTAGTGGCATCCTAAACGTGGCTATTGGACTTTGCTATAGTCCCACTAGTGCAAAGACATTTGCAGAGCACGTCTGCCTGCATTGCAGACTCCAACTCTTTTTAACTAAGTCATTATACTAGCAAACAGTCAGTGTACCTAGTGGCATCCTAAACGTGGCTATTGGACTTTGCTATAGTCCCACTAGTGCAAAGACATTTGCAGAGCACGTCTGCCTGCATTGCACACTCAAACTTTTTTAAACTAAGCCATTATACTAGCAAACACTCAGTGTACCTAGTGGCATCCTAAACGTGGCTATTGGACTTTGCTATAGTCCCACTAGTGCAAAGACATTTGCAGAGCACGTCTGCCTGCATTGCAGACTCCAACTCTTTTTAACTAAGCCATTATACTAGCAAACAGTCAGTGTACCTAGTGGCATCCTAAACGTGGCTATTGGACTTTGCTATAGTCCCACTAGTGCAAAGACATTTGCAGAGCACGTCTGCCTGCATTGCACACTCAAACTTTTTTAAACTAAGCCATTATACTAGCAAACACTCAGTGTACCTAGTGGCATCCTAAACGTGGCTATTGGACTTTGCTATAGTCCCACTAGTGCAAAGACATTTGCAGAGCACGTCTGCCTGCATTGCAGACTCCAACTCTTTTTAACTAAGCCATTATACTAGCAAACAGTCAGTGTACCTAGTGGCATCCTAAACGTGGCTATTGGACTTTGCTATAGTCCCACTAGTGCAAAGACATTTGCAGAGCACGTCTGCCTGCATTGCACACTCAAACTTTTTTAAACTAAGCCATTATACTAGCAAACACTCAGTGTACCTAGTGGCATCCTAAACGTGGCTATTGGACTTTGCTATAGTCCCACTAGTGCAAAGACATTTGCAGAGCGCGTCTGCCTGCGTTGCACACTCCAACTCATTATAACTAAGCCATTATACTAGCAAACACTCAGTGTACCTAGTGGCATCCTAAACGTGGCTATTGGACTTTGCTATAGTCCCACTAGTGCAAAGACATTTGCAGAGCACGTCTGCCTGCATTGCAGACTCCAACTCTTTTTAACTAAGTCATTATACTAGCAAACAGTCAGTGTACCTAGTGGCATCCTAAACGTGGCTATTGGACTTTGCTATAGTCCCACTAGTGCAAAGACATTTGCAGAGCGCGTCTGCCTGCGTTGCACACTCCAACTCATTATAACTAAGCCATTATACTAGCAAACACTCAGTGTACCTAGTGGCATCCTAAACGTGGCTATTGGACTTTGCTATAGTCCCACTAGTGCAAAGACATTTGCAGAGCACGTCTGCCTGCATTGCAGACTCCAACTCTTTTTAACTAAGTCATTATACTAGCAAACAGTCAGTGTACCTAGTGGCATCCTAAACGTGGCTATTGGACTTTGCTATAGTCCCACTAGTGCAAAGACATTTGCAGAGCACGTCTGCCTGCATTGCACACTCAAACTTTTTTAAACTAAGCCATTATACTAGCAAACACTCAGTGTACCTAGTGGCATCCTAAACGTGGCTATTGGACTTTGCTATAGTCCCACTAGTGCAAAGACATTTGCAGAGCACGTCTGCCTGCATTGCAGACTCCAACTCTTTTTAACTAAGCCATTATACTAGCAAACAGTCAGTGTACCTAGTGGCATCCTAAACGTGGCTATTGGACTTTGCTATAGTCCCACTAGTGCAAAGACATTTGCAGAGCACGTCTGCCTGCATTGCACACTCAAACTTTTTTAAACTAAGCCATTATACTAGCAAACACTCAGTGTACCTAGTGGCATCCTAAACGTGGCTATTGGACTTTGCTATAGTCCCACTAGTGCAAAGACATTTGCAGAGCACGTCTGCCTGCATTGCAGACTCCAACTCTTTTTAACTAAGCCATTATACTAGCAAACAGTCAGTGTACCTAGTGGCATCCTAAACGTGGCTATTGGACTTTGCTATAGTCCCACTAGTGCAAAGACATTTGCAGAGCACGTCTGCCTGCATTGCACACTCAAACTTTTTTAAACTAAGCCATTATACTAGCAAACACTCAGTGTACCTAGTGGCATCCTAAACGTGGCTATTGGACTTTGCTATAGTCCCACTAGTGCAAAGACATTTGCAGAGCACGTCTGCCTGCATTGCAGACTCCAACTCTTTTTAACTAAGCCATTATACTAGCAAACAGTCAGTGTACCTAGTGGCATCCTAAACGTGGCTATTGGACTTTGCTATAGTCCCACTAGTGCAAAGACATTTGCAGAGCACGTCTGCCTGCATTGCACACTCAAACTTTTTTAAACTAAGCCATTATACTAGCAAACACTCAGTGTACCTAGTGGCATCCTAAACGTGGCTATTGGACTTTGCTATAGTCCCACTAGTGCAAAGACATTTGCAGAGCACGTCTGCCTGCATTGCAGACTCCAACTCTTTTTAACTAAGCCATTATACTAGCAAACAGTCAGTGTACCTAGTGGCATCCTAAACGTGGCTATTGGACTTTGCTATAGTCCCACTAGTGCAAAGACATTTGCAGAGCACGTCTGCCTGCATTGCACACTCCAACTTTTTTAAACTAAGCCATTATACTAGCAAACACTCAGTGTACCTATTGGCATCCTAAACGTGGCTATTGTACTTTTGTCTATTCACACTATTGTAAACATATTTGCAGCACGTCTGCCTGCATTGCACACTCAAACTTTTTTAAACTCAGCCATTATACTAGCAAACACTCAGTGTACCTAGTGGCATCCTAAACGTGGCTATTGTACTTTTGTCTATTCACACTATTGTAAACATATTTGCAGCACGTCTGCCTGCATTGCACACTCAAACTCTTTTTTAAACTCAGCCATTATACTAGCAAACACTCAGTGTACCTAGTGGCATCCTAAACGTGGCTATTGGACTTTTGTCTATTCACACTACTGCAAATCTATGTGCAGCACCTCTGCATGACAACCTCCTGCTCTGTTTTTAATAAGCTATAATGATAGCACAAAATACTGCCATTTAGTGGCATCATAGAACTGGCTGTTGTATTCCATTAGTGCCCCACTGGTGACAAGCTATTTCTAGCACCTCTACATCACACCCTCATGCACATTTTGCTACGCTAATGTTATAGCAAACTCATGGAATTCATTGCTGCATTTCATAATTCGGAGGGATAGAAAGTCAGGCTTCCTTTAGCTTTTCCTTCTGTTCATAGACAGCATCTCCAAGACCAATTTCCCCTCCACGTCTAAGTGTGGAGAGGCAGCTAGTGCGCATGCGTGTGCCGATGTACCCCAGCTGCAGCATAATTACAGTGTTTTGCGTAGTGAGTATGCTCAGCCTGACTGTGTTATTCCTGACGCTAAGTCTTCTTTTCGGGATACAGCGCATGCTCCCACACTAAGTGTGAAAAGCCTCTTTGCACAGGTGCTTGCATTCCGTGCCGGGTCTAAGTCCTGTTTTGTGCCTAGACACCATGCTAAAGCTGATAGTCTTTTTTCAGAGACTGTATTTCATGCTACTGAGCATGCTCAGGCACTTCCTGCATCAGAGACTAGGTCCGGTAATGAACTCTTTGGCCCTGGCCCTGATGTGGTGGTCCCATATAGACCACAGGGCATCAGGTGTCCTCCCAAATGGCTTGCAGAGGCCCACACCTATGACTTGTCACCGCATTATTGATGGTCAGACGATGACTGGTGAGGTGTTTGGGTCATGGCAGCCATGAGGTCATCATTGAAGTTGCGTTTCCAAATAGGACGCTAGTTATGCCACTCATGACGTGTCACTCTACTTTTGTCTCCAGGAGGTGCATTGTGGTTCACCCTGGTTTGGGGCGGACCCAGGTTATAAAAGGGGCTGGAGCCAACAAGGAGGTGCGCAGTCTTCTATTATGCTCCGAAAGAGCACACCTCCATGTGTTGAACCCATTGCGGCTTTAGGCCAGAGGTAGGCAGGGATAGGGTGGTGGATGCAGGCCACCACCACAGTTGGTAACACAGAACGGTTAAGACCAGCTCCTGTCCTACCAGTCCTGCTTGTGCAGCCCAGTGGCATTAACAGGCCTGCTGCTGCTGATGCGCCTGCTGTCCACAGGTGTGGCCCCTACGCACATGGTCAGCGTACTCAATGGCCCCTGTGTTGTTAACAGGGAGTTCCTGGGCTGGGTGGGCATGTGGACCCTGTGACGCTAACAGGGCTCACAGTCTCCAGATCCGAATGGCGTCTAACTCGGTTCAGGCTACTATTAGTTTCATAGCCACACAGCTCTGTATCCTCCACCAAACCTTCAAGTTGCCAACCTCTCCTTTTCCAACTGGGAGCACGGTGGACACTGACTGCTGATGGGGATATATACCTTTCTCTTTCTTTTCTTATTAATTTTCGTTATATAGCGGTCACAGATTATATACCACTTTATCCAAATCTGCCAGTCCCACTGTAACAGATGGTGTTTCTTCAGCAAATGTTACAGTTGCTTAACCACCAAATCCACGGACCAAAACTTTTTTCCCCTTTCCAACACACCTGTTCCCCTTTCCAACAGCATCTGTCCTTTTTCAACTCATTTTGGGATATGACCAAAAGTGCAACTGTGCAGGGACACCGTACTCAACGCCATCTCAGCACAGCAGCCATCCCTCGGTCCCTCCGATGTGGACAAGTAAAAGACCATTTCCTCCTATCCATGACAAAGCGTTGAGATTCACTCTGTGCAGCACTGGTGTTTAGTGGAAAAGTAGATCTAAGATTGCGTACCACATTCTGCAGATACTCCTGTATACGTGCGTCCATTTCTATGGCAGGAATTAGTTCGCCAAATTTTGTCTTGTACCGGGGATCTAACAGTGTGGCAACCCAGTATTCAGGATTACTTCAAATTCATACAATCCGAGGGTCATGTAGGTAGTGCAGCAAGAAGGCGCTCATGTGTCTTGTGCATCCAGGAGGACCAAGTCCTTGGTGTGTTGGTGGCAGAGAGGTGAGAATCGTGCATCCTTCCTCTGCCCTCTCCCCACAACCTCGCACAACCGAAATGTGAGCAAGCTCTCACTCATCTGCTGAGTCTTCCATGCCCATCGCCAGTTCGTCCTCCATTTCTTCATGGGCTCCTGCACTTTCATCAACACTTTTTGCTGATACTATGCGCCCTTGTTAATCCCTCTCCCTCACCATGACTGCCGCATAGGTGCCGCTGACCATCTGGACCTCGTAGATCTTGTTATCCCTTCCGCATATGACTCCTCCTGTACTTCCTCCCCTTCCTCTTGTCCCAACACCTGACTCCGAATAATAATTACAGTGTGCTCCATCATGTAGATGACCAGAATTGTCACGCTGAGAATGAAATTGCCAGTGCTAAACATCTTCGTCGACATTTGTGAACTGTGTAGCAGGGTGCATAGGTCCTTGATCTGACACCACTCCAGCAGCGTGATCTGCACCAACTCTTGATCAAGTTATCCCAGGCTATATGTCATACCGTATTTCAGCAGGGCTCTGCGGTGCTGCCACACACGCTGCAACATGTGCAGATTCCAATTCCTGCGTGTCGGAACATCGCATTTCCGGCGTTTAACTGCCAGACCCTAAGACTTCCGGAGTGATGAAAGTTGTTGAGCTGCTGTGTGCGCACGATGGAAGTGAGCACATAGCGAGCGTGCCCGCTGCACAAGGCCATGTAGGCCGTGATGGTGTTTTAAAAATTGCTGGAGAATTCGGTTCAACACGTGAGCCATAAAAGGCACGTGTGTCACATTGCCCTGAGGATGGCCCGCAGCCAGGTTTGCATCATTGCCGCACACGGCTGTTAAGTAACCAACGGAGTCCGCTCCGTCAATTTGTACTACGGTCGCCAGGTGACAACGTGTTCCTTTCATGAATAGTGCTGATGATGGGAGAGTAGTCGATGCCAGCGGCGCAGGTGGACGCAGGTTATGCTCACCCACTGGGCTGCATTACCTTGACAGATGCAGAATCTCTGGCTGAATGTAGCTGGTGGGTATCTCACAGATGAAATACCATCATTCAGCTACAACCAATGGGAAGACACCACACCCTTTTTTATGCCCATCCTGTCTGCAGACCACTGCCAGACATAGCTATGAACCTCTGGTTAATTTTACCCCCAGTTCAGTTTTATGATTTTGTGTGCTTGTTACCTGACTACTTTTCCTGCTTGCTGTTTATGTACCTTGTTGGCCGATCCGCATTTCACCTCTGCTTGTTTTCTGATTAAGTCCTGGCCGTCCCATTCTGTTCCTGTTCCTCAATTAATGTTTTGACCCTGCCTGACTACTATTCTCTGTAATAGCGGTGTGACTCACATTTCCCATACATTTCAAAGTAAAACTTTGACCGCCTGATGGCATTGAGCTCTGCTGCCAGCATAGTAAGGAGGTGTGTGGTAGTCCTTGTGCGCAGTTGCAAGGAAGGGTGGCCTGACCACACAGGGTTTGCGCCAAGGTGGAGGACCCACACGAGGTTGAAGAGGCAGAAGCAGTGTATTAACTTCTACATACAGAAGAAGGATTGAAACAACTCGTGGGGACGGCAAGACTTGTACAGCAGACCCTTCTCCATCTCTCACCATAGTTTGCCAGTGCCCAGTCAGTGACATATAATGACCCTGTCTATGCTTACTGGTCCAAGTATCTGTGTTGAAATGCACCCTGTCGCACACAGATTTTCTCAAGGAAGTGGTGATGTTGTGTGCGACATGCTGGTGTAGCGCGGGCATGCTTTTCTTGGAGAAGCAGTGGTGATTGGGCATCTGGTACTGGGGCACAGCGACAGACATAAGGTCTGTAAAATCCTGTGTGTCCACTACGCGTAAAGGCAGCATTTCGGTAGCCAACAGCTTACAGAGGGATAGAGTCAACCACTTAGCTTTGTCATGGGTCGCAGTAAGTGGCCTTTTATTTGACCACATCTGAGGGACAGAGATCTGGCTGCTGTCTGTAGACGGTGTTGAGTAGGGTGTCCCTGGAAAAATGCAGGTTTGTGAGGAAAGTGCAGGCGGAGACATGATGTTGCCTTCATCTTGCCTTCAGATCTGTTCATCTTGTATCATTTTTAAAAAACACAGCAAGCAAGGGTTACTCCAAGCGGAGCCTCCCTTTTTTCCAAAAATTGTGCCCCACACACACCCACCCATTCAGTGGCAGCACTTGTGCCATAGTTGTACACTTCACAGCTAGATTTGCATCAAGCACATTCCAAATCCACAAGCATTTACTCTCGCCAGGATGACACAGGGGTTGTAAATTCCTTCTGGATCCATGACTTGTTAATTTTGATGAACGTCAGTCTGTCCACATTGTCACTGGACAGACTCGTGCGCTTATCTGTCAGCACACACACCCAGCAGCACTGAAGACACGTTCAGAGACAACGCTGGCAGCTGTACACAACAAAATCTCCAAGGCGTAACTGGATAGCTCTGGCCATTTTTCTAGATTTGAAGCCCAAAATGAGCAAGGCTCTATTTGCAAAGTCATGGCATTGATGTTCATTTGTAGATACTCCTGTATCATCCTCTCCAGCCGTTGACTATGTGTCAGACTTGTTGTCTCTGGTGGCCTTGCAAAGGAGGGTCTAAAAAAATTATGAAAAGATTCCATTAAATTGCTGTTACCAGCACCAGATAAGGTCCTACTGGTACGTGTTGACTGTTGAAGATGACGAGACCGTCCCATGTTTGTCAAGTTACAACTGGGAGATTCCCTCCCTGCACCTGCATGGTTGTTTGGTGGAAAAGCGGATCTAAGATCGAGTAACAGCTTCTGCTGATACTCCTGCATAAGTGCGTCCCTTTCTATGGCTGGAATTATGTCACAAAATTTGGACTTGTACCGGGGATCTAATAGTGTGGCAAGCCAGTAGTCATCATCACTTCTAATTTTGACAATACGAGGGTCATGTTGGAGGTAGTGCAACAAGAAGGCACTCATGTGTCTTGCGCAGCCATGCGGACCAAGTCCACGCTGTGTTTGTGGCATAGAGGTGCTAACCGTTCTTTCTTCCTCTGACATCTCCCCCCAACCTCTTTCAACTGAAATTTGACCAAGGTCCCCCTCATCTGCTGAGTCTTCCATGTCCATGGACAGTTCGTCCTCCATATCTTCATGTCCTCCTGCACCTTCCTCAACATCTCGCCTGCTACCATGCGCCCTTGTTGATCCCTGTCCCCCATGGTCCCATGCCTGCCGCGTTGGTGATGATGAACGTCTGGACCTTGGTGATGTTGTTGTGTCTTGCGCATATGAATCCTCCTGTAGTTCCTCCCCTTCCTGTTGTCCCACCCCCTGACTCCGAATAGTGTTTAGCGTGTGCTCCAGCATGTAAATGACTGGAATCGTCATGCTGATAATGGCATTGTCAGCGCTAAACATATTCGTCGCCATGTCGAAACTGTGCAGAAGGGTGCATAGGTCCTTGATCTGAGACCACTCCATCAGGGTGATCTGCCCCACCTCTGCATCTCGTTGGCCCAGGCTATACGTCATGACGTATTGCACCAGGGGTCTGCGGTGCTGCCACAGTCGCTGTAACATGTGGAGAGTTGAATTCCAGCGTGTCGCCACATCGCATTTCAGGCGATGAACCGGCAGGCCGAAAGACTTCTGGAGCGATGCAAGTCGCTCAGCTGCGGCGCTTGAACGGCGGAAGTGAGCAGACAGTTTTCGTGCCCTGTTCAGAAGGCCATCTAGGCCGGGATAGTGTGTTAAAAATTGCTGGACGACAAGGTTCAACACGTGAGCCATACAAGGTACATGTGTCACCTTGCCCAGGCAAAGGGCCGCACCCAGGTTTGCAGCATTGTCGCACACGGCCTTACCAGGCTGCAAGTTGAGTGGAGACAACCATTTATTAAACTCGGACCGCAGAGCTGACCACAACTCCTCAGCTGTGTGACTCTTATTCCCAAGACATGTCAAGCTAAAGACCGCCTGATGCCGTTGCGCTCTGCTGCCAGCATAGTAATGAGGGGTGCGTGATTCCTTCTGCACAGTGAGAACGCTGGTGGCCTGACCAGGCAGGCTTGGGGCGGAGGTGGAGGACCCAGATGAGGTGGAGGATGCAGAAGCAGTGGCGGAACTTGGACAGACAGAGGATTGACACACAAGTCGTGGGGACGGCAAGACTTGTGCAGCAGACCCTTCACCATCTATCACCATAGTTACCCAGTGGCCAGTCAGCGACATGTAACGTCCCTGTCCATGCTTACTGGTCCAAGTATCGGTGGTGAAATGCACCCGTTCACACACAGAGTTTCTCAAGGAAGCGGTGATGTTGTGTGTGACATGCTGGTGTAGCGCGGGCACACCTTTCTTAGAGAAGTAGTGGCGACTAGGCATCTGGTACTGGGGCACAGCGACAGACATAAGGTCTCTAAAATCCTGTGTGTCCACTAGGCGGAAAGGCAGCATTTCGGTAGCCAACAGCTTACAGAGGGATAGAGTCAACCTCTTAGCTTTGTCATGGGTCGCAGGAAGTGGCCTTTTATTTGACCACATCTGAGGGACAGAGATCTGGCTGCTGTGTGTAGACGGTGTTGAGTAGGGTGTCCCTGGAAAAATGCAGGTTTGTGAGGAAAGTGCAGGCGGAGACATGATGTTGCCTTCATCCAACGTTGGTGCTATCGATGTTTGAGAGAGCTGTACACAATCACTTGTTTCCCCTTCCAAACCAACTGACAACCTACCAAGCAAACTGCCTGTTGCGGTTACAGTGGTGGAAGTTGTGGGTGGAAAAACAGGTGTGACAGCTGTCCCCACAGTCCTAGAAGATGACGAGCGCGCGGATGCACTGGAAGGGGCAGGCGGTGGATGGTTGGCTCCGCTAGGCCGCATTGCAGCACGGTGAGCTTCCCACCAGGCCATATGATATTTATTCATGTGACGATTCATGGAAGAAGTTGTCAAACTGCTGAGGTTTTGACCTCTACTAAGATAACCATGCCAAATGTTACAGATCACATAATTTGGGCGATCTTTTTTTATGTCAAAAAAGGACCAGGCTAGGCAAGGCTTAGAGGCCATGCGACCTGTTGATCCACCCCGAATAATGCTCAGAGGCAGAGTGGTGGCTGAGGATGCAGTTGTAGACGTGCTACCAGTGCTCCGACTGTGTCCAGGGAGGCGCAAGGTTACTTCGACGTCGGTTGCATCCTCCTCCACCGCCTCTGTTGACCTCCTCGAGTGTCTGACTGTGGGTTGACAGTAGGTGGGATCTAGAACTTCATCATCAATTGTTGTGTTTGCACTCCCCTCCCCTTCAGACCGAGCCTCTTCTTGCCCTGACCGAATATTTAAGTTGTCATCCCAATCGGGTATCTGCGTCTCATCTTCATCAGTATGTTCCTCATTGTCTATAACCACAGTTGTTGGAAAGGCAGCATTTTGGTAGCCAACAGTTTGCAGATGATGAAAGTCAACCTCCAAGCCATGTCATGCCCTTCTAAAAGCATGTAAAACACAGCGAGGGGACTCCAACCACAGTCTCCCTCGTTTCCACTAAATGGGCCACACACACCCCTCTTGACTGACATCAGTTGATGCCCCTTTTCAAAATGAAAAAGATGCTTTGCATGAAGCACTCTCAAAAATACGCGTGCCTTTCCCGTCCCCTGGCTGACCCAGGGGAAGAAAAGTCCTCTGAGAGCCATGACTTGTTCATCTTGGTTCTTTTAGAGACACAGCGAGGGGACTCCAACCACAGTCTCCCTCGTTTCCACTAACTGGGCCACACACACCCCTCTTGACTGACATCAGTTGATGCCCCTTTTGAAAATGAAAAAGATGCTTTGCATGAAGCACTCTCAAAAATACGCGTGCCTTTCCCGTCCCCTGGCTGACCCAGGGGAAGAAAAGTCCTTTGAGAGCCATGACTTGTTCATCTTGGTTCTTTTAGAGACACAGCGAGGGGACTCCAACCACAGTCTCCCTCGTTTCCACTAACTGGGCCACACACACCCCTCTTGACTGACATCAGTTGATGCCCCTTTTGAAAATGAAAAAGATGCTTTGCATGAAGCACTCTCAAAAATACGCGTGCCTTTCCCGTCCCCTGGCTGACCCCGGGGAAGAAAAGTCCTCTGAGAGCCATGACTTGTTCATCTTGGTTCTTTTAGAGACACAGCGAGGGGACTCCAACCACAGTCTCCCTCGTTTCCACTAACTGGGCCACACACACCCCACTTGACTGGCATCGGTTGAGCCCCCTTTTGAAAAAGAAAAAGATGCTTTGCATGAAGCACTCTCAAAAATACGCGTGCCTTTCCCGTCCCCTGGCTGACCCAGGGGAAGAAAAGTCCTCTGAGAGCCATGACTTGTTCATCTTGGTTCTTTTAGAGACACAGCGAGGGGACTCCAACCACAGTCTCCCTCGTTTCCACTAAATGGGCCACACACACCCCTCTTGACTGACATCAGTTGATGCCCCTTTTCAAAATGAAAAAGATGCTTTGCATGAAGCACTCTCAAAAATACGCGTGCCTTTCCCGTCCCCTGGCTGACCCAGGGGAAGAAAAGTCCTCTGAGAGCCATGACTTGTTCATCTTGGTTCTTTCAGAGACACAGCGAGGGGACTCCAACCACAGTCTCCCTCGTTTCCACTAACTGGGCCACACACACCCCTCTTGACTGACATCAGTTGATGCCCCTTTTGAAAATGAAAAAGATGCTTTGCATGAAGCACTCTCAAAAATACGCGTTCCTTTCCCGTCCCCTGGCTGACCCAGGGGAAGAAAAGTCCTCTGAGAGCCATGACTTGTTCATCTTGGTTCTTTTAGAGACACAGCGAGGGGACTCCAACCACAGTCTCCCTCGTTTCCACTAACTGGGCCACACACACCCCTCTTGACTGACATCAGTTGATGCCCCTTTTGAAAATGAAAAAGATGCTTTGCATGAAGCACTCTCAAAAATACGCGTGCCTTTCCCGTCCCCTGGCTGACCCAGGGGAAGAAAAATCCTCTGAGAGCCATGTCCACATTGTCAGTGGACAGACACGTGTGCTTATCTGCCAGCAGACCCCCAGCAGCACTGAAGACAGGTTCCGAGAGAACGCTGGCTGCAGGACACGACAAGATCCCCAAGGCGTACGTGGCGAGCTCAGGCAATTTATCCAGATTGGAAGCCTAAAATGAGCAGGGCTCAAGTTGCACATTAATGGAATCGATGTTTCCTTGCATATACTCATATATCTGTGTGTCCTCCTCTTTTTCCTTGTCCAGCTCTTTTGTTTTCGCATGAGTATATGTCCTTGTCACTTTCCCATGTGTTGTGAGTTGTTTGTCACCTTTTGGACACCTTTGAGGGTGTTTTCTAGGTGTTTTTCTGTGTTTGTGATTGCCTGCCATTGTATCCTATGCAGTTCGAGTTCGGTTCGTCGAACGTTCGAGCCGAACTCGAACGGGACCTCCGTTCGGCGAACCGACCTCGAGCCGAACCAGGACCGGTTCGCTCATCTCTAGTGGTCACTTTCTTTGTGGATAGAACTTTCTGTTTGTACAACTTCCATAATTCTCCTTTCCATCAATCCTTTCCTTATTGATCCCGGCTTTAAGCAAAGCCTTTGTGAGACACTCGTGGGGCGTCCCCTACTGATTTCTCTTTCCAATCAGGATTGTTTAGCTTACTGTTACCAACATGGCCTCCAGGGGATGATTTATCCCACTGTCCCATATCCTGTAACTCCCTCATCCTCCCTAGAACTACACCGATTGATTCTCCAGTTAGCGCTACAGTTAAGGTTAAAATAACTGTTTTGTATGCTGGAGGAGCATGTTTAACCAGCCTATTTCTTATGCTGGCTTTCAATGGGTACTAGAGATAATCATCATCCATTCCCAAAAGAGGAAGAGCATTCCTCATTGCTTCTTCCTTCAGCCTTTCCATACCATCTTTTAAGGTATACCAAGGTTTATCATTGATAGGAAAGTCTGCTTCTGATGGATATTTGTCCAGAAAAGCATGGACTAAGATCATGATTAAGTTTTGAGTACCATGCTCATTATGATCAACAAAATAATTTTTTATTGATCTCTGAATTTCTGGGTCACGAGACATGGTGACAAATTTTGCCACGTCTCCGGCGTCAAAGTGCACTCCACCTCCTCCGAGATCGTGCACCCTGACCAACCAGGGAATTTCTCCTTCTCCTGGTTTTTGTCTAAACTGTGTTAAAATGCTATCAACTTCTCCTTGAGAGTAATCTTCAATGGTTACTCGATTTTTTACATGAGGAATCGTTCTCTCATTTATGATGGCATTACCATCTTCGTCATATTGCAGATTCCCATGACCATCCCGGACATGTTCCCAGATGATCTCATTTTCTGTCCTTTCTAGGCGCCTCCTTACTGGGTTAGCCTGAATCTTCCCTTTATGGTAATCCTCCTCATCAGATGATGAAGATGAATCCCACACATCCCCATCCCAAGTATCGGGATCCCAGTTTATAGAAGCTGGGACGATACCTTTTAGGTACTTTGGTTTTATTTACTTTTCCTCTTCTTTTCTTGTACTTATTTTGAGCAATTTGGATTTTATTTACCTTTCCTCTTCTTTTCTTGTACTTATTTTGAGCAATTTTTATGGCAGCTTTTTGTGCCACATTCTGATAATGTTCCAATTTATCCTTCAACAGTCTGGTATTACATTGCAGAACTGTTTTCAGGCAACCTAATTCTATCATCTTTTGTTCCATCTGGGAACTTTTCTTCTGCATCTTTAGATTACGCTCATGCATTACACTATATGCACTTGCCAAAATCCAGATGCGTCGTCCTAAAGACACTACATCACCTGCTTTCACAGGGACACTACCGAATACATTCACAACATCAGTAGCTTCACTACCCTTAAGCTTATCCTGCCATTGTTTGCGCCGTGCTAAAGACACTACATCACCTGCTTTCACAGGGACACTACCGAATACATTCACAACATCAGTAGCTTCACTACCCTTAAGCTTATTCTGCCATTGTTTGCGCCGTGCTAAAGACACTACATCACCTGCTTTCACAGGGACACTACCGAATACATTCACAACATCAATAGCTTCACTACCCTTAAGCTTATCCTGCCATCGTTTGTGCCGTGCTAAAGACACTACATCACCTGCTTTCACAGGGACACTACCGAATACATTCACAACATCAGTAGCTTCACTACCCTTAAGCTTATTCTGCCATTGTTCTGCCAATCCACAATTGACCAATTCATGTGCTATAAGATTGTAGGGAGCCTCAATCCAGCATGGGATCTCCACAACAACCTCTTTAACATTATCCTTACGTTTTCTGAACATTTTGACACTATGCAAAAAGATTGAAAAAAAAAAATATCTGGAAATTTGCCAAATATATGTTTTTAATTTCTAAATTACAAAGAAGAAGAAGTAATCCTGCCGACTACGCCAATTTATGTCTTGCTAAATTCTACTAAAAAGGGGGCTGAAAGCCCGTACTTACGAAGCGCTCACTGATATCCTAATCAGGCACGAATACTAATATTCTTTATAGCAAGATACTATTTATTTTAATAGCACATGAATAGTTAATGGTACATAGGCATTTAGAACTATAGTCATAGAATCTTATACAATAACAGAAATATGCATCAACATTACCGTTTGTTGTAGCAATCCTTTCACATCGGAGGGAACTCGATTTAATGATAAAGGAAACAACATGGCATCTTGCATCACAGGAGCAGTGCGTACACTTCAATGTCCTGGAAGGTTTCCCCTAAGATTAAGCGAGTCCGGTGTAATTTTATAGGAAAACTTTGTAGGTTGTGTTTAAATGGTCACCAGCATGTGACAGCTGAGTCATGTTCATGTAACTTGACCACAAACTGCTGTGGGCACCAGCAGCTTCCTGCACATTTCCTGCACATCCTGCCAGTTGACAACTGACCGACCACAGTTGACCATAGTGTTAGTGAAATATTGCAATGAGCCGTAAATTTCATATGCAAGCTTCCTTAAACCTGTCTTTAAGCCAACCACAAGTTTCCGGTAAGTGGAACTGTAAATGTGACTTCCTCATTATCTTATTCTTTGGTCATAGTGAAATTGGTTATCCAAAGGACAGCTCTTTGATACTGAATTATTGATAGGTCAAATAATATCTGGGATCACTCTTATCTTTTGATTATGATCCCTATCTAATCACACATTCTTCAGTCATATCACATTGGTATCACAAAAACGCATGCGTTTTTTGCCGCTTTTTTTGCCGCGGGTGCGTTTTTGTGCATTTTTAGCGGCCAAAAACCCACAAAAAAGCAGCGTCACAAAAACGCAGTGTGTGCACATAGCCTTATAGTATAAGCAGCAGTTACTTATTCTTGACCATGATTTGGTTGACACCTCTATAGTCGATACAAGAATGCAGGGAACACTCCTTTTTCTTTACAAAGAATAACACAGCTACGGACGGTGAGGAGGGCTTCTGGATGAACCCCCCTTGCCAGATTCTCTTTGATGTATCCAGACATGGCTAGGGTCTCCACCTGTGAAAGGGGGTAGATTCTACCACATGGAGGTGAGGAATCGGGAAGTAGGTCAATTTGGCAATCATACTGCCTATGTAGTGGCAGAGTCTCAGCTTCCTTTTTGTCAAAGACATCCGCGTATGCCCATTAGGCAGACGGCAGACAGGGAAGATTGCCAGACATCACAGGTAGATGAGCAGGATGAACTGGAATGAAACATTTCTTGTGACAACAGTGACTTCCATCTGAGCACTTCTCTGGATTTGCAGTTCAAGACATGTTCATCTCTCTGAAGTCACAGCAGACCTAATAGCAGAAGCTGTAACATCCCTGGTAACACATGGAAAGTGTTTTTCTGCATGTGCAGCATTCCCACCCAAAGCTCAACTTGCTTGGAGACAAACTGGATAGCTTTGGCCAAAGGCTTTTCATCCACAGACGTCATCGCTATGGGAACTTGAAGTCGATGAGTGGGAATCCGGTACCAATCCACAATGGCCTGTTGTAGGAATTTCCCGGTGGAATGAGAGTCCAGAAAGCCGACTCGGTAAACTGTGGTATTGCCACATGAAATGGACACAGATACGGATAAGGGTGAAGAGCACTTGCCTTCACCTACAGTAGCCTCTTCAACTGACCCTAGGCTTGGAAGTTTCCAGCTTTTCAGGACAGAGTATTATAATGTACCCCCATAGTCCTCCATATAAAACAATGTACACCCCAAAGTCCTCCATATAGAAGAATGCAGCCCCCATAGTCCTCCATATATTATAATGCACCGCATAGTCCTCCATGTAATATAACGCACACGCCATAGTCCTCCATAAAGAATAATGCACCCCCATAGTCCTCCATAAATAATAATGCACACCCCATAGTCCTCCATGTAGAATAATGCACATCCCATACTCCTTCATATATTATAATGCACACCCATAGTCATCCATATAGAATAGTATACCCCCATAGCCTTCAATATAAAATACCGTATTTTTCGGACCATAAGACGCACTTTTTTTCCCCCAAATGTTGGGGGAAAGTTGGGGGTGCGTCTTATGGTCTGACTATAGGGCTGCGGCTGGGAATGAGGGTGCTGCAGTGGAGCGGGCCATCGGGGGCACGAGCAGGCTGTAGCAGCCTGCCGTGACCATGTGGGCCCACTCATTTCATATGCACGCCCATCCTCCCGCCCATCTCTCAGCACTGAAGCCGTCGCTGATAGGTGGGCGGGGTGATGGGTGGGGGGTGCGTGCATAATTAACAGCCGGCCGTGATCACCCCTGGCAACTACAGCCTGGAGTGATCATGTGCGGCTGTATTCACTGCTCCCCACGCATCATCAGCAGTGCGGGGAGCAGTGAATAAGTACGGCATACTCACCGGACACTTCCATGCAGCACCGCGATCTCCTCCAGTCTGCCGGTCAGCTGATCTGTGTAGAAAGCAGTGAGCACAGCGATGACGTCATCGCTGTGCGCCGCTAGTCACGCAGGTCAGCTGACCGACAGACTGGAGGAGATTGCGTGCTGCACGGAAGTGACCGGTGATGGCTCCACGCTGGTAAGCGGTGCTGCTGCCGCCACAGACTGGAGGACGAGTGATGCTGCACGGAAGTGACCGGTGATGGCTCCACACAGGTAAGCTGTGCTGCTGCCGCCACAGACAGGGGGAGGAGCAATGCTGCATGGAGCGAGGAAAGGTGAGTATAAACGTTTATTGTTTTTTGTGTGATACAGGATACATGCCATATAGGAGCATGGGGTAATATAGCAGCACGGGCCATATAGGAGTATGGGGCCATATAGGAGCATGGGGCCATATAGGAGCACGGGGCCATATAGGAGCACGGGGCCATATAGGAGCACGGGGCCATATAGGAGCACGGGGCCATATAGGAGCACGGGGCCATATAGGAGCACGGGGCCATATAGGAGCATGGGGCCATATCGGAGCATGGGGTAATATAGCAGCATGGGGTAATATAGCAGGATAAGGGTATATTGCAGCATGGGGCCATATAGCAGGATGGCAGTATATAGCAGGATGGGGGTACATAGCAGGATGAGGGCATATTCCAGGATGAGGGTATATAGCAGGATGGGGGTATATACCAGGGTGGCAGTATATAGCAGGATGGGGGTATATAGCAGGATGAGGGCATATACCAGGATGGGGTACCTTAGCAGAGAATTTGGGGACATTACCCCCCTAATAGTGTCAGCAGCAGATCCTCGCCCCATAACAGTGTCATGACCACAGTTTTTGCTTAATTTTTTTTCCTATTTTCCTCCTCTAATACCAGGGTGCGTCTTATGGTCCGGTGCATCTTATAGTCCGAAAAATACGGTAATGCATATCCCATAGTCCTCCATATAGAATAGTGCACATCAATAGTTTTTTATATAAAGTAATGCACATCGCATAGTAATCCATATAGAATAAAGCACTTTCCATAGTCCTCTATATATTATAGTGCATACTCCACAGACCTCCATATAGAATATTGCACCCCATAGTCGCCCACATAAAATATTGCAGACACAAAATCCATCCATATAAAAAAATTACCCATAGTCCTCCATATAGATAATGCACACCACATACACCGTGTGCAGAATTATTAGGCAAGTTGTATTTTAGAGTATTTTTTTTACTATTGATCAACAACTATGTTCTCAATCAACCCAAAAGACTCATAAATATCAAAGCTTAACATTTTTGGCAGTTGGAGTGGGTTTTTTTTTAGGTTTGGCTATCTTAGGAGGATATCTGTTTGTGCAGGTAACTATTACTGTGCAGAATTATTAGGCAACTTAGTAAAAACCAAATATATTCCCATCTCACTTGTTTATTTTCGCCAGGTAAACCAATATAACTGCACAAAATTTAGAAATAAACATTTCTGACATGCAAAAACAAAACCCCCAAAAAATAGTGACCAATATAGCCACCTTTCTTTATAATGACATTCAACAGCCTACCATACATAGATTCTGTCAGTTGCTTGATCTGTTTACGATCAACATTGCGTGCAGCAGCCACCATAGCCTCCCAGGCACTGTTCCGAGATGTGTACTGTTTTCCCTCCCTGTAGATCTCACATCTCACATTTTATGAGGGAGCACATGTTCTCTATGGCATTCAGATCAGGTGAACAAGGGGGCCATGTCATTATTTTTTCATCTTTTAGACCTTTATTGGCCAGCCGGAGTAGTTGGATGCATATGATGGAGCATTGTCCTGCATGCAAATCATGTTTTTCTTGAACGATACCGATTTCTTCCTGTACCACTGCTTGAAGAAGTTGTCTTCCAGAAACTGGCTGTAAGTCTGGGAGTTGAGCTTCACTCCATCCTCAACCCTAAGGCTATGTGCCCACGCTGCGGATTTACCGCGGATTTTGCGCGGATTTTGCTGCGGATTTGCCGCGGATTTCCCGAAAATCTGCAGCAGCGGCACTTCCAAGCCATTTCAATGGCATTTTGGAAATGCTGTGTCCATGCTGCGGATTTTTCCGCTGCGGATTTGTCTCGGATTTTGATCCGGAAAAATCTGCAGCATGTCAATTGTTTGGTGCAGATTTGGTCCGGATTTTTGGTTTTGAATGGGGAAAAAAAAAAAAATGAAATCCGCATCAAAATCCGCGGCAAATCCGCGGTAAATCCGCGGTAAATTCGCGGATTTTCAGGCAGAAAAATCCGCAGGGACATTCTAGCGTGGGCACATAGCCTAAAAGTTCCCACAAGTTCATCTTTGATACCAGCCCATACCAGTACCCCACCTC